>NC_060139.1:308443055-309643055 GCF_021461385.2 Schistocerca piceifrons | reverse complement strand
CGTCCAGTGTAGTCGCTCTTCACACCACCTCAAGCGTCGCTTAGCGCTGGCTACAGAAATGTGTGGCTGCTCGACCACTGTATCCCATTTTTTTTTACTTCCTAAGCACAGTTACTGTGCTAACTGAATTACTGTTAGCCCTTTCTAGCTCACGATTTATTCCTCCCCATGACCTCACGCGGTGTTATACAACCATCTTCCGCAATGCTATACCTTGTCTTGGCTCATTTGTGGTTATTCCTTCGCGTTTCCACTTCACAACCACATCTACATCTACATGGTTACTCTGCAATTCACACTTAAGTGCCTGGCAGAGGGTTCATCGAACCATTTTCATACCACTTCTCTACCATTCCACTCTCGAATGGCGCGTGGGAAAAAGGAACACCTAAATCTTTCCGTTCGAGCTCTGATTTCTCTTATTTTATTATGATAAACATTCCTCCCTACGTAGGTGGTTGTCAACAAAATATTTACACATTCGGAAGAGAAAGTTGTTGATTGAAATTTCGTAAATAGATCTCGCCGCAAAGAAAACCGCCTTTGTTTCAGTGACGACCACCCCAACTCGCGTATCATATCAGTGACACTCTCATCCCTATTGCGCGACAACGCGAAACGAGCTGCCTTCTTTCCACTTTTTCGATGTCCTCCGTCAATCCTGCCTGGTAAGGATACCACACGGCGCAGCAATATTCCAGCAGAGGACGGACAAGAGTAATGTGGGCTGTCTCTTTAGTGGGTTTGTCGCATCTTCTAAGTGTCCTGCCAACAAAGCGCAGTCTTTCTTTCGCCTTCCCCACAATATTATCTATGTGGTCTTTCCAATTTAAGTTACCCGGCCGGGCGGAGTGGCCGTGCGGTTCTAGGCGCTACAGTCTGGAGCCGAGCGACCGCTACGGTCGCAGATTCGAATCCTGCCTCGGGCATGAATGTGTCTGATGCCCTTAGGCTAGTTAGGTTTAATTAGTTCTAAGTTCTAGGCGACTGACGACCTCAGAATTTAAGTCGCATAGTGCTTAGAGCCATTTTTTAAGTTGCTCGTAATTGTAATTCCTGGGTGTTTAGTCGAACTGACAGCCCTTAGATTTGTGCGATTTATCGTATACCCAAAATTTATCGGATAACTTTTAGTACCCATGTGGATGACCTCGCACTTTTCTTTATTTAGTGCTAATTGCCACTTGTCGCACTATACAGAGACTCTCTAGATTATTTTGTAATTTGAATTGATCGTCTGGTGATTTTACTAGACGGTAAATTTCAGCGTCATCTGCAAACAATGTAAGGGGGCTGTTCAGATTATCACCTAGATCATTTATGTTATTCAGGAACAGTAGACGGCCTATGACACTACCTTGCGGAACACCAGATATCACTTCTGTTCTGCTCGATGATTTACCGTCTGTCACTACGAATTGTGACCTCCCTGAGAGGAAATCACGAATCCAGTCCCACAACTGAGACGATACTCCATATGCACGCAATTTGATTAATAGTCGCTTGTGAGGAACGGTATCAAAAGCCTTCTGGAAATCTAGGAATATGGAATCGATCTGAGATCCCTTGTCGACAGCACTCATTACTTCATGGAAATAAATAGCTAGCTGTGTTGCACAAGAACGATATTTTCTGAATCCGTGTTGATAATGTATCAATAAGTCATTTTCTTCAAGGTGATTCATAATATTCGAGTACAGTATATGCTCCAAAATCCTAGTGCAAATTGAGGTCAGTGATATGGAACTGTAATTCAATGGGTTACTCCTATTTCCCTTCTTGAATATTGGTGTGACCTTTGCTACTTTCCAATCTTTAGGAACAGACCTATCGACAAGTGAGCGGTTGTATATGAGATCACCAACAGTCGATTTCGACAGCTTTAAAAGAGTTGATTTGTCGCTAATGGATTTGTTGCTCCGGTGATCTGTTGCTCAGGTGATATCCATTGATTAATCTACGTTTGAAGTCACTCCTGGCCGACCGATTGTATTGTTTCTCTACTAAGAACGCAATACGTACAGTCCGCCACCTTTTACAGTGGCGGGACCCCCATCGTGACATGTAGCGGTCAACTGGGCGTATACCATATATCAAACAGCGTACGAAATACAGCAGTGTGATATCGAAAATAACTCTCCGGTTTGAGAACACCTTAATCTTCTTATAACATATGTCTGTAACACGACAAGTAAACATAAAGATCCTTCTCTTTTTGTGATAATTTCTTTTGCTACTAATGGGTGAATTCTAGTCAGATTCACGATATTTCAATATTCATCGTAACAGCGATTCTGTTGAAGATTAAATACATCCATGCAAGAGCGTATAGTACACGCATGTTGACACAGGTAAGCGTATTTGTACAGTAAAAAATCAGTTCACTTAGCTTGTTTCCGATCAGATCTTGTAAAACATCTCCGTATGGTATATTGGCTGCGTTTTGTCTGAGATCATGATTAATTCTTGCTTTGCTGCAATAAGGTCGTGGGTTTACGCTCTTGTACGATGCTAACCACACGAAAAAATAGTTTCCGATGTGAACTGTGTTTTAAACTTAATTTTGTTCTTCTGTTACGATCAACTAAATGCCATATGTTAATGATACTATGAAGAAAGAACTATCATTCACAAAGCCTCTCGACACATCCACCTAACATCCTAACACGTAGCAAAAAGGGCCATGCGCCTCTCTGCCTGGATACACAAATGCTGTGATACATGCAATTCCGAAGATGATAAATGCGATACGTCGATTATCGAAGCTATATTTACAAAATTTTTCAAAGTATATTTCATATTCTATTTTCTATGTCACTTCTTCAGATTTAAATCTGAAATAAATATAGTGATTATTGATATAGTTGTCAATTAAAGATAAGACACAAGTACACTACTGGCCATTAAAATTGCTACACCACGAAGGTGACGTGCTACAGACGCGAAATTTAACCGACAGGAAGGAGATGCCGTGATATGCAAATGATTAGCTTTTCACAGCATTCACACAAGGTTGGCACCGGTGGCAACAACTACAACGTGCTGGCATGAGGAAAGTTTCCAACCGATTTCTCATACACAAACAGCAGTTGACCGGCGTTGCCTGGTGAAAAGTTGTTGTGATGCCTCGTGTAAGGAGGAGAAATGCGTACCATCACGTTTCCGACTTTTGATAAAGATCGGATTGTAGCCTATCGCGATTGCGGTTTATCGTATCGCGACATTGCTGCTCTCGTTGGTCGAGATCCAATGACTGTTAGTAGAATATGGAATCGGTGGGTGCAGGAGGGTAATACGGAACGCCGTGCTGTATGCCAACGGCCTCGTGTCACTAGCAGTCGAGATGACACGCATCTTATCCGCATGGCTGTACCGAGCGAGGTGGCGCAGTGGTAGCACACTGGACTCGCATTCGGGAGGACGACGGTTCGATCCCGCGTCCGGCCATCCTGATTTAGGTTTTCCGTGATTTCCCTAAATCGCTCCAGGCAAATGCTGGGATGGTTCCTTTGAAAGGGCACGGCCGACTTCCTTCCCTAATCCGATGAGACCGATGACCTCGCTGTTTGGTCTCTTCCCCCAAACAACCCAATCCAATCCAATCCATGGCTGTAACGGATCGTCTCGATCCCTGAGTCAACAGATGGGGACGTTCGCAAGAGAACAACCATCTGCACGAACAGTTCGACGACGTTTGCAGCAGCACGGACTATCAGCTCGGAGACCATGGCTGCGGTTACCCTTAACGCTGCATCACAGACAGTAGCGCCTGCGATGGTGTACTCAACGACGAACCTGGGTGCACGAATGGCAAAACGTCATTTTTTGGGATGAATCCAGGTTTTGTTTACAGCATCACGATGGTCGCATCCGTGTTTGAAGATATCGCGGTGAACGCACATTGGAAGAGTGTATTCGTCATCGCCATACTGGCGTATCACCCGGCGTGATGGTATGGGGTGCCATTGGTTACGAGACTCGGTCACCTCTTGTTCGCATTGACGGCACTTTGAAAAGTGGTCGTTACATTCCAGATGTGTTCCGACCCGTGACTCTACCCTTCATTCGATCCCTGCGAAACCCTACATTTCAGCATGATAATGCACGACCGCATGTTGCAGGTCCTGTACGGGCCTTTCTGGATACAGAAAATGTTCGACTGCTGCCCTTGCCAGCACATTCTCCAGATCTCTCACCAACTGAAAACGTCTGGTTAATGGTGGCCGAGCAACTGGCTCGTCACAATACGCCAGTCACTACTCTTGATGAACTGTGGTATCGTGTTGAAGCTGCGTGGGCAACTGTACCTGTACACGCCATCCAAGCTCTGTTTGACTCAATGCCCAGGCGTATCAAGGCCGTTATTACGGCCAGAGGTGGTTGTTCTGGGTACTGATTTACCAGGATCTATGCACCCAAATTGCGTGAAAAGGTAATCACATGTGAGTTCTAGTATAATATATTTGTCCAATGAATACCCGTTTATCATCTGCATTTCTTCTTGGTGTAACAATTTTAATGGCCAGTAGTGTAAGTTTCGTATTTAACATTTAAATTAAAGCTGTTTTAGAGTTAGTATGTTGACAAGATAGTTTGTTATGGTTTAATTGTGATGACAAAACAAATAATTAGTATATTTCCAGAAAAATGCCGTATGTACTGCCGGCCGGAGTGGCCGTGCGGTTCTAGGCGCTACAGTCTGGAACCGAGCGACCGCAACGGTCGCAGGTTCGAATCCTGCCTCGGGCATGGTTGTGTGTGATGTCGTTAGGTTGGTTAGGTTTAATTAGTTCTACGTTCTAGGTGACTGATGACCTCAGAAGTTAAGTCGCATAGTGCTCAGAGCCATTTTGAACCTTATGTACTGCGAAGTCTTACACTTCCAATATCGTGAGATACACTACTTCTAGTGTCGTATACTATTATATGTAACGAAACAAGTTCCGTTGGCCAGTTCCATTTCGGTGTGAACGTTTGTGCCGCACGGGTACAGCTCCAAGACGGCGGCAGGCACCGCTCTGCACAAGGCTTGTGCAGTGTTAAATGCCGCGGAGCACGACTTCCCGGGCGCCCTCCAGAGCAGCACGGTAAACACTCCCCATTGATTGTGGTCCGGCGAAGGGGCCAGCGCTAACGCAGTGGGCACACACGTGGAGTGACGCACTGACCCGTGTCTGCGTGGTTCCAGGCGCCGCCGCGCACCGCAGCAGGAGGAGCCGCCAGTAGTGGGCGCACCGCGCAGCCGACAGCACCACACGACACCAGCAACAGCACCCAGCAGGCGACGCCATGGCGGGACCCGCCAAGGGACGAAAGCTGTCCGGCCTCAGCGGTGAGTGTGTCCGTTCAATCTGTCATTCAGTCACTCACCATAAACATCGTGTTCTATGCGTCTCTTTGCAAGCTAACTACTTTCTTTTGGAATCAGGACTTTAATAAAAATGTCAAGGTAATGTTAATCAGAGCACAGGGAGAAGATTTATTCTTTCTTAACATCACAAGACAAAACAAAAATGACTAAACGTCACACCAACATTGTCACTTCACAAGCGCTTTCACTAATATGTGGTCTATGGTGGACAAAGTGATCAGCTGGGGATCGACACATGACACTAACCAGAACACTAATCGCTCTATCTGACTTCATAGACGTGAATCCGGGGTATGGTACAACAACTACCCCACAATCAAGCATCTATACTCTACTGTTCCAAAAAAAGAAAAATATTGTTCGAAAGAAACACATATCGGAGCCCTAAGCGGTAGCAGCGAATACTTTACCCTTCTGCTGGACAGGGCGTCACATCACGATGCGTTCGGCGACTGAAGTCATGGACGGCCGCTATCTGTTATTAATGGCGCACGCCCGAAAAATGCAAGTACGTGGTCTCGCATTCAGTTAATTAGGAACTCGGGTACTTCCCTATGAGCCTCTGAGACCCCGGTGGATTCCATTGTGCACGTGGACCCGTTTGCTGGTCTGCCAAATCAATTTGACTCCGTGCCATGACTATATGTGACAGAATATGTGCCGGCCGAAGTGGCCGTGCGGTTAAAGGCGCTGCAGTCTGGAACTGCGAGACCGCTACGGTCGCAGGTTCGAATCCTGCCTCGGGCATGGATGTTTGTGATGTCCTTAGGTTAGTTAGGTTTAACTAGTTCTAAGTTCTAGGGGACTAATGACCTCAGCAGTTGAGTCCCATAGTGCTCAGAGCCATTTGAACCATTTTGAACAGAATATGTCAAATGTTTAGGCAGCCGACTCAAGACAAATGAGTACACCCACGCATCACTCGTTGTGTGGGTGATGCTGTAAGCAGTACCTCTGACAGTCCAGAAGGTGACTGGCACAGGCTCTAAGTGGCACACTATCAAAGGGCACACGTCTCACCGTTTAGGTAGAGACCTGCAGTTCTTTACTAGCGAAGCGCCAGTGCAAGGGTGACCTTTTCTTTCTGTCTGCTTTCCTCCTCAGCTCGGTAGCAAAAGCCCATTTACATCTTAGACTTCCCCCACTTTAACACAAGGCAATCACGAGCTGGAGCGCGGCATTCGAAGCTCGGATAGCGCCCCTTGCTCTGCGTACACTGATTTGACCAGTCAGAGACTTTAAAGTTAATTGGGAGAAAAGGAAAAAAGATTCAGCTTTGGAGGTCCTTTCCCACTCGTTTACTCCATGTCTTTTGCTAACAACACGACCAGGGTGGAACCACACCCCTCCATAAAAAGCTTGTTATCTCCCCTGTTGAATCCATTTGTAAGTTTCCAAAGAATGGCCATAAATTCGCAAAAAGCCTCGTGCTTTCACAAATATGTTTTGTAACAGAGTCTGGACGTCTGGGCGCCAGCGACCTGTCCCACGGAAATTCGCAGAACGCTCACAGTTGTCTCATCGGCTTCCTGCCTAACAAGGGCCCAGCCTCTGCTTTATTGCCAGTCTACAATGCGCTGGCCAATGCGGCGGCGACTTCTCGGCACCAGTCAGTCCACCTGGACATGGATGCCGACCGACTGGCGCCAACCAACGTGTCTGCACAATGAGACCGCAGAACTCGGCCGTCCAGAAATGTTTCCACCCAGGTTCTGCAGAAAAAAACGCGCTTCCCTTGGCTGCAGTCGCCGTGCTTTTACTGCAGTCATTTAAATCGGCACCCCATTCCTTTGATTACAGGTAAAGCTTACCGTTATTCCTTCCCTAGAGTAAGCAAGCAAGAGTACTAACTACTACCCACCATTTCATCATGATGTATGAAGCCAAATCGTAATAGAGATGATCTTCCCTAAGAACATGAAGCAGTATAACACCGAATCAGAAGTGAGAGCGCCCTGCAATCTCTCATCTTCACGATGGAGATCCTCTGGTGATATGAAACAAATCAAGTTATTTAGTAACAGGCAGAAGAAACCACTGCGAGCTATTTCTGCAAAGTATGTTAGGAACAATAATGACCAGCACCAAGACTAGGAGTGTGAGAAAAGTACTGAGACTGATTTTTTATCTACCAAAACTTTTATGTTATTTCAAACAAAAATATTGTCCGTCTCAAAGTAGTTCGCTTCAGCAGCTCTACACTGCGCTTAGGAGCACTGAAAGACTTAGGCTGCTATGGCG
Source organism: Schistocerca piceifrons (assembly GCF_021461385.2). Lineage (NCBI taxonomy): Eukaryota > Metazoa > Arthropoda > Insecta > Orthoptera > Acrididae > Schistocerca > Schistocerca piceifrons. Next base: position 309,635,443 of record NC_060139.1, on the reverse strand, counting down.
TTTAACGTGTCAGTCACATTCTTTTGAATGTTCATGAGAGTTCCAAAATGACGTTCTTTTCAGACATTTTTCAATTTCGAGAAAAGAAAAAAGTCACAATGAATCAGATCACGTGGACAGGGGGACTGTGGAACAACAGGAATGCCTTTTGAGATCAAAAATTCCGTGATGGAAGTGGACGTGTGACATGGGGCGTTGCCATGATGCAGCATCGTCTTGTCTGCAATGTCCGGTCTCATTCGATTCACCCTTTTCCTGACCCTTCCAAGGATGTCTTCGTAAAACACATGGTTGACAGTTTGTCCTGGAGGAACAAATTCTTTATGCACGATACCGCTAGTTCTAGGCGCTCAGTCCGGAGCTGCGCGACTGCTACGGTCGCAGGTTCGAATCCTGCCTCGGGCGTGGATGTGTGTGATGTCCTTAGGTTAGTTAGGTTTAAGTAGTTCTACGTTCTAGGGGACTGATGACCACTGATGTTAAGTCCCATAGTGCTCAGACCCAGCCACGATACCGCTAGCGTCAAAAAAGCAAAGCAGCGTTGTTGTGACTTTTGATTTGCTCATTTGACCATTTTTCGGTCGAGGAGATGTCTCAATGTGCCACTCCTCACTTTTATGCTTTGTCTCAGGACCATAAACTCCAGGATTGGTTCAAATGGCTCTGAGCACTATGGGACTCAACTGCTGAGGTCACTAGTCCCCTAGAACTTAGAACTAGTTAAACCTAACTAACCTAAGGACATCACAAACATCATGCCCGAGGCAGGATTCGAACCTGCGACCGTAGCGGTCTTGCGGTTCCAGACTGCAGCGCCTTTAACCGCACGGCCACTTCGGCCGGCGAAGTCCAGGATTCATCACCTGTGATCACACAAGTGAACCATTCGTGATCATTAGCAGTCCTCTCAAGAAGATCACCGCACACGTTTCTTCGATTATCCTTCTGCTCAATTGTGAAGTTTTTCGGCACCATTTTGCCACAAACCTTTCACATGTGCAAAACTTCGGTCGAAAGTTGATATATGGTGAAAGAGTTTAACAGGTCACTCATCATTCTTATTGTTAAAATTCGGTCTGATCTCACAAGAAGACGCACACAACAGACCCTCTGCGTCAGTTCTTAAAGTTGAATGTGTCCCTCAGGGATATTGATCTTCAACGCGTTCTCGATCTTCCAAAAATGATTTGTGCCAATGTTCTTGATAAGGAACAACTTTTCAAAGATCACACTCGCAGATACTTCAAGTTTAACACAGAACTTGATGGCATAACTTTGCTCTAAATTGCGCTGTTCCATCTCGTAACACACAACAAAAACACATCTCCACTGATGGCGCCGTCAAAAATCACGTAATGGCTGAACAGTGCTGCAACTTGGACTGCGCATCTGGACGGTATGAACACATCTGTGTGTACAAGTAGAACAACACAGCGTTGCCAGATTGCTCGCGACATTGTCGGTCTCATTAGCTTTCTCACACATCTCGTATAATCCCACTGATAAGTATTTGCTTGTGCATTCTATGAGACAGGCCAGACAGGGTTGATCACTTAAGTTGTAAACCCCTTTTTATTTCCCAAACGGCTCAAGATATAGAAATGAGGGTTTCAGCAAGAGAGACTAGGCAGAGGGGCACGTGATTTTGTTGTATGGGTAATAATAGCTACTTTTAACTCTTATATCAAACGAGATATTAAACCACATATGAAGCGTGGAAATGTCAAATGCTACTTTTGTCACAAAACACGTTTACAGTGCTAATGTGTTCTTGGAACTCTGTTACCTCTCCCTAGACTTGTTGCAAGTGTAAGATCCCCAAATGCAATATGATCAATGTGTCTCATACCCATCCATCTCAAAATTCTTGCTTTGAAACGGAAGACTTGAAAAATGCCAATGTATTCAAAAGACGAAAAATCATGGCTGATGTACTGGGTGCAGCTATTCATAGAGGTCCATAGTGGGCTGTGAATATCGTACGGCAGCGAAACTTGGTAGATATTCTGACGCGTTAATGTGGAACCGATTTACGCTGGAAAAAATTAGTCCCAATTTTAGCCACCAAGTGCAAATCTGACGCTGTACAGCATCTAGTCGCCGTCTCCGGTGCTCGTATTGATCAAATTCTGTAAGCGGCATTTGATAATAACATTAACATTATGCCTCTCTCAATTGTTTCACCTTTTCTGCCCACGTCCCGTTCCTAATCCAGCTAACAACGACAAAGCTAAACAAGGCTCGTTTCACAAGGTGTAAGCTTTACGATCACACAAACTGATATCTCACACAGACTTTATATTGTGGTTTCTTCATCGAAATGCTAATGACGCTACCTTTCATATTTACACTGATGTTCGGAAAAAACAGAACGCATTGAACAACTAGATATAGGTCGTTTATATTCACAGGACATGTACGTTAGTATATTCTGCAGAAATTTGAACCATGTCGGCCCGCGTGTTCGAGGTTAACACCGATTTCGCGGCGCAACACCATCTACCGGTAAAATGTGCCAGCTGCTCTCGTTGTCGCTATAAACCGACGATACTGGAGCAGACGTGCAGAATGCCTCGCAGACGTACACGCGTACTGTACCGTTAAACCAGTGAGTTTGAAAGAGGACGCATTATTGGCATGAGAGAGTGTGATACATCCATCCGGGAAACAGCTGCTCGTGTGGGACGAAGCCTTTCAGCAGTGCAACAGGTGTGTGCCGAATGGTTCACGGAAGGCTGTAGGAGCCGGCCGGGGTGGCCGAGCGGTTCTAGGCGCTACAGACTGGAACCGCGCGACCGCTACGATCGCAGGTTCGAATCCTGCCTCGGGCATGGATGTGTGTGATGTCCTTAGGTTAGTTAGGTTTAAGTAGTTCTAAGTTCTAGGGGACTGATGGCCTTAGAAGTTAATTCCCATAGTGCTCAAAGCCATTTTTTTGAAGGCTGTAGAACACAGATCGGGTCATGTCGCAGCACCCAGATCATCCCCCGAGGAGATCGACACCTCATGCGAATGGCGTTGCAGGACAGATGTGCGTCCTCCTCGGCTCTGGCGTAACAGTGGAACACATCGTACACTATCAGTGGTGACAGTCCGTCGCCGTTTACTACGGCATGGATTACGTGCGCATCGTCGACTTCTCCGCCTATGTTTGAAGTATGTATGGAAACATGCTAGACGGCAATAGTGTATGAAACAACGTTACTGCGGTCATAAATAGCATCAGACAGTGTTTCCAGACGAATCCAGGTTTTGTTTGTTTGAAAATTATGGCCGAATTTCGGTTCGCCGCAGACCGGGGGAGTTGCATCACAGTGACTCCATTCGCACAAGACGTACAGTGCCATCTCAAGGCCTTATAACATGGAGTGCTGTTGCGTACAGCCACAGATCACAGTTGGTGCGTGTCCACGGCGCTGTGTGACCAGTGTGACCACGTGAATGACATCCTGATACTCACAGCCATACCCTTTCTGCACAACACGCCAGACGCCATTTTACAACAAGCCAATGCACGGCCGCATGTTGCTGCACGATCGCGTGCCTTCTTGGTGTCACAGGATGTCAGCCTTTCTCCCTGGCGCTCCAGATGACCAGACTTGTCGCCAATAGAAAATGTGTGGGATGTGGTGGCACGACAAGTGCAGCGCTGTGCCCCGGTGCCATCCACCAAAGATGAACTTTGCAACCAGGTGAATGCAGCACGGATGACTGTAGCACAGGACGCCATTCACGCCTTATTCGGTCGATTCTATCACGCAAGGAACAAGTTTCAGAGCACATGGCGTACCCTGTGCCTACTAGGCAACACGACACATGCTGACCAGGTGACTGAAATGCTAATCATTTCTGCATAACATACCAATGTATATGTCCGAGGAATATGAACGTCCTGTCTCTAGTCGTTCAAGGTGTTCTGTTTTTTTTTTCGGAGCGTGGGTGTATGTTTCATTTAGAGCACACAGTAGTTACACCAGCTGTCTTGACTATCAAGATAATCACACTTGGGACTGTGTGAAACAACATGCTCCTGAATGTCGTAGACAAAGATTTCCCTTGAATATTTGTGATGGCATGATTATCCCTCTAGCGCAGCGCACTTCAATGGAACAGCTTCTTATTAGGTTTTGCACAACACACCTGTTGGAATCATGGACGCAAAACCGCACACTTTGCGAAGCAATCACTATGTCAACAAGCTTGATGGTGCTCCTCCACATTTCAACTTTAATGCATGAAAAGGAGGCTTAGACTTAGGGTCCCATCAACGACGAGGTCATTAGCGTTTCCTTTATCAAGCGCGAATGCGCCTAGTGAATGCTCAGCCAAGTACAATGGCAAATGCTGCAAGCGAAGCATTGTGCATAGCGGTGTTGTTTATTGTTAAACCTCTGATTCTTCTTAGTGTATTTCACGAAAAGGCTATCGAGGTAAGACTAGAGAGATTAGAACTCTTAGCTTGCCAATAATCGTTCTTCCTGAGCACCGTTCGCGGCAGAAACAGTACAGGGGGAGCGCAGAGTCACTGATACACAGAGAACCCTCCGTAAATACCATAGAGCGGCTTGCAGAGTGTACCTGAAGATGCAACGGTAGACGCAATGTTTTAGCAACTGCGCCATGTCTCTTGGCTTCGCTGTTGGTGTTTTGGCTCGAGCTGTGTATGCCATCTTTACTCGTACGCTGTTGTTTTCGATATTTCCTCTGCACTGCTATAGTCAGATACAATCAATCGCTCGAATCATCATCGCTCCGGCCAACTACGTCGTTGGAGTCAGAGAGGTTACCATTTTACCTAAGGCACATGTGGCCAATTCCACGGATGAGTTCTTTTCTTAATGTATCTCGCAGTAGGAAACACTTCTCAGCACACGAATAAAGTTAGATCTATGCATAAAATGGCGAGTTCTGGAACACAGTTATGCCCATTATTCGATATTTTTTTCTTTGTGACATTGGGAGGTAACAACGATTCCTATCAGAATATGACTACGCAGTCACGACTGTTATAACAGCACCTCCGCTGTGTTTAACTACGTAGTCGACGTTGTAAGCCCTTGGGAGTCATAGATGTGTGTATAGGAGTCCTAGATGTTTGTATTAGAGGGAAGTGTTTTCGGCGTCTATCTCCAGATAATATTTTAATAGATACAAATATTCCGATGCTGAGTGGAGCTAAAACGCTGAGACGCAGCTTATCGCCTTACGAGAGAGTTATGATATACGAAGCAGCGACTGACCATAAATAAACGTTAACTGACTAGGACAACATCGCAAACCAGACAGTGTTTAAAGAAGAAAAAATAAAGGGTAATTTGTTGCTCTCCTCCTCAGCGTACAATCTCTTGAATTAATCATTTGTTGAACATTTTTGTTTGTTTACGCAGAGTGTGTTTTCCAAACCACGTCTGGTCGTATAACACTTCGCCGACGTCGACTCTTGATGTGTCTATTATTACTTCTCATGAAACCTGATGATCTCATTGTTAGTGTTTGCACTGCCCACAATAACCGAAAAATATTTGCAAAATAATGAAATTACAGACGCTATGTATGAATCCCTTTCTTTCTGTTGACAAGATGTTCTGAGATATGTTCAAATAGTAGTTCAAATGGTCCAAATGGCTCTGAGCACTATAGGACTTAACATCTGAGGTCATGAGTCCCCTAGAACTTAGAACTACTTAAACCTAACTAACCTAAGGACATCACTAACATCCATGCCCGAGGTAGGATTCGAACCTGCGACTTTAGCGGTCGCACGGTTCCAGACTGAAGCGCCTAGAACCGCTGGGCCACACCGGCCGGCCAAATAGTAGTGGTGGATCAAAATTAGAATATGCAAGGCAGGCTATGCATGATGGTGGGTGTAGCTATTAGGTAGAGATGGAAAGATGCTGGACAGGAACAATCCGAAATGAATTGTAACTCTGTAGCGGAGTGTGCGCTGATATGAAACTTCCTGGCAGATTAAAACTGTCTGGCGGATCGGGACTCGAGTATGGGACCTTAACGCCTTTGTCTGGCAAGTGCTCTACCGACTAAGCTACCCAAGCAGGAGTCATCGCCCCACTTCCCCCTTCACAGTTTTACTTCCGCCAATACCTCATCTCCTACTTTCCAAATTTTAGGAATATCTCCCGGATTTCTTGCGGTACTAGTACTCTCCAAGAAAGAACATTGCGGAGATATGACTTCGAGCGATTCCCCATGCTGTGGCTAAGCCATGTCTCCGCAATATCCTTCCTCCTAGGAATGCTAGACACGACCTAGTAGACAGTGTTGGAAGTCCCTTGCGGATGATGCTGTAGTATCTGTAGGAATCAACATGGATTCCGGAAACAGCGACCGTGTGAGACCCAACTCGCTTTATTTGTTCATGAGACCCAGAAAATATTAGATACAGGCTCCCAGGTAGATGCTATTTTCCTTGACTTCCGGAAGGCGTTCGATACAGTTCCGCACTGTCGCCTGATAAACAAAGTAAGAGCCTACGGAATATCAGACCAGCTGTGTGGCTGGATTGAAGAGTTTTTAGCAAACAGAACACAGCATGTTGTTATCAATGGGGAGACGTCTACAGACGTTAAAGTAACCTCTGGCGTGCCACAGGGGAGTGTTATTGGACCATTGCTTTTCACAATATATATAAATGACCTAGTAGATCGTGTCGGAAGTTCCATGCGGCTTTTCGCGGATGATGCTGTAGTATACAGAGAAGTTGCAGCATTAGAAAATTGTAGTGAAATGCAGGAAGATCTGCAGCGGATAGGCACTTGGTGCAGGGAGTAGCGACTGACCCTTAACATAGACAAATGTAATGTATTGCGAATACATAGAAAGAAGGATCCTTTATTGTATGATTATATGATAGCAGAACAAACACTGGTAGCAGTTGCTTTTGTAAAATATCTGGGAGTATGCGTACGGAACGATTTGAAGTGAAATTATCATATAAAATTAATTGTTGGTAAGGCGGGTGCCAGGTTGAGATTCATTGGGAGAGTCCTTAGAAAAACTAGTCCATCAACAAAGGAGGTGGCTTACAAAATACTCGTTCGACCTATACTTGAGTACTGATCATCAGTGTGGGATCCGTACCAGGCCGAATTGACAGAGGGGATGGAGAAGATCCAAAGAAGAGCGGCGCGTTTCGTCACAGGGTTATCTGGTAAGCGTGATAGCGTTACGGAGATGTTTAGCAAATTCAAGTGGCAGACTCTTCAAGAGAGGCACTCTGCATCGCGGTGTAGCTTGCTGTCCAGGTTTCGAGAGGGTGCGTTTCTGGATGAGGTATCGAATATATTGCTTCCCCCTACTTATACCTCCCGAGGAGATCACGAATGTAAAATTAAAGAGATTCGAGCGCGCACAGAGGCTTTCCGGCAGTCGTTCTTCCCGCAAACCATACGCGATTGGAACAGGAAATGGAGGTAATGACAGTGGCACGTAAAGTGCCCTCCGCCACACACCGTTGGGTGGCTTGCGGAGTATAAATGTAGATGTAAAGTATGCGGGAGATCTTGTGTGATGTTTGGAAGTTAGGAGACGAGGCACTGGTCGAAATACAGCTGCGAGGTCAGGTTGTGAACCGTGCTGGATCGGTAAGTCGGTAGAGCACTTGCTCGCGAAAGGCAAAAGTCCCAGATTCGAGTCCTGGTCTGACAAACATTTTTAACCTGCCAGGAAGTTTCAGCAATAATCCAATCGTAAGACTGATGACTGAATGAAAGGATATACATGCTCGAGCAACTGAATTAGACATCTGTGTAGTAGCGTGTAGTGTATACACTCCAAGACAAAAAAGAAAAAACGACGCACCACGAAGGAGTTATCCGAATGGGACTGAAATCAGTTGATGCGATGAACATGTACAGACAAACAAATGATTATAATTTGAGAAAAATTGGATGATTTATTCGAAAGAAAGAGCTTCGGCCGGCCGTTGTGACCGAACTGTTCTAGCCGCTTCAGTCTGGAACCACGCGGCTACTACGGTCGCAGGTTCGAATCCTGCCTCGGGCATGGATGTGTGTGATGTCCTTAGGTTAGTTAGGTTTAAGTAGTTCTAAGTGTAAGGGACTGATGGCCTCAGATGTTAAGTCCCATCGTGCTTAGAGCCATTTGAGCCATTTTTTGAAAGAGCTTCACAAACTGAGCTAGTAAATAACGCCTTGGTCCACCTCTGGCTCATGTGGAAGCAGTTATGCGGTTGGCACTGATTGACAGAGTTGTTGAATGTCCTCCTGAGGGACATCGTGCGAAACTCCGTCCAATTGGAGCGTTAGATCGTCAAAATCGCGAGATGGTTGGAGTGTGCTGCCCATAATGTTCCATACGTTCTCAGTTGGGGAGGTAACCGACTACCTTGCTGGCCAAGGTGGGATTTGGCAAGCACGAAGATAAACAGTAGAAACTCTTGACGTGTGCGGGCGGACATTATCTTGCCGAAATGTAGGCTCAGGGTGGTTTACCGCGAGTAACAACAGAACGGGGCGTAGAAAATCGTTGACGCACAGCTGCGCTGTAAGTGTGCCAAGGATGACAACGAAAGGGATCCTGCTATAAAATAAAGTGGCATCCCAGATCATCACCCCTGGTTGTCGGGCCGTATGATGGACGACAGTTGGGATGGTATCCCACCACTGTCCGGGGCACTGCAGATATATCATCGCTGTTCATCGGGGCTCAGTTCGAAGCGGGACTCATCACTGAAGACAGTTGTGCTCGAGTCAATGAGATTCCAAGCCGAAGACGTGTCTGGAGACGCCCCAGACAGCGGCGAGATACCAACCCGACTGTCTCTCGCCGGCCAATCAGGAGGTATGGTCTGGGGTGCCATCTCTTTTCATAGCAGAACCCCGTTGGTTGTCCTCAGCGGCACACTTATAGCACAGCTGTGCGTTGACGATATTCTACGCCCTTCTGGGCATGTCGTCCTGGGCTTAAATTTCCGCAATATAATGTCCGCCCGCACGCGGGAAGAGTTTCCGCTGCCTGTCTTCGTGCTTGCCAAATCGTACCTTGGCCAGCGAAGTCGCCGGATATCTCCCCAATTGAGAACGTTTGGAGCATTGCGGGTAGGGCTCTGCAACCAACTCTGGATTTTGACGATCTATCACACCAATTGGACAGAATTGGGCATGATGTCCTTCAGGAGGACATCCAACAACTCTATCAATGACAAGCTGAATAACTGCTTCCATAAGGGCCATAGGTGGACCAACACGTATTGGATTGCTTAATTTGTGAACCTCCTTTTCTTTAACATATCATTCAATTTCTTTCTGAAATTGTAATCACTTGTTTGTATATGTTCATCACATCTGTCGATTTCCGTCCCATTCGGATAAGTCCTTCTTGAAGAGTACTTTCACCCTTACTACGGCAGTTACGCACGCGTCGTGGTATGGACGCAAACAATGATAGCGTTGGGGAGCCATCCTAGCCCACGGTCGCTCAACGCCCGCTCACAGCTCGCGAAGATCCACTAAAACTTGATCCGATATCCGCGCAAGAATTTTCAGGTGACCTCCGTGGAGTGTCCTTCCTATCATTAATTTGAGAGCGATGGGACAGTGCATTTCCTCGCAGAAAATACGTATCACGTGCGAGGTGTTCTTGATTGGTCAATTACCGTACCATTCAGCAGTTAGAAACGACGGCTGGTCTCATTTCAGTCCATGTAAACATCTCCAACAGCCTGTACGTCTGCCGCCGGAACGCAGGTGAGAGATCAATTTGTAACATGCTGTGGATCCAAACTAAATCAATGGTACAGCCAGGAAGTTTTCCGCGGTAGCAGGATTCAAGTGGAACTCCAGTGGCCGTATTAGATGGAGCGCCTCAATCGCGGTGGCTTCTACACACGCCTGTCAGACGCAGGAGTTTACTTCTCTGTGCTCGCCGATGAGTCTGCGCTGTCTTTACCTTCCTGGCTGTGTGAGTCCCACTTAGTAGCATCAGCTTTCATTCCCGTTTATGTTTATATCAATGTGCTTATATATTTCTTTTCTCTTCAATCGTTGGTGATTTATTCTGAGTATAGGGTTTCTCAATCATGATAACGTTCCTTTTAGTAACCTAAGAGCAGTTTTGTGTGCTGCTGCAGATAATTTATTTTCTACCCAGCAATCGCTTAGTGTTTAGAGGACTTTCCTACTACTGTTCTAATTTTGTTCTTGTGCTTGTAGGTGCTATTATTAGATCATCTGCGTAGGCGAGCAGCCTCTAGTGCCGGTCATATCTTGAAGCTAGTTCAGTAGTGGCTCTATGCCAACATCCCAGACTTCTGGACGTCACACAGAATCCTTGAGTACCCTTTGGTAATGTTTCTCATTGTTTTCTTTCCAGAGCGTTCCAGTTTGACCCGTCTGTATCTGTAGTAATATCGGAAGCTGTTATGAGGTATTTGAGACAGTCCATCTGCTTCATTCTTTTGAAAAGGGCAGATCACCATAAATTATCGAACGCCTCTGCAGTATCAATCATCGTGCATATAAAGTGCCTGTCATCTGAGGTGATGACTATATTAAATGGTCGTCGTCGGTGGATTTCCTCTACCTGAAGACCTTCTATAGGGGACTCATGTCAACCACCTGTCTGAGATCCCTCAGGCATAAATATTTACCTGTAGCTTGACTATAGCGTTTCCCAAACGAATCAGTCTACAAGAACGTAGTCTTTGTCTCTTTTTTTTTAGTGTAATTATATTCGAAATCTTATACATTCTGGGCTCCCGTCCCTGCAGAACACATTCGTTAGCAAAATTCTGAAATATGAAACAATTTGGTCTACTAGCTGCGGCAGCACTTCTGCCATAATTCTGTACGGTCCAGGTGCTCCCTTATCCTTTAGCTTAGTTATTGCCAGCCTCACTTTTTCCTAGTGTGTGTCTTACAGCGTCGTATCGTTCGACAGCATTGTACTGGACTGATATACCCCAGCTTACCGTCATCGTGCGATTGGATTTTCTCTAGGTACACAAGACCGTGGGTGATCGAACCTTGGCCGGCCGGAGTGGCCGAGCGGTTCTAGGAGCTACAGTCTGGAACCGCGCGACCGCTACGGTCGCAGGTTCGAATTCTGCCTCGGGTATGGATGAGTGTGATGTCCTTAGGTTAGTTAGGTTTAAGTAGTTCTACGTTCTAGGGGACTGATGACCTCAGAAGTTAAGTCTCATAGTGCTCAGAGACATTTGAACCATTTGATCGAATCTTGTTTGTTGCAATCTTGTTATTGAAAATCACAGTTACCAACTTGGTTTTAACGTATGTCGCCCACTTTATAGTCATATTTAATTAATAATACTCTATACTTTATACCAGAGGTTGAAAATACCGCTACAGTTGTAAGGTTCTTTTATTTAACACACGACCGGTTTCGGGCTCTCATACGCCCATCTTCAGGTCTCTTAACTCGGTGCACCAAGGTACGAGACCTGAAGTTGGGCGTATAAGAGCTCTAAATCGGTCGTGTGTTAAATAAAAGAACCTTACAACTGTAGCGGTATTTTCAACCTGTGGTATAACGCCCAGTTGCGGATGTTCCTCCGATAGGATTATTTGTCCATACATTGTTATTTGACTGTTGGATAGGACTTCAGTCTTATTTTTCTTTCCATTGTCTTACTGAACAAAATCCGGTTGGTGAGGAGCCATGAGTTTCCTATGCTACCTATGCGAACGCGGGAAGAAAAGAGCAGTCAGTGGTGTAGGGTCACATCTTTCCACTCAACAAACAACAAACAGACAAAAAGAAAATGAGCTCCTAACTCTGTCAGCCATAAATGTTATGGTTACAGATTTTTTTAAAGCCAAAGGAATCTTGTTTGTCGATTTTATGAAACCCGAAAGGACAATCAGTACCCAAGCTTACTGTGACATTAAGAAAACTGAGGAAAGCCATTCAAGAAACTGGCCAGGTGCTAGTTGGATTTGCGCACTGAGGGTTCCGTACAAACTTAATTACGTATACAGAGAGTTATTCCGGAAATCTATGATCTCGATGATTTTTGTCTGTTATTGACATTGATACTGGCAAGATATCGGTCCCATGGATTCCAAGGTGGCCAGCCGGAGTGGCCGAGCGGTTCATAGGCGCTACAGTCTGGAGCCGCGCGACCGCTACGGTCGCAGGTTCGAATCCTGCCTCGGGCATGGATATGTGTGATGTCCTTAGGTTAGTTAGGTTTAAGTAGTTCTAAGTTCTAGGGGACTGATGACCTCAGATGTTAAGTCCGATAGTGCTCAGAGCCATTTGAACCATTTGACTCCAAGGCTTACGAGAATGTTTTAATTTCAAGTTTCAAGTCACTTAACAAATGACAAAAGAAATATTTTTGCTGTGTGATATTAGTACAGATGAACAACTTCGAATTTATTTTTACTGAGAATCCTTTCTTCTTGTCAAATTTCATGATTTTACACCAACGGAAAGTACCCTATAAGTTTTAATGAGTGGATTTACGGATATTAATATATGTGACATAAATGGCCGTATCTTTTGATTGCATTGACTTAGAAGCTAACTTTTATTCTACCACAAGGGACCATAATCCTTGGCATGTGACGTAAGTTTCAACACGATACGTCTACCCTTCCCTCAGAAAAAGAGGACAGACGGACAGACAGTCAGTCTAAAACCAATGACAAAAATTTTTTGTGTGATATAATATGCGATATAATTACAAATCAACAATTTTCGCATTTTTTCCATAGGTTTACTATGACATCTTGCTCCTTGACAAATTTTGTGATTCTAGACTAATGGGAAGCATCCTACAAGTTTTGATGAGTGAGTTTGCGAATATCAAAATACGTGACGCAAATGAGTGTCTCTTGGCTTGACTTAGAAGCTCCACTTTTTTGCGTTGTCAAGGGACCGTAGACCCTTTATACGTCTATCCGTTCCTCAGAAAAAGCGTTTTGAACAGTTGGACTACCAGACAGGCAGACGGAGAACGAAGTGTTCTTATAATGGTCCCGTTTTTACCGACTGCGGTACGGAACCCTAAAAAGCGGCGTGGTGTCTCGAATATCGGTGTCCTATTGTTGCACAACAGTGCTCGGCCCCACTGTGGCCAGCCTGCAGAAGTAATGTGATGTCAAGCCCGCCCGGCTAGCCGTGCGGTCTAACGCACTGCCCCCCGAGCGGGAAGGCGTGCCGGTCCCCGGCACGAATCCGCCCGGCGGATTAGTGTCGAGGTCGGGTGTGCCGCCCAGTCTGTAGATGGTTTTTAAAGCGGTTTTCCATCTGCCTCGGCGAATGCGGGCTGGTTCCCCTTACTCCGCCTCAGTCACACTATGTCGGCGATTGCTGCGCAAACACTGTCTCCACGTACGCGTACACCGTAATTATTCTACCAAGTAACCCTTTGGGGTTACACTTGTCTGGTGTGAGACGTTCCTGTGGGGGTTCACTGGGGGCCGAACCGCACAATAACCCTTGGTTCGGTGTGGGACGGCGGTGAGGCGAGTGGACTGCTGTAGCCTGTCTAGGGGGCCCCTTGCCACGGTTCGCGCGGCTAGCCCCGTCGAAAGTTCGAGACCTCCCTCGGGCATGGGTGTGTGTGTGTGTGCTGTCCTTGGCGTAAGTTAGTTTAAGTTAGATTAAGTAGTGTGTAAGCCTAGGGACCGATGACCCTAGCAGTTTGGTCCCATAGGAGCTTCCCACAAATTTCCAAAATTTCCTGTTGTGGGGTTGTGAACCAGTGAGGGTTACGGCGGGGACGAAGCCTCTCCGTCGTTTCTAGGTCCCCATCTCAATACAGTACAATACAATGTGGTGTCAGTTCCAATTGGATTTTTCGATATTCACCCTGCAGCCCAGACTTAAAGTGATTTCCATACGAAAACGCTGCGTGGCCTCCAACCATTTGACTCCAACGAGGATCTCTAAGATGCTGTTATGGGTTGGCCTCAAAATGAGGCGGCAGAATTTTATATGTAGAGAATTTATCAACTCATTAAGAAGGATGATAAATTAGAGTGATTATCTAGAAAAGTAATTAAAAGTTGTTGTTTTAAGGTATTTCTAATAAAACTTCTTTAACTGTTACATTATTTTATTTATAGCGTAACGGAGATTACTTGCCGCGCATCCCTCGCAATAGCCAAAAGTGCGCGCTTGCCTGTTGACTCCTCGTTGCAATGTGACACGCGAGAACGAGTGTGGTTGCTTAAGCTCTTTGTGGGTGCCACACGGAGGCTACCAAAGGAGAACCGATTAGACAGACGGGCCCTGAAGAGAAGTGAGCTGCCGCCGTCTCTAATCTGGCACAGCAGCTGCTTCGTAAACCCTCCACGCCCCCACAGGCCGGCGGAAGGCCGCACAAAAATAACGAGGGAGGCGCCACGGCCTCAGAGCTGACGTCACTCGGCCGACGGAATGTGCGCAGCGCATAGGCACAGAGGCTGACGAGCTACAGCACGGAGGCTGTCATTTACCTCACTAATGTCGTAGTTGAGCGTCAAACGCAGAGCGTGTGGAGGGGTGCTGCTGTGAATAAGACACGAAACGCAAAGGCCATAATTGGCTCTGAGCACTATGGGACATAACTTCTGAGGCCATCAGTCCTCTAGAACTAACTAAGGACATCACACACATCCATGCCCAAGGCAGGATTCGAACCTGCGACCGTAGCAGTCGCGCGGTTCCAAACTGTAGCACCTAGAACCGCTCGGCCACCCCGGCCGGCAAGCCATAGTTCAGCATCTACATCCAGTAATATGGTGAACAAAAGACGAGCGTACCGAGTTTCGGACCAGATCTGTGATTTGATTCAGGACTTCCTAACAGATGGAACTCATCACGTCGTTCTGAACTAAACGTAATCTACAGGTGTAAAGGTAATTTCGGGAGTACCCTGAGGGAGTCTTGTGGGGCCGTCCCAGTTTACACTATACACCTCCTGACAAGAAAAGTGAAACACCCATAAGCAGAAGAGGAAACGAAATGAAACTTCACGGATTGAGAGCATATGCCATTTCAATAATTTCAAAAACTAGTCAAATATGCAAATAACTTGGCAGTAAGAGCCTGCTTGTCAGAATGACGTTGCATACCCCTCCTCCCCCCCCCCCCCCGCCCCCCGCCCTGGATGCAAGTTCTGATTCGATACAGAGGGATGTCATAAAGCCGTTCTATCTTCTCCTGGGGGAAGCTGGGTCACAACTGTTGTAACAGATCCTTCTTATACTCGATGCTTGCATTGGGACGGAGATATTGTCAGAGCTGGTGCCACAAATGTTCTATCGAGGCTAGATCTGGGAATCTTGCTGGCCACAAGAGAGTCCCATCATTACGCAGACAGTTAATAGAGACGCAAGAGCATTAGCCTGTTGAAACATGGTACTACGATACCGCCGAAAGAGAGGTAGCACTTGAGAAAGCAGAATGTCCGCGACGTGCCATAGTGCCCTCAGAGTTCCCTCAATCACTACCTTCCATGACCTGAAGTCACACTCGATGGCTCTCCACACCATGACGCTAGGAAACACCGTTGTGCCTCTCCAAAACATTGGAAAAATTGGACCTCTCCCAGGTGGCCACTATGCTCGTCGACGATGGTCATCCACCGTAGTGAAGAACCGACCGTCATCGCTGAACACAGTGCGACGCCATTCATCAGCAATCCATGCATCCCGTCACCACATCACTCCAAACGCAGGCGTTGTGCTGTGGAGTTACCAGCAGTTTACGCAAGGGATAATACATTCCTTAGTCCAACTCCTGCTAGTGTCCGACCAAAGGTGCAGGGCGACACAAAATGTTGAAAGGAGTCCCTTACTTGTCCTCGGATGGCAGGCGCTGATGAGAACGCTTTACCCCATGTGCTCAGTACGCAGTACGGCTGTCTTCCCTTGTGGTAGTTGCGGGCTTTCAAAAAAAACTACGCATCCTTACACTCAGAGTTGAAGCATTAAAGTTTTGGCTGGTTTCGTTGTCTAGGGGCTGGGATACGTAGTTGCCGCATTACAGGCCAAATACTGCTGAGTCTATAGTATACGATAAGAATACACAAATGAATCGAATGGTCAAAGGTTTCTATCACTCGGCAATTGCGAATTATGGAAGTAACATACAGATTTCTAAACGAAAGATTGCAATTAAATAAAATCTGCAGGTACTATCTAAAGGACTTTAAATGATGAGTATGATAGTAGAAGTACTTTTGAGAATGCGGTATATTTCTGCAAAACACTTATTGGTTTCGATGGTCCAGCAATTAAATAAAATATAAGTTGAATAACAGGGAAACAATGCAGGGTGTCCAAAAGTCCGAAACACCCTGATAAAATCCAAATGGAGTAGCAAACAAGGAAACAGAGTCCCTGCACACGAGTAACGGGAAGGGGGCCATCTTGAAAGCCGCCATTTTGGATTCAACTCCAAAATTTCAAATGGGAATGTGGTCATGTGACATATCAAACAGATACAGAATTTCACCAGAAAAACAATGCCGTTGTTATTTTAATCATAGCTTTATTCATTCTCGGGTTATAGGCAATTACTTGCGGCAGAGTGAGATTTAATCATTGTTTCCTTATTTACAGGTTACAAAATGTCCTTAACACATGAAGAACGCATTGAAATCATCTTGATATCAGGAGAAAGAAGCACACGGGTCATTGCTGAGGACTTCAACAGTTGTCACCCAACCAGACAGCCCATCACTCACAGCGCAGTTGCCAAGCTTTTGGCCAAATTCCGAGCAACAGGTTCTGTTGCAGATAAACCTAAGGCTGAAAGACCAAAATCCGCTACCGATGAAGCAACAACAGTGAGCGTGTTGGCATCATTTAGCAAGAGTCCGCAACGGAGTACTCGTCGCCTCCCACGAATGTGGGAGCCGTACCTCCATACAGCAAATTTTATCGCAGCACAAAAGGCACCCGTACAAAATTCAGCTGCTTCAACACCTGAACAAGGATGACCCAGACCGTCGGGTACAGTTCGCAGAATTGGTGACACAGCAGCTGCAGATAAACCCACGTTACCACTACCAGGTGCTGTTCAGTGATGAAGCCAATTTCTTTATCAATGGTGAAGTGATACTGGTCCACACAAATCCGCACTGGATTGATGCTTCCAAAACGGTCGACTCACAAAAAGTGTTGATCTGGTGTGGTGTGTGGGGTACCAAAGTCGTTGGACCTTTTTTTATTCATGGTACGTTAACAGCCAACGGTTATCTGAGGTTATTGGATGAAGAAGTATTTCCCTCGTTGTTAACGGAGGACGGGACATTTCCGGAATTCTTCCAGCATGATGGAGCCCCACCGCATTATGGGCACAATGTGCGAGCATACCTGGATGTGCAGTTCCCTCAAAAATGGGTTGGTCGTAGGGGTGCTGTGGAGTGACCGCCACGTTCACCAGATATGACTCCTTTGGATTTTTATCTTTGGGGTCATGTCAAAGCACTGGTTTACTCTGTGAAAATACGGGATTTGCATCATCTAAGGCAGCGCATTGTTGATGCGTGTGGTCATATTCAGCCAGATGTGCTGGTCAAAGTTCATCAGGACTGGGTTCGGAGGATAGCATTAACAATCCAACATAATGGACAACATATCGAGCCATTCCTATGACTGTTGGTGGTCTCTCGGGAATGTGTAACATCGGCGTAATGTCTCTTCGGCACATAACACACATGCTGCCGAGCGTCCCACCGCTGCCACATGTAATGGCTATAACCCGAGAATGAACAAATCTATGTTTAAAATAACAACGGCATTGTTTTTCTGGTGAAATTCTGTATCTGTTTGATATGTCACATGACCACATTCCCATTTGAAATTTTGGAGTTGAATCCAACATGGCGGCTTCAAGATGGCCGACATGTTGGTGGCATAGCCTATAAAGTTTCCCCCTTCCCGTTCCTCGTGTGTAGGGACTCTGTTTCCTTGTTTGCTACACCATTTGGATTTTATCAGGGTGTTTCCGGACTTTTGGACCACCCTGTAGATTCCTACTTCACGTAATTAGTTACGAACAACAACTTAGCTCGCGAGATATTCACTTCTGAACGCATACTACGACTTCACTGCAGAAGCCACGGAAATTACACAAGTGCACAGGTCGGCACTGCGAAATATTTCTATCCCCCGCGACCACGCGCAAACTACTCCACTGTCCGTCCGTCGCGCCGTCTCGTCCAGCACTTCCCGTGTCCTGTGCGACTGTCCCTCGCGCCGCACTATTCCGAACTCGCTTCCATCCAGTCTCCCCATTCACGAGCTCTGTGATTAGCTAGAGCGCTCGCGCCATCTCTTCAATCCAACGCACCCACACAAACATAATGAAACGCATTCCAAATACTGCATTTACATTTAAACAACTAGAAATTAAATAAATATTCCTACAGCTGGACCATAAACACGCTCTAACACACATTATTAGATACATAAACAAATTAAATAAACATATATCAAAGGAATAGAACAAAAGGTAGGCCAGTAGCCTAATGTCTCCGTGCTTTCTAACACACAGTAAATATTTAACCAATTTCTTCATGAATAGCAGATATCGGATATAAACAAAGACATAGACGAATAAATACACTTATAAGCATGCTGCTACCGTTTTTTCGTGTAACTGTGACCTGACGCGATTAGTAGTAATCGGCTACTTTGACATCCAATAACTCATGTACTATTCACGTTAAATGCCTGTAATTCATACCAATTTAGGTTTACACTAATAGCTTTCTAAAGACACGTAGATCGAAGAAATCGGATGAATCCTTTAGATTTTGGAAATTCGTTGCTGCGTGTTACTTGTATAATTTACAGACAGATACTAGACTTTAAACTAATAAGGATATTGAAAATCTGATTACAGCATCAGAATCGTCGTGCAAATTATACTAATGTACATGTTTCCTTTTGAGTTATCATGATTCATCTGGCTACTATTAATTTCTATATGAAATGTGAAATGTCTGCCATTAAGGGTTCACAAAGTCCGCCATCTTTGGCACTCCCAGCGTGTCTCCTTCATCGATACAGCGTCACAATGGAATTCCCAGCCATGCGGCTGGACCATGCACTGGGGCTACCCCTCTCGTCCGGCTAACGTTCGGCGCCACGTGTTTGCCAACTATCTCGGCCCTGCCGCGCGGCCAGAGCGGTGGCCGCCAACTCTGAACTTAGAATATTTCCAGGGCGCCGCAACTCGCCCCTTACCTCACATAATGAAACGAGCTCAACTGGGACCTTGAAGACGAGTGTGCGCTCCCATGCAGTCCAGCGTCAGGTCACTGTCAAATCCGAATGCCCGACAAATCTGGATGTTTTTCAACCAGCCACCCATATGAGGACGCATACTGAGACCCCTTTCAAACTCTCTCAGGTGCTTATAATGTCGTCAAACACGGATATACATCTCCCAGTCCTTTACAGTCATCACTAAAAATCTGGGCCGGCCGCGGTGGACGAGCGGTTCTAGGCGCTTCAGTCCAGAACCACGCGGCTGCTACAGTTGCAGGTTCGAATCCTGCCTAGGGCATGGATGTGTGTGATGTCCTTAGGTTTAAGTAGTTCTAAGTCTAGGGGACTGATGACCTCCCATGTTAAGTCCTATAGTGCTTAGAGCCATTTAAACCATTTTTTTTAAAAATCTGGCTGTGTTCATGTCCCTTACACACGGTACCACGCCAGGTAACAAAACAAAACACGGAAAACACCTAACGCACTCTGGGTGTCATTCTAACAGCGCCATTTAATTCAAGCTCTAATCATTTACATGGCCGGCGATCGTATATACTTGTACGATGGTACATTCACATCCGTCCATTTACTCTGGGTGCTTAAAAAATATATATATATAATAGAGGGAAACATTCCACGTAGGAAAAATATATCTAAAAACAAAGATGATGTGACTTACCAAATGAAAGTGCTGGCAGGTCGACAGACACACAAACAAACACAAACATAGACACAAAATTTTGTGTGTATGTTTGTGTTTGTTTGTTTGTGTGTCTATCGACCTGCCAGCACTTTCATTTGGTAAGTCACATCATCTTTGTTTATATATAATCAGGTATTGTATATGAATCATACAACACTGGAAGCTCCATGAGGCTTTTCACAAAAGATGCTGTTGTCTATTGGAAGGTTGCAACGCCAGAAGACCGTAAATGCGTAGCGAGATGCAGGGCGACCTGCGGAGGTTCGTCAATTGGAGCAGGGACTAGCTGTTGACACTGAGCTTAAATAAATTTAACTTGTTTCGCATAAACAGATGAAGAGACCTACTTATGTTCGATTCTGCTGTTGACAATAAATAACTGGAAACAATAACAAACTTAAAATACCTACGTGTAACCGTCTGGTGAGACGTAAAGTGGAATTTCTTTACTGCGCAATAGCAATGGTAATGTTACCGAAAACAGTGCCGTCAAAGCGGTGTTACTAAATACGGTTTCCTGAAATTTCTTCACAAAGAAGCTGAAGTAAATATTCCAGAATTCGAGTCAAGAGCAGCTCCCAAACGGGTAACTTAGTAGACATCCTAGGCGTAGCAGTAGACATCCCAGGCGTAGCGAAGCGCCTTATATCATTTAATAAAGACATGCCTTCTGGTACAGATTGTATCTAATTAGGTTCCTTTCAGAGTGTTCTGATAGAATAGCTCCATACTTCGTATTCATGTAAAACCCTTCGCTCGACGAAAGATCTGTACTTAAGGACTGGAAAGTTGCACAGGTCACATCGGTACTCAAAAAACGAAATAGGATCAATGCGCTGAACTGCAGTTCGATATAACTAACGTCGATTTGCGGTAGGATTTCGGAACATACATTGTGTTCGAACATTATGAATTACCTAGAGAAAAGCGATTTATTGACAGAGAGTACTGATTCAGAAATTGTCGTTCTTGTGAAACCCAACTAGTTCTTTACTAACGCAAAGTAATCAGTGCTGGTGACAGCGGATCTAAAATTGATTCCATATTTCTACATTTTCATAAGAATTCCATGCCATTCCTGACTAGCAACTTCTAATCAAACTGCGTGCCTATGGAGCATCGTCTCAGTTGTGCGACTAGATTCATGATTTCTTGTCAAAAAGGTCACATTTCGTAGTAAGTGACGGAAAGTCATCGAGTAAAACAGAACTGTCGTCCCTCAAGGAAGTGTTATAGGCCCTCTGCTGTTCCTGGTCTACATAAACGATTTAGGAGACGATCTGAACAGTCCTCTTAGATTGTTTGCAGATGACGCCCTCATGTAGCTTATCCGTCCCCTACTAGAGTTTTGCTGTGCGTTATGGGATCCGTATCTGATAGGATTGACATCGAAAAAAATTCAAGACGGGCAGCTCCTTTTGCATTATGGCGAAATAAGGGAGACAGTGTAACGTGTATAATACGTGAGTTGGGGCGGAAATCATTAAAACAAAAGCGTTTTTCGTTGTGGCAGGATCTTTTCAAGAAATTTTGGTCACAAGCTTTCTCCTCCGAATGCGAAAATATTTTGTAGGCGCTCACTTGCAGAGAGACAAATAATCATTGAAATAAAATAAGGGAAATCAGAGCTCGCATGGATATATTTAAGAGTTCGTTTTTGCCGCACGCTGGTAGAGAGTGGGATATTGGAGAGATAACTTGGAGTTGATTCAATGAAATCTCTGCCAGGCACTTACCTGTGATTAAGTTTGTTGACATTTTCAATCAGAAGATACTCAATCTGTCGTAAATTTTTTATTTATGTTTGGGATTGAAAACCCATGAAGTCAACATCTCATATGAAAGTTTTATTTGGATTGATTGCTAGTTTCGGCTAACAATCTAGCCACCTTCGTATCGTAAAATATTATTGATTGGTGTTGGCGCCATTGCGGCTTCACACATCGTTAAATTGTTTCTCAAAATGACAACATCAATATATGACACACTTTGAAAGAGCTTATCATCGTTCGTGACCAGTGTAATTGAACTGTATTCATAAAACAAAGGCGTTATGCCCTTACAACTCAATAACTGATACAGTCAGTATTTACATTATTTCGTAGCAGAGATCATCATACACACTGAAGAGCCAAAGAAGTACACCTGCCCAATATCGTGTAGAGCCCCCGCGAGCACGCAGAAGTGCCGCAACACGAGTGGCAAAGGTTCGACCAATGTTCTGAAGCAGTGCTGGAGGGGACTGGCAGGGATATCCACAAATACGTAAGAGTACGAGGGGGTGTAGATCTCTTCTGAACAGCTCTTTGCAAGCCATCCCAGATATGCTCAATAATGTTCATGTCTGGGGAGTTTGGTGGCCAGCGGAAGTGTTTAAACTCAGAATGTTCCTGGAGTCGCTCTGTAGCAATTGTGGACGTGTAGGCTGTCTCATTGTCCTGCTGGAACTGCCCAAGTCCGACAGAATGCACAATGGACATGAATGCATGCAGGTGATCAGACAGGATGCTCACGCACGTGTCACCTGTCAGAGTCATATCTAGACGTATCAGGCGTCTCATATCACTCCAACCGCACACGTCCCCCACCACGACAGAGCCTTCACAAGCTTGAACAGTCCCCTGCTGACATGCAGGGTCCACGGATTCCATACCCGTACACGTCCGACCACGCAACATGTTTCCAGTCATCAACAGTCCAATGTCGGTTCAAAATGGTTCAAGTGGCTCTGAGCACTATGAGGCTTAATATCTGAGGTCATCAGTGCACTAGAACTTAGAACTACTTAAACCTAACTAACCGCCGGCCGGGGTGGCCGAGCGGTTCTAGGCGCTACAGTCTGGAATCGCGTGACCGCTACGGTCGCAGGTTCGAATCCTGCCTCGGGCATGGATGTGTGTGATGTCCTTAGGTTAGTTAGTTTTAAGTAGTTCTAAGTTCTAGGGGACTGATGACCTGAGAAGTTAAGTCCCATAGTGCTCAGAGCCATTTCAACCTAATTAACCTAAGGACATCACTCACATCGATGCCCGAGGCAGGATTCGAGCCTGCAACCGTAGCGGCCGCGCGGTTCCAGACTGAAGCACCAAGAACCGCTCGGACACAGCGGCCGGCTCCAATGTCGGTGTTGACGGCCCCAGGCGAGGCGTATGGCTTCGTCTCGTGTCATCAGGGGTACACGAGTAGGTCTTCGGCTCCGAAAGCCCATATCAACGATGTTTCGTTGAATGGTTCGCACGCCGACATTGTTGATGGCCCATTCTCTTCAGTCGTCGTGGGTCCCGTTCTTGCAGGATCTTTTTCCGGCCTCAGTGATGTATGAGATTTGATTTTTTTACCGGATTCCTGATATTCACAGTACGCTCGTGAAATGGTTGTACGGGAAAATCCCCACTTCATCGCTCTCTCGGAGATACTGTGCCCCATCGCTCGTGCGCCAACTATAACACCACTTTCAAAGTCACTTAAATCTAGATAACCTTCCATTGTAACAGCAGTAACCGCGCTAACAACTGCGCCAGACACTTGTTCTCTTACACAGGCGTTCCCGACCGCTGCGCCGTATTCTGCCTGTTTACATATCTCTGTATTTGAGTACGCATGCCTATACCAGTTTCTTTGGCGCTTCAGTGTATATGTTGCCGTGGCTTCGCACATGAAGCACATCAGGCACGTATGTATCCTGCTCAAGGGATGTTGTCGGTAGTACTGATTGGACTAGACGCTTTTCCACCGTGTTCGACGTGTATTCAATGGAATGCTGGTCTGGCACTCAAGTCAGCTGCAGTATCTGACGAAGGTGAGAGCGCGTTGCGGCAGTGACACTGTGAGCGTGGGCCTTACGCTGCCGGAGGAGCACATGAAAATACCAGACCACACACGAGCGCTGTTTCACTCTCATCGATCACCCTCATAGATTCCCAATTTGGCCCCATCGGATTTTCATCTGTTTCCAAAACTTAAAGAACACCTTCGGGGACTTTGTAGTTATGAGCGGTGCAAGCAAAGGTGAGGATGTGGCTCCGACAGCAGAGTCAGACATTCTATAGTGACGGTATCAGCAAATCGTTCTCTCGTTGGGAGAAATGTGTTCTTCGCCAGGGTGACTATGTTGGCAAATAAGTATGTACTCATGAAGAATAAAGGTGTAGAATGTTAATAAAGTTTGTTTTGTTTAAAAAGCCTTAAGAATTTTCACATAAATTCGGAGCCATACTTTTCAACAGGCATTCGTAGTATACGTTAGGTGAACGCTTCGTCTAACGAAGCGCATAAAACATGAACCAGTTTTCAATAAATGAGGAATTTAAGCAACTTTGAATGTTAATCGCAAAATAAATCTTATAAAAATTTCCAAAACCTCACATGACCTTCTGATCACATATTAATAGCTGTCCAGTGACCTCCTTCGAAGATATTAAATTAAATGTTCTCAAGCCTATTCCAGACACTATCTCACTTTGCAACTCTTTCGAGGTCGTTAATAATTCTTTTATGGGTATCGCAACAACGCTAATGCGAGAGAAAAATTTGTCTGTTTCTTGTATGCATCAGATTTCGTCTTACTCCTGTCCCCATACAATATTGTAATGGAGATAAAGCTCGGGCCCTTGATACCCAGAGAACTTGTTTGCTGCAGCCAATCCATCATTCTCGAATGTCAGGATTCTCTTGGCTCGTCACCTCATAACCAGAATATAGAAGGACTTCATTGTGGTAAAATAACACGTCCTGCAGCAAACGATAATTTATTAATAACAATTGTTCATACTACGGGAAGTTAATACATAAACCATTCACTTTGCACCATGCTTTAACGTATCATGCTTGTAAATCTGTAACTATACATAAAGTATTATTATAACTCAGTTCGGTCACACAGGAGTCCTAGTTAACTGTGAACTAAAGCTCATCACATATTGATGTAAGAGCCATATTGATAGGATCACAAATGAAATTGGTTTGATTAGTTAATGGTTTAGTGTGAATAATCGAAGATCAACAATTACCGAACGACGAAACTTCAATCATTGCATCGTACCTCTTTTGTCAAAGTTTCATCCAACTTCTTCGCATTATGCCTATACACACCTAAATTTCGATAATTACTACTATTTTTAGGAAGCACACTGAAACTTCAACAGGCAAATACTGTGGGGGCTAGAGATATCTTAACACAAATTTTTTTCGTGGTTTATGTGGGAAAGCGATGAACTGTACGCATAACTCTGGAATGCCTAGAGCAATTTCTACTTGGTACTGCATGATATCGTATCTAGAAAAATACATTGTTGGAGTAATACTGCCCTGTCGCCCTTAAGGGTGCAATGGGGGTGTGTAGTGGATGAAACGTAAAACTAATCGGAAACTAAGTATGTTAGTGTCGAGTCTCTACGCTTCAGAGCCAGTACATTTAATCCCCAGGGACGGTGGCAGTAGGAAAGGGTTGCTCTGGAACACTTTGAACGATTTCAGCCAAACCTGGTATACATAAAGCTTGTTAACAGGAGGAAAAGTACACTGTGACTAGGGCTTCCTTAGTACTGTATTCCTAGGTATGGATGTAGAGGTAGGGGACGGAAGAAGATGGCATGCTAAGCGTAACCCCGGAACACACGAAGAAATATTACCTAAAATCTATACAAGGTAGAAAAATAGTGGAGGTGTAAGAAGCAGTCTTTCGCCAGTACCGTTTAGTGTACGCATCAGAGAAGTAATGTCGGAAATAAAGGATTCATGGTGAAAGTATATAAATGATAAGATTCGTTGAGGACATTGCAGTCTTCAATAAAAAGTGAGGAGCAATTGCAGGAACTTTTCAATGTAATGAAGAGTGTAACGAGTACAGAACATGAATTGAAGGTAAACCAGAGGAATACAAAACAAACGGGGACAAGCATAAATGAGGTAACGATAAACTTCAGAACTAGTAACCAAGAAGTAGACGAAGTGAAGGAATTCTGCTACCTTTGAAGCAAAATAACATGGGTAATTGACCAAATAAAGTCTACTAGCATCAAACATCGGCTTTAATTTGAGGAAGAAATTTAGGAGAATGTAATTTTGAAGTGCTGCATTGTATCGATGTAAGTAATGGATTGTGGGAAAACCGGAAAAGGAGTGAATCGAAGCGTTTGAGATGTGGTGCCTTGGAAGACTGCTGAAAATTAGATGGACTGATATGATAAGAAACGAGGAGGTTCTGGGCAGAATCCGGGAGGAAGGAAACGTATGGAGAATACTGACAAGAAGAAGGGACATGCTGCTAGGCCATATGTTACCACATCTGGGAATAACATCTACATTATTAGTAAGGTAAAAACAGTAGGGGAAGACAGAAATTGGAATGTGTCCCCCAAATAACTGAAGAAGCTGGGTACAATCTCCACTCTGATATTAAGATATTGGCGCAGGAGAGGAAGTCGTAATGGGGCGCATCAAACCGATATGACGACCCAAGAAATAAAAGATTAAAGAAACGCTCCTATCGCCAGCAGAAGTGTGAATGAAGGTTAGAAGGATACGAAACATAAAAGTATTGAAAACGACTAATGTTAACGCAGAATCCCTACCTTCTGGTGTTCCCAGGATGATTAGCGACATCTCCAGAGATATCTCAGCCCTAGTTGTGTGAATTAAGTTTGGTGTCAAAATTATATTGATCAGCCATAACACTATGACCACCGACCAACAATCGATATAAACCCGTCCAGGCGATAGCAGCGTCACATGACGAGGAATGACTGCTCGTCAGACATATGCGCGGTGAATGTAGTATCAGTGAGCATGCTGTCCGTGTGTAGTATGGGGAAGGCTCGTGATCTGTCTTTGACTGAGGGCAGATTTTGATGGCCTGAAGGCTCGGCACCAGCATTTCAGAAACTGCACGACTTGTCGGGTGTTCGAGGAGTGCTGTGGTGAGTGTGTTCAAGGCGTGGCGAATCCAAGGTGAAAACACGTCCAGACTGCGCGGAGTCGGACGGCCACCCATCATTACAGGTGTCGAACGTCGCAGACTGAGCAGTCTGATAAAACAAGACTGGCGGTGAACTGTGACGGAACTAACACCAGACTTTAATGCTGAGCAGAGTACGAGTGTGTCTGAACACACAGCGCACGATACGCGTCTAAAGATGAGTAACCGCAGCCGACGATCAGTTCACGTGCCAGTGTTAATATCACAGTATCGGAAACTATGGCTGAAATGGGCACGTGATCATCGGCAATGGACTTTGGCGCAGTGGTAGACTGACGCATGGTTTGACAAATCCCTGTACTTTCTTCATACCGATGGGAGGGCCCGAATTCGTCGTCTTCCAGGGAAACAGCTCCTTGACACCTGTACTGCGGAACGGAGTCAAGCTGGCGGCGGCTCCATTACACTCTGAGGAACATTCAAGTTGGCATCCACGGGTCCAGTGGAGCTCGGCAAGGCATCATGATGGCCAAGGAGAATCGTACACTGTTTGCAGACTACGTACACCCGTTCATGACGATCATTTTCCCGCCGACAGTGGCATTTTTCAACAACATAATGCGCCATATCATACGAGCAGAAGTGTCATGGAGTGATTCGAGAAACACAGTGGCGAGTTCCAATTGATGTGCTGGTCCTCCAGCTCGCCAGCTCTGAACCTGATCGAAGACATTTGGAATGTGGTTGAACGTGGCATCAGAGTTCATCGCCCCACTCCTCGGAATTAACGGGAAGTAGGTGGCTTGTGTGTGTAGATGTGGTGCCAACTCCCTCCAGCGACCTAGCAAGACATCATTATTTCCATGCCACAACGCGTCGCCGCTGTTATCCGAGGCAAAGGTGGACATACCGGCTGTTAGGTAGGTGGTCATAATGTTCTAGCTGACAAGTGTATATTACAATGATTTTGTAAAAGATTTGTACATTGTATTCACACTTTTAAAAACATTCAAGTAAAGTAAATTTGCTTTTAGCTTATAGACAGATTTAATACCTTTTTATACTTAATACAAAACTCCGATAGATAAGTAAATGGGCTGCCCCAAGTAAACATCTATTTAAGTATAAAGTTGAACAGATCTGCCCTTTGGTTCTGTGCTGGCCTCATGGAAACCCAAATATCAATACGTCATAATGGGGCCTAGTCTACTATCTCCATGGAGCCCAGTGTTTTTGTGGGACTTGCTAGAGACCAAATAATAGGCATAAAGTTGGTTCTGAGTGATTTTCCTGCGAAAGATCCCTGGTGGACTGTCGCCTGGTACAAGACGAAAGGGAACGGACAACCCTTAACAGTGTAAGAGGGACTTCATACAACGACTATACCGCTAGGATTCAGTACGAAAGTTCCGTGAGACCAGTGTGCACTTGTACATTTACGAGGGGGGTTCAGTAAGTAATGCAACACAGTTTTTTTTTCTAAAAGCAGGTTAGAATTCCAGTACATCATATTATTCCCGTCAGATCACCGAATTTAAGCGCTGTCGGGTTTGGCTAACACTTGGATGGGTGACCGTCCAGGTCTTTCAAGTGCTGTTGGCAAGCGGCATGGACTCACCCCTCGTGAGGAGCTACTTGATTGAAAAATAGCGGCTCTGATCATAAAAATTGACAATGTGCTGAAGAGCGGTGTGCTCATTCATATCCACCGAGGATGACGCGGCGACAGGTCGTCATGGTTGGGCCTTGTGAGACCTATCCGGACGTCTATTTTTGTATTATCCCTCCTCTTTTGGCTACAAAATCCTATTTTTCAACATAACCTCCGATCAATGTGACGACCTTGCTCCACCTTATTTGAAGGGCCTGTATGCCCCCATAGTATCACTCTACTGGTCGACGTTGGAGCATTATAAAAGCACATGACGGAATTTGGAAGCGGCCTCAATGTGAATTTCCATTTGACCGGCTGGTAGAATCATGCAATATCTAGATTTATGGGAGATTCGGATGTGAGCAGTGAGCAGATGCTGGACTGCACTGGAATGTGACGACAGGCATACTCGTCGTCGAGGTTCCGATCGAACACGTCTGACCACCACACGGGAGAAACGCCATATTGTGCACTAAGTACATCGTAACATCTCCACGATTCCGCTTACCGCCCCTGCAACATTCTGTGTCATCCCGTAGTATTGATCAGAGACTAGCAACAGCCGGACTAGAGAATTACTGCCCGCTACGTAGGCTGATGTTAACATGGCAACACAAACGGTTGCATTTGGACTGGTGGCACGACCAGCAAGATTCGGCTGACGATGAATGGTGTCGTCTTCTATTCAGCGATGAATCGCGGCTCTGCACAACCTCACATGACCATCGTCGACGAGTATGGCAGCATCTTGGGTTGATATCACATACTTCCAATGTTTTGGAGAGCACAGCGGTGTTACTTCTGCTGACACGAAGTGAGGAGCCTTCGGGTAGGACTTCAAGTCACAGCTGGTAGTGATTCAGCGAACTCTGACGACATAACGGATCGCAACACACATCTTGCATCCTCACGTGTTGCCGCTCATGCGACAGCATCATGGTGTCATTTTTCAATAGGACAATGCTCGTCCAAACATCACCGTAAACTGTCTGCGAGGTACTGAGATCTTGCTGTGGCCAACATGATTCCCAGTTCTGTCCCCGACTGAACACGTGTGGAACCTGGTCAGTCGTAAACTCCATCCCAACGCTGCTGGAATCCAAGATATCAAGAACCAATTACAACAGTTGCGGACCTGTTATCCTCCAATAGGGTATAATGGGTTTTTGGCAGCCTTTGCCAATAGAATCAGTGCTAGCATGCGGACAAGTGGGGGCTCATACTGACTAGTTCTTGGTACATTTTACTCTATTTGCAATCATTGAAATAACATCACATACCTTCTAAACCCGTGAAGTTTCATTTGTTTCTTCTTCCACTTCTGGGTTCCTTAGTATTTTTGCCAAACAGTGTAGTTTTCACGTTGCAACGGCATCATAAAACAAAATGGTTCAAATGGCTCTGAGCACTATGGGACTTAACATCTGTGGTCATCAGTCCCCAAGAACTTAGAACTACTTAAACCTAACTAACCTAAGGACATCACACACATCCATGCCTGAGGCAGGATTCGAACCTGCGACGTAGCAGTCGCGCGGTTCCGGACTGCAGCGCCCAGAACCGCACGGCCACCGCGGCCGGCACGGCATCATCCTCGAAAAGCCTCACGTCATACGTTATTCACCACAGTATTTATATGGAGTGAACCGTAAGAACTCTATAACTTGCAGTACTATACTAGATTTACATCTAGCGATTACACCTCTTTAAGCTACGACTCGCATGAACCGCGGCCAATACCAGCTTTATAGGGGACGCTGCTTCAGATCCTCACGCCCCGTATGCTCGTTCCTTGTGGTACTTGGTACTGAACGGCAAATTCGCCACACGCCAGCGCCTCCATTCCGCCATCTCACTGACGAACCTTTCTGCCCGCACTGCGCAGTCGTCGATTCGCACTCGCACCGCTTGACATGTGCTGTGATGGGCAACTGTTGGGGTCTTACACAGCGTATGCTGGCGCTGCTGTTGCTACGACAGCCAGAGTCTATCACGCCGCACGAACTCCTATACCCAGATACTGCTTACTTTTCCACTACCAGGACGAACGCCGTCAGCTGGCTGAAGGGCAAGGTGCTGTAACACATTTTGCAAGCCGCGCCCGAAAGCGCTCTCGAATTGTGACTCCGCCTAATGGCGACCCATGAGACGTTCCGCCGCCATGCTGTGTATCGAAAATGACTATTGAATTATCTAGGCGCATTATTCGAGGGTCCTCCTATCAATAGGAGCGTTCCGAGAAGTAGAAGGCACACTTGAAGACGATTCAAGGCACATGATTGACCCTCTGATAAAACGGTTTAGAGTTAGTCCCCCCTCCATTCATTACGCGAAGACGACTCCGAAGCTTCTGGTGGTGGTAGTAGGTCCAGTTAAAAATTATATATATACACTCCTGGAAATGGAAAAAAGAACACATTGACACCGGTGTGTCAGACCCACCATACTTGCTCCGGACACTGCGAGAGGGCTGTACAAGCAATGATCACACGCACGGCGGGCCGTCGAATGGCGCTAGCTGCGCAGCATTTGTGCACCGCCGCCGTCAGTGTCAGCCAGTTTGCCGTGGCATACGGAGCTCCATCGCAGTCTTTAACACTGGTAGCATGCCGCGACAGCGTGGACGTGAACCGTATGTGCAGTTGACGGACTTTGAGCGAGGGCGTATAGTGGGCATGCGGGAGGCCGGGTGGACGTACCGCCGAATTGCTCAACACGTGGGGCGTGAGGTCTCCACAGTACATCGATGTTGTCGCCAGTGGTCGGCGGAAGGTGCACGTGCCCGTCGACCTGGGACCGGACCGCAGCGACGCACGGATGCACGCCAAGACCGTAGGATCCTACGCAGTGCCGTAGGGGACCGCACCGCCACTTCCCAGCAAATTAGGGACACTGTTGCTCCTGGGGTATCGGCGAGGACCATTCGCAACCGTCTCCATGAAGCTGGGCTACGGTCCCGCACACCGTTAGGCCGTCTTCCGCTCACGCCCCAACATCGTGCAGCCCGCCTCCAGTGGTGTCGCGACAGGCGTGAATGGAGGGACGAATGGAGACGTGTCGTCTTCAGCGATGAGAGTCGCTTCTGCCTTGGTGCCAATGATGGTCGTATGCGTGTTTGGCGCCGTGCAGGTGAGCGTCACAATCAGGACTGCATACGACCGAGGCACACAGGGCCAACACCCGGCATCATGGTGTGGGGAGCGATCTCCTACACTGGCCGTACACCACTGGTGATCGTGGAGGGAACACTGAATAGTGCACGGTACATCCAAACCGTCATCGAACCCATCGTTCTACCATTCCTAGACCGGCAAGGGAACTTGCTGTTACAACAGGACAATGCACGTCCGCATGTATCCCGTGCCACCCAACGTGCTCTAGAAGGTGTAAGTCAACTACCCTGGCCAGCAAGATATCCGGATCTGTCCCCCATTGAGCATGTTTGGGACTGGATGAAGCGTCGTCTCACGCGGTCTGCACGTCCAGCACAAACGCTGGTCCAACTGAGGCGCCAGGTGGAAATGGCATGGCAAGCCGTTCCACAGGACTACATCCAGCATCTCTACGATCGTCTCCATGGGAGAATAGCAGCCTGCATTGCTGCTAAAGGTGGATATACACTGTACTAGTGCCGACATTGTGCATGCTCTGTTGCCTGTGTCTATGTGCCTGTGGTTCTGTCAGTGTGAACATGTGATGTATCTGACCCCAGGAATGTGTCAATAAAGTTTCCCCTTCCTGGGACAATGAATTCACGGTGTTCTTATTTCAATTTCCAGGAGTATATATATATATATGTGTGTGTGTGTGTGTGTGTGTGTGTGTGTGTGTCTGAATAGAACATTGAGGCCAGGCCTCGCAAGACGCCACCTTTTTGCCCCCGACCCTCCTGTCGGATCAATAAGGTTAAGAAAGGAAAAAAAAGCAGGTAAGCAGTTGGGGAAAAAAGCTCGACGAGCTTACTTTTATCTGCTAGGGATTCCTGAATCAAACCGAAAATCTAACAAGAAATCCATTTTGTTCACTACTCGACCGTGCGGAAGTCTACCGAATGCCTCTACATCTACATCTACATTCATACTCCGCAAGCCACCTGACGGTATGTGGCGGAGGGTACTTTGAGTACCTCTATCGGTTCTCCCTTCTATTCCAGTCTCGTATTGTTCGTGGAAAGAAAGGTTGTCGGTATGCCTCAGTGTGGGCTCTAATCTCTCTGATTTTATCCTCATGGTCTCTTCGCGAGACATATGTAGGAGGGAGCAACATACAGCTTGACTCCTCGGTGAAGGTATGTTCTCGAAACTTCAACAAAAGCCGGTACCGAGCTACTGAGCGTCTCTCTTGCAGAGTCTTCCACTGGAGTCTATCTATCATCTCCGTAACGCTTTCGCGGTTACTAAATGATCCTGTAACGAAGCGCGCTGCTCTCCGATGGATCTTCTCTATCTCTTCTATCAAACCTATCTGGTACAGATCCCACACCGGTGAGCAGTATTCACGTAGTGGGCGAACAAGTGTACTGTAACCTACTTCCTTTGTTTTCGGACTGCATTTCCTTAGGATTCTTCCAATGAATTTCAGTCTGGCATCTGATTTACCGACGATTAATTTTATATGGTCATTCCATTTTAAATCACTCCTAATTCCTACTTCCAGATAATTTATGGAATTAACTGCTTCCAGTTGCTGACCTGCTATATTGTAGCTAAATGATGAAGGATCTTTCTTTGTATGTATTCGCAGCACATTACACTTGTCTACATTGAGATTCAATTGCCATTCCCTGCACCATGCGTCAATTCGTTGCAAATCCTCGTGCATTTCAGTACAATTTTCCATTGTTACAATCTCTCGATATACTACAGCATCATCCGCAAAAAGCCTCAGCGAACTTCCGATGTTATCCACAAGGTCATTTACGTATATTGTGAATAGCAACGGTCCTACGACACTCCCCTGCGGCATACCTGAAATCACTCTTACTTCGGAAGACTTCTCTCCATTGAGAATGACATTCTGCGTTCTATTATCTAGGAACTCTTCAATCCAATCGCACAATTGGTCTGATAGTCCATATGCTCTTACTTTGTTCATTAAACGACTGTGGGGGACTGTATCAAACGCCTTGTGGAAGTCAAGAAACACGGCATCTACCTGAGAACCTGTGTCTATGGCCCTCTGAGTCTCGTGGACGAATAGCGTGAGTTGGGTTTCACACGATCGTCTTTTTCGAAACCCATGCTGATTCCTACAGAGTAGATTTCTAGTCTCCAGAAAAATCATTATACTCGAACATAATACGTGTTCCAAAATTCTACAACTGATCGACGTTAGAGATATAGGTCTATAGTTCTGCACATCTGTTCGACGTCCCTTCTTGAAAATGGGGATGACCTGTGCTCTTTTCCAATCATTAGGAACGCTACGCTCTTCTAGAGACCTACGGTACACCGCTGCAAGGAGGGGCGCAAGTTCCTTCGCGTACTCTGTGTAAAATCACACTGGTATCCCATCAGGTCCAGCGGCCTTTCCTCTTTTGAGCGATTTTAATTGTTTTTCTATCCCTCTGTCATCTATTTCGATATCTACCATTTTGTCATCTGTACAACAATCTAGAGAAGGAACTACAGTGCAGTCTTCCTCTGTGAAACAGCTTTGGAAAAAGACATTTAGTATTTCAGCCTTTAGTCTGTCATCCTCTGTTTCAGTACCATTTTTGTCACAGAGTGTCTGAACATTTTGTTTTGATCCACCTACCACATTGGCATAAGACCAAAATTTCTTAGGATTTTCTGCCAAATCAGTACATAGAACTTTACTTTCGAATTCGTTGAACGCCTCTCGCATAGCCCTCCTCACAGTACATTTCGCTACGTGTAATTTTTGTTTGTCTGCAAGGCTTTGGCTATGTTTATGTTTGCTGTGAAGTTCCCTTTGCTTCCGCAGCAGTTTTCTAACTCGGTTGTTGTACCACGGTGGCTCTTTTCCATTTCTTACGATCTTGCTTGGCACATACTCATCTAAAGCGTATTGTACGATGGTTTTGAACTTTGTCCACTGATCCTTAACACTATCTGTACTTGATACAAAACTTTTGTGTTAAGTCGTCAAGTACTCTGAAATCTGCTTTTTGTCACTTTTAGTGAACAGAAAACTCTTCCTACCTTTTTTAATATTTCTAGTTACAGCTGAAATCATCGATGCAGTAACCGTTTTATGATCGCTGATTCCCTGTTCTGCGTTAACTGTTTCAAATAGTTCGGGTCTGTTTGTCACCAGAAGGTCTAGTATGTTATCGCCACGAGTCGGTTCTCTGTTTAACTGCTCAAGGTAGTTTTCAGATAATGCACTTAAAAAAATTTCACTGGATTCTTTGTCCCTGCCACCCGTTATAAGCCTCTGAGTCTCCCAGTCTACATCTGGCAAATTAAAGTCTCCACCCAGAACTATAACATGGTCGGGAAATCTACTGGAAATATTTTCCCAATTTTGCTTCACGTGCTCTGCCACAAGAGCTGCTGAGCCAGGGGGCCTACAGAGATATCCAATTACCATGTTTGAGCCTGCTTTAACCGTGACCTTCACCCAAATTGTCACATTTCGGTCTCCGTCAATTTCCTTCGATATTATTGCACTTTATATCGCTATAAACACGCCTCCCCTTTCACTGTCCAGCCTGTCTCTGCGGTATACATTCCAATCTGAGTTTAGAATTTCATTACTGTTTACATCTGGTTTCAGCCAACTTTCTGTGCCTAGTACTATGTGGGCATCGTGACCGTTTATTAATGAGAGCAGTTCTGGGACCTTTCTATACACGCTCCTGCAGTTTACTATTACCACATTAATATTGTTATTCCCTGTTGCGTTTTGCCTACTACTACCTTGTCGCTTCTCAGGAGGCGTCTTGTCTGGCCTAGGGAGGGAATTCTCTAACCTAAAAATCCACATGTGCACTTCACACGTACTCCGCTACCCTTGTAGCCGCTTCCTGCGTGTAGTGCACGCCTGACCTACTAAGGGAGCCCCTACATTTCTCCTCCCGATAGCGGAGGTCGAGAAATTTGCGCCTCAGATCTCCGCAGAATCATCTGAGCCTCTGGTTTAAGCCTTCCACTCGGCTCCAAACCAGAGGACCGCGATCGGTTCTGGGAACGATACTACAAATAGTTAGCTCAGATTCCACCCCGCGAGCGAGGCTTTCCGCCTTCACCAACTCCGCCAACCGCCTGTACGAACTGAGGATGACCTCTGAACCCAGACGGCAGGAGTCATTGGTGCCGACATGAGCAACAATTTGCAGTCGGGTGCACCCAGTGCTCTCTATCGTCGCCAGCAGGGCCTCCTCCACATCTCGGATGAGACCCCCCGGCAAGCAGGCAGAGTGAACACTGGCCTTCTTCCCAGACCTTTCCGCTGTTTCCCCAAGGGGCTCCATCACCCGCCTAACGTTGGAGCTCGCAATCACTAATAAACACCTCCCCCCGTGTGCCTGCTCGGACCTTGCTGAAGGAGCGGCCACATGTCCACTCACAGGCAGATCGGGCAATGCCACACGACCAGCCTCCACATTGACCCTCCGCCTCGTGGGGCGCGAACGCCTTTGAACCCGCCACTCCCCTTGGGGAGAGGGTGGCCCAACCGCGCCCGGTACCCGCGAAGATGTCTCGACAGCAGGGACCGTGGGTGAAGCGTGTAACACCTGGGGTGTACCACGCGACGCACCAGACTCCCCACTGCCACTACACTCCGAGGCAGCAGCCTGAAGACGGCTGACCGCGGCCATCAACACGTTCAGCTGTTCGCGAACAGTGGCCAGCTCTTCCTGCGTCCGTACACAGCGGTCACACATCCTATCGATCCTAAGAAATCAACAATGTACTGCAGAAAGTTAATCAACTTTTAACTAGACTGCTAATTCACTAAAGCCAGCTGACAGGTGACTAAACTGTGGTTACTAGACACTTCTTGTTGGAAACAATGAAAATAAGGACTAACTGTCTCTGGATTGTATTCAAAACAAACACGAAATCTATGGAACACTATTACTAGTACTCGAAAAGTAAAGCTTGCTGAAAGCAAAACACACGGAAAAAGAATTGACAAGTAAGAAAAACACAGTTAATATTTAAATTAACGTAGCTTCTGCTCATCAGATGTGAAGGAGACGGCAGTTACGACGACACTGCTATCCAGAAGTTGATGAATTCGGTATCACTCTTGGCGCCGTTCTGTGAGTCCTTTTGATCTGATGTACGAAAGAGCAAGCTGAATTTCAGAAGATCTCTGTTTTCGGGATTCGCAGTGATTCCTATAGAAGGGATTTATTTTCACCATAACTGTCACGACACGCGAGCATAAATTGTGCTCCATAGCTGTACAGCAGATCGGCGTCCGCTGACCCTTCTTCGCTTCTTCCCGCAGGCTGCCTGTCATGCCGGCAGGTGCTCAACATCATGGTGATCCTGGGCTTCATGTTCAACTACATGCTGCGCGTCAACCTGACGATCGCCATCGTGGCCATGGTGCTGCCCACCAACCACTCGCAGGCCGCAGCCGGTAACGCTACGCTCGGCTCCTCGCCGTCCACCGCCCTGGACAACACCACTCTGGCTGAGGTACGCATCTCACCTCTGCCACAATCTCTTCTCCAATGTCTTGTCGTAGGTGGGAGTATCAAATTTAAAATTTTGCAACTCGGCAGTCACCGAGTTATTAGTTAATCTCTGTTCTATATCTTCATTCTTCTAATTTTTCCTAGCGTTTATCCCCTATCTTCGCGCGCCCGGCATGTCAGCTGCAATCGTCTGTCAGCCCGAATTTTTTGTCCCCCGTCTGCCTGCGTCTAGTATTATCCCTTGTGGAAGTGTGAGAACATTTTCTAAATATTTGTGAATCCTGTAACTGAGGCGGTACGTTCGTAGTAGCCCCGTGCTCGCCTAATTGGACGTGTGATACCGCCTAAAAACCACACACAGCGTGACCGGCACACTGGCGCTCGTCGTTAATCTGCCGCACCGATCCGACTCAGAGTCAGCGTGCTTCCCCGAATCCCTGGCATGCATATGTGCGCGGCTATCCAGGCGGTCCTAAATACAGACAGAATTAAGGGACTACTTTTTCGAAACCCCTTGTAAGTCTTCCACTGCAACGCATATGTTTGAAATTTGGTTCAATGGTGCCTACAACCCTCCTCTATAATGGTACAGAAGCATGATGCCCTGCGATGTCACCCTAGGGCTCTACGACACTTCAGACAAAAAGGTGTCGACACATGTCTGAAGTAGTGCTGGAGGGAACTGACACCATGAATCCTCCGGGGCTGTCCATAAATCCGTAGGAGTATGAGGGGATGGAGAACGTGCAAGGCATCCGAGATTCACTCAATAATGTTACTGTCTGGGGGTTTGAAGTCCAACGGAAGTGTTTACTCTGAAGGGTGTTCCTGGAACCATTCTGTAGGAATACTGGCCCTGTAGGGTTTCACAATTTCCCAAGTCCGCCGGAATGCATAATGGACGTGAATTGGTGCATGTGATCAGACAGGTTACTTACGTACGTGTTACATGTCAGAGTCGTATCTATACGTATCAGAGGTCCCATATCACTCCTATTGCACGCGCCCGACACGATCACGGAGCCTCCACCAGCTTGAACAATGTCCCGCTGACATGCAGGATCCATGTATTCATGAGGTTGTCTCCATATCCGTACACGTCCATACAATTTCAAACGAGTCTCGTCCGAGCAGGCAATATGTGTTCAGTCATCAACAGTCCAATGTCGGTGTTGACGGACCCAGGCGAGGCATAGAGCTTGTGTCGTGCAGTCATCAAGGGTACACGAGTGTACCTTCGGCTCCGAAAGCCCTTCCGATGATGTTTCGTTGAACGGTTACCACGGAAATCTGCAGCAGTTTGCGGAGGGGTTGCACTTCTGTCGCATTGAACGTCGTTGGTCCGGTTCTTGCAGGATCTTTTCCCGGCCGCAGCGACGTCGTAATGTTTTACCGGATTCCTTATATTCACGGTACACTCGTGAAATGGTCGTACGGGAAAATCCGCACTTCATCGCTACCTCGGACATG
Source organism: Schistocerca piceifrons (assembly GCF_021461385.2). Classification (NCBI taxonomy): domain Eukaryota; kingdom Metazoa; phylum Arthropoda; class Insecta; order Orthoptera; family Acrididae; genus Schistocerca; species Schistocerca piceifrons. The sequence goes on along the minus strand of NC_060139.1, from coordinate 309,596,869 downwards.
CTGTGTCCCATCGTTCGTGAGCCGACTACGACACCACGTTCAAATTCTCTTAAGTCTTGATAATCTGCCATTGTAGCGGCAGTAACCGACCAAACAACTGCGCCAGACACTTGTTGTCTTATACGAGGTGCATTCAAGTTCTAAGGCCTCCGATTTTTTTTTCTAATTAACTACTCACCCTAAATCGATGAAACTGGCGTTACTTCTCGACGTAATCGCCCTGCAGACGTGCACATTTTTCACAATGCTGACGCCATGATTCCATGGCAGCGGCGAAGGCTTCTTTAGGAGTCTGTTTTGACCACTGGAAAATCGCTGAGGCAATAGCAGCACGGCTGGTGAATGTGCGGCCACGGAGAGTGTCTTTCATTGTTGGAAAAAGCCAAAAGTCACTAGGAGCCAGGTCAGGTGAGTAGGGAGCATGAGGAATCACTTCAAAGTTGTTATCACGAAGAAACTGTTGCATAACGTTAGCTCGATGTGCGGGTGCATTGTCTTGGGGAAACAGCACACGCGCAGCCCTTCCCGGACGTTTTTGTTGCAGTGCAGGAAGGAATTTGTTCTTCAAAACATTTTCGTAGGATGCACCTGTTACCGTAGTGCCCTTTGGAACGCAATGGGTAAGGATTACGCCCTCGCTGTCCCAGAACATGGACACCATCATTTTTTCAGCACTGGCGGTTACCCGAAATTTTTTTGATGGCGGTGAATCTGTGTGCTTCCATTGAGCTGACTGGCGCTTTGTTTCTGGATTGAAAAATGGCATCCACGTCTCATCCATTGTCACAACCGACAAAAAGAAAGTCCCATTCATGCTGTCGTTGCGCGTCAACATTGCTTGGCAACATGCCACACAGGCAGCCATGTGGTCGTCCGTCACCATTCGTGGCACCCACCTGGATGACACTTTTCGCATTTTCAGGTCGTCATGCAGGATTGTCTGCACAGATCCCACAGAAATGCCAACTCTGGAGGCGGTCTGTTAAACAGTCATTCGGCGATCCTCCAAAACAATTCTCTCCACTTTCTCGATCATGTCGTCAGACCGGCTTGTGCGAGCCCGAGGTTGTTTCGGTTTGTTGTCACACGATGTTCTGCCTTCATTAAACTGTCGCACCCACGAACACACTTTCGACACATCCATAACTCCATCACCACATGTCTCCTTCAACTGTCGATGAATTTCAATTGATTTCACACCACGCAAATTCAGAAAACGAATGATTGCACGCTGTTCAACTAAGGAAAACGTCGCCATTTTAAGTATTTAAAACAGTTTTCATTCTCGCCGCTGGAGGTAAAATTCCATGTGCCGTACGGTGCTGCCATCTCTGGGACGTATTGACAATGAACGCGGCCTCATTTCAAAACAATGCGCATGTTTCTATCTCTTTCCAGTCCGGAGAAAAAAAATTGGAGGCCTTAGAACTTGAATGCACCTCGTATAAGCGTTGCCGACCGCAGCGCCGTATTCTGCCGATCGTGCAGCCACGTCTCGATCCCTGAGTCAACAGGTGGGGACGTTTGCGAGACAACAACCATCTGCACGAACAGTTCGACGACGTTTGCAGCTGCGTGGATTATCAGCTCGGAGACCATGGCTGCGGTTACCCTTTGCGCTGCATCACAGACAGGAGCGCCTGCGATGATGTACTCAACGACGAACCTGGGTGCCCGAATGGCAAAACTTCATTTTTTCGGACGAATCCAGGTTCTGTTTACAGCATCATGATGGTCGCATCCGAGTTTGGCGACATCGCGGTGAACACACATTGGAAGCGTGTATTCGTCATCGCCATACTGGCGTATCACCCGGCGTGACGGTATGGGGTGCCATCGGTTACACGTCTAGGTCACCTGTTGTTCGCATTGACGGCACTTTGAACAGTGGACGTTACACTTCAGATATGTTATGGCCCGTGGCCCTACCCTTCATTCGATCCCTGCGAAACCCTACATTTCAGCATGATAATGTACGACCGCATGTTGCAGGTCCTGTACGGGCCTTTCTGGATACAGAAAATGTTCGACTGCTGCCCTGGCCAGCACATTCTCCAGATCTCTCACCAATTGAAAACGTCTGGTCAATGGTGGCCGAGCAACTGGCTCGTCACAATGCGCCAGTCACTACTCTTGATGAACTGTGGTATCGTGTTGAAGCTTCATGGGTAACTGTACCTGTACACGCCATCCAAGCTTTCTTTGACTCAATGTCCAGGCGTATCAAGGCCGTTGTTACGGCCAGAGGTGGTTGTTGTGGGTACTGATTTGTCAGGATCTATGCACCCAAATGGCGTGTAAATGTAATCACGTGTGAGCTCTAGTATAATATATTTGTCCAATGAATGCCCCTTTATCATCTGCATTTTCTTCTTGGTGTAGCAATTTTGATGGCCAGTAGTGTAAGTTTAGAACCAGCCTTCGTTTTACTCGTGTTGAGCCTTCTTGCAGAATGCAGCTACCTTCCGTCTAGCAGCACGTCTTGTTTCAGGCGGCGGCGGAGGGCGGCGTGGAGCAGACGCGCTACGACTGGGACGAGTACTGGCAGAACATGATCATCGGCTGCTTCTTCTGGGGCTACGTGTGTACCGAGTTCCCCGGCGGGCGGCTGGCCGAGCTGATCGGCGGCCGGCGCGTCTTCGGCACCTCCATGCTGGTCGGCTCCGTGCTGACGCTGCTGACGCCGCTGTCCGCGCGCCTCGGCATCGCCGTCGTCATCCTGCTGCGCGTCGTGCTGGGGCTCTCGCTGGTCAGCAGCTCACTCCCTTCCTCCTCAGTTTCGTCCTAACTCAGTGCTACGCTTCACCGATTCTCCTTCCTCAAGAGTCTCCTACTTTCCGAAATGTTATCCATCGCCCTCCGTTGTGGCCGAGCGGTTCTAGGCGCTTCAGTCCGGAACCACGCAGCTGCTACGGTCGCAGGTTTGAATCCTGCCTCGGGCATGGATGTGTGTGATGTCCTTATGTTAGTTAGGTTTAAGTAGTTCTAAGTCTAGGGGACTGATGACCTGAGATGTTAAATCCCTTAGTGCTCAGAGTCATTTGAACCATTTTGTTATCCATCCTATCCATCCTCCTGTACGTCATGCTGTTAATAACCTGTCTTCAACACCTCCCCCCAAAACCTCCATTCGTTAGCACCAACAGGAATCTAACCAAAAGGAGCAAGATTTCAAAATTACCATTATTCTTGTATAGGACATTTTAGAATTCCTGTTGCAGGCTAAAAATAACTGAGGGGGGGGAGTGGGAACAAAATTATTATTATGATGTTTGGTTTGTGCGGCGCTCAACTGCGCGGTTATCAGCGCCCGTACAAATTGCCAACCTTTGCTCAGTCCAATCTCGCCACTTTCATGAATGATGATGAAATGATGAGGACAACACAAACACAGAGTCATCTCGAGGCAGGTGAAAGTCCCTGGCCCCGCCGGGAATCGAACCCGGAACCCCGTGCTCGGGAAGCGAGAACGCGACCTCGAGACCACGAGCTGTAGACAAGTGGCAACAAAGCGACTATTCAAGCTGGTGTGTAGAATGTATGAGCCTGGTGAAGTACCATCTGACTTTCGGAAAAATATAATCCACACAATTCCGGAGACTGCAAGAGCTGACAAGTGCGTTAATTATCGCACAGTCAGCTTAACAGCTCATGCATCCAAGTTACTGACAAGAATAATATACAGAAGAATGCAAAAGGAAATTGAGGACGTGTTAAATGACGATCAGTTTGGCTTCAGGGAAGGTAAAGGCACCAGAGATGCAGTTCTGACGTTGCAGTTGGTAATGGAAACAAGTCTAAAGAAAAATCAAGACACATTCGTAGGATGTCTCGATCTGGAAAAGGGGTTCGACAAAGTAAAATAGTGCAAGATGTTCCAAATTCTGAGCAAAATGAGGGTAAGCTATAGGGAGAGCCGGGTAATACACAATATGTACAAGAGACAAGAGGGAATAATAAGTGTGGATGACCAAGAACAAAGTGCTCGGAATAAGACAGGTGTAAGACGAGGATGTAGTCTTTCGCCCCCCCCCCCCCCCCCCCCTTGTTCAATCTGTACATCGAAGAGCAATTATAGAAATGTTTAGTAGTGGAATTAAAATTCAAGATGAAAGAATATCAATGATACCATTCGGTGATGATACTACTATTCTGAGTCAAAGTGAAGAAGAATCTGTTGAATGGAATGAATTGTCTCATGAGTACAGAATATGGACTGAGAGTAAGTCGAAGAAAGGCAAAAATAATGGGAAGTAGCAGAAATGAGAACAACGAGGAACATAACATCAGGATTGACGGTCACGAAGTAGATCATGTTAAGGAATTCTACTACCTAGGCAGCAAAATAAATAATGACGGACGGAGCAAGGAGGACATCAAAAGCAAACTAGAAACTAGCACTGGAGAGCTTCTGCAAAGTTTGGAAGGTAGGAGACGAGGTACTGGCAGAAGTAAAGCTCTGATGACGGGGCGTGAGTCGTGCTTGGGTAGCTCAGTTGGTAGAGCACTTGTCCGCGAAAGGCAAAGGTCCCGAGTTCTAGTCTCGGTCCGGCACACAGTTTTAATCTGCCAGTTTCTTAGCACTGGCAAAAACGGCATTCCTGGCCAAGAGAAGTCTACTGCTATCAAACGTAGTCCTTAATTTGAAGGAGAAATTTCTGAGAATGTACGTTTGGAGCACAGCACTGCATGGTAGTGAAACAGGGACTGTGGGAAAACCGGAACAGACGAGAGTCGAAGCATTTCAGATGTGGTTCTACAGACGAATATTGGAAATTAGGTGGACCGATAAGGTAAGGAATGAGGAGGTTCTGCGCAGAATCGAATAGGAAAAGAATGTGTGGAAAACACTGAAGGGAAAAGGGACAGAATGGTAGAACATCTGTTAAGACATGAGTACTTCCATGGAACTAAAGGGGGCTGTAGAGGGCAAAACCTGTATAGGAAGACAGAGATTGGAATAAATCCAGAAAATAATTGGGGACGTGGTTTGAAAGTGCTACTCTGAAATGAGAGGGACTCGTGGCGGGATGCATCAAACCAGTCGGAAGACTGATGACAAAAAAAAAGAGTGATTATAGAGGGGAGTTACAAGCGGATAGCGCCTACTCGTCGTCACCGATTTCGTCCAAATTACAGGTCTTGGCCAGTAATGACGTTGAGCTATGTTAGCTTGGTTTCCAGGTAGCAGTTGGAGCATCAGAATCAGTACAGAACGATAGTGAGAGACTCGTGGGTTTGAATCTGAATGCGGAAATTCCTTTTTTATTTTCAACTTTTACGTTACTTACACGGAAAATAAACAGAGATAATGTTTAACATACTGCATTCGATGTGATTAAAGCCTATGTGTAGCTGAGAACAAATTTCTTATGTTCGTTTGACTCGTGGGCAGGACAAACAAATCCACAGTTAGCCGACGAGACTTTTGAAGATGAATCGCGTAATATTAAAGTGATTCCCTCCCCTCAAACGCACACTGCTAGTACAACCCTGTGATGTTTATTTGCATCGTCAGCTAAAAAATTTGGTCAGAAAGCTTCAAAACTGCTCTCGTTGAGAGAGAGAAAAAAAATCACATCCCGAAGAGACTGAATGAATATACATTCCTTTGTAAATCACAACTTATCCTCACCAGTATTTGGCGAAATTGTGTGTTACGCGTGGTTTAATGCCAAACTGTGCGACGAGGGAGAACCTTTTATGAATGTAAACCAAGACGGTTTTTGATTAGAAGCTTTAAACGAAGCTTGTAATTGTAAAAATGCGACAGTTACAACTTGTGCAAGATGTCGAAGTATTACCGTTTCTTCGGTTTTTGCGATGAATATTACCCTACCACTTGTAAATCATCAACTGTAAAATAACAAAAATATTTAAGTTTATGGAAGAAGCTCTCGTGTACGTCTCATAATCCCTTCTTCGAGATTTCTTTTCAATCCCAATTTTTTCTTTGTTTTTCCTTTTCATACCTTATTAATAAATGCTATATACTGAGAATTATCTCGGTTTCTTTGCAGTTACGTAAAAATCTAAAATAAAAAAAAAGATTCCAAATAGGGACTCGAACGCCGGCTCTCGGATTATCTTTCCATTGCGCCAACAGCTTCCTGTAAACTCCGCTAACGTAAATGATTAATGGCTAGCCCGGCCCACGCCAAAGAAGTTATTTTCTCTAAACGCTTCGCCATCTGGAGTTCTCATTCCTGTTACTTTCAGTTCTGACGAAACCCTGCATATACCTTTAATTTCGACGAAATCGGTGATGGCGTGTAGGCGCTGTCCCCTTGATAACCATAAGGTTTTGTTAAGGAGTCCATGTCTGGAAATGCACCGTTTGAATGTAAAATAATTTTGAAGATCGGATCAGTTTCAATCTTCCGGATCGCTACACGTGCACACTGGAGACAACGCGCTCTGACCTGTGTGCTCTGCAGCGCCCATGGCATGGACAGTGTTTCGAGTACTCGTCGTCGGGTTCTCTTTTAGGCTGTTCAAAGTCGAGAGTGCGGCGCGTCGGTGGACCACGACAGTCCTCCCTGCTAGTTGCGAACGTCCCCGTTTCTCGCAGCTGTTTTTGTAGCCCGACGAAAGTCGTACGTGATGTCAGAACTGCAACGGGGACTGACATCGGCATTCTCTTCTAACTTTGTGTGCGTAGCGTGAAGCGAGATTTTGAAAGTGAACCGATCTTTAAACTTATTTTTTATCGTAACACTACATTTCGGACATGGGTTCCTTGCCAAAACTTGATCTATTCAGTCCCTTTTACAATCCATAGGAGCCTGTAGCAGATATCGCGAAATGCCCTGTGTAACTCATTCGGCGATCTTAGGAACGTACAGCAGCCCAAAATCAAATGTAGCATGAATTATATTAGAAGTAACAGACAATTGATAGTTCCAACTCAATATTTTCTGGACGTAGATTACCTTGAGATCTAAAAAGTAAGCATACTTCATTAGTACATGAAAATTACACATTTTTGTAATATAAATTTCAATATGCATAACACCACTTTGATTGAACTATCCAACATTACATCCCAACTGGTGAAATCCATTGTATCGGACAAGTTAGGAAATGAAACTAAAAATACTAACAACAATATCTTTGTTCATATTCAGTAAAGTTATCCAGAACTTTAAAAACCTGAAACGAAAAAAGGTTATTAACAAAATTAACCTACAAAAATGTCACTCACTTGCGTGTCACTCCGGAGAGACAGAGAATAAACTTTAAAACCGCTTTTCCAGTTTTTATTTTATCTATAGAACTTTTTATTTGCTTACAAAACTCCACATCTGATCGTGATAATGGATTTATTGCATTATTTTTATGTCTCCCACTTCTTAGAGTTCTTTGGCATAATTGACGTTTAATGAAATGTGTTTTGAAGGCTAAACTTTTGGCTTGTTTGCGTAAAGTGCAACCCAGACCACCAGCAGACGAAGACTGGTCTTGTCTGCAGAGCTTTACACATAATTTTGCTGCCATGCCAACTGGACTGCTGAGGTCGTGATTCCATGAGTGCATGTTATGCTGTGTTACAAGCCATGGAGTTTGATAAGGTCCCGATTCCTGGAGTGAACATCTTTTCGACCATCAAATTACGAGCTTGGAACATTCGCCAGAATCCGTGCGACCGTGATGGACTGGCCCCTTTCTGCAGCTGGACAAGGACTGTAGGTGGAAAGAACAGAGAAAAAATTGGGGGCTATTTTGGAAATGTTTCTTAGGTTTTCGCATTCGCGTTGATTGCAGGACAGTGCTCGAAACCACTACCGTGCCAAGGAAAAAGCATAATTTGCTGTGAACAGTCTAACAACCAACCAAGCCCAAATTAAGCCTACATTGTCTCGTAGCACTCTGCAGTTCTAAAACAACTGTTTAGTGCAAACATAGACAATCATAACTAGAAATGTTTGAGACTTCTATAAAGAATAAAAAGCCTGTACCTCAGATTCCAAGAGGGTGGAAGTGCCTTACAAGGGGCTTGTTTGACCGATTCTTGTGTATTGTTTATCAGTTGGGATCCTTGGCAGGTAGAACTGATAGAAGAAAAGATCCAACGAAGTGCGACGCGTTTCGTCATGGAATCGTTTAGTCTGCGCGAGATCGTTACAGATACTCTCAACAAATTCCAGTAGTAGACGCTGCAAGCTAGGCGTCGTGCATAGCAGAGAGGTTTGCTACTGAAACTTCGAGAGAGCACTTTCTGGGAAGAGTCGAACAACATATAATTTCCTCCCACACACATCTCCTAAAATGACACGATGTGAAAATTCGAGAAATAAGCTCTAATACAGAGACTTACGAAATTCGCGAGTGGAACTGGAAAGGGGAGAACAGTTACTGCTACCAGAAGTACGCTCCGCTATAAACAGTCAGGTGGCTTGTAGAGTATGATGTAGATTTACACCTTCTACTCCCATTGTCCGTCTCTTTTAACTCGTGGGTCACAAGGTATTCAGTTACAATCCTCTCTAACTCTCTCCAAAGATCGACGTTCCTTCATATCTTCCCCTTCTCATGTTTCTTACCGTCAACACTCACTCCTTTTTTTTAACTGACTAGTCTCTCGACTGATTCAATGATGTCTTCCGTCTGTTCTCCATTTATGCGAATCTCCTCATCTATGTATATACTATTACACTAAACATTTTCTATAATCTGCCTGGCACATTCTAGTAGCCCTTGTCTGACCCTGCCATTTTTCTGTGATCTTTCCAGCACCTCGTCATCTATCCTTGTACACTTTACGCCGTTGGTATGCGGGACAAGTCAGTTAACGTTGACATAATGCTCTACTAGTTTTGCTTGGTACTTCCTGCTATTTCTCGTTGGGGAGCCGTTTCATCGTGTGAAACAGTAAATAAGTTCTGCGACATTTCGGCAGCATGCCACATAAAGTAGAACCAGTAGGAAGCAAGAACGCTCCCTGCGTCTCAAGCAGAAAGCAGGGCACCATACTGTATTTGTCCTGTGCAACAGAAGCCCATATTCGGTGGTCTTTATGTTATGCGTTACACCCCATGCATGTTTGCTGTTTTTAAGCATCAGCACATTGAATGACTCAAGAAGGAATAGTTATTGGCACGATTTGTTGTAATATAACGATGGGAAACGTCATATTAGTGGTTAAAGAATTTTCGTATTTAGTTATTTTAGCGTTATAATTCGCTTGTTATGAGTGCAAGCCCTATTATGGCAACGACCCACTGAAGATTCATGAAAACGTGTTGCTGGTCTTAGGATTTGTTATAATTAAGTGTCAATAATCTTTCGGCGATTAAAGCCTTTAGCGGATTATAATAGAAAATAAGAGGCCAATAGAAGCTGAATTGGTTATGGCGCCATGCTCTAGAACCAAGGGTGAATTGGAAGAGGATTCGCTACCCGCTATACCCAATCACCTTCGTGTTTTCTAAAAAGTTGTAAGACTTTCCTGTGAAATTAATAGAGATAATTTATGTAATATTTGACGTTATGTAAATATAAGTGGCTCTCTGTCAGGAGTGAATCTGTTCGATTGGGTGAACTTTTACAAGCTGATGCCCGAGCGGACATGTATCTTTCATTTTTGTATTATTACACGTTCACGGATATTGAAGTTTTTATTTATGTACTCTACGACGAATCGACATGACTAGCGTATGATCAAAAAAGGAAATGTGCGTTTTAATAGAGCAAACATAGTAATTCTGCGCGTGTCCATTTTCATGAACAAACTGTATGGTTTGCGAGCCAAATAAAGCCGACAAGTACCGATAGAGAGCGCTGCGAGCGTAAAATCACGTTAACCAGCTCGTGACGTGTGCCGACGGCCCCGTGACGTGGGATATCCAGTCTGTGTGCACGTGAATGTTACCTGCTGCGTCCCTTGTGCCGACGGCTTTAGGAGCTTGTTGCAGCTTGCGTACCAGCTCGGGGCAACCGGGTTGTCCCGGGCACAGGTGGGCAGAAGTGGACGAACGGCTGATGTGCGGGCAGTTTTTCACTAATGTGCTTGATCGTACTGCTCTGGCCCAGTGCCTGCGGGCATGGGGTAGCCAAGCAGCTGGTGCACGCGCACGGCGCACGCAATACGGCCTTCTGGCGCACAGCCTACACCATCTGCAGAACGATGAGGACAGGCATGGGCGCCTTGCACCATGGGGCAGTGTTGCAACAGACTTTAGCAGGTGCCCCACTAGCCTGTACCGTCTTCTGGCAGGACATTCCAAAGATTCATTTTGCCCATCTACTGCATAACCCATTTCATATTTTACTTGTTCACACAATTTTAACAGCCTTCGATAGCACGATGCTACAAACAATTCGGACTTATTCTTCTTCGGGTTTCTGATGGTCGACGTTCCATTTTCGTACAATGCTTGTAACGTCCCCCTTAGAAATATATGACCGTGTAAGCATGTGCCTAAACAATTGGAATAAAATTTTGAAAAGGTTATCGTTCCGAAGATTCAGTATAAAGTCGATAAATGAGGGGGAGGTTAACAACAATATGCCTTCTAGGGCAACCTATTCCGCCTACTTAATTACTGTAATATTTAGAATGGTTGTTCGAAAGGTTTGTGCTATCATTCACGTACTGTGCCAACGAGAAGGTGTATCACGTGGATCGGAAAGAATAATAAGAGTTACTGAAATAATTATAGCTAAAAGAAATACGGTCGCCAGACCAAGTGGGCAAAATTTCTGTTCGGTAGGTGATTTAATGAGCCGAACAGTCAATTTCAAGAATTACTCGAACACGCGCGGCAGCAGAGGGCTGCACGCACGTTAGCAAAAACAATTGAAACATTTACGTAATAATGCGAGAAAGAAAATGGTTTGCAATCGAAATATCGTTAACTAATAGAGCTAAAATTTTGCCAACATACAAGATAACACTTAGATTAATGGTTACTTACTGTTGTAAGTGACAATGGCCCTACCTCACAATAACGTCTACTAATTTCATATGAATTTTGGAAAATCGCAAAAAATAATTAAAAGAAACTCTATTGACTTCTGAACAGGGAAGCAGAAATTGATAATTACTGTATCAAAAGGTAATTATTATACTTTAGCACGATTGCAAGTCAAAGTGTGAACCAGGACTTTACTAACAACAAATTACAATAATCACTGATATTTGCACTCACGCATTAATTCTAGTTAGTGCTTTTGTTCATAGTGCCAGGAATCATTTTAATTTGATTAGTTGATTTACTAATTGCAACAATTAGATCGCCCCAGATTAAAGTTCAAATTTAAAGTTAGTGAGACTGAAATTACTGAATGCTGTAAGTTCAAATCTTTAATCTAACTGAATCATTTAGTTCATAAGGAAAATTAACTGGCACTGCAATTTTCATTTTTCATAAACGGTACTCGGATTATTGTAACAATAGGACAGGACAGGAACCTACTTGGTGAATGATTTTAGAAGAATCACGGGTAAACAGTTTTGATTAAACTATGGTAATTATTCACTCGCAAAACACCACAAAGCTGAGTAACGCCGTTACAAAACTTGTTGACAATAAGCTGTGATGCAGCAATTTTACTTCAGTCCATTCTCGCCGTGACGAAGTTGCTCACGACGATACTGCTGCTGGCTCCTTTCCATGATAATTAGCGAGCACGGGAGTTATTGGCAATGTTATTGGCGTGGCGGGTTCTTGATGTTGCTGCAGCCAATATTTCCACCGCCCACGCTCATCACTTGCCACGTGCCGCTAAACAATCACTTCTCCAGTACAGTGCACGCCATCCATGCGTCCACACTTCACCAAGTCTCACACCAGACTTCTCTCTCTGCGTAGCGCGCGCTCTGACGTAACATCCTCCCGCGTCCAGAGACGCCGCTACTCCCCGATACTTATTCGTTGACAAAAACCTAACGTTTCCTTAGCATTCCCTCAGTGATTACTCAGCGATATTTACATAATATACATAATTGATTATACAGCAAAATAAACAAATTAATTCATACATCGTGTACATATAAATTTACCTAAAGATAAAAGCAAGTATATATACAATAATAAATGGTCAAAGAGCACATCGGCATGAAAGTGTTACATGCTGTGCCCCAGATATTCGCTTTCTGTGAATTTCTTCCTCACTTCCGTTTCGATACCTGCTACCAGGAGACATCTTTTATAAAAAGACTATTTCTTTTCCCGTCCTTATCTACATCTAACGTGTTGCTTGTTTCAGCCATTTCTGTGTAATCTTACTTCTTCCATTACTGTACCGTTCCCAATTTTGATGTTAACTATGTCGTACTACTGTTTATCTGCCCCTCTTTGCAATATTCTAACTATCCTGTTCACACCACTTCTTCTAGACGCTCCTTATATATGGCTAGAAGGGCAATGTCGTGTGCAAACCTTAGCACTGATGTCGGTTGCATGTGCACCTCCAACATTTTCTTGCAGTTTCTTCTCCTTCTCCTTCGATACACGCTTTTTAACACAACTTGTCGTTCGTGATCTTCCATTATTATTACGCCCCCCCTCCCCTTGGATTTTATAGGTGATGTAGGTTATTCGTTTGCCTTACATTGTCAAAAGCTTTCTGTAAGTTCACATATTCTAGGACCATGTCCAGACTTCAGTCTCCCTTCCACTGCTAAGCGCAAGTTCAGAACTGTTTTTCATGAAACCAGACTGTTCGACGTTCGGTATGTCTTCTGTCATTCTGTACATTAATCTGATTACAGTTTACAGTTGTGACTTGTCAGACCAACTGTCCGATAGTTTTTGCATTTATCCACTTGTGCCTTCTTTGTCCATGTGACGATAATACTTTCACAGAAATTTAAAGTTAAGTCACCCATTTCATAGATTTTTGACGCATATTCAAATTACTTGAAAGTTCCTACGTCGCCCACAGATTTTAGTAGCGCAGGAGGCATGTTATCATCTCCTGCTGGCTTATTTAAGCACATATCATTCAGTCCTCCGCAAACACACTCATCGCCTTACTGGATGACCAGATTCTTCCTCCTCTTCTAGCACGTTCTGGGACTGTCTTCTCCATTATACTACCTTCTATGGTTAGATGTGATCTCAGCGTCAAGAAATTCTCCTTATACGGTTTTGATGAAAGAAATCTATATCAGTTCCTAGTGCATACGACGTTTTTTTCTGTAGTTATTGTGACCCCTTGTTAACTCTTCTCTGTTGTATACATTTCGATTTGATAATGATCGCCTACATTCATAAAGCACTTGTGGTACTTACACAATGAAGTTACTTTAATTGCATGTCACTTTGTGGACAGCATCCTGGAATTGTAGGCCAAATCCTCTTGAGATTCTGTAATATTGATTCTGAAAGAGATGACCTCAGTTTTCACCAAACACACATTTTTAATCGCCAAGCTCATGTTCAGCTGCTCCTGGACTCCTTTTGTCGTTAATATCTACATCATAAGGGACTTACAAATCAATCAAGAGCCATAATAACAATGTCAAACTTGAAAACGTCCTTACGCGTCGACATTTTAGATAAATGTTTTTAGAGTATCTTTCTGTGTCAGATTTGTTTGTAAACTCAGGTTTTCAACGACTTACTCTGTCGTCACAGGAAGGGTCGTGGGTACACAAGGTATTCAGTCCATTTTCTGACCACCCAAGAAAATTCAATAACTGATGCGCCCAATAAATGACAGCCTTGGTCTCAGAGTTTGGAAAATTCCTTGTGAAAGAGGTATCAGTTACGTTGGTCACTCTACTGTAAGTACAGCTTCCAGAAAGGTACGCAGAGCACTGGCGCGACATTAAATATTGCGATTTCGACAAGTCTACTGTTACTGAACACAGCGTCATAGCAAACGTACCATGCATCTATTTATGGGCATTCTGTCATAAAAGAAGCCGTTGAAATCAGAATGTGCAACAATAACAGAAAGTGGGACAGTTGCTGTACGATTAGTAGTGCACGGAGACGAGTGCCCGACGTTGAAACGCTATAGAGAAACAAGCGAGTTCTCTTCCATATACAGAATCAGCATCGCGACTAATGTTCCTCAGTCTCAGATATCGACATAATCTCTGGTAGATAATGGAAGATTCGTGACTTCGTTGCGTTCCCAGATATAGTTTGGTCTACTAAATACGAAAGTGTCGCACGGCATATTTGTACCATAGATAACTCCTGAGGATAAAGGCAGTGGAAGTCGTTGAAAGCTTGAGTTTACAAAAAAATCTGACGCGACAAAAAATCCAAGCAACATCCTGTGTCAGACTTGGTAGCTGCTATGGTTCAGTCAATATTTATATGTTGATTGTTTTAAAGAATTGTTGTTACTTGGACTCCTGACATCAGCGATGAACCAAGCTATATAACAGCTAAAGTTAGAATCGAATACATTCCATTCCATGAATTACTTTGTATTATATTTAGAGGACACGCACAGGAATGACACAGTCATAGTCATACCTGACAGGGAAGCGAACACACGATGCTTGCTTTCCCAGATACATACGCTTCCCCTAAACAACGGAATCGGCCACGAGATAGCTTCGGGCCCAACATTCATGCCGATCAACGTATAGTAGCTAAAAAGTCTGATATTGTTGTACGGCAGCCATAAAGGTAGCACCTCTTAATGGTTTCAGTAGCATTAAATTCGACAGTCCGTTATAGATTCAACTAAGATTATTACTATTATTATTATTAGTAGTAGTAGTAGTACTGTATATGTTTTCATTCAGTTAAATTGTACATTTTAACCATAAACATGGGAGTAATGTTTCATCTATAACAAAGTTACGTATGATGTCAGGATAGATGAAAGAGAAAGTCTCATGTCTTAACATTGTTACCAAAGGAAGTGGTAAAGAAAAAAAATGCATTGTAAATCAGATGAGTAAATCTGTAATAAGGGAGCTGATAGTACCATACGTTGTTATTCTAGTTTCTAGTTTTCTCAGGTAAAAGAGTTACAGCTCTGTAATTGTTGTATGAATACCGTCTCCTGTTTACAGGGAGTAACGTGGCCGTCCATTCACCCCATGGTGGCCAAGTGGATTCCACCTATGGAGCGCAGCAAGTTCATCGCCAACACCATGGGTGAGTGCACACCAGAAGGTCTACTGGTTTTGTGGGACATACGATGGGTAAAGCAAAGAGGGGGGGGGGGGGGGGGGGGGAAGGAGATGCAGCAAGATTAGTAGCCAGAGAGATTGTAGTGAAAGCTCGTTATTTGACTTACAGTTTGGAAACAGCTGACTAAATGCCATCTTTGAACGTAAAAAGCTTGCGTGACATGTATTTATGCTTTACAGAAATGCGAGTTATTCTTACAACAAACTCACATTAACCGAAGAACAATATTTTTACTTTCTCAGCTGTGCGGGGTAGCTGCGCGGTCTAGGGTGCCTTGCCACGGTTCGCTCGGCTACCCCAGTCGGAGGTTCGAGTCCTCCCTCAGGCATGGGTGTGTGTGTTGTCCTTAGTGTAAGATAGTTCAAGTTAGATTAAGTAGTGTGTAAGCCTAGGGACCGATGACCTCAGCGGTTTGGCCCCAGAGGAACTTACCACAAAAATTCACTTTCTGAAATCTCAAAACTCACTGTAAAGCATGATCCGAGCAATATTTCCAGTCAATACCTGTATTTGAAATAATTCATAGGTAAAATAGTTTAACTTTCTGTTAGCAAATAATTGCAGGCATAAAATATTAACTAAGCACAAAGATAATATGGAACAGGTAATATAAAACTGGCCTGCAAAAATTTCCTGCGCCTTAAGAGAGGTATACCAAATTACATCAACTGCTCCAGCTGCGGATGGGGTATGTAGGGTTGGCTATATTACGGTATATGAAATTTTTCCGGGCCAGTTTTATATTGCCCATCTTCTATTATTCCCACATTTACTTATAACTACACAAGCCGCTGTACAGTGCACAGAGGAGGCCACTTTGGGCCAAAACAAACGAGTTACTATCATACTCTATTCCTGCATGAAGCGAGGGAGAAATGACCTTCTGTATGCCTCGGCATCTTATTCACATCATCCCTGCGTAGGATATACGATGGAAGTTACAGAGTTATTGTACAGTCTTTCTGGATACCAGTTCCACAAATTTTCCCAACAGAGTTTCACAAGAACTTCTTCGTTCTGAGACTCGCGCTTAAAGTGTAGCAGCCTCTCTGTTGGGATTTCATACGCTCTGTACTGAGCTAGTACGATCCTATCGGAGCGACTCTGGAATCTCTAATGTTTGCTGTCAAGTAGTCTTTATAGGAGATCGAAATGCTAGAGCAATATTCTAGAATTTCTCGCACTAGTTTCTTTCATATGACTTTTTTCCCAGATGCACCACACTTTCCTAGAACCTTATCAGAACCCCTAAGCTTTCCATTCGCCTTTCTTTTAATGATTTCACGTATTAGACTAAGTGGTATTGCTACTGGATATTTAAACGACTTGAAGGATTCTGGAACCTTTATGTCGAATTTTTCATTGTGATACTACTTGTCTTTGTTATGAGCATAGTACTGCATTTATCGAAACTTACAGTGTTGTCACACATTGCATCAAATAGAAATACTGTCCAAGTCGTTCTGCATCTTCTTACGCTCACCTAGGCAATATACTTTCTTGTAGATGAGAGCATCTTCAGCGAACAGTCTGACACTAACTTATAAATCGTTTACGGTTCTATGAGGCCTACTATTGGTGGCAGTATAATAAAATTTGCTGTGATTTTAAATACATTGTTCGTAGAATTGTAAAAGTATCGAAACTTGGAAGACATGATTGTAACACGCGTTCTCAAGCGCAACCACTAGCTTATGTTGCATTATTCTCACGTTTAACGCCGTAATCGCCGCTTCACAAAAGCCTTAACGATAGGCGTGTTGCATATCCGTACATACGCAGGGGCTCTTTCAATTGCCTCTTGGTCATCTCTAGACATACACGTTACAAATGGACGTTTGCATCAGTAGCCTCGGTGTCCATCTATAGTTTACTCCATTGTGATTATGCAGTTGAGTGGGAGCTATTTTCTAGAGTGAACTTGCTCCCTTCTAGCAACATAAAGCCTTCAGTTCCACCAATCAACGAGGAGGCAGAAAATTATAGGAATCCACCAGTATCGAAGAAGTCTCTTCTAAGAGAAGAGTATCATTGGATCGGCTGAATTCCCGTGATTTTATAGAACAAGCAGTACGCCATTTACATTGCCTCTCCTGCGTTCTTTAGTTTTACTTTGGCGAGTTTGCTGCGTAACATATTTAGATGCAAGTAGATCTGTGTAGAAATTGGTTTGAGTTTGTATTTGAGTTTCCTACTATTTTATTATTCCCTTTTTTTCTTTCCTTTATGCAAAAAAATCTAATGATGACTTTGTAAGCAACCGAAACCGGTTATGATACCATCTGTGTGACTCATGGCTGTATAAATACTATAAAATAATATTATTAAGTTTTCTTTCTGATCTTCGTTAGGGGCAGAGGTGGCGAGGGACGAGGGGCGGGATAAAATGGTGGTGACAGGAAGGACACCTGGCTGCCCTCTAACATTAATAACGCCAAATGCAATAATGACCATGCCGACGTTATGTAGGTATGCGATTAAGGTAAAAGAAGGAATGAAGTGTATTACAGACGCGTAGTAGCATTACAATGTTTTTTTCATATCTACCGCCTGAGACGACGATCTTAAAATGAAGCATTTAAGTTTTTCAAGGAAATTATCTTCTGATATTTCTCTTCTGTTTCCATAACAGATAATGTTAATAAGGAATAAATTTAAAGCCATTCTGATACGTCTAACCGAACTAATGGCTGCTAGCAAAACTAAGCATTCTTTTCCCAAGCTACAAACACTTCTTAAATGGTCGCGCAGTGCTGTCAGTAAGAGAAGGCTGGCGTGAATGGTCACAGGCCTCTCCAGCCGGCGGTAGAGTGTGACAGAGGTGTTGGAACATCTTAAGTAGCAGTACTCGAATCAATACGCGGCTCATCTCTCAAGAACGCCTTTGGAAAAATCCAAGACATCTTTCACAGCAGAAACCACGAATGTTCCTCAGTCCCCTAGCAGCTATCCCACAGAGATCGTGCGAATAAAATAATAGAAATGAAAGTTCGCACAGTGGCGCAGAAGCATTCATTCTCCACACGCTCCGTCCACGAATGGAACGGGAACAGACTTTAATGTATGGTTCAACAAAAAGTGAACTCTGCCACGCTATTTGCAACGAGATATAGATGAAAATGTAGACCAGGGGTGCCCAACCTGCACCTCGAGGGGCCGCAGGTGGCCCAAAGCAACTGTCAGCTAGGCCCAAGAAGTTGACATCTATCACACGATCGCCGAAAGAAATATTCTATGAAATTCCGTTTATATAAAGTTATGATAAATCGAATACTTTCAATTTGCTATTCTCTCCTTGTTCCATCCCCCCCCCCCCTCCGGACACACACACACACACACACACACACACACAAACACACAAACACACACACACACACACACACACACACACACACACACACTTATTTTTTTGCTCAGCGATTATTGTTAGTGTTAAGCATATTATGTGTGGCTCAAAGATACTTGTCTTCTTCCAATGTGGCTCAGGTAATCAACAAGGGTTGACATCCCTGAGGTAGGCGTCTAAACCTATGCAGAAACTGAAAGACAACTGACATGTGATGTTTCTAAAATAATAAACCATTTTGCATATACGAGAAGAACGTAAAACTCAGTTAATTAAGATAATTATTTACCTCACTAACATACATTTCATTAGCAGCTCACATTTTTACGAGGATTTTTAAACTGAAGAACTATTTTGAAATTACCTATATGTACTTGTTTTGTCGTGTAGCAGAGTATTAAATTTTTGACTTTCTGCGAAATTATTCAATTTTTTCCCCTTTATTGGTGATTCATGCTTTTGTTCTGAACGTAAGAGGTTGTCTCACTAGTTAAATAAAAATTATCATATAAATAGTCTGATTTTACATTTCATTGACTTTACCTTGGGTAGTGGGCAGTATTTGTTACGTACAAGATGCAAGGACGAATAACTGTTTCACGGACATTCAGGGAAGAATTGGTAAAATTATATTTCACTTCACCAAAATATTTAAAATAAAATAGTGACTTTTTTAAGTTTTTCTTACTTATTTCACTTTTTACTTCGAGAGAGAGGGGAGCCGCTAGGGTAATGGTGTACTGTAGTGTTTGCATTGGGGGGGGGGGGGAGGGGGGGCTGGCTGTGAGAGACTACGTGAGGGCGACGTTTTGTTGAGTTGGCAGTGGAGTGGAGTACAATGGGGGTGACCATGCAAAAGAGGGAGGGGAGCCCACTTAATGTACTTGCCCCGGAGCCCCCATGATTGTACTTAGGTCTCTTGTAAAAAGTGAAGGGACGTGCAAGCAAAACAAATTTGATTATGTCGATGGCGTGCAATGTAATATCCGATCATTTGTAAGCATTTGATGAGACACAAGATAAGATTTCAATGTACTGCATGTCACGACCTTGCTGTTCAAAGTACTTAAACTTGCTGCTTGGTTAAGTGCGGAGTCGTGGGAACTGTAGAGGGTAGCAGCGGAGTGGATGCTGGGGTGGGGAGGGAGGTTAAGTTGGAAATTTTGGAAATTTGTGGTAAGTTCTATGGGACCAAACAGCTGAGGTCATCGGTCCCTAGGCTTACACACTACTTAATCTAACTTAAACTAACTTACGCTAAGGACAACACACACACTTATGCCCAAGGGAGGACTTGAACTTCCGACGGGGCTAGCCGCGCGAACCGTGGCAAGGCGCAGCTAGACCGCACGGCAACCCCGCGCGGCGGTAAGTTGGAGGTTTGTTATTGGACGCACTCACAAAGCATGGGAAATATAAACGTAAGGGCATAAACGCAGTCCTTTATTTGCAAGTATGAGGCCGTGCTAAGAAGAAATGCCTCCGAATCATGGATATAATCGGTCAATGTCTCCGCTTTGCTGACGCAGGTTGCGACCCTCTGCCACTAAAGGGCTCCGGTGCAGCATGGCGGTGTGTAATGTAACTATGTCGGCGTGTGAGAGACCCTTAGAAAACTAAAAGCACGAATTTGAATAGTTCGTCCACACGTGGACCACTCTCTCCTTCAGTATGACAATGCCAAACCACACACAAGCGCTGTGACATATGCTACAATACGACGCCTAGGGTTCACTGTTATTGGACCAACTTCCACATATTCCCGACACGGCTCCACCCGATTTTCATCTGTTTCCAGACCTTAAAGAACAATTTTGAGGACTTCACTTCAATGATGATGAAGCGGTGTTGGCAGACGTGAGATTGTGGCTCTGTCAACGAAGGTCAACATTGTACAGTGACGGTATAAACAAACTGGTCTCTCGTTGGGAGAAATCTGTTCGTCGCCCAGATGAATATGTTGAGAAATAAATATGTAGACATGGAAAATCAAGATGTAGAATGTTAATAACATGTGTTTTGTTTAAAGAGCTATAATAGTTCTCGCATACAAAATTCGGAGGCATTACCTCTCAGCACGCTCTCGTAATGTAAGTGCAAAGGTAACCCAAAAGTGCTCGTAGGAATCTCAGAACACAGTATTTATAGTTAAACAAAAACTACAAAGCTGTGGCCGGGCGGGGTGGCCGAGCGTTCTAGGCGCTACAGTCTGGAACCGCACGACCGCTACGGTCGCAAGTTCGAACCCTGCCTCGGGCATGGATGTGTGTGACGTCTTTAGGTTAGTTAGGTTTAAGTAGTTCCAAGTTCTAGGGGACTGATGACCTCAGAAGTTAAGTCCCGTAATGCTCAGAGCCATTTGAACCATTTATAAAGCTGTGTAGCTTTATTTTCAGTCTTGGTACACAATGAAATCTTCACGTACAGTGCCGTCGCACAACGCTAGAAGAACCAAAATAATATT
The DNA here is from genome assembly GCF_021461385.2 of Schistocerca piceifrons. NCBI lineage: Eukaryota > Metazoa > Arthropoda > Insecta > Orthoptera > Acrididae > Schistocerca > Schistocerca piceifrons. The sequence continues at coordinate 309,575,952 of NC_060139.1, read as the reverse complement.
GCGTATCCCACCGATGAAGTGAAATATCGGGCGGTAATTAGTTTTCTGCATTTGAAGTGGGATATCATTGCAACAATCCGTGCGAAGTTGGTGGGAGTGTGCAGCAACAGTGCACCATGATACGGCAATAGTTAGGTGGCTCAAAGCTTCCAGTGTGGTCAAAAAAGTCTGAATGAAGAAGAAGGACGTGGCAGATTATGTCTTTTTGATGAACCCGGAATCACAACAGAGGTAGAGGCCCTGGTACTCGAAGATTGTCGTACCACAATCGAAGGCAGGACACTTAAAAGATGCAACAAGTCCACTAAAGAGACAATTTACACTACACTCGTTCGTCCTCTATTAGAATATTGCTGCGCGGTGTGGGATCCTTACCAGGTGGGATTGACGGAGGACATCGAAAGGGTGCAAAAAAGGCAGCTCGTTTTGTATTATCACGTAATAGGGGAGAGAGTGTGGCAGATATGATACGCGAGTTGGGAATGGAAGTCATTAAAGCAAAGACGTTTTTCGTCGCGGCGAGTTCTATTTACGAAATTTCAGTCACCAACTTTCTCTTCCGAATGCGAAAATATTTTGTTGAACCCAACCTACATAGGTAGGAATGATCATCAAAATAAAATAAGAGAAATCAGGGCTCGAACAGAAAGGTTTAGGTGTTCGTTTTTCCCGCGCGCTGTTCGGGAGTGGAATGGTAGAGAGATAGTATGATTGTGGTTCGATGAACCCTGTGCCAAGCACTTAAATGTGAATTGCAGAGTAATCATGTAGATGTAGAGGTAGATGTAGAGATGGTGCAAAAAGTTAAAATCAGTTATGGACCAATTTTCAACATTTTGCACGTCATTTTGACATCACAAACGGCGCCGCTCGCAAGGTTTCCTGACTACTCACGCCCGTTCAACGTCTATCGAATCGAGGCAGTAGCAGAAATGATTTACGTGTTTCAGGCAAAGCCAGATGTCTTGTTTGACCTACCTAATCACCATGGACGAGTCCTGGGTGTACCATTACCAAGCCGAACAAAAGGAACAAAGCAAGCAGTGGAAACAAATCGATTCACCACCGCCGAAAAACGGTGAAAACACAACCATTATCAGGCAAGGGTGATGCTTAGTGTTTTTCAGAACTTCCATGGTGTGTGGTGCTAACAGATTACGCTGGTAAGTTTCCACAGGAGCATACCATCGAAATGTCCCGATGAGGTTACGGGGGCCTAAGGCGAACTGTTGCAGGAAGCTTTCCGAGGGGGTGTTTCTACTTGGATGAAGAAACCTCTGTGTGCGTCAGGCTTTTCCAGAATGAAGAAGAGTTGAATTTCGAAGTGGAACGCTAACTGAACAAGCAAAGCACAATTCCATCTTCCACCTTGGCTGTTATTCCTGTATAATCACTGTTATTTACATCAACAACGCCTAATTTTGGCCATTAGCCATTTTCAAGTATATACTCCATGATTTTTGGGTACGAAATGTACCAACTGTGGGGATGATAATATTTTTCATGGCAGATAGTCTAAATTTTTACCACGTACTTCACCGCTTCATACTTCTCCTCCAGTATAGTCGAGAGAGCCGTATAGAGGCGTAATGGTTGCAGTTGTGCAGCAATACGAATCTGAGTGGTCGTTTGTTTCTGTTAGTAATTTATTTACTCGTTCGGCATTTACGGAGGCATTCGTCACATAATGTATTAACTAAAATATTATAATAGCTCTATACTGAGTTACAACATTCTTCATTCTTGAGACACTCTGTGACTGAGTCGGGGAGTCTGTGCATGTCCTTCAGCTCACCTTCATATTCATGCACTTCACACACGAGTAAATGGGCTATAGACTGGATTTCCCCGCACTCACATTCAGGACTGCCCAGTAGGCAGCGTTTGTTCGTTACACCTACACTTGTTGTTTACACTCGTACTCACACGGTTCAAAGCTGTCCACAGTTTCCTCGGGAGGTTGAATCCATCGATCTTCTTGTTGAGGTCGTCCACAAAGTTTCGGTTCTTATGTCCACAAGCTGCCTTCGAGTAGAAGCTTTCAATTCCCGCCGATTTTCCATAAAGATGACTCTGAATTAAGCCTGTTTGTAGGTGCTAGGTCCTGGTGTATTGCGAGTTCTGGGGTGTCTAGGAGTTTTCTGTACTATCTTGTGGCTAACTGTGACCGCCTAATTTCAGGAGGCTCTATGTTTCCTAGAACGGGGAGCCAGCACATGAGGTGGCCTTGAACGTTCCCTAAATATCCGCAGCGTCTCCTTCAGTTGGTCGTCCACTTTAGCTAGATGTGCACGTCTCATCCAGACTGGCGAACAGTATTCGGCCACGTTGTACACAAGGGCTGCTGCTGAAGTCCTCCATAAACCCATGTCGATCGATATAGTTTAAACACGACAGCGTTACAGGATTTTAATTTTGTTTTGTATCTTCTAGATGTGAGTTATACGTAAGACTGCGACCTAATTAAACTCCCAAGTATTTAGGATTATCCTCATGCTTGAAGCGTTGGCCATTCACAGAGAGTTATGGTTTTCTATTTGTATCTCTATTGTTGAGAAGCATTATGGTGCTGGTCGTCTTGTTAGGGTCTGAATGTAGGTGCCACTTGGAATAGTAGGTGTACAGTACTTCTAGGTCTGCATTCAACATTTTGTCGAAGTCGTTAAAATTTTTGCTTCTAAGTCCGTTGGCCAGGTCACCTGTGCACCCAGTTTTATCTGATTGTGTGTCTGGCATGTCGGCGATACAACTCGTAAATTGAAAAGAATGAGCGTTCGTGTAGAACCCTGTGGCAAGCCCTTATTCAGAACCACGCTCTAGCTGCCCACATCATGAAGTGAAACCTTGATTTTTCTGCCTGGTAACATGTTTTTGATTAAGGTGTAAGTCTGTTTCTACCTGATTATCTCAGTCAGCTTAAACAGTGGCTCCTCAGTCCATACTGTATCGAAGGCTGCTGTAAGATCTATGAGAACCACGCCGGTTTTCATCTTGTTTTGGAAGCCCTTCTCAATATATGTTGTGAGGAACAGCACTTGATTGCAAAATTGCTGCTGTCAGTGAACAATCTTTCGGTTCGTACTTACGCATCCTAAGCTTGTGAAGAAGCTCGCCAACATCTGTACAGCACACCAAGTCCTTTTCTTCTGGAAAAAAAGTTGAACTCTTTATGTATGTTGCGATAGAAAGCGACTGTCTGAAGATTTTTTTCTCTCAATCTTGATGCCAACAGTTAGGCATAGGATTTTGACAACCTGACAACACAATCTATACCAATGCACTCCAGTTAAGAAAAAGGAACTTCCCTTCCTTAACCGCTAGCGGAATTTCCTCACAATGAGCTGCAGGACGAGTTGACGATGCAAGATCAGAGTATGTGAGGCTGTTCCGTTTCTTTCTGTTGATCCTAGGCACATCAATAGCGCAGAAGTAGTAGTCTGTGGCAAGGACTGTCCGCTCCTCCAAACCGTGGGAATTCTAAATTTCAAAGAAATTTGTTCCCCTTGGTCCACTTGCTCAAATACATGGTCTATGTCTTGCCCAGAATATGTGGCGCGCAAGCTTTATCTTGGTCACCAATCGGCGTACCAAAGTAAGTTAGGTAAGCACGCTTTATGAGCCTTGAAACTGCATTTCCCTTAGTGATCAGGTTATTTCATCCGCAGATGTAGCAGGACACAGGGAGCTCGGGGCGGAAAGTGATATTTAAGGTTTAATAATTTTCGTAAAATAATGGAAAACTAGAAAATGCTTGTTAAAGGTGTAAAACACCTAATTAACTATACTTGAAAATCCCTTAAAACTGTATCTAATGTATTGTTTACGTTTTTCAAAGAAATTCCCGCATGTTTATGTTCTGCCCCACCCACGAGGCAGGCTTGGATAAGGCAGTTTTTTATGAAATCACTGCATAAACATTGTAATTATTAAGAATAATCTTAAAACTAAAATACAAAGTTGTTTAATAAACGATTTAGACTAAGGAATATCGCAAATTCGTTGTTGTTGTTGTTGTTGTTGTTGTTGTGGTCTTCAGTCCTGAGACTGGTTTGATGCAGCTCTCCATGCTACTCTATCCTGTGCAAGCTTCTTCATCTCCCAGTACCTACTACAGCCTACATCCTTCTGAATCTGCTTAGTGTATTCATCTCTTGGTCTCCGTCTACGATTTTTACCCTCCACGCTGCCCTCCAGTACTAAATTGGTGATCCCTTGATGCTTCAGAACATGTCCTACCAACCGATCCCTTCTTCTAGTCACGTTGTGCCACAAACTCCTCTTCTCCCCAATTGTATTCAATACCTCCTCATTAGTTATGTGATCTACACATCTAATCTTCAGCATTCTTCTGTAGCACCACATTTCGCAGAGCTTCTATTCTCTTCTTGTCCAAACTATTTATCGTCCATGTTTCACTTCCATGCATGGCTACACTCCATACAAATACTTTCAGCAACGACTTCCTGACACTTAAATCAATACTCGATGTTAACAAATTTCTCTTCTTCAGAAACGCTTTCCTTGCCATTGCCAGTCTACATGTTATATCCTCTCTACTTCGACCATCATCAGTTATTTTGCTCCCCAAATATCAAAACTCCTTTACTACTTTAACTGTCTCATTTCCCAATCTAATTCCCTCAGCATCACCCGACTTAATTCGACTACATCCCGTTATGCTCGTTTTGCTTTTGCTGATGTTCATCTTATACCCTCCTTTCAAGACACTGTCAACTCCGTTCAACTGCTCTTCCAAGTCCTTTGCTGTCTCTGACAGAATTACAATGTCATCGACGAACCTCAAAGTTTTTATTTCTTCTCCATGGATTTTAATACCTACTCCGAACTTTTCTTTTGTTTCCTTTACTGCTTGCTCAATATACAGATTGAATAGCATCGGGGAGAGGCTACAACCCTCTCACTCCCTTCCCAACCACTGCTTCCGTTTCATGCCGCTCGACTCTTATAACTGCCATCTGGTTTCTGTACAAATTGTAAATAGCCTTTTGCTCCCTGTATTTTACCCCTGCCACCTTTAGAATTTGAAAGAGAGTATTCCAATCAACATTGTCAAAAGCTTTCTCTAAGTCTACAAATGCTAGAAACGTAGGTTTGCCTTTCCTTAATCTTTCTTCTAAGATAAGTCGTAGGGTCAGTATTGCCTCACGTGTTCCAACATTTCTACGGAATCCAAACTGATCTTCCCCGAGGTCGGCTTCTACCAGTTTTTCCATTCGTCTGTAAAGAATTCGCGTTAGTATTTTGCAGCTCTGACTTATTAAACTGATAGTTCGGTAATTTTCACATCTGTCAACACCTGCTTTCTTTGGGATTGGAATTGTTATATTCTTCTTGAAGTCTGAAGGTATTTCGCCTGTCTCATACATCTTGCTCACCAGATGGTAGAGTTTTGTGAGGACTGGCTCTCCCGAGGCTGTCAGTAGTTCTATTGGAATGTTGTCTAATCCCGGGGCCTTGTTTAGACATAGGTCTTTCAGTGCTCTGTCAAACTCTTCACGCAGTATCATATCTCCCATTTCATCTTCATCTACCTCCTCTCCCATTTCCATAATATTGTCCTCAACAGCATCGCCCTTGTATAGACCCTCTATATACTCCTTCCACCTTTCTGCTTTCCCTTCTTTGCTTAGAACTGGGTTTCCATCTAAGCTCTTGATATTCATGCAACTGGTTCTCTTTTCTCCAAAGGTCTCTTTAATTTTCTTGTAGGCAGTATCCAACTTACCCCTAGTGAGATAAGCCTCTACATCCTTACATTTGTCCTCTAGCCATCCCTGCTTAGCCATTTTGCACTTCCTGTCGATCTCATATTTGAGACGTTTGTATTCCTTTTTGCCTGCTTCATTTACTGCATTTTTGTATTTTCTCCTTTCATCAATTAAGTTCAGTATCTCTTCTGTTATCCAAGGATTTCTACTAGCCCTCGTCTTTTTACCTACTTGATGCTCTGCCGCCTCCACTATTTCATTCCTCAAAGCTACCCATTCTTCTTCTACTGTATTTCTTTCCCCTATTCCTGTCAATTGTTCCCTTATGCTCTCCCTGAAACTCTGTACAACCTCTGGTTCTTTCAGTTTATCCAGGCCCCATCTCCTTAAATTCCCACCTTTTTGCAGTTTCTTCAGTTTTAATCTACAGTTCATAACCAATAGATTGTAGTCAGAGTCCACATCTGCCCCTGGAAATGTCTTTCAATTTAAAATCTGGTTCCTAGATCTCTGTCTTACCATTATATAATTTATCTGAAACCTTCTAGTATCGCCAGGGTTCTTCCATGTATACAACCTTCTTTCATGATTCTTGAACCAAGTGTTAGCTATGATTAAGTTATGCTCTGTGCAAAATTCTACCAGGCGGCTTCCTCTTTCGTTAACAATAAGAAAATATTTCAACGTCATTGTGAAAAATGTAGAATTATTTTTAATGCTTAATACGAAGTTACTGTTACTTTATTGAATCCCATCGCTCGTGCTCCAGGTGTATCTTTTCACATGCGAATAGGCAACACAGTATACCTAGTAATAAATCTATAATCCATTACTGCAGAAAAAGGCAAGTTTCTCTGTCAAAGCTGTGTTGTAAGCCATTTGTTTCTGCCTCCTCGTAGCCTAATGATGTGACAGTGAGATGTTGCATCGTTGGAGTAAAAAGTCTTCTCTCCGTTGACTTCAGGTATGCTGCTAGTTTGGCTTTTTGTTCTGCTGTGAGGACATTTATATTTCCCATCTGATTTGTCAATTCTGTTGTTGGTATTATTCTTAGCTTTACGAACGTATCTTTCCAACGTTGATATGGGCACTTGAATTCCGTAGATGCTTTTAATACTCCAATTTCAGAAGATAACGCGGCTGATAGTGATATTTCGATTGATTTACTATATCATTGTTGTCTATTAGTCTTTCCAATGTAAGTTCACTCCGTCTGGAAAAGCAAGGAAAAAAAGAAATATGTATTTCGAAATCTACTTGCATCAAAAAATCAAGGGACAGAACGGTACACTATCCCATTCTACCCCGTTCCATTCCGCCCCATGAGCACATTTCAGGTAAACAACTTTTATGGAAGATAATAACTGACAGATGTAAACGTATTATGTAACTAAAGTATAGCGAATGGCATACACTTTAAGATTGCCTATCAATTAAGGGGATAGAATCAAGATTTGTCAGTTTATCTTGCGTTTAAATTCACCTAAAATTACAAAAACCCAAATGGTTCAAATGGCTCTGAGCACAATGGGCTTTAACATTTGAGCTCATCAGTCCCCTAGACTTAGAACTACTTAAACCTAACTAACCTAAGGACATCACACACATCCATGCCCGAGATAGGATTCGAACCTGCGACCGTAGGTTCCGGGCTGAAGCGCCTAGAACCGCAAGGCCACAGCGGCTGGCTACAAAAACAAAACTGGAAACGTGAAGGACGGCCGTTCGCTTACAAGTCTTACTCCAAACTGAGTCAAGATGGCTGCCCCATCTTCCTCTCCATTAAGAGACATAGCTACATGTCACTACAGTAGGTTTCAGCATTCTACGGTCTACAAAACAGCACAACACTACTGTATCCCGCTCTCCCGCTCTCCCGCTCTCCCGCGAGTTTCCCAATCGGGATTATTTTAGCACCGTCTTCTTTCTGAAGGCATTTCTTTTATCTACAAATAAAAATACCAAGTTTAATGTAAAGAAGTAAATTGTGAAATAATAAATTAGTGTTTGCTCAGCGGTTTGCTATGTTTGTCATAACAAAAGAAAATTCAGTAATTCAAAAATTTGATCCGATTGACCAAAACCAATGTCATTTTTGAAACCAGTACATCGTAATTACACCAAATCAGCGAAACAGACTTAGACTACTTATCCATCGCTACCTAGTGCAATGCATGCGTGTATGTGTGTGTTCAGCGTCGGCGCTGGGCGCGGCCATCACGATGCCGGTGTGCGGGCTGCTGATCGCCTCCTTCGGCTGGGAGTCGGTCTTCTACTCGACTGGCCTGGTGGGCACCGTCTGGAGCATCGCCTGGTTCTTCCTCATCTACGACTCGCCCGCCCAGCACCCGCGCATCTCGTACGAGGAGCGCGAGTACATCGAGAAGGCGATCGGCTCCACTACCAAGAAGGGCAAGGTGAGCCGACCTTTCCTGTTCCACGCAGCCCTTTCAAGACATTGCCATCAGTTCATATTTCTCGGTTTCTTCATTAGCTGAATAAACACTGTCGGACTAAGAACCAACATCGGTTTGTTGCAGGATTCTCGAACATATTCTCAGTTCGAATATAATGTATTTCCTTGAGACAGAGAAGTTGCTATCCATGCATGAGTACGGCTTTAGAAAGCATCGCTCCTGCGAAACGCGACTCGCCCTTTTTCCACATGATATCTTGCGAACCATGGATGAAAGGTATCAGACGGATGCCATATTCCTTGATTCCGGAAAGCATTTGACTTGGTGCCCCATTGCATACTCCTAACTAAGGTACGAGCATATGGGATTGGTTCCCAAATATGTGACTGGCTCGAAGACTTCTTAAGTAATAGCACCCTGTACGTTGTCCTCGATGGTGAGTGTTCATCGGAGGTGAGGGTATCATCTGGAGTGCCCCAGGGAAGTGTGGTAGGTCTGCTGCTGTTTTCTGTCTACATAAATGATCTTTTGCATAGGGTGGATAGCAATGTGCGGTTGTTTGCTGATGATGCTGTGGTGTATGGGAAGGTGTCGTCGTTGAGTGACTGTAGGAGGATACAAGATGACTTGAACAGGATTTGTGATTGGTATAAAGAATGGCAGATAACTCTGAATATAGATAAATGTAAATTAATGCAGATGAATAGGAAAAAGAATCCCGTAATGTTTGAATACTCCATTAGTGGTGTAGCGCTTGACACAGTCACGTCGATTAAAATATTTGGGCGTAACATTGCTGAGCGATATGAAGTGGGACAAGCATGTAATGGCAGTTGTGGGCAAGGCGGATAGTCGTCTTCGGTTCATTGGTAGAATTTTGGAAAGATGTGGTTCATCTGTAAAGGAGACCGCTTATAAAACACTAATACGACCTATTCTTGAGTACTGCTCGAGCGTTTGGGATCCCTATCAGGTCGGATTGAGGGAGGACATAGAAGCAATTCAGAGGCGGGCTGCTAGATTTGTTAATGGTAGGTTTGATCATCACGCGAGTGTTACAGAAATGCTTCAGGATATCGGGTGGGAGTCTCTGGAGGAAAGGAGGCGTTCTTTTCGTGAATCGCTGCTGAGGAAATTTAGAGAACCAGCACTTGAGGCTGACTGCAGTACAATTTTACGGCCGCCAACTTTTATTTCGTGGAAAGACTACAAAGATAAGATAAGAGAGATTAGGGCTCGTACAGAGGCACATAGGCAGTCATTTTTCCCTCGTTCTGTTTGGGAGTGGAACAGGGAGAGAAGATGCTAGTTGTGGTACGAGGTACCCTCCGCCACGCACCGTACGATGGATTGCGGAGTATGTATGTAGATGTAGATGAACGGCATTGTAGACGTATAGTAAGATGAACCACGATCTCTGTTATACACTTCACATATCTGAAATGTACGCTAAGCAATAACTTCTCGGCTGTTAAAAGTCTCCAGCCCTGATACAGTCTCCACTTTACCACCACGAACTAGAGCCACAGTAACCACACCATTACCATGTACATTAGCATCAGTATTAGTAAGTGTAAAATTCAGACTAGTTATGCCGCGTTATTTTAGGAGGAGAAGGCGTTCGCGCCTTACAGTGTATAAAGGTATTGATAATGTATCTATGACTACGAAGAGCGGAGTAGGTGCGCAAGTTATTCTTCATGGTCCTTCAGTGTTTTCTGGATGCGTACTGAGTTTTACGCTTATTAATACAGATGCTAGTGCACATGGTAATGGTTGGGTTACTGTGGCTCTAGTTCGTGGTGGTAAAGTGGAGACTGTATCAGGGCTGGAGACTTTTAACAGCAGAGAAGTTATTGATTATCGTACATTTCAGATATGTGAAGTGTATAACAGACGTCGTGGTTCATCTTACTATATACCTACAATGTCGTTGGTTCTTAGGACGAGGAATCGTCGTAAAGTAAATGAATCAGAGTCTGTGTCCGTATGGGTTAAAGGTACACTCAATTGTGCAGAGATTAAAGTTGTCGGTGATGTCACGCATTATTATAGAACGACAATCAAAGGGCTACTTTTTCGAAACCTCGTAATTGTCTCTCATTGTGGCACATAAGTTTGAAATATGACTCAAAGCTGCCTACAACTTCTGTCCGTAATGGTGTAAAAGCGTGGCGCCCTGCGACGTCACCCTCAGACTCGCCGACGCTTCACCCAGCAAAGGTCGACACATGCGAAAAAAAGCTCAAGCTCAGACGTTCATGGGATATGTAAGGTGGGTTAAATATGTTCCCACCTAATGGGTGTCAAAGAGTTTCCCTGCCTTCAGCAGCTAGAGCAGCCGCGAGGCTAAATGGTTATCGAAGTCTGCGACAAGTACATTTCTAACTCGCTTTATAAAGGCGCTTGGGTGGCACCGAGGGTGTTGCCGAAGTGTGTGTGTGTGTGAGTGTGTGCGTGCGGGGGGGGGGGGGGTCTTAGAGATACCCTTTACCATTTTATTCACTCACATGTTAATGTTGCACGCCGCCACAGGAGGGCGCGAAACAGAGGGCTAAACAGGCACAACTTCGTCAAATGGTTTTTAAAGGTGCCTAGTAGTTCCACTCTGAATGGCAGAACAAAAATTGCTGTAGCTTTAGCCTCTAAAAGGATCAGATTATAACCAATAGGGTTGCAGCTCCAACGCCGTTAGAGCGGGGTTGAATCGCCCCGGGAGTGGCAGCAGCGTCAAATTTTGCTTGGTGCTCATCGCACTGTGAACTGTCGTTTTCGGCCGCAAAATGTGCGGGAATCAACTGCCCAAGGTAACGGGTGGTTTAATTTACGTCCTTTGTGCCACCTCATGAGGGCTTTTTGTGTCCATTCTGAGTGGTGGTGTGCCTGAAATGTTTTTCCTCGGCCACCAAGAACAAAACTGCGTGATTTCGACGCTGGGTTCGGGGTTCTGACCTCCATCGCGTAGGCGCTGTGTTGTTTGGCATCATTACATAGGCGCGGCCTCTGATGATATTGCAATGTGTCCAGAAACTCTTCGCATCTGAATAAAGAGATTAAAACACGCGGATGAAAGTGTTACCATTAATTCTCACAGACTTATTGGTATGTTAGTGTTATTATTTTTCCCATCATTTGTCGAAGGTGCTTATGATAATGTGACTCTAAAATGATTTACAAGAGGCGATGCCTATATGAAGTAGTCTAATGCCAGACTACACCCCGCAGTTGTCTCGCATATGACACATAAGATCGAACAAACAGACATTTTACGGTCGCCCATTATAGATAGAGAACAAAAGCGGTAGTGTCACACTTCCCTGGGGCACTCCCGACGATACCCTTGTCCCTGATGAGCGCTAACCGTCCAGGACAACCTATTGGGTTCTGCGAGGGTCACTCCAAAAGAAATGCACACTATTTTTGAAAATAATACAGTTTTCATTCTGCATGTGTGAAAGTCTTACAGTGTGTAGGTACATCCTTCCTGTTTTCAAACTTAGTTCAACCTGTTCCCGTGAGTGGCGTCGTCACAGCATGTCTTCAAGATGGCTGCTACACTTGAAGTTTGTCAGAAGCAACGTGCTGTCATAGAATTCCTGTGCAGTGAAAACGAGACAGTGGGAAACATCCACAAGAGGTTGAAAAAGGTGTGTGGAGATGCTGCTGTCGATCGCAGTACAGTTAGTCGGTGTGCAAGCAGGTTACGTGATGAAAGCGGGCACGGCAATATTGAGGATTGACCTCGCAGCGGCAGGCCTACTACTGCATACACTCCAGACACTTTGCAGAGAGTTAACGAATTGGTGACTGCTGACAGACGCAACCCAATGAACGAATTGTCACGCTACGTTGGGATAGGGGAAGGAAGTGTTTGCAGAATACTGAAAGTGTTGGCGTTAAAAAAGGTTTGCGCCAGATGGGTTCCGAGGGTGTTGACAGTGACTCACAAAGAAACAAGAAAAACGGTATGCAGCGAACTTTTGGAACAGTACGAGAATGGTTGAGATGAATTTCTTGGAATATTTGTGACAGGTGATGAAACGTGGCTCCATCATTTTTCACCAGAGACGAAGAGGCAATCAATGGAGTGGCATCATGCAAATTCACCCAAGAAAAAAAATTCAAAACCACACCTTCTGCTGGAAAAGTCATGGCTACGGTGTTTTTCGATTCCGAAGGACTCTTGCTTGTGGAAATCATGCCAAGTGGAACCACCATAAATTCTGATGCATATGTGAAACACTGAAGAAACTTCAAGCTCAACTCAGTCGTGTTCGACCACATCGGCAAAAGCAGGATGTTCTTCTGTTGCACGACAATGTACGGCCACATGTCAGTCAAAATACCATGGAAGAGATCACAAAACTCGGATGGACAACACTGAAACACCCGCCGTAGAGTCCTGACCTGGCTCCAGATGACTGTCATCTCTTTGGGAAACTGAAAGACTCTCTTCGTGGAACAAGGTTTGAAGATGATTACTCCCTTGTGCACGCTGCCAAACGGTGGCTCCAACAGGTTGGTCCAGAATTTTACCGTGCGGGTATACAGGCGCTGGTTCCAAGATGGCGATGCAAATTATGTAGAGAAATGAAAATATTGTTCCTGAAGGATGTATCTACACACTGTAAAACTTTCAAACATGTAGAATAAAAGATGGATTTAAAAAAATAGTGTGCATTTCTTTTGGAGTGACCCTCGTATAGCTTAGCAAGTCTTCTAGTCCCTCACATATCTGGGAACCTATTCCGTATGCCCGTACTTTCGACAGCAGTCTGCAGTGGGGCACTGTGTCAAACTATTACCGGAAATCTAGGAATATGGGATCTTCCTGGTGCCTTCATGAAAGATTCGCAGGACAGCGTGTGAGAATAGAGCAAGCTGAGTTTCATATAAGCGATGCTTCCTAAATCCATGCTGATTTGTGGACAGTACCAACCGGCCGTTGTGGCCGAGCTGTTCTAGGCGCTCCAGTCTGGAACCGCGCTACCGCTAAGGTCTCAGGTTCGAATGCTGTCTCGGGCATGGATGTGTGTGATGTCCTTAGGTTAGTTAGGTTTAAGTAGTTCTAAGTTCTAGGGGACTGATGACCTCAGGTGTTAAGTCCCATAGTGCTGAGAGCCATTTGAACCATTTTTTTGGACAGAACCATCTCTGTCTAAAGGAAATTTATTTTATTCGAACTTAGAAGATTCTCAAGAATTCTGCTGCAGAAAATTGTGATGTACGTTGGTTTGTAATTCTGCGGGGACGTTCTCTTACATTGCGCATCTCTTCCAGCAGAATTTACAGTAGTTTCTAAGAAAGCAAGTTCGTCCTTTAAACCTGGATGGAAGATCATGAGTCCCTAACAAATAGTCACAAAGAATGGCGACCTAAACATTTTCAAAGTGGGCTCGTGGCTAGCCGTAATCTCTGGCTTTTTCCACCCAAAGCCAGGATGGTTTCTGTCATGTACGAAGATGGTGTGACACACGAAGTTTCTTTCCCTTTTATTATAAAGGTAACTGATCAGACTGGAAAGATTTTACAGAAACAGAACACCAGACCGCGTTTTAGATCAAGAGAGAACATTTGTGAATACTCCGATCTGCGAGGATAAACGTCGTCCTTTCTTGGCATGCGGGATATGTAAATTTCCGTGTATGTATGATAAGATCTATAATGGAACTACCAAGAGAAGGCTGATACATGGCTGAACGAACATAAAAGGCTTTTCAGGCTAGGAAAAATACGAGGGCTATTCGGAAAGTAAGATCCGATCGGTTTGGAAATTGATATCGCTGTGAAAATCAAAATTATTTCATTTGCGCTGTTAGCTACACCTTCCAACCACTTCTCTGCAATACCCTCATCATAGCCTCCTGTGCTTTCCAACAATTCTCTACGCTGGTCTGCAGCTCGTTTTCTATGCCAAAATGTTGCCTTCATAGCCAGCGGTCCATGTAAGTGGAGTTGAATGTGAGAGGGGCAGGGGATTATGGACTGTGTTGTGTGTGATCAAACACTTCCCATCGAAAACGCTTCATTGCTCTCCCAAGTGCGTCCGAGAATTGTCATAGAGAAGGAAACGCACGACAGTTATGTTATGTGGGCTCCATCACATCAGGTTGACATTAAGAAATAGATTCGCATTCTGCTACTATACGAGACTGGAATAGAAGGGAGAACCGATAGAGGTACTCAGGGCACCCTCCGCCACGCACTGCCAGGTGGCTTGCGGAGTATGGATGTAGATGTAGATGTAGAGGTGAAATCTTTCATCAGGCAGTCAAATTGGCGGCAGATACTATTTTCTAGGGATCTTTACATGCTCACTGGACACTCATAACTGAAAAGAGCGATGTGACGCGATCGATGTTATGCTGCCCAACATATCTGTGCGAAGCTTCATCGGGTTTTCACTGTGGTTTTCCCTTGGCGCTCGATCCGACCTCACTTTCCGAATAGTCCTCATAGAAAAATCAGCTGCAGCAGAGCATGCTCTTCAGTCAGGAAACCTTAAAGTGAAGTTTTCCTGAACCAAAACTTTATCCACAATGATGAAGTATCATCCAAGGCTCTACAGAGAAGTCAACGAAACATATAAACATGGCGATAATTTTAACAGAAAACACGACAGAATCGATAGATAAGATTTCCATTCGACAGGTGACAGTCATAGTTGACATTGAGAAATAGATTCGCATTCTGCTACTATGCATTGACGTCAGCTGTTGCAACACATGGAAATTTGTGTCATACCGGGATTTGAATCCGAATTTTCTACTTACCGCGAGCGGTCGTTTTATCCACTTCAGCTACCCGAGCATGCCTCCCGGACCCATTCAAACTTCCATATGTCACCTAGTAACAATCCTTAAGCTCGTACAATATGTGATTCCCACTAAGGGAGCCAAATGTTATATCGTCATTTTAACTTTACAGTGTGTTTATACAGTGTCTGTATCTTCACGATACAATGTCCTACAGACATTCGACGGGCTAATATTACGAAATAATGTTTGTTTCCTTGTGCGGCATTCGCGTATGGTGCGAGCATAAGGATTGTGAATACGTGACATATGGAAGATTGGATCTTTCCTGGAGACGTGTTCGGATAACTGAAATGGGCAACTGCTGGCGATAAGCGGAAAATTCAGGTTCGACATAAATATTCACGTGTCACGAACAGCTGACATCAATACATAGTCGCAGAACGCGAATCCGTTTCATAATGTTTACCATAAATGCAATCGTCGGTGACGGTGTCTGTTCCTTCAGAGATGCATGCATCTCTGGTGGACATTTTATTGTGAAGATACAGACGCTATATAAACGCAGATATTGTAACCATCAGTTATAGTTAAGTATTATCACTGACAAGGATTATCCCTGCCGATCAGATGTAAATTTCAACCACATCCCTTACCCACAATGTTTATGTTCCCTTCCAACGTCCGACCCCTCATTCGGCAAGGCACAGCAGAATCAGGAGAACCCCTGAAGATATTCAGCGCACTGGACGAAACGTTAGGAACGGAAAACTATCACGAACTATGACCATATGACCATACAACCCGAAAGATTCGTCAGCAGCTAAGAACGCCCGGTCTCGAAAGCCTTCATTGTGTGAACGGGTGGACAAAATGAGGTAAGCACCGAACAACAGACTGTAGTAACAATTAATACTCATCCCTGAGCAACAACTGCATCTGCATGTACGTGGCCACGCGGGGTAGCGACTCGGTCTTAGGCGTCTTGTCATGGTCCGCGCGGCTCCCCTCGTCGGAGGTTCGAGTCCTCCCTTGGGCATGGATGTGTGTATCGTTCTTAGTGTAAGTTAGTTTCAGTTAGGTTAAGTAGTGTCTAAGCTTAGGGACCAATGGCCTCAGTAGTTTGGCCCTGTAAGAACTTACCACAAATTTCCAATTTGCATCTACACTAATGGCAATTGAAATTGCTACACCAAGAAGAAATGCAGATGATAAACGTGTATTCATTGGACAAATATATTATAGTAGAACTGACATGTGATTACATTTTCACGCAATTTGGGTGCATAGGTCCTGAGAAATCAGTACCCATAATAACCACCTCTGGCCGTAATAATGGCCTTGATACGCCTGGGCATTGAGTCAAACAGAGCTTGGATGGCGTGTACAGGTACAGCTGCCCATGCAGCCTCAACATGAAACCCCAGTTCATCAAGAGTAGTGACTGGCGTATTGTGACAAGCCAGTTGCTCGGCCACCATTGACCAGACGTTTTCAATTGGCGAGAGATCTGGAGAATGTGCTGGTCAGGGCAGCAGGCGAACATTTTCTGTATCAAGGAAGGCCCGTACAGGACCTGCAACATGCGGTCGTGCATTATCCTGCTGAAATGTGGGGTTTCGCAAGGATCGAATGAAGGGTAGAGCCAGGGGTCGTAACACATCTGAAATGTAACGTCCCCTGTTTGAAGTGCCGTCAATGCGAACAAGAGGTGACCGAGACGTGTAACCAATGGCATCGCATACCATCACGCCGGGTGATACGCCAGTATGGCCGTGACAAATACACGCTTGCAATGTGCGTTCACCGCGATGTCGCCAAACACGGATGTGACCATCATGATGCTGTAAACAGAACCGGGATTCATCCCAAAAAAAGTACGTTTTGCCATTCGTGCACCCAGGTTCGTCGTTGAGTACACCATCGCAGGGATACTGTCTGTGATGCAGCGTCAAGGTCTCCGACCTGATAGTCCATGCTGCTGCAAACGTTGTCGAACTGTTCGTGCACATGATTGTTGTATTGCAAACGTCCCCATCTGTTGACTCAGGGATCGAGACGTGGCTGCACGATCCGTTACAGCCATGCGGATAAGATGCCTGTCCTCTCGACTGCTAGTGATACGAGGCCGTTGGGATCCAGCACAGAGTTCCGTATTACCCTCCTGAACCCACTGATTCCATATTCTGCTAACAGTCATTGGATCCCTATCAACGCGAGCAGCAGTGTCGCGATACGATAAACCGCAATCGCGGTAGGCTACAATCCGACCTTTATCAAAGTCAGAAACGTGATGGTACGCATTTCTCCTCCTTACACGAGGCATCACAACAACGTTTCACCAGGCAACGCCGGTCAACTGCTGTTTGTGTACGAGAAATCGGTTGGAAACTTTCCTCATGTCGGCACGTTGTAGTTGTTGCCACCGGCGCCAACCTTTTGTGAATGCTCTCTAAAGCTAATCATTTGCATATCACAGCATCTTCTTCCTGTCGGTTAAATTTCGCGTCTGTAGCACGTCATCTTCGTGGTGTAGCAATTTTAATGGCCAGTAGTGTACGTGACTGCTCTGCAGATCACGCTTAAGTGCCTGGCAGAGGTGACAGAGGTGACCCCGTATCACGCTCTCGATATTTGCTACTGCGTCTGATTATGGCTGCGAGCTTTACCTGCGGTGTGTCCCACATGTCCACTGCTTCGGGCTGCGACTGCAGGAGACGATGTGTTGCAGGCGCTGCCGCTGCCGTGGCGACACGTGCTGACGTCAGGCCCCGTCTGGGCCATCATCATCGCGCACGCCTGCAGCATTTTCGGGTACTTCACCGTCATCAACCAGCTGCCCACCTACATGAAGTACATCCTCGACTTCAAGATCAAAGAGGTAAGTACCAGCCGCGCCTTGCTAGCTCCGTGTCCTAGCGCCCGATCACTCACATCCGTACCACACATAACCAGAATATAATACTGGGAGATGCATAAAACTGGTCCACTACAAATAGTTTAACTCTTTTTCTTACAAAACTGATACTACTAAATTCCAGACAGACGAAAATTACTTATGTGTAGCAGAGCACAGGAAATGAAACTATTTGCTTAAAATTCGTAGGCAACCACCTGAGTAAGAAATAGTGGCACTAGTGAGTGGATGATCTAACGAAAAAGTATAGCACTGCACGTTTGGGAATTAAAAATCGCTCTCTCCTGCGTATAGAATTCCTAATACACCGTCGGAAAAAAATTAGTACACCCTTTTATATGTTTCCAGTTCACTCACGATTTATTGTCACAACAGCGCATATGGAGTACATGAAATGATTACATTTACAGACCGGTAGCACAAGGAGTTCCTAGGTACCAGGTATCGACCCATGCTGAAATACCCATTTTGGTACATGGTATAATCTCCATGGGCGGCAACGCAAGCACTGATTCTGGCATCCCGTCGATCGTACGGATGGTGAATACTGTCCTGGGATGCAGCTACATTATATGCAGCTACATTACAGCGTATTGAGCAAGGTTTGAACGACGAGCCGGAGGTGGCGCCCAGGAAAATTGTGCGAATCGATTAGTTCCTTTTGCAAAAGATTTTAATTATGCTGAAAGTAATGCTCAGCTAATGGCACATTCGCATTTTACGTGCAACAACAATCACCACTAAATAATACCGAACTGGAGCGAGATTGTTGCTTCAAATTTGGTTCACCAGTGTATCAGGCCTTGGTCTAAGGTCAGTTTTAACCGTTTGAAAAAATCTTGCTTCGCTTGTATTTCATGCGCAAATACACGTTTTTCTGGGAGCTCTTCGGAGCGCGCCGCATCTATGTTTCAAACTTGTTCGTTCCGATTGAAAATGTGGACGTAGGTCGGTAAATGGATAAAGTCAAAAAGGAATATTTTATCGAACAGTCTTTATCCGTTGTCGAGATATTATGGTTTAAAGTTGAGCTACACTAAACAACATACTTAAGACGCAACATTCTCTTAGCCCAGAAAAGATGTACAAAAGGTGCAAGTAAAAAAGTGTTTCTACAGAATACGCAACATACGGAAGACACAGGGACTTCAAATAGGATACAGGACAGACAACACAACACAGAGAAAACTCAGAACACAGGAAACACCCACAGATAAATTCTACAAATCAGGAATACACGAACTCAGATGCAACATTTGTCAATCAGTATATACAGGACGAACATGCAAGAACTTTAAATCGAGATGCTCAGAACCGCAGAGCCCTAAAAAGTAAGAGCATCTATAGCACATTTGCTGACCACCTAACAACCCATAACCACCACCCAACACCAAAAGCAACAGATTTAAAAATACTGAAAACCAGCCACAGCCTATACCACAAACTGACAATACAAGAAAACTTCCAGATACAAAAGGCAACAACAGAAGGCAAACAAGTTTTAAATGAAAACACTACATTCTGTAAAGGCACATTATTTAAAAGGAACTATACAGAAAAGAGATCACAAACAGCTAAAGGAGCTTACACACACACACACACACACACACACACACACACACACACACACACACAGAGAAAGAGAAAGGGAAGTAAACAAGATTCAAGTTCGGCGCGAAATTCTCTCGGGAACAAATGAACGCCGACGGGGTTAGGAAACACAACATAGTGCTCACCGCGTTTTGCGAAGTAAAAACGCGTTTATAAAGAAAGAAATTACACAAAGCACATTAATACGTGTGTGCAGTGTCCTCGGAACACAAAAGGAGGAAGATCAGTCACAACAAAACGTGGGTAAAAAATCGCAACGCCAAGAAGGAGTTGTGCGAAATGACGAAAGTTGGTAGGAGTGTGTCTTCACCTGAAAGATAGTAAGGTGGCTATAATTTCGCACCTTACAAGCACTCTTCCACGTACTTTGCCGTGATCTACAAACACAATTAGGTATCATGTGATAGGTTGTACATCATATGTATGAATATATAAAGAAGACTGACATTGTCACGTACGTCTTGTAAATAATTGTTAGCGGTTATTGCATGAAAGGTGACGCAGTGTCTTTATAAAAACGGCGTAATGAATGATTGCCTATACTAGTAGAGATTGGAACGCCAGTGGGAATGAAACGACTGGCGTAACTGAAGCCCTGGGTGGAAGACCCACACAGGTGTGTTGGTCCGGCTTAAACACAGGAAACAGCAAGACGGTCGTGGTAGCACCTAAGCGCTGGAACACTACAGAGTCACGAGCGGTCGGTATCGTAGCCGAACCGGAAGGAATATACTTCGGAAACGCTGAAAATCTTGGACGCAGGTGAGAGGAACGAAGAAGCGGCACTTCGAAAACCACGCAAGCTGGGTTATTTCCAAGGAATTTTACTCAGAAGCGTACCATTGTACGAGTATAGGTTTCCCCTCGCAAATTTTCCGCGCTGGACGACAAAAGACTAAAATAAGGTTGGTCGGCGATCGGAAGAATCTGTAGAGAGGAAGAATATTCCGTGGTTTCGGGAATATGATTCGTTTTCGTAATTACGAGGGTAGGGAGCCAAGCCTTGCTGGGAAGCCAGCGCTGGAGAGAAGAGGTCTTCCGTTTCGAGCTCCCGTGTGTGACGGTCGCTCAGTATCAGCTTCTTGTTGGTACGGACGGACTTGCTGTCTTTGCTCTCACGAAATTTTATAGTTAGAACGGTTAGGCACTGTACTGTTGTGAACTTATAAGATTCTGTACTTCGCCTCCAGGTTGGAAGTCGTCGTTGAGTATGCGGCTTTCAGTGATTGAGAGCACTTCTTCTGCCTATACATAAGTTGAGACGTTATCTGAACTCCGTCCTTGTGGCTGGGAGTTCGCGTTTCTCGTCCGTAGAACACAGAGAGGACAAGACAGTATTAGAGTATAGTAGTCAGAGGACCGCCTTCAGCCGTCCAACTCTCTGAAAGAATTTATTTTGTGGCTGGAGTTCTTCCATCGTCGCAGACGTGTACGAGAACCATCACTCTGACGCACCGAACGCAGTACATACGCTGATATTGGTAATTGCTTTTAATTGTTACGGGCTATAAGGCTAAACAGCTGTGTTCACGTAGGATTTATTTCCACTGACGTTGCACTCCATTGTAGATCATATTTAAAAGTAGTGTCTTCTTGTGTTTGGTACATACATGATGTCAGTCATTTCGCGTTATTTATATTAGATCGCGCAGTCATAATAAAATGGCAGAGTTGTTCAATGGATCAGTAATTTTAGCTAGGAAATATAAACATTTGTAATAAAGATTGTTTTTAATATACAATAAATGTATAAGCAGCAACAACGTTTATCATTTAGTATAATTAGTTCCCTTAATCATTCATTTCTGTTTAGGTTGGAATTTATATGTTAAAGAGCATTAAGAGATCCTAAGATCTGCTTCAGGGGGTAGTCAGACAGGGCCAAATCTTCATTTTAGCGTTTATTATTTTCCGTTGCGTACAGTCATTTAACAGTCGCCTGCAGTAGCATCTTGGAAGATGATGTCTGTTAAGATATCGCGCCAGTCGCATAAGTAGCGTTAGTAGCACCGCTATGAGGATGCAAATCAGATTTGCTTTAAATATACGCTACAGCGGTTGTGTGAGCGGTAGTTACCTTTGAGACTGGATGCAGTGGGTTGATATTAGTCAAGAATGTCTTCAAGGCGTCAAAGACGCTATCATCAACACCTCACCAAGTTTGAACGCTGTCGTGTAATAGGGCTACGAGAATATAAGAGAAGCTTCATGCTTCTTCTGCGATATTGAAGAAAGACTTGGGAATAATACAGCCACTGTACATGACTGCTGTCAGCAGTGGTCACGAGAATGTACGGCCGCAAGCAGACGGGGTTCCGGACGGCCACGTGGCACTATCGAGAGGGATGACCATCGTCTTCGGCGAATGGCTCCGGCCCATCGTATGCATCTGCAGCAGCCATTTAAGCAACAGTTGGCACCGCAATGACACAATGAACTGTTACAGATCGGTTACTTCAAGGACAGCTCCGAGTCAGACGCCCTGCACCGTGCATTCCAGTGACTCCAAACCACCGCCATTTTCGACTTCAATGGTGTCAAGCGAGAGCTCATTGGAGGCCAGGACGGATGTCTGTTGTGTTGCGTATGATGAACGCTGGTTGCGCCTCGGTGCCAGTGATGGCCGTCTGCTGGGTTAGAAGGGGGCCAGTTGAGAGCCTGCAACCAGCCTGTCTACGCACTAGACACACTGGACCTACACCTAGAGTTATGGTCCGGTGTGCGACTTCGTGTGGCAGTAGGGGCGCTGTCGTGGTTATCCGGCGCACCCTGACTGCAAATTTATACATCAATCTGATGATTCCACCTGTCGTACTGCCATTCATTAACAGCATTCCAGGGAGTGTTTTCCAATAAGTATTGGTTAAAAAGAGTCTTGGTTGTAATTTTAGTTTTTTATTTTTCAACGACACGTTTCGCCTTCTTTAGTCATCTTCAGGTTATCAGTAAAAACTGAGATTAACGAAGGCGATGTTGGCCTGATATATTCGACGATGTCCTTTGGCTACACTGACTAAAGGATTCTTCTAAGAAATAACCAAATTAAGATAACCTGAAGATGCTTACATAAGGCGAAACGCCTCGTTGAAAAATAAAAGACTAAAATTGCAACCAAGACTGTTTTTAACCAATACTGTTAAGCACTGGTTTGCTGTATGCCACATATGGATTGGAAGTTTTCCAATAAGGTAACGCTTGCCCACAGTGAAACAGGCACGGAACTCCATCCCAACAACTGATATCAGGAACCTGTACAACAAAACGCATGCACATGTGCATGCTTGCATTCTCTTCCGCATGTCCTTACAAACGTTTCCACAAAGTTTCATTGCCGGCCTTGTGGCCGAGTGGTTCTAGAAGCTTGAGTCCGGAACCGCGCTGCTGCCACGGTCGCAGGTTCGAATCCTGCCTCGAGCATGGATGTGTGTGATGTCCTTAGGTTAGTTAGGTTTAAGTAGTTCTAAGTCTAGGGGCTGATGATCTTAGATGTTAAGTCCCATAGTGCTTAGAGCCATTTGAACCATTTTGAACAAAGTTTCATTTTCCTAAGATCGGTCGTTTTTCATAGGTGAGCGACAGTTGAACTATCTTGTATGGTATTAGGTCTGAACTTTCGAACATGTCGTGGTTGCATATAATATACACAAACTGTTCCCTCAAACTATAAGTTTCCATTGTTTAATTCCGAAAATAAATTTAAGTATAAATAGAAGTATAACATCTGTATGCGCAAACGCAAGTTTTCTGGTGAAAGTAAATCTTTAGACAGAAGTTGCGAGGTTTAACTTTCTTAAGTAATAAACGAAGAAATTAACTACTGCACGTATCCGCTTCAGCCTACTCCCCAACTACCTAGACATTTTAGTTGACAATTAAGCACTGTACATATTATTTACACGTCAAGCAGGCCTGGCCGAACGAAACATTTTTGTGCAGAAAAAGCGTAATTTAATTCGCGTTTGCAGCATCGCTTGAGGTGGTGTTTCTGTTCTATTCCCGCGTTGAAGTCCCCACTGTTCTGTTGTGATCCACGAACATGCTGCGAATGTCAAGTTCGTTTTGTAACTGACCTTCAAATTTTTCCACTCCATGCAGCTCAATTTTCATCGACAGTAAAACTTTTCAACAAATCGTCTTTGTACGATCTGTGTCCTTTGCATTTGTCAACTTCAGATTTCATCAACGAACGAGTGCACACATTCGTGTCACGCAGCATTACGTCGCCTGTCCATTCTACACACTATGAAATTTTTATGAAGTGTAGTATCAATACTTTGACGCTAACACATTTTGTACCTAAGTCACAAGGCACTTTTTAAGTTAAATGTTGTAATTAACAGGTTATACGGTAAACGCTAGTTGGCATATAAGCTAGCTCCGCAGATGATGAAGAGACTGAAGTAATGTATGATGAGATAAAATAAATTACTCGGTAGTTAAGGGAGACGAAAATTTAATAGAGATGGTGGCCTGGAAATCGATAGTAGGAAAAGGAAGAGAAGGAAAACTGAAACATCCCCTTAGAAAAATTAAGAATGAATGTGCTAGTAAACCTCTACGCCGAGCGGTTCTAGGCGTTTCAGTCTGGAACCGCGCGACCGCTACGGTCGCAGGTTCGAATCCTGCCTCGGGCATGGATGTGTGTGATGTCCTTAGGTTAGTTACGTTTAAGTAGTTCTAAGTTCTAGGGAACTGATGACCTCAGATGTTAAGTCCCATAGTGCTAAGAGCCATTTGAACGATTTGAAACCTCTACGTTATTTGATTTTTAAACAGCTGAGCAAAACTGAACGTACTCTGACTTTTCTCTCTTTACTTATTCCGATCAACACTAAACTGACACACAATATTTTTTAGCGCAACGTAATCTGACTTTCAATAATCCCTACAAAAGAATGGCCCTGACTAACAATAACCTATACCTTTCATGAATCACTTACCTCACAAAAATCTTCGTTACTCGAACTACTGCAATACAGCGCCAATACTGCCAGCTAAATAAAAGATTCTAACTACTGAAGGCACTAACTACTGATAGGCATAGTTAGCAAATGAAAGATTTTGATAGAGAACAAACAACTTATTTACCTTAATAATGTTCAAAAGTCATTCCTGATATCCAGTATTACAAATTTACTCTTTCTAATGGACACACGTCCAGATCGTCCCCTCTCAAAATTCTGCCATCTCTCTCCCCACATCCACCACTGCTGGCGGCTCACCTCCAATTGCACAACACTACGTGCTGTTCACATCCAACTGCCCAACACTACAATAGCGAATATTGAAAGAATGCCAACCAGCCACAGACTGCACACAGCACAGTCAGTGACTTTCATACAGAGCGCTACGTGGCGTTACCAACATAAAAACCTAAAACGCCTACTTACAAAACTAGGCCAAAGGGAATGAAAGAGGACGCCGCCTGGTAGATTTTTGCACAGAGCATAATTTAATCATCACTAACTCGGTTTATGAATCATGAAAGAAGTCTGTATGTATGGAAGAAACCCGGAGACAGTAGAAGGTTTCAGACTGATTACATAATTGTAAGACAAAGATTTCGGAACCAGATTTTAAATTGTAAAACATTTCCAGGGGCAGATGTAGACTCTGACTACAACTTATTGGTTATGAACTCTAGACTAAAATTGAAGAAATTGCAAAAAGGTACGAATTTAAGGAAATAGGACCTGGATAAAGTGAAAGAACCAGAGGTCGTTGAGAGTTTCAGAGAGATCATTAGAGAACGATTGACAAGAAGAAAGAAATGAATACAGTAGAAGAAGAATGGGTAGATTTGAGAGATGAAATAGTGAAATACTAACACGAATTCTTTACAGAAGAATATAAGCCGAGGTCGCAGAAGATCAGTTTGGATTCCGGAGAAATGTAGGAGCACGCGTGATAATACTAGCCCTACGACTTCTCACAGAAGGTTAGGGAAAGGCAAACCGAAGTATGTAGCATTTGAAGACTTAAAGAAAACTTCAGACTATGCTGAACGGAATACGGTCTTTGAAATTCTGAGGATAGCAGGGGTACAATACAGGGAGCGAACGGCTATTTACAATTTTTACTGTAACCAGATGGCATTCATAAGGATCAAGCCAAAGAAAGTGGTATACCTGCCTAATATCGTATAGAGCGGCCGCGAGCACGCAGAAGTGCCGCAACACGACGTGGCACGACTCGAATAATGTCTGAAGTAGTGCTGGAGGGAACTGACACCATGAATCCTGCAGGGCTGGTCATAAATCCGTAAGAGCACAAGGGTGTGGAGATCTCTTCTGAAGAGCACGTTGCAAGGCATCCCAGATATGCTCAATAATGTTCATGTCTTGGAAGTTTAGTGGCCAGCGGAAGTGTTTAAACTCAGAAGAGTGTTCCTGGAGCCATTCTGTAGCAATTCTGGACGTGTGGGGTGTCGCATTGTCCTGATGGAATTCCCGAATTCCTTCGAAATGCACAATGGACATGAAGGGATGCAGGTGATCAGACAGGATGCTTACGCACGTATCACCTGTCAGAGCCGTATCTAGACGTGTCGCGGGTCCCATATCACTGCACACGCCCCACACCATTACAGAGCCTCCTCCGGCTTGAACACTTCCCTGCTGACATGCAGGGTCCATGGATTCATGAGGTTATCTCCATACCCATACACGTGCATCCTCTAGATAGAATTTGAAACGAGACTCGTCCGATCAGGCAACATGTTTCCAGTCACCAACAGTGCAATATCGGTGTTGACGTCCCCAGGCCAGGCGTAAAGCTTTGTATTTTGCATTCATCAAGGGTGCAAGAGTGGGCCTTTGACTCTGAAAGCCCATATCGATGATGTTTCTTTGAATGGTTCCCACGCTGACTCTTGTTGATGGCCCAGCACTGAAATCTGCAGTAATTTGCGGAAGGGTTTCACTTCTGTCACTTTAAACGATTCTCTTCAGTCGTCGTTGGTCCCGTTCTTGCAGGATCTTATTCCGGCCGCAGCGACGTCGGAGATTTGATGTTTTACCGCGTTCCCGATATTCACGGTACACTTGTGAAATAGTCATACGTGAAAATCCCCACTTCATCGCTACCTCGGAGATGCTGTGTCCTATGGCTCGTGCACCGATTGTAACACCACGTTCAAAGTCACTTAAATCTTGATAAGCTGCCATTGTAGCAGCAGTAACCGATGTAATAACTGCGCCAGACACTTGTTGTCTTATATAGCCGTTGCCGACCGCATCGCCGTATTCTACCTGTTTACATATCTCTGTATTCGAATGAGCATGCCTATACCAGTTTCTTTGGCGCTTCAGTGTATGTCCTCCTTGCTCCGTTCGTCATGCGTTATTTTGCTGCCTAGGTAGCAGAATTCCTTAAATTCATCTGTTTCGTGATCACCAATTCCGATGTTAACTTTCTCGCTGTTTCATTTCTGATAGTCCTCATTACTTTCGTATTTCTTCGATTTACTCGCAGTCCGTACTCTGTACTTATTAGACTGTTCATTCCTTTCGACAGATCTTGTAATTCTTCTTTACTTTGACTGAGAAGAGCACTGTCTTAATATTGTTTCGAAAAGGTGGAACTTCAATAGTGCTGCACTGTGTAGTTACATAACGTGAGGATGATTAAGCAATACATCGATGATCGTTCATCATTTTGTACCTTGAAACGGAAGGCTTAAAACTGATATCCTTTCACATCCAATTTTAATCCCACTCTTCAACCTTTCGTTTATTTCTGTCATGCCTCTTCGATGCAGAGAACAAACAGTATGGGCGAAATACTACATAATGTATCTAGCAACAAATACTCTATTCAAAATTAAAAGTGTAGGAGTAGAGAAAAATCTTGTCAATACTATATATAATAGTGTGTGTTACATTATTACTCTCCAATATACCAATAACCAGTAAGTGAAATCAAATTAAGAAGAGGTATTATCAAAAACCAATTACAAGTTTAAAAGATTTGAAACAGGAGATATTGGCAACTAACACATATTTCGAATTTAGAGGCAGAGAAAATTGTTAAGACATTAAAAAGCTAATTTTATTTGCTAATATCAAATGTGGCGTGGTAAAAAAGCCTTCCGTTTTAAGGTACAAGATGGTGCACTATTTGGCAGTGTTAGTGTTAGGGATGGCCGGATGCCCTTCCTGCCGCCACCCCGTACCCCCCAGAATCGAATCAGTGTACGCCAACTGTCTGCGTCTAGTGTAAATCGTGAAATAGTGCGGGCGTGTTGCAGATGTCTGCTACACGCGTAACTGAGGCGGAACGTGGGGACCAGCCGGGTATTCACCTAGCGGGATGTGGAAAACCGCCTAAAAACCGCATCCAGGCTGGCCGGCACACCGGCCCTCGTCGTGAATCCGCCGGGCGGATTCGATCTGGGGCCAGCGCGCCTACCCGTGTCCAAGAAGCAGCGCGTTAGCGCTCTTGGCTACCCTGGCGGGTCTAGAACCTTCCTCTGTAACGGTGCAAAATCGTGGCGCGCTGCGATGTAGCCCTCGGGTTCAGTAACGCTCCAAACAACAAGGAGTAGGCACATGCGAAATAAAGACCACAGCTCGGAAGTTCAAGACAGGTGTAGAGTGCGTGAATGATGTCACATTGACACCAAATTTGTCCACAATTCTGCCCGACGCCACCGTGCACCTGCCACGCGATGGGAAGGTCGTCACATCGCCTCTTGCCCACATTTAACCCCGTCTTCTGTTTCCTCTGCGATGGAGGTCAGTACGGCGACAATAGCGTTTAAATCACAAAGTTTTCTTATGGGTGGCAGAGGAAAACATTTCAGAAACACCACCACTCAGAATCGACATGAAAAGCCCTCAGGGGGCTGCATAAATTGCGTCGATGAAAGCACTCCTTTTCTTAGAGCGCTGATTCCCACTCTTTTCGCAGTCGAACAGTAAGCAACAGGGCGAATTTTTTTAACTACTTTGTCACTGCTGTCCTCCCATCCCCCCGACGACTCAACCCTCCTCTAAGGATGTCCGAGCGTAGGTACATTATAGTGCAGCACAACCACAATTTTCGATGTGATGAGCAGGATGGAACCACTGCAGACCACTGAAAACATTCTACGAAATTTTAATGTGTTCCAGACCAGCGAAGGGTGATTATGCTTGTTCAGCTCCTCCGTTTCACACCCACCTGTGGCGTGATTATTGGGGGGTGGGGTGCCATTGACTCATCCATTAATAAAACAGCGAAGGGTTCTTCTAAGACCCTCCAGCTTGGCAACACCCTGGTGTCAACTGCGCACCACTGTTGAGCACTTTAAAAATAGGTCTATACAGAGAGAATCTGTGACAAAGTCCTAGACGCCTGCAGGCAGGCAGTCCCCTAACAACTTTCCAATTCCGCATGCCCCGTAGCAGGGGCTAGAGCAGCAGTGTAGCCTGACTACAGGCAGCTAGGACTCCATCGCAGGTTCTGTCTGTACAAGTACATTTTTGAAGTGCTCAGGAAAGGGACACAGGTGACATATGGGTGTTGCAGAACTCTATCTTCCTACAAGGGGAAGGCCTCAGACACGGCCAACCGATTCGGCTCAAATTTGGCAGGTCGCTTGTGTACAACCTAAAACAAAGGAATCTAAGATATGGGGCAACCCCCCCCCCCCCCCCCCCCCCCCCCGCTTTTGAGAAAATCAGCGCTAAAGGTTACGACGAGCAATCGACTCAAAATTGGCGGGATCGATAGATAATTGTAAACAGAGTATTTTTCATCATCAGATATGGGGTCCGAAAACGCATACTTTTCCAGAAATCGAGGTAAGAAACTTTTACAACTGCCGCTTCTGGTAAATGCTATTCAGCAATAGCACCGATAGCGCAACGGCCAAGGTAACTGGCTGGGAATCGGAGAACCCGGGTTCGAATTTCGAAGAAACCTAGCGGATGTTTCTCTTTACGTATGT
The DNA here is from genome assembly GCF_021461385.2 of Schistocerca piceifrons. Taxonomy (NCBI): domain Eukaryota; kingdom Metazoa; phylum Arthropoda; class Insecta; order Orthoptera; family Acrididae; genus Schistocerca; species Schistocerca piceifrons. Next base: position 309,546,592 of record NC_060139.1, on the reverse strand, counting down.
ATTTTTCCATATCTCAATTGATAGGGATATGAGGGTTAATAAGGTAAGTAAATCAATAAGGAATGATGATAATAATAAAGTAGGCAAATAAATTTCTCAAACCTCTTGGGGCCGTCCGGGGTGGCCGAGCGGTTCTAGGCGCTACAGTCTGGAACCGCGCGACCGCTACGGTCGCAGGTTCGAATCGTGCCTCGGGCATGGATGTGTGTGATGTCCTTAGGTTAGTTAGGTTTAAGTAGTTTTAAGTTGTATGGGACTGATGACCACAGCAGTTAAGTCCCATAGTGATCAGAGCCATTTGAGCCAAACCTTTTGGGATAGTAAACAACTAAAATGTTGCTCCAGATCACTTTACAATGGCTCTTCCAGTCACTGTTACATGTCCTCACTTTTCTTCGAACAACTTGATGGATGGTACTTGTCATATAACCATTCGAAACAAATATACTCACGGCACCAAGAACATCTAATGAATGCAATCTTTCGACAGCCACACTGTTGCTTCCGAAGAGTCGGCGGAAAACAAACTCGGTTTACATTTAAAAATATGTCTTTTTCGGAAATTTACTTTGATACGTACCACGCATACGATATCATTGAATGAAAAATCGGTGCTGAAAGTTGGTTATGAATTATGTTGTGAATAGTTATTGTATTTGTGCGGTTGTTCAATTCCTGCTGGGTTTCCAGAAGCACACTGCAATTCTGAAGCCTGGAAATAAAGTTTTTAACCTGGCGACAGAAATAAATATCACACAGCTGGCACACGGGTGTGCAGTTTGGCGGTATTACTTTTACTGTGCACGTCGGCTGACCCTCGACATCTATAAACATTGCGTCATATATTGTAGTATTAATTTGTCCACTCCAGGAATCCAATATTAGACAAAACTTGTTATCAGAAACGTATGGTTTTAAAACACGTTCAAGAAATGTTCTGTAAATTGCATTCGTCAGTTACCCGGATTTGGAGCAGGTAATGTAAACATTTTTCAACGAGTCGGTTAAACGATTGACCTCTTCTACAACCCGAGAACCAAATGTAGCATTCGTTTCTTGTAAACACAAGAAAACCTTAGGCAACACTTTTCCAGAGGCTGTGATGGCATATAGCGCCGTGTACGGATGTGTTAGTTTGTTTTTACTACAAACTGCGATAAGGGTTCGTTTTTCTCCCTTATGCGATAATGTGCGTCGAATGTTCAACCGAGACTCGCATCCTGTTTGATCGGTGTTGATCACGTAATCACGATTAAAACCGGTCGTAAGTGACGCCGTTTTCGTGCTGAAAAGAGCCGCCACTTTCTGTATATCTTCTATATTTTGTACCTCCTTATGAGAGACGTATTTAGTAACGTGCCGTTGACGAATTTTATACTCCGATTTGAAATTTCTTGCCCAAGATAATGATGCAGCAAACGTAAAATCCTTGTTGGTCGTATATTTAAGCGCTGCACCTGCAGACCACTCCTGAAGTACTCTCGTTGTTACATTCTCGTTACGACAACGAAATTCGACAAATCGGTCGTATGTCCACTTATTTATCGCCTGGTATTTCTCGTATCTTGTCCCTCCTTTAACGATATCACTTTCCCATAATTTCAGGTCCTTCTTCCTTTTCAGGGCTGTTGTTGCTCTATTCTTTTGCAGTGTTTGTAAGTTCCAATTTGGATGATTCCTGGCTAGCGCCACCGCCTTTACTTTTTCTTCAAGGGGTATAGTACCGTAGTTCAATAGTTTAGTAACCGGTTCGTAATAGTCATGGGAACAGATGAAGCACATATACCCAGTGACGTGGAGATTTCCAAAGTGTTATGACCATTTTGCGTTCACTAGTCGGGTTATCTTCCACTGAATCACCTTCTGCATCGTCTTCATGGTATAGTACTTCAGGATCAACAAAAGTCATTTCGTGCTCCAGCTCCAAAAATCACTCGACGATAGTCGCCCCTATCAATCTGGAACGCCGAGAAACAGAACTGCCTGATTCCGGTAGGGCATTTACAATGCATCTGTCTTGCAACACTTTTACAAACCAAAACATACCGCTTGCCATCGTCTGTGACAGGCTCGTAACTATGTTCAAATGGTTCAAATGGCTCTGAGCACTATGGGACTTAACATCTATGGTCATCAGTCCCCTACACTTAGAACTACTTAAACCTAACTAACCTAAGGACATCACACACATCCATGCCCGAGGCACGATTCGAACCTGCGACCGTAGCGGTCTCGCGGTTCCAGACTGCAGCGCCTAGAACCGCACGACCATTTCGGCCGGCTAGACGAGCTAATTACTACAAACTACATACAGTACTCGTCATATGTTACTTACGGAAGAACACTGTATTCATTCACAAAACGTATTTCATTCGGCGCATTAACGATGGAAAAATCACTACATGTATCCGCGACGTTCGCGGCAGCCTAATGACGGAAAACAACTCTTTCCGATTGACTTCTATAAGGCTCGTGCTGGACACCTTCACTCTTCCAGGTTCACAACTATGATATGACGAAGAAGCAAGCGGGACAACATAACTCTCCCCGCGTGCATTCTGTCCCGTGCCTCGCTGTAAACAAGCTTCGCACGGTTGTCTATCTGTGATCCCTCGTGAGGAATTCGCAGCACTCTTACTCGGAGTTGTTTTCTTGTGGCAAGGCTTAAAAGTGTACTATTTTACTATCTCACGGCGTTTGGGAAATTAGTTTGCCTACCTTATTGTTAACATTCCTTATTCATTTACTTACCTTATTAACCCCCCTATCCCTATCAATTGATATATGGAAAAATACAAACGAAAAGAACAATATCCGCTAGGTTTCTTCGAGATTCGAACCCGGGTTCTCCGATTCCCAACCAGTTACCTTGGCCGTTGCGCTATCGGCGCTGTCGGCAAAAATCGTTTACCATGTGGGTACAGAAGCGGCAGTTGTAAAAGCTTCTTTCCTCGATTTGTGGAGAAGATTGCGTCTATCGATCTCGCCAATTTTGAGTCGATTGCTCGTCATAACCTTTAGGACTGATTTTCTCAAAATTGCGAGGGTATTGACCCAAAATATCTTAGTGTCCTTCGTTTTAGGTTGTACACAAGCGACTTGCCAAATTTGAGCCTAAACGGTTGGCCGTGTTCGAGGCCTTGCCCTTATTAGAGGAACCCTTTGCCGCTTTATTCACACATGTGCCAATGTCATATCTTCCTGCCCCAGCCCCTTCCTCATGACCACCTCACAAGAGGGTTCAATAAGCATGAGTACCCTTTCTTGCTTCGGATCACGTTCAAATTTCGTTGTACGGTTTTGAATCATCATTAGCGGTTCCATCCTGTATATCAACGGAAAAATTGAAGTTACATTACACTCCAAAGAGTGCAGTCATTTTCAGTGGGTTACAGGCCCACGATGTCCTTAGAGAATGGTTGGATCATCCACAGTGTGTCAGCAACGTCGCGGCTTATCGAGAGTGTCGTCTGTTGATTATCGCTCTCGAACTGTTGTTTTCGACCGCGAAATGCGTGGGAATCAACGCCCCAAATGAAGGAGTGATTACATTGACGAGCTTTATGCCGCCTCCTGAGAACTTTTCGTGTCGGTTCCTATCGGGGATGTGTCTGAAATGCTTACCTCGGCCACCCATAAGAAAACGTCGTCATTTTAACACTAGATGTCGCGTTTCTGACCTCCATCGCAGAGGCGCCAAAAGAGGAAGTGAAATATGGATAAGAGACGGCGTGATGACCTTCCAATCATGTGACACGTCCCGTGGCCTTGTGCAGAATTTGGGTGAAATTTGGAGCCAATATGACATCATTAATCTACTTTAAAAGTCGCAGGAATTTCTGAGGTCTGGCTTTTTTTTTGCATGTGTCAACATCTTGCTGTTGGAACCGTCGCTACGCCCGAGGTTGACGTTGCAGGGCGCCACGCTTTTGCTCCATCACAGAAGGTTGTAGGCACCTTTGGGCTAAATTTCAAACTTCTGCGTCTGACAATCACGGGGCTTCGAAAAAGTGATCCTTTATTTTTGCTGTGCATTGTAGTTTTACAGTACAAATACACAGGATTTTACTCACCATAAAACTCTGTAGCTGGAGAATTGACAACAGCCTCAAAGCAGCTTTAATATGTTATACGGCACTTATATACACTCTTTGATCAAAAGTATACGGACACCCCCAAAAACATACGTTTTTTCATATTAGGTGCATTATGCTCCCATCTACTGCCAGATACTCCATATCAGCGACCTCAGTAGTCATTAGACACCGTGAGAGAGCAGAATGGGGCGCTCTGCTGTACCTACGGTCTTCGAATGTGGTCAGGTGATTGGGTGTCAGTTGTGCCATACGTCTGCACGCGAGATTTCCACATTCCTAAAAATCCTTAGGTCCACTGTTTCCGATGTGACAGAAGTGGAAACGTGAAGGGACACGTACAGCACAAAAGCGTACAGGCCGACCTCGTCTGTTGACTGACTGACCGCCGACGGTTGAAGAGGGTCGTAATGTGTAATAGACATCTATCCAGGCCATCACACAGGAATTCCAAACTTCATCAGGATCCACTGCAAGTACTATGACAGTTAGGCGGGAGGTGAGAAAACTGATTTCATGATCGAGCGGCTGCTCATAAGCCACACATCACGCCGGTAAATGCCAAACGACGCCTCGCTTGGTGTAAGGAGCGTAAACATTGGACGATTGAACAGTGGAAAAACGTTGTGTGGAGAGACTAATCACGGTACATAATATGGCGATCCGATGGCAGGGTGCGGGTATGGCGAATGCCCGGTGAACTTCATCTGCCAGCGTGTGTAGTGCCAACAGTAAAATTTGGAGGCGGTGGTGTCATGGTGTGGGCGTGTTTTTCATGGAGGGGGCTTGCACCCCCTGTTGTGTTATGTGGCCCTATCACAGCACAGGCCTACATTGATGTTTTAAGCACCTTCTCGCTGCCCACTGCTGAAGAGCAATTCGGGGATGGCGACTGCATCTTTCAACACGATCGAGCACCTGTTCATAATGCACGGTCTGTGGTGGAGTGGTTACACGACAATAACATCTCTGTAATGGACTGGCCTGCACTAAGTTCTGACCTGAATCCTATTGAACGCATTTGGGATGTTTTGGAACGCCTGTAACGTGCGCGTGGGGCACACAATACTCATTAAAGCCTGTACTATGGTAAGTGAGTGGGGTTTACCTTACGAGACAGGATTTTTGTATAGATATTGACCGCGTGTACCTGAATGGTGGCAAATCAGACTTACACCCACTCTGTAATAACAATGATACGTCAAGCAAGTTCGAAATGCAACTACACGTCAGGATGGACAAAAAGCAATGCAGAAGATGCTACCAATTTGTTAATAATACGGTCGCCAGCCTACTTAGGCATTAACTGAGTTTCTTCCCTGTACAAGTTGGTGTGTATTCATGCAAAACAACACGTAGTAACACTGCATAATATAGTAAATTTTAGAACCAGAAAATCTATTGAACTGATAGTTTCACTTTCTGTACTGATATGGAAAAACCATGAAAACATAACACTACACTATAATGTATACTGCAAAACTTCGTACTGTCTATTGATCTGATTAAAATCGGGCATAGGTTATCCTAGAAATAGCACTTTCGAGCCACACACAAAATGTCAATTTTGATAAAGATAAAACACTGATAAATTTTGACTTATATATTGACTTAACTTTTGCTGGTCAAACCAATGTGGAACACTTCAGAATTCAAATGAATAAAAAGGGGGAGGGGGGGGACCCTGAAACTGTTATGATTACTATATTAAAAAATTGATTACTGAAATTATCATGCGTTCAAGATTTCCAGTATATGAGTTACTACTCTTTTTATCTTATTTACTGCTCATTTAAATATCTTTATATCTGTCTCGAAATAATTAAACTTCATTACTATATCAATATTAAAGTTATCTTTCAACTTCGTTAGACCTTCGTTATTCATTTACTGGTTCATTAACAAAACAGTTCTTTAAACACCATTATAACATAGCTAGGTCTGCAAGTAATTATTGTTAACACCAAATTTAATTTTTCATTTCGGGACACTCGGATTGCACAACATTTGGAAAGGACCCTATCTAGGTTAGTTGTGAGGATAATTAAATGATAGGAAAGTTCTGGTAAAATTTAAGTTGTTATTGAATAGTTCACTCTCTGGCCATACGAATACAGTACTAAAAGTTTCAACCTGCTTGTATCGATGCGGCGGTCGGCGGGCGGCGAGATGGCGAGGCACAGAGCACACATACAACCCCAACTATGGCTCTTGACGTATCGGCACTTTAATTCTTCTTAGCGTCGCAATACTTTTCCTTTTAGTGCCTATGGAATTTTGCCATGCTGTGTGGTCGTTGGAACGACATACCCGAGGCTCAATGAAACTACGTCTTCCAGGAGAGCCTCCACGCTCCAGAACGTGTTGCTCAGACCAATGCCAAACTCCAACTACTACTGAGCCCGTTGTGCCGTGCAGTGCCCGCGTGCATTTTCCCGCACTCGCCTGCCATCCACCTTTTACCGCTCCCTTACAGACAGGGTATTCACCCGAGGTTTTGCATTCTACATATCCTAACACATTGCCTACGTATGGACCAGACGCACAGCTACAATTTTAAATATGTTACAACAGTTTCAACGTTTCTTACATTTCAATTCTGTTACAATATTGCTTGACATTTGACATAAACATTAATATTCACATTGAAACGCGTTTACAGTTTTCCTAACACAATGACATGAAACAAAAAAGAAATGAAATCAGAACATCAATTACACTAGTTTATCGAAAAATCAGAAGAAAAAAATTACTTATATGTACAATAGTACAGCGTCGTTGTTGTTACACGCCGACTTCGTCCCAGGTCTCACCGACCGACATCGATACCTCTCCTCAGTGCAGCACTCCGTGAAGAATGGGCTGCCATTTCCTAAGAAACCTTCCAGCACCTGATTGACCATATGCCTGCGAGAATGGAAGCTGTCATCAAGGCTAAGGGTGGGCCAACACCATATTGAATTCCAGCATTACCGATGGAGGGCCCCACGAACTTGTAAGTCATTTTCAGCCAGGTGTCCGCATACTTTTGATCACATTATGTATGTAGAACTTGTAATATTTACAAACGCTGCAAAAAACAAAACTCCATGTCTCACAAAAAAGTGGAAAATTTCGGAAAATGCTTATGGCGGTCTCTGCTGTGTTTTCCCTCATGTAGTCTAAAATCGGTCACTAGTTTGAAACAGCGGTCAGGAAATATCATCCTAGGTAGGCTATCCTCCGGGTACAACACTCTCCCCTTGAAAAACATTCAGTTCTGGAATGTCTCGTTCACACGCAGCATCCCACGGGGAGCTTCTGATTTCTGAATAAACATGTTATGAATATTTAACTTTCCGTTGAGATTAAACGTCTCTTCATGTCTGAAGGCGTCACCATGAAGAACATCTTCTTCACGCAACAGCCTTTCATTTTGTTGCTTGGCGTGTAAACCATTGCCAGAGACTTGCAGCTTACTACAGCCATAAATGACACGGATGCCATAACAAACATTTGCCTAAAAGTTTCGTCGCATGCATCACTGGAATTCGCAATTTATGGCTAGTCCTCCAAACAATTTTCTTAGCGCTAAGCGCGAAAGATTCTCTCATGGGTTCAGTTCAGTCACCCTTGGTCGACCAGTATTACTCCTCATCCCCTTACAAAGAGATTTTGTGCTTTCAGACTGATAGTATCATTTAAGGAAGATCGCGGTACCACAATCGAATGGCGTACACAACGCATGTTGAAGTGAAATCCCAATTTACTGTGTTCGGCGCAGTTTGTATATGGAGGTCGCATTTTTAGAAAGCTGTTGCGAAATGTGCTAAGGCATAAAGATGATCAAAGCTTGGTCCTAAAAGCAGCTGCTCACCCTCGCCGTAAACAAATATATATATATATATATATATATATTGTTGAAGGATGGGATTTAAAATGGTACTTGCACATAAATCTGTGGGGATAGCAGATATCACACTGAGCTGCTTTGCTAGATGTAAATTATCTGCGAGATCGTTCAAATGCATACAGTTTTACTCTGTGGCGTCGTTAAAAGATGTGACCCAACACGCTACTTCGTTATTTAAAGACTGACGGTAACGGGGATTAAAACCACGGACCTGTAGAATCTAAGACTTTTCCTGCTAAGCAAACTGACCTGTCGACACACGCGCTCTGAGGCGAAACCTGTCCCGCTTAGTCAGGACCTCGCGTGGCATCTTAATATGCGGAAGAAACAGGTTACAGATACACGGTATGCGGGCCCATGCCCGCCCTGCTGGTGCAAGCACATACCTACCTACATCGGTTAGGACAGTTTGTAGCATTACTATTCCATATCACTTTCACTGAGGAATAAAATGCAACAAAATAAAAATGTCTACGCTTTATCTTTACGTATACATAAGGAACGAAAAAAGTTTCCGTCCGAAGGTGGAACAGTCCAGAATCGGTAAGTTACGCGGGCAAAATCGCTGTGAACATTGAGGCAGTCGTCCCACCGACGCACCAGTCTGAAAATACCCGTTTGGTGAAATCCCGTATCCCGCTGCGTGGAGTCCGTAACTGTCTGTTGCACATCCTCGTCCGAAGAGAATCGTCGACCCTTCAAGGTCTTTTGTAAGGGACCGAAGGGGAGAGAGCAGGACTATAGAGCAGTTGATCGAGTGTCTCTCGCTTGCGTTGGCGTAACTGCGTTACGACATTCGCGATATAGGGGCGTGCGTTATCGTGAAGCAGCAGCACCCCTTGCTGCAGTTTTCTCGGGTGTTTCACATTAACACTATGCCGTCCGGCGACACCACAGTGGTGTCGTGCGCGAAATAGCGGTCAACGGCCGGCGACACCACAGTCATATCGTGAGCATAGTATCGCTCAGTGACCGGCGACACCACGTTAGTATCTTTTGCATTCTGTTGGTGTTTTGTTTAGGTAACAATAAATTAACACGTCAACAAGTGTTTTGTTTTTATAAGTACTTGTGCCCTTTCATCATGGCGGACGAAAGAGATAATAGGATTATTTACAATGAATGCGCGGACGTCTTGTCTGACGTTCCGGCCGACTTGGCCGATTGGGAAGAAGACACTGGATATCAAAAAAATGAAAGTGAAGCAGAATCGTAGGACGATAGTGAAATAAGGCCAAGAAGAATTCGGAGAACGCTACGGTTGCCAACTGATTCGGCTGAATCAGACGAAGAAGACAGTGCACAGTGGTCAGACTTGATTTACCGAGGACCAATAATAAATTTGAAGGATCCTCGGGTCCAAACATATTTCCCAAAGATACACAGAGCGTCGATGACTTCGTACAATTATATATTGGGAAAGATCTATTTGAATATATTAGCAACGAAACCAAAAAGTACTACAGTCAAAATTGCAATAGAAGGAAACTGAATTTTTAAAATGCCAAATTTGTCGACGTTACGGGACCCGAACTTAGAAAATGGTTTGGGCTTGCTATCCTAATAGGAACTGTAAGAAAAGCAAGGATCAATGATTACTGGTCAACGAATCCGTTGATAGACACACCGATATTTCGCAAAACGATGTTCCGCAACCGATTCAGACAAGTATTATCATTTTTACATTTTTCCGACAGCAACAATAAACTGGGTAATGCCGCCCGGCTTGTCAAAGTGCACTTCGTAATTGATTATTTTTCCAAAAAGCTTAAATAAACGTTTGATCTAAGTCAAAACGTCTCAGTTGATGAAGGAATGATACCTTGCCGTACACGGTAAATTATAAAGTTTGCAATCCGTCGAAAATTACGAAATACGGCACACTCATTAGGATGCTGTGTGATTCGAGTACGGGATACATTTCCTCATTCAAGATAGATATATTCCGGCGTTGGACAGCCTCTAGCAAAAACAGTCATGGAACTATTGACCCCTTCTGATGGAAAGTGACATCACCTCTACGTGGATAATTACACTACTGGCCATTAAAATTGCTACACCACGAAGATGACGTGCTACAGACGCGAAATTTAACCGACAAGAAAAAAAATGCTGTGATATGCTAATGATTAGCTTTTCAGAGCACTCACACAAGGTTGGCGCCGGTGGCGACATCTATAACGTGCTGACATGAGGAAAGTTTCCAGCCGATTTCACATACACAAACAGCAGTTGACCGGCGTTGCCTGGTGAAACGTTGTTGTGATGCCTCGTGTAAGGAGGAGAAATGCGTACCATCACGTTTCCGACTTTGATAAAGGTCGGATTGTACCATATCGCGATTGCGGTTTATCGTTTCGCGACATTGCTGCTCTCGTTGGTCGAGATCCAATGACTGTTAGCAGAATATGTAATCGGTGGGTTCAGGAGGGTAATGCGGAACGCAGTGCTGGATCCCAACGGCCTCGTATTACTAGCAGTCGACATGACAACAGGCATCTTATCCGCATGGCTGTAACGGATCGTGGAGCCACGTCTCGATCCCTGAGTCAACAGATGGGGAAGTTTGCAAGACAACAACCATCTGCACGAACAGCTCGACGACGTTTGCAGCAGCATGGACTATCAGCTCGGAGACCATGGCTGCGGTTACCCTTGACGCTGCATCACAGACAGGAACGCCTCCGTTGGTGTACTCAACGACGAACCTGGGTGCACGAATGGCAAAACGTCATTTTTTCGGATGAATCCAGGTTCTGTTTACAGCATCATGATGGTCGCGTCTGTGTTGTATTCGTCATCGCCATACTGGCGTATCACCCGGCGTGATGGTATGGGGTGCCATTGGTTACACATTTCGGTCACCTCTTGTTCGCATTGACGGCACTTTGAACAGCGGACGTTACATTTCAGATGTGTTACGACCTGTGGCTCTAGCCTTCATTCGATCTTTTCGAAACCCTACATTTCAGCAGGAAAATGTACGACCGCTTGTTGCAGGTCCTGTACGGGCCTTTCTGGATACAGAAAATGTTCGACTGCTGCCCTGGCCAGCACATTCTCCAGATCTCTCACCAACTGAAAACGTCTGGTCAATGGTGGCCGAGCAACTGACTCGTCACAATACGCCAGTCACTACTCTTGATGAACTGCGGTATCGTGTTGAAGCTGCATGGGCAGCTGTACACGCCATCCAAGCTCAGTTTGACTCAATGCCCAGGCGTATGAAGGCCGTTATTACGGCCAGAGGTAGTTGTTCTGGGTACTGAATTCTCAGGATCCATGCACCCAAACTGCGTGAAAACGTAATCACATGTCAGTTCTGGTATAATGTATCTGTCCAATAAATACCCGCTTATCATCTGCATTTCTTCTTGGTGTAGCAATTTTAATGGCCAGTAGTGTATTATAACAGTGTAGAACTTGTAGAGAAGTTACTTGAAAAGAAAATACGATTTTGTGGAACGATACGGCAAAATAGAGGAATTCCGGAAAATTAAAGCGCGCAAAAGTCAATGTGTTTGAAGCTTGTCATCAACGGAAAGGTGACAAGCGGCCGGCGACAAGCCAAGTAATCCGACTTAGCGCTGCCGGTGCCAAGCGAATAAATTTGTACGAGACGTGCGGACGGCAAAGTGTTACCTGCACGCCCTAATTTCCCCAGTGTTGCTCAGTGCCGTTATCCAGTGATGAAAGTACCAGATTCCTTGAACGCAATGGGCAATAGGCCCCTCTAGTCAAAGAACAGGCTAAGCATCACCTTTCCAGCAGATGGCTTTGGGACGACGAGACGATGAGTGGCACCACTTCGAGCATCGTCAACGCTTTACACTGCTGTTCCTAGTGATGGCACCAGATTTCATCGCCTGCAACAATGCGCTCAAAGAACATGTGACCTTAAACAATGAAATTCATCAAGTGTTTCAAGCAAAGAGTCATCAGGTTTACTTTTTGTTAGGGGTTCAAACCCGTGGCATCCACTGGCTGCAGAGCTTACGGCGGCCCAACTCTTGCCGGATAGTGTGTTGCACGTTACTGAAGTTGATGTCGAGATCTTCGCTGGCGCACGAATAGTTATGTGCCGGTCCGCCCTAATCGCATCGTCAACCGCCGGCTTGTTGTTATCCGTAATGGGCGAGACTGCCCTCCCAGACTGACCGGCGTCTTGTGCCAAATCGCAACCAGCACGGAACTTGCCGCACCATTCCACAACGGTATTTTTCGACAGATATGCTATCTGACACACACATTCTCCGTTCTCCGATGGATGTCTAGCGGTTCTTCGGCAGCCAAGAAAAGAATAACAGCACGATGGTTTTGTTTGAACGCATTTGGTAATAACGTCGCCATAGTTTACATTTCTTCATTTACTGCAAGCACGTCGAAAATGCCCAAATGCCACAATAATCCCTTTCTTGCATGTCGGTGCCTGTATACCCTACTCAGAGTCGCGCTATGTTGCACATACGCTGCAGCAATGCCCTCAAACGGAGACTTGTTGATTGTTCACGTCATTCCTTGGCAGATCTACATGTGTAACATTGACCTGCTCACAGTGAAATGCTATAATTTACGTAATATTTTCCAAAAGTAAACCAACCAAACTCACTGGATATCTGTGCTACACTTTCATGCACACCAATAACAAATCACATACCTTTTCTCTGCGTCTCGTTAACGTGATAAGCCATTTCTGGGACTGCATAAGAATATTATACGCAACATTCTGTGTTAAAAACTACGTGCTTCCTAACTTAATTCTTCCAGTAATTGTCGAAGTGATTGCCTGAGTGTACAAGGTCAATGTTTACTGTTCTTATGATCAAACTGCCTGGGTGGCTCCATGTATTGTTAAAACACCAAATTTTTTGAAGAGATCTCTTCAGGATGTTCTAGAATTAATACCTAATAACATTCTTATCGTAAGCTGAATTCCCAGAATTATTCCCTAACTAATTAGTGAGTGGGCATAAGCAGAATAAACTAGTTAATCACACGTAACGCAAATGTATCTCAACTAAAGTGCTTCATCAATTCAAATGTATCTCAACGAAGGTGCTTCATTAATTATAGGCAGTGGGTTTTACAATTAAGACTATGATCTATCTGTAATTCCAACAACTTAACGGTTATTGGTGCTTCTGTCTCATGATTTGAGGAGACACGTGATAGGAAACACTAGCTACAAAAATTAATTACTGTTTTGTATGTACAAAGCCTTGCTAGAATTCAAAGACAATCAGTTTGCTTTGAACCACCTGTTGATGTTTTCAAATACTTTGTTTGCATGAAGGTATAGTAAGGGGAGTTTTCGTGACATCACAAACTTGAAACCGACGTCCCTCTTATTAGTTGCCTCAAACATTAGCTTCTGTTGGAAGTGTTTTGATAAAAAATGACAGAATGTGCTATTGAGGGTGTACTAATCATGCAGATTATATTCTGAAGTGTAATAACATTGCATTCGTAAGTGGAATCGTTCAAACGATATTTTCTTTTGTATAAATGAATTTTGTTTGTACTGTTTACTTTCACCGTTGCGATTTTGTTTCCGTGATTTGACTTTAGAGTTCCTATCAGTCCAACTGTGAATGGTCTTCGGGTGAACGCTGTGAGCAAGAAAGATTGCAAACCGACCAAACATTTCAAAATACACTAAAGGAAAAGAATGCAACAACACGAAATAATTAGTGTAGAATAATGAAATTTTGGGAACACATTTGTCTATGTAAGATGTTTAAGTGATTCACGTTGCAATATCGCAGGTTAACGTTAGCGCGAGAAAACGCCACTGCAAATGTGAAATACCGGCCGTTGTGGCCGAGCGGTTCTAGGCGCTTCAGTCCGGAACCGCGCTGCTGGTACGGTCGCAGGTTCGAATCCTGCCTCGGGCATGGATGTGTACGATGTCCTTAGGTTGGTTTAAGTAGTTCTAAGTCTAGGGGACTGATGACCTCAGATGTTAAGTCCCATAGTGCTCAGAGCCATTTGAACCATTTGAAATGTGAAATTCAGATACATTAATAACCGGTGTAACCGGTTGAATGCAAGCGTGCAAACGTGCGTGCCTTGTGTGATACAGGTGCCGGATGTCAGTTTGTGGAATGCAGTTCCAAGCCTATCGCACTTGGTCGGTCAGTACAGAGACGGTTAATGCTGTTTTTGGATGACGCTAGAGTTGTCGTTGGATGATGTCCCGTATGTGCTCGACTGGAGACAGATCTGGTGACCTAGCAGGCCATGGCAACATGTCGACACTCTGTAGAGCATGTTGGATTACAACGGCGGTATGTGGACGAGCGTTATCCTGTTGGAAAACACTCCCTGGAATACTGTTCACGAATGACAGCACAGCAGGTCAGATCATCAGAGTGACGTACAATCTGCAGTCCGGGTATGTTGAATAACCACAAGAGTGGTCCTGGTATCATACGGAATCGCACCCCAGACCATAACTCCAGCTATAGGTCCAATGTGTCTAACACGCAGACAGGTTGATTGCAGGCCCTCAACTGCTCCCTGCTAGTCAACACACGGCCATCACTGGCACCGAGGCAGAATCATTGTTCATCATAAAGCACAATAGAACTTCGAATTACCCTTCAATCAGCTCTCGTTGACAGCACTAAAGTCGCCAACAGCGGTGGCTGGGGATCGGCGGAATGCACGCTACAGTGTGTCTAGTTCGGAGCTGTCACTGAAGTAATCGATCTGTAACAGTTTGTTGCGTCACTGTGGTGCCAACTGCTACTAGAATTGCTGCTGCAGACGTAGTACCATGTGCCACAGCCATACCGCCGAACACGATGGTCTTCGCTCTCGGTAGTTCCACCTGTCCATCCGGAGCCCGAACCCTTTGTGATCGTCCCTCCCCTTAACCACTGCTGCCAGCAGTAATGTATAGCGGCTACATTCCTGCCATCTCATTCTGTAATATCGTGGAAAGAAAATCCAACTTCTCGTAGCACTATTACGCGACCTCGTGCAAACTTAGTGAGCTGTTGATAATGATGTCTTCGTCGCCTTAAATGCATTCTTGACTAAAATCAGCTCACTACATCCAGTCTCAAGGGTAACTAACCCTCACAGTCGTTACGGTGAATATTTAAAGCAAACCTGATTTGCATCCTCATAGTGGTGCCGAGAGAACCACTATTCTGTGACTAACGCGAGATTTGAGTAGATGTTATCTTTCAGATGCAGAAACAGCCTTCCAATTTTCGTTTATGTCGCACATTTCCTTGTTGGTGTTGGGATTTTTTCCATCAGTGTATCCTTTCAGCATTTTCCGGAAGAGAACATAGACCAAACATCAGTTTCATTAGTCCGTATCAAGGTAACTGCTATATTACGAACGAAGCCTCTTCACATAGCATGCTTCTTTTCTTGGTTATTCAGAAATTAAGAACAAGAAGGAATCGTAAACAGTACTCTGTTAATATTTTGGGGATCTCACATAGCGGTGCCGACTTCAAAGCTACGTACACCATAAATCTGTAGCGCCATTTCGCTTTATTATACCCCCAATGTCAGCTGCCTTTTTATCTCTTGACTCCTGTGCACCTCGTTACAGACTCCCTTACAGTGCCTGTTATTTTATTTATTTAATCGTGTCCAAGCCACAGACAACCCACATATTACTTATACACACAAATACAAATACAATACACATATGTATAAGTAAAACAAACCCAAAATGGGGAGTCACATTACAATATAAAGACCAACATAGTATATATATCATATCACGTCGCGCCAAAATTCAGCGCATTTAACTGCCACTGCCGTAGCGTTTGCCAGATCTTCTTTCCTGCACACTTCCCCCAAGTTGCTGCATTCCAGGAGGTGGTCCATTGTTTGGGTCTGTCCGCACTGGCACGTGTCCGTCCCGTCTCGGTATCCCCATTTACACACGTTTACGTTGCATCTGCCCACCCCAGTTCGTAGGCGATTGAGGGTTCTCCATAATGGCCATTTTAGTTCATTTCCAGAGGCCAGTTGTTCGTTGGGTGAGATTAGAGGTGCCTGGTCTCCCGTAGGCAGTGTTGCTTGCCATTTTGACAATCTGGCCTTTTGTTTTGAGGTTTCGAGCGGTTGAACTGAGGTGAGGAAACTCCGTTTTGATTTTAGACGTGTGTGTGGAGGGTTTTGTCCGAAGAGAGGATGGCGCTGGTCGCGCAGCTGCTTGAGGCGCTCTGCTTCGCTTGCTATAGCTCGTCTGATGTTGGGTGGAGCTATGCCACTAAGCAAATAAAGTTGGCTAACCGGGGTGGGTCTTAGGCATCCCGTGATTACGCGACAGGCATCGTTCAGCAGAGGATCCACTCGTTTCGCATGCGCTGATCTTTCCCAAACTGGGGCAGCGTATTAAGCAACCGAGTAGCAGAGTGCAAGTGCCGACGTACGTAAAGTATGTGGGTCGGCACCCCATTTTGTGGAGGTGAGCTTACTCAGGAGGTTGTTTCTTGTTGATAGTTTGCCCCTGACCTTGTCTACATGATGTCTGTAAGTAAGTGTGCGATCAAGGGTGACGCTTAAATAACAACAGCTGGGAAGATACGTGAGCGCTCGTGTGTTTCAGAACGGGCTGCTGTCCAGCTTGCCGTACCTGGGCAAGTACCTGTTCGCCGTCGCCATGAGCGCGCTCGCGGACCACCTGCGCCAGTCGGGCCGCCTCAGCACCACGGTGGCGCGCAAGCTCTTCACCACCATCGGTAAGTGCCTGTCGACAAGCCGAGCTAATCTGGGACTGTGCCCTCGGATTCTTCCGCGTTGTCATGCTTCAGTAAAATCTTCTCGGTTTAAAAGTCGCATCACTCGGAATGAAACACTCGAAACCTGCCATGATCACCAGGAGTTACAATCGCTGGCTGTCGGGGCTGTTAAAGTTTTCTGTTTATATACTGTGTGCTCCATTTTAATCCATAATGGGAAATAACTCGGGATAGAAATCAGATACGGCAAAATGTTTTAATAAAGTTGTAGGTAGCAAAGATGGCCACGCATTGCTACTGTTGGCCGTGACCTTGATTTGCAGGCTAAAGCGATTTTTGTAATGGAAACCCTTAATTTGATTTAAAATTTGAAAAGAACGTAAGATTTTACATGTGAAATTAAAGATCCTGGCAAAGGTAAATTAAGGTTGAAATGGTTCAAAAATGGTTCAAATGGCTCTGAGCACTATGGGACTCAACTGCTGAGGTCATTAGTCCCCTAGAACTCAGAACTAGTTAAACCTAACTAACCTAAGGACATCACACACACCCATGCCCGAGGCAGGATTCGAACCTGCAACCGCAGCGGTCGCGCGGTTCCGGACTGAAGCGCCTAGAACCGCATGGCCACACCGGCCGGCTAAATTAAGGTCAAATAAGAAAACATACGTATGTTTTTGGATAGAGTCCGCCTTTAGCAAAACACAATTTTGTTTTTTAACCCAAACATGTTTCACTGCAGTTGCAGCATCTTCAGTGGGCTTTTATTTTTCATCTTTTTACCACATGGTGTGGTTTTTCTGATGTGTTGTGTTTCTACAGTGACTGTTTCGTTCCACAGTTTGTCATCTGCAACCACTTATACATTTTCTTGCTATTCATCTTCATCACTGTCAAACACGATGTATTGAGTTGAGTTACCAGCTGGTAAACAGTCACAGTGACAGTGGCAACTCAGTATATAGTGTTTGACAGTGATGAAGATGAATAAAAAGAAAATGTGTAAGTGGTTGCAGATGACAAACTGTGGAACAAAACAGTCACTGTAGAAACACAACACATCAGAAAAATCACACCATGTGGTAAAAAGATAAAAGCCCACTGAAGATGCTGCAACTGCAGTGAAACACGTTTGGATTAAAAAACAAAATTGTGTTTTGCGAAAGGCGGACCCTATCCAAAAACATATGTATTGTTAAAGCAAACACGGAAAAAAAGAGCTTCAACCCCAAGATGATTAAGCAAACATATCTTTAGTTCTAGTAGGGATGAACTAGAAATAGAGGAGCGATACAGAAAAACATAAAATTAGATACAAATTGGAAGGAGATAAGGGGTCACATGTCATTATCAAAAACTATGATCTTAGGGGAAAATTATCAAAGGTCATTCGAAGGTTGGGTTTTGTTTCATGGACCACTGTTTGTGAAATCGGATTTGGAAAAGGCGAAGAGAGGTTTGAACTTTAAGTTTTAAGTAATGTGTTTACTGGCAAGAATAAATACGTCAAAACATATAAATATTATTTTTACATGTGCAAGACAGGGTAAACATAAATAAAGCGTAGACCATTGGTTTACAAGTCGTTGAGTGAGTCCCCTCACTACTCATTCCTCGGGATGCTCCTTCCAGTTTGTATCTAACGTTGTAAGTTGCTGTGTCCCTTCTCTATTCCGAGTTAATCCCTTATAGAACTAAAAGCGTACGCTGGTGAGTCAAAACAACATGTCCACTGCCCACTGCGACATTGCATATCGCCTGGTGGCGTTGCGGGCATGTGACGCGGTAGCAAAAGTATTTAAGCGGAGCAGACACGGACGGCGGATCACCATAGCGAAGATATTGGTTGCAAATGGGGAAATTAATTGACATAAGTGACTCTGAGAAAGGGCAGATTATTATTACGCAGAGCCTGCGAACGGGTATCTCCAAAAGGGCGAAGGTGGTCAAATGTTCACGTGCTACTGTCGTGAGCATCTACGGAAAGAGGTAGAAGGATAGTGAAACTACCAACAGGCGCTAAATGGTAGGACATCCACGACTCTTCACAGAACGTGGGGTTCAGAGGCATGTCTGCCCTGTAAAGTAGGATAGAGGGTGATCTGGGTATCTCTGCAGAAAAAGCACAATGCTGGTGCACGCAGAAGTGTTTCGCAGCGCACCGTTCATCGGACATTGTTAAACATGGAGCTCCGCAGCAGACCACCCCTACGTGTTCACATATTGACCCAACGACATCGTCAGTTATGATTGCAGTGGGCATGGGACCATCAGGATTCGACCGTCGATAAGTGGAAACGTGTCACTCTTCTGGTGAATCAAATTTTTGCTACATTAAGTCGCTGATCGACTCCACAAACGCCGCCATCGAGGCTGGTGGGAGCAGTACTATGCTATGGGAGACATTTTCCTGCGCTTGCAAGGGACCTGTGGCACCTGCGAACCACCTGCTTCCCATCGTGCTTGATATCTTCGCCGACGGCGACGTCATCATTCAGCAGTATAATTGTCCGTGTCTCGGAGCCAGATCCACGCTGCAGTGCTTTGAGGAGCACTTCGAGATCTCGGTGACAAAATTCGCCTGATGTAAATCCTATGGAACCCATCTGGGTCGCTGTCGCGCGCCATCGCCACGTACGAAAATCAGTGGTCCGTTATTTACGCGAATTACATAACCTGTGCGTAGATATCTAATGCTACATATATGCACAAACCTACCAACAAACTGTCGGATCCCTGACAGGCATAATCTGGTATGTATTTCGTTCCAAAGGCGGACAAACAAACTTTTGGTCATAATGTTTTGGCTCATTAGTGTATTTGTTTATTTGACCTTCATTGAACCTTGCGATGACCTCGAATGTTGTTGTTCTGGTCTTCAGTCCAGAGACTGGTTTGATGCAGCTCTCCATGCAACTCTATCCTGTGCAAGGTTCTTCATCTCCCAGTACCTACTGCAACCTACATCCTTCTGAGTCTGTTTAGTGTATTCATCTCTTGGTCTCCCTCTACGATTTTTACCCTCCACGCTGCCCTCCAATACTAAACTGGTGATCCCTTCATGCCTCAGAATATGTCCTACCAACGGATCCCTTCTTCTAGTCAAGCTGTGCCACAAATGTCTCTTCTCTCCAATTCTATTCAATACCTCCTCATTAGTTACATGATCTACACATCTAATCTTCTCGAATAATGTATCATTTTATACACTATTGGCCATTAAAATTGCTACACCAAGAAGAAATGCAGATAATAAACGTGTATTCATTGGATAAATATATTATACTAGAACTGATATGTGATTACATTTTCACGAAATTTGGATGCGTAGATCCTGAGCAATCTGTACCCAGAACAACCACCTCTGGCCGTAATAACGGCCTTGATACGCCTGGGCATTGAGTCAAACAGAGCTTGGATGGCGTCTACAGGTACAGCTGCCCATACAGTTTCAACACGATACCACAGTTCATCAACAGTAGTTACTGGCGTATTGTGACGAGCTAGTTGCTCGGCCACCATTGACCAGACGTTTTCAATTGGTGAGAGATCTGGAGAATGTGCTGGCCAGGGCAGCAGTCGAACATTTTCTGTATCCAGAAAGGCTCGTACAGGACCTGCAACATGCGGTCGTGCATTATCCTGTTGGAATGTATGGTTTCGCAGGGATCGAATGAAGGGTAGAGCCACGGGTCGTAACACATCTGAAATGTAACGTCCACTGTTCAAAGTGTCGTCAATGCGAACAAGAGGTGAGCGAGACGTGTAACCAATGGCACCCCATACCATCACGGTGGGTGATACGCCAGTATGGCGATGACGAATACACGCTTCCAGTGTGAGTTCACCGCGATGTCGCCAAACACGGATGCGACATCATGATGCTGTAAACAGAACCTCGATTCATCCGAAAAAATGACGCTTTACCATTCGTGCACCCAAGTTGTCGTTGAGTACACCATCGCAGGCGCTCCTCTCTGTGATGCAGCGTCAAGGGTAACCGCAGCCATGATCTCCGAGCTGATAGTCCATGCTGCTGCAAACGTCGTCGAACCGTTCGTGCAGATGGTTGTTGTCTTGCAAACGTCCCCATCTGTTGACTCAGGGATCGAGACGTGGCTGCACGATCCGTTACAGCCATGCGGATAAGATGCATGTCATCTCGACTGCTAGTGACACGAGGCCGTTGGAATCCAGCACGGCGTTCCGTATTACCCTCCTGAACCCACCGATTACATATTCTGCTAACAGTCATTGGATCTCGACCAACGCGAGCAGCAATGTCGCGATACGATAAACCGCAATCGTGATAGGCTACAATCCGACCTTTATCAAAGGAAACGTGATGGTACGCATTTCTCTTCCTTACACGAGGCATCACAACAACGTTTCACCAGGCAATGCCGGTCAACTGCTGTTTGTGTATAAGAAATCGGTTGGAAACTTTCCTCACATCAGCACGTTGTAGGTGTCGCCACCGGCGCCAACCTTGTGTGAATGCTCTGAAAAGTTACTCATTTTCGTATCACAGCATCTTCTTCCTGTAGGTTAAATTTCGCGTCTGTAGCACGTCATCTTCGTAGTGTAGCAATTTTAATGGCCAGTAGCGTATTTAAAATTTTCTGCCCTTTTCAGATCTTAAATTAAATATCAGGTTTTCCATTTTAAAAAATCACATTAACCTCCAAATCACATTGAAAATAACGTTCAAGGTCACGGCCATTAATAGCAACGCATAACTCTCTTTGATACCTCCAACTTTTATCTAAACATTTTTGTTGTATCCCATCTCTACCACGAGTTATGCCCCATTATGGATTAAAATAGTCCATCCTGTAGATGCCACGGCAGCGTTTGGAAACATCCAGAAAGGGCTGAAGTGGTGCATGTGCAGAAGGCAAGTTGAGAAGCTCACAGCAGCACCGGCCAACGGTGGGACCGAGGTCCACGAGAAATACGGGCCTCGCAATGAACTTGTGACGTCACACTTCGCGAACGCTCGGCTCCGTGCAGGGCCCCTGGGAAATGAATATGTAACTGAAAAGGTATCCACTAAAAGTATTATCTCTGACATGTGCTTTCGAGAACTTGTATGCATTTAAAGCTCAGTCAAGAATTATTAAACTCGTCTGAAATAGTTACTCGATCCCCGACGGAGACGGCTGCTGATACTCAGACTTGCAGAGTCACGTCCTGTGAAATACGCTCCACGGCCTGTCTTTCTCGTGGGCCTCGCGCGGCACCGAATGACGTCAGGGGGTGCGTGGGCCGGCGCTAAGTTTGAAACTGATGCTCCCGCCTCCCTACAAGCGTCAAGCCTATGTCTTTGCTTTCGCTCAATGCCCACAGCTCGCCTCCATGTAAGAGTGTACTCCTGGTCTCTGTGAAACTTGTTGCTTTTTATTCTAATTTCGGCTGCTTCTTTTGTAACAGAATCCCAGTATGATAGTGTCTGAACCAAAACTCTCGGCTTTCCAAATTTTATTTTATGCCCAATTAGCCACGGAAGACAAGCGTATGGTGTCCCTGTAATGTGCTAGCATTTACGTAGGTTAAATTATTCACACTGTTGCTGAGCATTGTGCGTATCATTAATGACATATTAAACAAATGGAACTTGAGCAATTGGCCTTGGCTGAACATTGTTTAGTAAGCAAGCATAAGATACAATTTGAAAAGACGTGAGTTTTGGCTCAGCCACTATCATACTGGGATTCTGTTACAAAAGAAGCGCTGAAATTAAACAGCAACAATTTTAACAGTGACCAGCGGTACACATTTAGTAGGTCATGGGGTAGGCATTGGACATTGAGCGAAAGCGAAGAGGGAGGCTTGACGCTTGTAGGGAGGCAGAAGTGGCAGTTTCAAGCGTGGCACCGGTCCATCGCGCCATCTGACGTTGCTCGATACCGCTGTAGGCCGCAGTTGATTCTGCTCTACTTGCTTTCCGCGTATACGTCACTCCGCTCTCTCTGGAAGGCTCCAGATGCTGTCATTGCATCCATGCAGGGTGTCTCAAACCTTCTGGATCAAACAGAAACAGGTTAGTGTGCAGAATGAGATTTTCACTCTGCAGCGGAGTGTGCGCTGATATGAAACTTCCTGTCAGATTAAAACTGTGTGCCGGACCGAGACTCGATCTCGGGACCTTTGCCTTTCGCCGGTAAGTGCTCTACCATCTGAGCTACCCATGCACGACTCACGCCCCGTCCTCACAGCTTTACTTCTGCCAGTACCTCGCCTCCTACCTTCCAAACTTTTCAGAAGGTAGGAGACTAGGTACTGGCAGAAGTAAAGCTGTGAGGACGGGGTGTTAGTCGTTCTTGGGTAGCTCAGATGGTACAGCACTTGCCCGCGAAAGTCAAAGGTCCCGAGTTCGAGTCTCGGTCCGGCACACAGTTTTAATTTGCCAGGGAGTTTCAGGTTATAGTGGGTCCACACCCGATTATACTGATGGTCGGAAATGCATAATTATTGTGTAAAAAATATACACAGCATACACCGCATAACAAAAATTGTTCAAAGCGACGACCGCCAGTCGTAGTGCATGTACGGCAACGGCGGGTACAGTTCTGTCGCACTCTCACAAATATCCCGGGTGTATGTTGTACACTGGAACAGGCAGCGGGTGATAAACAGTGTATGCCCTCGACCACCCAGCAGTCATACTGTACACAACTTAGATCATAGCACTTGTGTCATGTAAAGACCGCACGCATCGCACCTTAGCCTGTGCCACACCTGGTGTCAGTTGTCCATAGCATCAGAAAGCTTGTGATGTGTCCATGGTGAGCTGCGTTACTGTGCATGCCGCGTAGTCAAAGAAGGAACGTTACTTGTCACGAGAGTTGGAAGCCATGAATTTAAGATACGATGCGGCAGGATGTAGTGCCCGTAAAGCAGCACGAATGTACAGAGAACGCTTTCCCAACAGACGTCATGCTAACTGAAGAAGTTTACCTCTGTGGATAGCAACTTACGAGAGACGGTGTCGTCCACGCCGCAGAGAGCCGGCCAAGGTTCCTGCCAGAAACATCCGAATACAAGACTTTGGTGTTGGATCGTGTGGCCGACCACAGAGTAACTGTCAACTTGCCCGTAAAAGGGATACTTTGAAGGACACAGTATAGAGTACTGGTGGAACATGTATTCCACCCCTATCATAAAGAACGTGTTAAGCACTGGGACCAACGGATTTTGAGCCCCACGTTCACTTCTGTCAGTTGCTTATCCAACGCAGTGCTGTAGTGTTGAATTTCGTACAGTTGTATTGTTCATGGATGAGGCCCCATTCACCCGTAATTATGTTTTCTACAGCCGTTACGCCACGTCTGGAGTGAGGACAATCCCCACGCCACCCACATCGATGGCCACCAGCAACGATTCTCTGTCAACATATGGGCAGGCGTTGTCCAAGATCACCTAATAGGACCTTATTTCCTGCGCCCTCGTTCGACTGGTCCACATTACCTGGTGTTCCTGCGAGATGTGATGCCAGAGACTTTCCCCTTGTTGTCCACGAAATGATGTGGTTTCAACACGACAGTGCACCAGCCCACTTCGAATTTTAATGTCCGCGAGCACCTGAACAACACTTAACCTCATCGTTATATTGGAGGGAGAGGTCCCGTCCCATGCCCAGCGATCGCCGGATGTACACCTATGGATTGTTTCCTCTGCGTTTACGTCAATACGTTCGTGTATGAGACCACCGTAGAAATACATGACGACCTGCTTGCTACAGTCCAAACTGCCTGTCTCCTGGTACAAAAGGGATGTTTGAGAGAGTGTGGCAGAACTCCATGCGCTGTTGCCACGCATGCACTGAGACCGGCGGGCATGGTTTTAAAAAATTACTGTGAGCTATCTTGTTGTTATGCGGTGTATGCAGTGTATGTCCATAACACAATAAATACGCATTTTCGACCATTGGTTCACTATTTCAACATAATCGGCGTGGATCCACTATCACCTGTTTCAATTTCACCCCGAAAGTTTTGAGACAGCCTGTATAAGCAGAACACCTTGCCAGCCCAGGCAGTCAGTGATTTCAACTTCTGATGACGTTCGCGGAGACAGATTAGATTAGATTAGATTAGATTACTACTAGTTCCATGGATCATGAATACGATATTTCGTAATGATGTGGAACGAGTCAAATTTTCCAATACATGACATAATTAGGTTAATTTAACAACATACTTAAGTTAATATAACAACTTTATTTTTTTGTGTTTTTTTATTTTTTTATTTTTTTTTTATATTTTTTTTTCTTAATTTATATCTAAAAATTCCTCTATGGAGTAGAAGGAGTTGTCATTCAGAAATTCTTTTAATTTCTTCTTAAATACTTGTTGGTTATCTGTCAGACTTTTGATACTATTTGGTAAGTGACCAAAGACTTTAGTGCCAGTATAATTCACCCCTTTCTGTGCCAAAGTTAGATTTAATCTTGAATAGTGAAGATCGTCCTTTCTCCTAGTATTGTAGTTATGCACACTGCTATTACTTTTGAATTGGGTTTGGTTGTTAATAACAAATTTCATAAGAGAGTATATATACTGAGAAGCTACTGTGAATATCCCTAGATCCTTAAATAAATGTCTGCAGGATGATCTTGGGTGGACTCCAGCTATTATTCTGATTACACGCTTCTGTGCAATAAATACTTTATTCCTCAGTGATGAATTACCCCAAAATATGATGCCATATGAAAGCAATGAGTGAAAATAGGCGTAGTAAGCTAATTTACTAAGATGTTTATCACCAAAATTTGCAATGACCCTTATTGCATAAGTAGCTGAACTCAAACGTTTCAACAGATCATCAATGTGTTTCTTCCAATTTAATCTCTCATCAATGGACATACCTAAAAATTTGGAATATTCTACCTTAGCTATATGCTTCTGATTAAGGTCTATATTTATTAATGGCGTCATACCATTCACTGTACGGAACTGTATGTACTGTGTCTTATCAAAATTCAGTGAGAGTCCGTTTACAAGGAACCACTTAGTAATTTTCTGAAAGACAGTATTGACAATTTCATCAGTTAATTCTTGTTTCTCAGGTGTGATTACTATACTTGTATCATCAGCAAAGAGAACTAACTTTGCCTCTTCATGAATATAGAATGGCAAGTCATTAATATATAATAAGAACAACAAAGGACCCAAGACTGACCCTTGTGGAACCCCATTCTTGATAGTTCCCCAGTTTGAGGAATGTGCTGATCTTTGCATGTTACGAGAACTACTTATTTCAACTTTCTGTACTCTTCCAGTTAGGTACGAATTAAACCATTTGTGCACTGTCCCACTCATGCCACAATACTTGAGCTTGTCTAGCAGAATCGAAAGCTCGAGTATTTTATTCGAAGTGACGCAG
The DNA here is from genome assembly GCF_021461385.2 of Schistocerca piceifrons. Classification (NCBI taxonomy): domain Eukaryota; kingdom Metazoa; phylum Arthropoda; class Insecta; order Orthoptera; family Acrididae; genus Schistocerca; species Schistocerca piceifrons. Next base: position 309,520,505 of record NC_060139.1, on the reverse strand, counting down.
CTTGTAAAGTACGAAGGTTTTATTGATTAATGTGGGATTGTCCTGAATTTCCTGCTGAAAATCCGGCTCTCGGTTAAATCATTTTAGAGATACGTAAAAAACCATATTACATCCAAATGGGTATTTAACGCAATATGTTCTTTTCAGTAAGCTAGTAGTTACACTCTTTTATCTACAGTGTGTTACCAAACGTTATCGACAAACTTCGATGGGTTATAGAGGGTTTCTTAAGGAACAAATTGAGGACAGGAAACGGCGCTCGGAAACGTCATCCAAAGGCGCTACAGACATCGAAGTTACAGGCGCTGGCGCCTGCCATTAGGCCACCCCTACGGCAGTAAACGAAATCTTTAGGCTAGGCGCAAATTGAGACGCGTATAGCGCGTGCGGCGCGACGCAGCGCAGCGCGCATTTTTGTAACGCCACAGGTTCAAGTGGGACCGCGCAAATTGCGACGCGACGCGACTGGAACGCGACACGCGCCTGCGCCAGGTCGTGCGGCGTTGTGGTTGTGCCACAGTTTCTCGAGCCGCGCGTCGCGCGTGCCTCGCCAGCACCGTGGGAAATATGAGGCGCGGAGCGGAAAAGTAGCCCGGCCACATGCTCACATCGGAACGGCGCATGTTAGCAGTGGTAGTATTGCCAATACGATAAATTTTGCCTTACTGTGTACTGATTTTTATTGCCTTTGGGTAGTGTTTCGTTTTTCGCCATTTAAACGCTCCAGCTATCTTCGTTAGCACGTTATACTTTTCTATTATTTACATCTGCATAGTTTTGTTTTGTTTTTCTTCTGTCAAGAAAAATGTATACTTCAGTAACTGATGAGCCATTGGCCGCTGGAATTGCACCATATGCCTCCGTGATGTTTTCAGATCGCAAGAAGGGACAGAGGGTAGTGAATAAGGAAGCAAGGAATATTATAAAATCGTGTGATTAAGAATCAAGGCAGGAAAGTAAAGCAAGGTTATATTCTCGCTGCCTAGTAAGCTAGCGTATCTGTTACAAAAATTTAGAAAGGGGTAATCTCCACAGGTGTGATCCCTTTGTGCTCCTAGTAAAAAGCGTCCAAGACCTGAAGTATACAAGTTTCACTGTGATTACTCTGATATGGATGTAATAATGTAATACGACACACTGTACTACATGCATGTGAACAACGTATTTCCACTGCAATCTAGAAACAGTCGAAAATCAGTCACGAATAACAATGTTTTAATTCGTTCGCCGTGATGAGAAAAAGCATTTCAATTGTTGCATGCACATTATCAGCAGTAATAAACTAATTATACAATAACAGGCTACACAAATGAAGAAAATGGTCGGTATTATTACGAAAGTAGGAATATCCTAAAAGAGTGTTATGATTAGATATATTTAATTTGTTGAAATGTGCTGCTGACAAAGGCAGATCTACTTTCATGACAATGTTTTTCGAACTCCATCTCACAAGGCACACATGGCTAGCTTGCGCATCCCTGTCGCGCGCATTATCCTTCGCTGCTGACAATACACTGACCATTGTGTTGTGCGACAGATCAATTGTTTATTTTTCTCAATAACAACTATTTTATTCGCGATCACACATTGTCAGTTTGGCAAGCCCTAGGTGAGTAAACAGTACCTGGCATGTGCCTATCATTCCGCCTGAAGGAACGCTCGTCATTATTTTAATACTGATCAGATCAAGAGAAGGAATAAAATCCTTTGGTAAGTTTCCATTCCAGTCGCTCAGTGTTAAAATTACGATGGGTTACGGGGATTCCACCAAAATTCCAACAGAATTGCCAATCTGTTTTTGTGTCAGTTGTTAACCTTTTCTCATTCGAAGAAGCATCACCATTTATGAGTAAAGGCCGCATTTCTCTTGGTGACTGGTTTAATTGTACTTCCTTTGTCACAATGTAATTTTCCAAACTCATCTCACAGCAGCTATTGAGACAGAATTCCGAAATGGAGGGCCTCATTAAACAAGTAATTGGCAATCACAGAGCTCAATAGCTTACGAAAAACCTCATAGTATCGGTTTGCAGTAACATAAAAGAAGAAATTTCATGTTTATTTTCATACTAGAAAGTTCTTGTTTCGCTAGCTGTCGATAACTCTTAAAAAATTACAGTCACTGGAGTGAAATAAATAAAAAAAGAAGTGTAAGTAGTGATATATTGCCATAGATAAGAAAGTTCCGTGTGTTTAATAATTGGCAAAACACTCTCCTCCATTCTCGAGCGGTTTAGGAGATACGAGAGATGTTGCGAGTATTTCATTCTCGCGGGCGTGAGAGCGGAAGTGAGCGCGCTACATGGGATCCATTTTCTCGAGATCGGAGGCAGATAGAGATCTCCTCCCAAGTCTAATCAAAAATTCAGCATGTTAGCTAAATTTCATACGCAGCAACATATGGTGTAATACGCACCAAACGCAAAATCATAGCGACCCTTAATTTTCGTTGCAAACTTTTTGAGTTTTGCGTAGTGTCTTACTAAAATGTGTCCATCACAATAAGAATGGTCATTAGCGAGTTGATGGGTACTTCGTCACGAATCTGACATATAACGCTACAAGTAAGGCAAAAACCATATATTTTTTTTGCGCCTAGCCTAAAACGCTGACGGACCGCAGTCGGAACACCTCCCAATGTAGCAGGATTCTGGACGGTAGAGAGCGCGTCCAGGCCCGTCACAACAGCTCTAGACACCGCCAACAGCAGTGGCGGCAGAGTGGAAAGGTACACATACGCGGTAGATACATAGCGCTCATTCGTAGTTTCTCTCGTGCTGTTGCGCCGCAACATGGAGAACTTCACTTGGTGCGAGCAGCGCGATATGCATTTCGTTTGTATGCGTCTACGTGCCGTGATATCCAAACATGCATCAGCCACACCGTTCTACGTTTGCGGCTATTCGTAAACGTCTGGATGAAACTAGTGGTTCCAAAGGACGTCAAAACGGTGGAGGTCACTTGTGAAGTATAAGCACGCTACAGTTTGAGAGGACGTTTAGAGAGATTCGACGCAGGCCCATCCAGAAACACGCGGTGGCACACACGTTGCAAGGCAATTGGGGATGATTCCTGAGGAGGGAAGGCATTCATTCCGTTTTCAGGAGGCACAGGCGCAGATGGAAATGACATTGCTCTGCGTGTGGAGATCGGGCAGTGATTTTTGTAGCGTTAGGCCACCCATCCGTATTACGCTACATATGTTTTTTCCGAATGCTGACGGACGACCAAACGGTTGCATGCGTGGCAACTTCCCAGACAACGTTGACGCGCGATGACTGCATGAATGGGACTTTCTTTTCGTCAGTTGCGAGGATGGATGATACCTGGATACCGAAATGAAGTGCCAGTCAGCTCAGTGGAAGCAAACAACCACACCACCACCAAAAAAATTTAGGTTAGTGGCCATGTTCTGGGACAGCAATGGCGTAATCCTTACTCACAGTATACCAAAGGACACTACGGCGACAAAAGTTTTGAAGAGCAACGTCCTTCCAGCATTGCGTTAAAAATGGCCGGAAAAGGCTGCTCGTGTGCTTTTTCATCAAGACAACGAACCAGAGCGTCGGGCGAACGCAGTGCTGTGGTTTCTTCGTGACTACAACGTTGAAGTGATTTCTCGTTCTCCCTAATAACTTGACCTGGCTCCTAGCGAGTTTTGGTTGTTTTCAATGATGCAAGACACTCTCCGTGGTCGTAGATTCACTAGCCGTCACGGCCATTGCAGTAGCGACATTCCAGTGGCCAAACCAGATTCCTTGAGAAATGTTTGCAATCACAGCGACCCGTCATTGTGACAAATGTGTAGGGCTGCAAGGAGATTACGTAGAGAAGTGACACAAGTTTCACAGTTTTCGTGTGATTAGTTTGTGAGAAAAAAATCGTACATACATTTTTGTTCTCTTAAACTAATATGTAGTAGTGACCTCGTTAACTGCAGGCGGTTTACCATTCCGGCAGTGTGCGTTCCTCTGCATTTGTTTCTTCTAAGAGACCTAGTCCTAGTCATAAGCTAAATAATGCTAATTTATTCGTTAGAAATACCCATTAAGACTACCTTCCACCTAACAGTGCAGAAAAAACTAACAATAAAAATGAGAGATAGTAATAAAAATAAAAAGTGAAGGAGTGGGCGTAGAAAGCAGAATATAAAAAAGAAACATACAAATAGTTTTTTCAATGCTATCAACATACATAGAAGAGGCAACGACACTATGACAGCTCTTTGAGTAATCCTGTGTAATCTCTTTGGCTAGGGCGTTCTACATGCAGTTTCCTTTCGTCGATCCTAAAGCTAGTCGACGGTATACTAGAGTAATTCTCATTTTACAACCTGTATGGAAGGTGAGGTACTGAAGATAATGTCTCCTTTTCAGACTCGATTTCGTATCTAGGTCAAGTCGGATGGCCTACTAAACCCTTTTCCCTCCATTCCTATCCTGTAATCGAACCATTCGCTCCGTGGCACATCCATTCCTTCTGCGCTGGGCTGTCTATGAGAAGACTGAATACATTTCATTCAAGAATCCAAAATTTAGTTCACTGAGGGTGTGTTCAGCTGTATCTATGGCTCCATAATCACAGTTTCTCTGTTTGTTTTTTTGGATTCTGTGTAGCTAATCCGGGTATAGAGCATGTCCTGACAGACAGTGTACAAGACGAGCGGTTAGTTAGCGTGATCCACTTGGAGACGCTCCCTGACATTTGAGGAGAAACAGTATGTCCGCCTTCCAGTGGTAGAAGAGTCCCGTCTCTCCTGCCAGAGATCCATAATACGCTCTCTCATGGGTGTGCAGTTACTCCCACGAACACTAAGTATTTAATTTACTTTTTGCGGCCAGTTTTTGTTTCTACGGTTAGTAGATGACAGTTCTTTCTCTGACACGCAGATCAAGAGGCAGGGCGCTATTTGCAAAGCGTCAGTTGACGTACTAAATGGCCCCGTACCACAGACAGTTTCTAAGTCTCTGGTCACTCTCTAAGTGCCCACATAACCATTATGGCTCCTAGTACCGCCTCATGTGCTTAATCTAGAAAGCAGTCTTGTAAACGTAAGAGCCGAGTGGGCACACCCGAACTCAGCAGCCAGTATGTCGAATTTGCTACCTTCCAGAAGCGAGCCAGACATCGATTGATACAATTATTGGTTTGTACTGTGGATTTTTCAGTTCATGAAGTATTTACAAATAGATGCATCATCAGACAGCGAAGCTACTAAAGTGTCAGTGGCTAACAAGAAGAAAAAGGTGAAATTTTAAATAAGATAAATAATGAATGGTATAAGATAATCACGATTTAACAAGGTAAAGATATTTATAACGTTCACCAAGGCGAAAATAATTCTAAAAAAACAGAAGTCAAATGATCATGATCTCGACTTCTTCATTTAATTGGTATCAGCTTCGAACAAGCATCCAACCTTGTTTGGAAAAACCTGGCAACCCTGCTGTCGCCAAGAATGGTTCAAATGTCTCTGAGCACATTGGGATTAAACTTCTGAGGTCATCAGTCCCCTAGAACTTAAAACTACTTAAACCTAACTAACCTAAGGACATCACACACATCCATGCTCGAGGCAGGATTCGAACCTACGACCGTAGCGGCCACTCGGTTCCAGACTGAAGCGCCTAGAACCGCTCTGTCACAGAGGCAGGCCTGCTGTCGCCCTGTCAACGACATTCTGCGACGTAATTACACAAAGTTATCATTGATCTTATTTCAGTGAAAAAATTATTGATTAATAAATAAATTCGTGAATTATATATTATTTATTTAGCGTATGGCAACATAAACTGAATTCCAAATTACATACATGAATTGCACGATTTCAGAAAATGAATGGAATGGGCAATATTATTCCACTTTCTAACCACTTTCTGCTCATATTGAAATCCGATGCATGTAGCGATTCTGCTAATATTTTGCCTGGATTTTCATCGGCTCATTTTAAGTGCGGGCACGTCATTAACTTACTCATCAATACCTATAGGTATTCTCGTTGACACAGAATCGTGAAATTTGGCAAGAAGCAAGGTTTCACAGTACAAGTAAAGGAATAAATACTAAAATCGTTAATTTGTAATTATATCGCATGAAAAAAATTTGTCATTTATTATCCGACGGCCCTTCTGTTAAGATCCCTTTTTTCTCAGAAACAGATGGATGTGTCAAATTGAAGTATATGTCACGTACTAAGGTCTATGGTTCTCGGTGGTGTAATAAACGTAAGCTTCTAAGTCAATAAAATCAAAAGATAAGGCCATTCATGTCACACTCGTAAACTCACTTATCATACCGTATAAGGTACTTCTCGTTGAAGTGCAATCTTGAAAGGTGGCAGGAAGCATGGTTCTCAGTACAAGTAAAGGAAAAAATCCGGAAATCGATAATTTGTAATTATATCACACGAAAAAAAAAAAATATTTTACTTAGACATTTGTCCCCAATGTCTGTCTGTCCGTTTTTTAAGATCCCTTTTTCTCAGGAACAGATCTGCTTCTTCTTCTTCTTCTTCTTCTTCTTCTTCTTCTTAGAGCGTTGATAGCAACAATTAAATGAAGTGTAGTGCCTCAGCAAGGTGCACTTGATTTTGGGCGTCCTGATGCCACATTTCCTTGCGTCATGATTCCTGAGGAGATAGTGTAGACATGGCGATGAAGGAAGTGAATCATCGTCTGCTCAACACCGCACGCACGGAACACGTCTTGTTTATCGCAGGGTGCCATAACATGGCAGTCTTACTTCGGACACGATGACAACCAAGGATTTCACGGACGGGTATACTATCCATATAAATAATTAAGTTTGTACCGAACCCTCAGATCGCGAGTGCTACTCGCATTTGGCCAGTGTTTAGCTCTATACCTGATTTCCGATTTTGGCGAGAAGATTTACTATAATTTCTGTACTTTGTTTTTGTAACTATGTGTTTTATTGAGAGTGATTGGCTCTAAATGGTGTTTCGTTTTTTCTGTCAAGTAGTGAGTACTGGTAACTATTTTCATCTCTTAGATAAAAGTGCCGTTCTAATTATTGCTTTGAGGGATGAAGTAGTGAAGGCAGCAGAGGATCAAGTAGGTAAAAAGACGAGGGCTAGTAGAAATCCTTGGGTAACAGAAGAAATATTGAATTTAATTGATGAGAGAAGAAAATACAAAAATGCAATAAATGAAGCAGGTACAAGGGAGTACAAACGTCTCAAAAATGAGATTGACAGGAAGTGCAAAATGGCTAAGCAGGGATCGCTAGAGGACAAATGTAAGGATGTAGAGCCTTATCTCGCTAGGGGTAAGATAGATATTGCCTACAGGAAAATTAGAGAGACCTTTGGAGGAAAGAGAAACACTTGTATGAATATCAAGAGCTCAGATGGAAACCCAGTTCTAAACAAAGAAGGGAAAGCAGAAAGGTGGAAGGAGTACTTGAGGACAATATTATAGAAATAGCAGGTGATGTAGATGAAGATGAAATGGGAGATATGATACTGCGTGAAGAGTTTGACAGGGCACTGAAAGACCTAAGTCGAAACAAGGCCCTGGGAGTAGACAACATTCCATTAGAACTACTGACAGCCTTTGGAGAGCCAGTCGTGACAAAACTCTACCATCTGGTGAGCAAAATGTATGAGACAGGCGAAATACCCTCCGACTTCAAGAAGAATATATTAATTCCAATCCCAAAGAAAGTAGGTGTTGACAGATGTGAAAATTACCGAACTATCAGTTTAATAAGTCACGGCTGCAAAATACTAACGCGAATTCTTTACAGACGAATGGAAAAACTGGTAGAAGCCGAGCTTGGGGAAGATCAGTTTGGATTCTGTAGAAATATTAGAACACGTGAGGCAATACTGACCCTACGACTTATCTCAGAAGCTAGATTAAGAAAAGGCAAACCTACGTTTCTAGCATTTGTAGACTTAGAGAAAGCTTTCGACAATGTTGACTGGAATACTCTCTTTCAAATTCTGAAGGTGACAGGGGTAAAATACAGGGAGCGGAAGGCTATTTACAATTTGTACAGAAACCAGATGGCAGTTATAACAGTCGAGGGGCATGAAAGGGAAGCAGTGGTTGGGAAGGGAGTGCGACAGGGTTGTAGCCTCTCTCCGATGTTACTCAATCTGTACATTGAGCAAGCAGTAAAGGAAACAAAAGAAAAGTTCGGAGTAGGTGTTAAAATCCATGGAGAAGAAATAAAAACTTTGAGGTTCGCCGATGACATTGTAATTCTGTCAGAGACAGCAAAGGACATGGAAGAGTAGTTGAACGGGATGGACAGTGTCTTGAAGGGAGGATATAAGATGAACATCAACAAAAGCAAAACGAGGATAATGGAATGTAGTCGAATTAAACCGGGTGAGGGAATTAGATTAGGAAACGAAACACTTAAAGTAGTAAATGAGTTTTGCTATTTGGGGAGCAAAATAACTGATGATGGTCGAAGTAGAGAGGATATAAAATGTAGACTGGCAATGGCAAGAAAGCGTTTCTGAAGAAGAAAAATTTGTTAACATCGAGTATTGATTTAAGTGACAGGAAGTCGTTTCTGAAAGTATTTGTATGGAGTGTAGCCATGTATGGAAGTGAAACATGGACGATAAATAGTTTGGACAAGAAGAGAATAGAAGCTTTTCAAATGTGGTGCTACAGAAGAATGCTGGATAATATGGGTAGATCACATAACTAATGAGGAGGTACTGAATAGGATTTGGGAGAAGAGAAGCTTGTGGCACAACCTGACTAGAAGAAGGGATCGGTTGGTAGGACATGTTCTGAGGCATCAAGGGATCACCAATTTAGTATTGGAGGGCAGCGTGGAGGGTAAAAATCGTAGAAGCTGACCAAGAGATGAATACACTAAGCAGATTCAGAAGGATGTAGGCAGCAGTAAGTACTGGGAGATGACGCAGCTTGCACAGGATAGAGTAGCATGGAGAGCTGCATCAAGCCAGTCTCAGGACTGAAGATCACAACAACAACTAATTATTGCAGAAAATAAGTAACCTTGAGATGAAATTTCAGACCTTTGTAGCGAGAGTTTGAATGTATGTGTGTGTGTTTGTGTTGGTAGCGCTGGTGATGCCGGCAATAGCGATGGCAGTGCAGCTGCTGCTGGGTGAGCAGCGCGCCGCCGCCGTCGCCTGCTTCACCATCGCACTCACCTTCAACGGCGCCGTCACCGCCGGATACCTGGGCAACGGGCTCGACATCGCCCCCAACTTCTCAGGTCAGCTCACACCCAATATTATTATAAGGCGCACGCGTTAATCCAAGGAGAAAGGAGTGTTGATCCACTCCTCCCTTCCCCCAAAACACGTTTTGGTAGAAGCTTTTATATTTTTACATATGTAAATTCCCGAATTTCACAGCGAAGTTATCGAGAATGAAGTAGCATGAAAGCTAATTATGTGAATTACGAGCAACATTTAACACACAAAGTACTTTTCAGTTCTTTGTATGAGGTCTTTCCACATGCATTAGCTTACAGTCTGGCCGGTAACATTCTCACATTCCCAGGCCGTAACTGCTATCAATAACAAACCCAACACCATTGATCTGATGGAATTATATTTTCCTTGAGACATATGAGTCCCAACTTTACCATCGATAATGACAGAAACTGAACAAATAAATTAAAATTTCTGCCACGGCCAGGACTTGAACCCAAGTGTCTACGCAGGTGTGCTAACCATTAACACACTGTAACAATATGCCTAACACAACTGCAAGGACTACGTTAGTCCAATGCCCTCCCTGAAGGCATGGATTGAAGTATGTGTTATTGAAAGCATTGGACTAGGGTAGTCATGCAGATGTGTTAGCCATACTGGTACGATGATGCACATCAGCCTAGTAAGCAGGAGACGCGCGTTCAAGTCCTTGCCTTGGCAGGTAGACCTGACAAACTGCAGGATGATGAGTAAGGGAAGACAGGATGAGGAAGACTATCCACTAAGAATAAAAACCTAAGAATAAAACTAAGGATAAAAAAACAAGTGGAAAAATGCTCCTGCCAGAGAGCAGAAAAGGCGAACATGTTCCTCTTTAAAAATCTGACAGTAAAAATGGGCAACCACATGTCTCATTCTGCTTTTCTCGCCAAAAATTTTGGCATTTGAACATATTCACGCTCTTTTAAAACAGAACATTCTAAATCCTTTTACGTAGTATCTCTCTGTAATTAGGCCATCTTACCCAGCACCTTCCTCTCGCTACCACAGTCTATAAACGTCTCTCTCCAACAGTCTCCCTTTTCTCCCATTGATTTACAGTATATCCCACTGTCACTGCCTCCTCGCTCACTTACACCATCACCCGTAGTCTTTCCTTCTGACTGCTACTGTCTCCAGCAGACCATTCTGGACGATCCAACTTACATTTTCCCCTGTGCCAATGGTTTAAAATTTTGGTGCAAAATGTGCCTTCCTCTATTCATATGCGTTAAAGATCGATGGTCTGGAAGGGTCCAGATCCCACAAGCCTTTATATGGTCTCCACACATCTGTATTTCTCATTTTTATTGTGTCCTCTATCTTTTGCTCCTACTGCTTCAGTCTCCATGTATCACTCTTTCTCTTCTACTGCCACTGCCTCTCACTGATCATTAGCATTTCCTCTCTCTTTGGCTATCCACTGCTATTGCCTTCATACATCACACTTCTTCTTTCACTGCCTCATTTTCTCTCCCAAGTCACTGTTTCCCTCTTTCCTCTCCCACTGGCACTGTCTCCTCTCTCTTCCAATGTTCTGCTACTCTCTTTCAGCACAAAAAGCGTGAATATGTTAGCAAGACAACATTTTCGGTGAGGAAGGCGCAATAAGGATTGAGGCACCTGGTTCCCCATTTCTCTGTCAGAGTCTTTCAAAGAGAAACATATTCGTCCTTTTTAGCCTTCAACAGGAGCCTTTTTCCGTTGGTTCCCCTCTTATTTCTGCTACAGCAGGGTGTACTGCTTATATAAAATGAATTCTATAGGTCAGCAAAGTTATGACATTTTACATACTTGACATGTTTTATGTACTTTGATACATATAAGCAACAGATAAGTACACACAATATAAGGTTCACCCAAACCAGTTTTCTTTACCTTTTCTTTTTCATTCATTTATTATTTATTTATTTTTGTTTGTACTTTACTCATCGATCACAAGTCATCAGAAATGCCCAGTTTATGCCTTGTGCCTTCAGAGTAAAAATTTTATTAGAAATATTGTTCTGAACTTATAGTCTTCACAGTTTTATGCAATTTTTTGCAGACATTTTAAGTTCTTTTCACGCATGTCAAGACCCTTCTTAGCCCACTTCTTTGTCACTGAACACAATTTGATGACCTCAGAACACTTGCGATTAGCTACAATCCTTGCCACGTGTTCACTACACAAGTTAAAACAAGTACATTGGTTAAAACTATACTTACACCTCAGAATGGATATTATGTGCAGAAGTAGGTGGTAACTTTGAACCTCAGGATCTCGGTAATGGTTAATGATATCAAAAAATGTTTCAAGGTCCCCTGTGAACATCATCTTAAGAAAATATGGTCAAAATTTTGACTTTTTGCCATGGATAGATATTATAGAAGTGCCTGTCCCCACAACTGGTGCTTCTGGTACCGATAAATAATGGTTTTTGGGGTGTATCTTGATAACAGATACAAATTCTTGAAAACAAGAAAATGGCATTTCTATATGAATGTCTAATGAATGCACAGTAGGATTTTAGTACTGGATAGTGACAAGTTATTGAAAAAAGTTTCAAAGTTCCCAGAGAATATCATCTTAAGAACATACGGTAAAAATTTTGACGATCTGCCATGAATAGAAACTGTAAAAGCGGTCATCCCCACAGCTGGTACTTTTCAGACCCAAAAATCATAGTTTTTCAGGATTTTCCTAGGAGACATCTGTAAACAAATGATGCTTTTATGGGCCACGTAAAGAGCACTCTAGACCACACCTAATGCAAAAGAACCAACCAACTTGCTCAATTTTCCTGGGTTGGAGAAAGTATGTGAAGTTTAAATTTTAACCCAGTATTGTAGAATAGCTACAGTATGCCCATTCTTCTGATAACTATACAAATGGTCGCTAGACCAAGGGCTATCCAAAATACACACATCAAAAAAAGTTTTGCATCACCTCAGTTCCCAGAACCCTTGAAGATAGACATTGATTGTGGATATTGTATCACAGACACAGTCCCTTTAACTGTTCAGAGATGTCAACAAAGATGTAAGCAACCATACATGAACAGCACCTATTAGACGGAGGGGGTCTGACAGCCAATCAGTTCCAGTCATTCTACCAGGAAGGAAGTACATGGCTCATGTTGTCTGTAGTTCAACCATGCCTAGGTGGTCAATACCGCGGTTCAATCCTGTCTGCATTGTTACTTTGTGCCAGGAAGTGCTCTCAAAAAGGGAAGTGTCCAGGTGTCTAGGAGCGAACCAAAGCGGTGTTGTTCGGACATGGAGGAGATACAGAGAGACTGGAACTGTCGATCACATGCCTCGCTCAGCCCACCCAAGAGCTACTACTGCAGCGGATGACTGCTCAAAAGAACCCTGACAGCAATACCACTATGTTGGATAATGCTTTTTGTGCAGTCACAGAACGCTGTGTCGTGACTCAAACTGTGCACAATAGGCTGCATGATGCGTCCATGGCGAGGTCCATCTTTGAAGCCACAACACCATGTAGCGTGGTACAGATGGGCCCAACAACATGCCGAATGGAACGCTCAGTATTGGCATCACATTCTCTTCACCGATGAGTGTCACATATGTCTTCAAACAGACAATCCTTGGAAACATGTTTGGAGGCAACCTTAGACACACTGACCAGTGAGTGCAGCAAGGTGGAGTTTTCCTGCTGTTTTGAGGTGGCATTATGTGGGGCCTATGTACGCCACTGGTGGTCACAGAAGGCGCTGTAACAGCTGTATGATACGTGAATGCCACCCTCCGACCTATAGTGCAACCATATTGGCAGCATACTGGCGAGGCATTCATCTTCATGGACGACAATTTGTGCCCCCACCATGCACATCTTGTGAATGACTTCCTTCAGGATAATGACATCACTCGACTAGAGTGGCCAGCATGTTCTCCAGACATGAACCCTATTGAACATGCCTAGTATAGATTGAAAAGGGCTGTTTATGGATGTGACCCACCAACCACTCTGAGGGATCTATGCTGACTCGCCATTGAGGAGTGGGACAATCTGGACCTACAGTGCTTTGATGAACTTGTGGATAGTATGCCACGACGAATACAGGCCTGCATCAATGCAAGAGGATGTTCTACTGGGTATTAGAGGTACCGGTGTGTATAACAATCTGGACCACCACCTCTGAAGGTCTCACTGTATGGTGGTACAACATGCAATGTGTGATTTTCATGAGCAATGAAACGGGCGGAAATGATGCTTATGTTGATCTCTGTTCCAATTTTCTGTAGAGGTCCCGGAGCTCTTGGAATCAAGGTGATGCAAAACTTTTTTTGATGTGTGTAGTTGACCCCTTATTGCTGTGATCAACAGAACCTGAGATGCTTTCTGGAAGAAGCAAGAATAACACAGAAATATGACTTCCAGAAAATAGGTGGACGTGACTGAAAGGAACAACATGCATGTGGTTTACAAACGTGTGTTGTCATTTTCTTGAGACCTGTGTTGACAGTCACACTGTTGAGAGAAATTCTGATAATGGTCAGTCCACATTTTGAATTTAAAAGTTACAGTAATATTTTCGGGGAGGTTAGGAAAGCCAGTGACAAAGTGTGACACTCCCACCCCACATCCAAACCCCAGATCAACGACTCACTGCTGTCAGCTGCAAAGGCCTGAGATGAACAACAATTAATAAACATTTTTGGGATATGATAAACTCTTTAGGTATTAGAAATGGTTTCAGTTGCCTGAGACTGCAATCGTGTGTGTGAGTTGTGTTTGCATTTGTGTGTGTGTGTGTGTGTGTGTGTGTGTGTGTGTGTGTGTGTGTGTGTGTGTCATCTATTGTTGACAAAGGCTTTAATGGCCAAAAGCTTTCTTTGTGACAATGTTTTTGTTGTGCTTATCAGCGAGTCAGCATCTCTGCTCTATGGTGAGTAGCAACTTTCCTTTTCATAATACTGACACATTCCAAACTGGATTTTTCATTGTCTGATTTTTGCTACAGAATAAATATTGCAGTTAAATTAGTTGGGAAGTCTTTCCTCGAGGTTTTTGGCTGGAACATAGCCTTACACAGAATTGAAACATGGATGATAGTTAAAATAAGACTGCTAAGATTAGATGGGTAGATTAGATAATTAATAAAGTACTAATCAAACGGAGGAGGAAAGAGAAAATTATGGCACAACTTGAACAAAAGAAGGGACTGGTGGATGGTTCATATCCTGAGACATCATTTCATAAATGGAGGGAAAGTAGCGGAAGGGGTAGAAATTGCAGTAAGCAGGTTCAATATTTGAATGAAGGTTGCAGTAGTTATGCAGAGAAGAGGAGACAGCTACAGTGCACTTATGGTGTCAGTAGGTCTCCACTGTGTGCTGCTGTTGGCAGTTTGTGATCATTGTTATTAGCTAATCAGATGACAGTATGTGGTAGACAAGAATAATTGCTCAGTCTTGTAATTTTTGTTATCACAAATACCTGGCTATATTTTCTGGATATGTGATGATTTCTGAGGTTGTGGTTAGGCAGGAACCTAAGAGCACAGCTTAAATTGAGCTGCTCGGGGGACAAAATGGTAAGCGCCAAAATCACAGTTTCGAGATACAGCGCATCTGAAGTTTCAATTGATCTGCAAATCTGAATAATTTTTTTTGAACAGTCCTTTTATTCTGTAGTGATTTTAACATCTATCTTCTACTATACAGACATAAATGAAACTCAGAACTGACTAAAACAAATGAAATATACAAAAATTATTACATTACCATACACCATTAACAACACATAGTGATAGAACATTACATATTAAATTTTACAGTAAGTGCAACACTTTACTGAAACTGCAAAATCATTCATCACTCTCATTACTAATGTCTTTTTCATCCAAAACTGTTGGCTTTAGTGACAGGAAAAATCCATGGTGGACAGGAGGTATGTAATTTAGGAGCGAGAGGATGTCAGCAACTCTCTTCTTTTCAGTAAGCCTTGGCCCATTGTATTTAAGTTGAAGTGTAGGAACTGGCCCTTGCCTTCCACATTTCCTGAAGCTTATTTCATGACAAAATGTCTCACTGATGAATAAAGATGATGGCTATTCGGAGGTCACCTTCCACCTACATACTTTCCTTAGGTTGACATCTCGACCATCAACTGTCTACTTCCTGAAGACAAATGCTTCTTTAGAGTGTCGTATTTGATAGAAATCCTCTCTTTTGCATATTATATACAAGCAGTGGATTCTTCTTAGCTGACTTCTTGATGATCTCGCACCACAGATCTGGACTGTACACATCTTGTACTTGTCGGCGAATGTAATTTTCAATTGTCACGAAATCTCTATCGGATGGCAACATTGTGTGCGCGCTCACGGGGAAGTGGTGTTCAATCACATGAAATCTACCAGTTGAAATTAGATATTTCCAAAACAGTACCATGTTCCAGTTCTTATTTTGGCCATAGCAGTTATCAGATATCGCAATGAGAGTCTCTCCTTTTATGTCGTTTTCCTCAAAGTAATGTTAAAGGCAGCTCAAAATTTCCTCTGATCCACGGGCAGGAGTAGTCTCATTCCACAAAAAGCAGTGCCCTTTCTTCTTGACACAATCATGAACATTGGGATTATACAACCAAATCTTCCTTTTGTAAAAAGCTGGACCACAACTTAACTTAGGAACTGCAAGAGTCTGCTGCAAGTCAAAAGTCACAACATGTAGATTACTGTCTGCTTCTCCTCGTTTTGTCTGAATGGCAATGTTAGCTTGTCCTGCTTCTGCCCGACATTGGTGTAATTCCAACTGATGCTCCAGACTTACTTTCAGTTGGGGAGCATCAGTGCTCTCAATTTGCACTTTGAGCATGTCACAAGTCTTACACGTATCATTCTTTGGTGACTTTACTCCTTTGTTATACACTTCAGTGAAAATTCGCCTGAACTTGTCTGCAGATACAGGCTCATAGGACATCTCCTTGCAGAAAACATTCTTATAGTGCTCGTAACAGGAGGCGATTGTTGCACCTGTGCCCAGGTACAATCTGGTACGACTGTTTGAGTGTCTGTAATGACTCTCGTATTTCGGTATTTTGTTGATGTGTTCCCTGACATGGTTAACACTAGTTTCAGAGTAAGGATGCGGACGTACGGTTTGCTTGCCCCGTTTGTCCTGGGGTGGCGTGGTCGATCCGGACGCGAGTTTCTTCTGTATATTTTCGACATGACTGCAATTGTTATGTAGACCATGAATGGCAAGAAAAGCTTTTTTGCATACTTTTATACCACTGCCACTAACTTTTACACTGTAGAAAATAGTACATTTTCTCCGGGAATTTTCTCTAGCTGCTTTTCGGCAATGTGCAACAGTATTAGAATTCATTGCACCAAATAAGTATGCATTTTGAATGTTAAAATCACCTACTTCCCAAAATGTTTTGAAGTTTCATCACATTCAAATCTCCTACTTTTTCAAAACATTTACGAGGGCACTAGCAATTAGGTCCCACAGTTGTTTTACTTACAGTTGCTCCTGTACGAGAAACATACTCTTCACCCAAATGAAGCCTCTTCTGTTTAATCTGGCGTTGAGAATCGATTCTCAGCCTTTTCCGAGATGACCTCTTTGTCTGATCGAGGGCCCCTTCCTGAATGGTTTCTGCAGGAGCGATACACTGTTCGTTGTTTTGGGCAATATGATCTGATTCACTATTAACCCGTATAACAACAAAAACTACTATTACCGTTACCATTAGGAGGAGGAGGATGACTAGGAGGAGGAGGAGGAGGAGGAAGTTGAGGGGGGAAAAGAATATATATCCAGTCAAGTGTCAGTGAATCTGTCATATCTTCTTAGAGTTGAGATTAAAGAAAATATTTGATACCAAAGAAGCAAATTGGGAATCACAATTATTTCTCTTCAGTCTGCTTCATGTGTGCAGTCTAGACGAGTATAGCTCCTTTAGTGTCTGTATGCAGTGCTAATTGCAGGTGCAGAGTTCAACCATTGTGTTACCACTACTGTGTATTCCTTCAAAGACTTCCTAGAGAGGGTGCTACATTTAACTGGTGATCTGTTAGCTACTTATACATCTGCATGACTATTCTGCAGTTCACACTCAAGTTCCTGGCAGAGGAAATTAAAATAAGATGAAATGAGATTTGTCTGTTGGGTAGTCTGAAGAAAACACTTCCACAGATCCTTAAACAAAAACTGTATTTATTCACAAAAAAGAGTTACTTTATTAAATTTTTTAAGAGAAAATCAATAGTGCTCAAATTCAGATTAGAATTACAACTAGCATTTTGACAGAAATTCAGCTACAAAACAAGAAAATTACACAATAAATAAAACCACAAATAATAAAATTAGCTCACTTGTTTACAGTAAGTCTGTATCCTATTGGACCAACACAAAATCAGATTCCATTACATGCTATCTCTGTTCCAGGAACCATTTTCGGTATGGCCCAGACTCTGTCTTCTTTCACTGGTTTCTTGTCATCAGCCATGGTGGGATCTCTGACACAAGGCAATGTGAGTATCAAACTGAACAGCAGCTAGTGGCCTCCATCTCATCTTATATCATTCCCTTTTCCTGTTAAATTTTATGTAGACAACAACACTCTTTCAGGAAAGCTTATATTTTATAGAATAAATCATTTTACAAACAATTAGTGTGAATAATGTTGTACAACAAAAATAATGTATTTAACTCTAATAAATAATATAAATGAGGAAAAAAAGGAGAACCTTATGGTGACTGGAGAGAGGTTATGAATGTATGAATGGAGTCCCTATAGGGCACTGGATCCACTAATATTCCTAATATATATAAATGATCTTCCACTCAACATACATCAGGCATAGTTGGTCCTGTCTGCAGATGACACAAATGCTAAAGTTTGTCTGTTTAGAGAGACAGAAATAGAAGAAGATTAGTATTAATAATACTTTTTAAATTATTAACAAGTACTTCCATACACTGAAAACTGACCTTTCCTTAATTCCAGTAAAGCATAGTTCATTCAGCTATGTAGAAACAAACAGAATAACACCAATAATTAGTGCAGAGCATCCACAGGAGTGAATAGGGTATAATACTCACAATTTAGTAGCATATTTTAATGAAAATATGAACTGGAGGAAAAACACTATTGTTCCATTCACAGTAGTTAGTTTTGGGGGAAAAAATAAATCAACATATTAGTATATTTCCTTCATGTCTATTCATTAATGTCCCATGATATAATTTTATGGGCTAACTCATCTCTTAGGAAGAAAGTATAGGTCACAGAAATGCGAGCAGTGAGATTAATATTTACTGATCATACAATGCAGGATTTCAAAGTGGATGTTTACATCCATATGAGATATGAATATATTTACATCCATATGAATAAAATTACAAAGGATGCATTTTGTGTTATCCACACACAGTCACTTTGCCTTCTGAAGGGCTTAGGCATTCTGTTGTGCCCTCCTATAATGTTTTGTGGTTCCTGGCTGGACGAGGAAAGGGTAGTATGATAGGTGGGTGGCCGGTTTCCTCTCACTACAACACAAAATGCGTAGGTTGTTAAAATACACTTTATTACAGGAATCAGTTGAGTAGTTAACTTCAATCATGTCAAGTCTGAAGTTCTGCAGTTAACAGGAATCAAATAACTTGTACTGATTCTTGAATCTTGTCAGTGTCCATATCACAACTATATACAATGACTAACAATCCCTCATAGCCACCTACGATGCGAGGCAATGATTATCACTGTGGAAGACTAGAGCACAGTGCGACATATTGAAGTGCAATGCGAACTGAGTCCCAATGCAATGTACTGAGGTACTGAGAGTGAGACAGCTCGGTCGGGTTGGCAGTGGCGGCCTATATGCTCACTGCCCAGGGGGGCGTTATAGATGCGTAGCTTGGGGGGGGGGCATGTCTTCTTGGTCTTCTCTTGTCATAGGCGCAACTAGTTCAGCACTTGCTATACAATGTTTCCTAGTGCTGACTGGTGTGCCGGTGAAGGTGTATGCCAGCACAGTAATGAAATTTGTCATAAATAATCCATCACAATTTGAGAGCAATAGTATTGTCCTCAGCGACAACAGAACCACACCTGGTCATCATTTAAGTTGTCCGTGGCTCAGAAATAACTCAACAGCTGGAGACAACAACTTTTATCATTTGTCCAAAAACATGAAATGTCTGAAAAAAATTTCAAATCCAACCTGAACTCATTTCTTCTGGAACACTCTTTAAATTCCCAAAAGACTTTTTCCTCTCTAAAATACTGCAGAACTGTGGACACAAATGAACGAAAAGCAATTGTCCTGTTCTGTGGACAACATTTTATTAACCACTGGTAGCAAGTTTTGCACAGTAGACAAAATGTTTGCTTATGTATACATGGTTTGTAGACTGAGTCACTCCAAATCCTTTCAGGGGATACCATCCAAATAATGTATGGAACATTAATTAACATCCTGAGAAAAAGAATCTTATCTCAAAAACAACAAAGAGCATGGCATACTGTGATGTGGGCCCATTATAAAAACTGTGTAGCAACAAATAATAATTTTCACAAAAGTTTGATTTTGTTCTGTTAGCAACCATATTTTTTTTTTTAAATTAATACATTGCTATGCATGTTTTGCTCATCGTCAGATGTTTTGTACCCGCCACTATGAAGGACATGCGATTTGTGTCAGTATATCTGTTATCTCTTCTGCCAGTGTTGATATTTGTGGTATTAACAGCTAGGTAGTCATTTATTTACCTATGAAGTGACTTACACCGTTTGTAATAAATAGGGCTTAAGACTAATGAAGAATTTTGAGCTTTTAAATTCATTTATTTCATTTAGAGGGTATGCTGAATAGTAAGGTCTCCAAATTTTTTTATTTGAAAACTTTTACAGCTTTTTAATAAAACAAATGTTATCAACATTCTAAATCTTTATCCTCCAAATCTACATATCTATTTGTCATCATAGTCACCCTGGTAATGAACACATTTCTCCCAACAGCGACCAGTTTGTTGGTACTGTCACTGTAGAATGTTTGACTTTTCTGATGGTGCCACATCACCACTTCTGCTTGCACCGCTTCATCACTATCAAAGGGAAGGTCTTGAAAGGTGTTCTTTACATTTTGGAAACTGATGAAAATTGGATGGGGCCATGTCTGGACTGTATTGAGGCTGATCAATGACAGTGAACCAAAGGTATTGGATTGTTGCACATGTTGTAGCGCTTATATGTGGTCTGGCAGTGTCATGCTGAAAGTGAAGGTGGTCCATGTGTGGATGTACTCTTAAAATTTGAAACTCGACTACAGCATACTGTTTCTCACACAAACAACATAAAGGATCATTCAAAAAGAGCACTAGTTTTGAAAATCTGGTAAATTTTTGTTTGTTGGTTGATGACATTGTTTTGATTCATTTCTGTTTCCAGGAACATTCCAATTGTTGACTCAGTCTGAATTTTATGCGTTTGGTGTCTAACCATAGAGCAGTTCTCTTGTACACAATGAGTGCTAATCATGAAAACATTTTATCGGAATGGAGAAAGTTATACAGCAACTATCAAGCGACTTCACACGATTCTAGGGCACCATGAGACACTGAAATGAATCAACAGTTTGCAGACAGATGAAAAAGTTCTTTGAGACAGGTTCCACGGTGATCCTTAAAAGTTATCTTGGTGTTGTCATTCTGGCCAAAGTGTCCATAACATTGCGGTGGTTTGTGACAGTGTGGCTGTTAGCCTAATGAAATCAGTTTGTCACTGTTCCCAACAACTGGGCTGTTCTTCAGTATGGAGAATTCTCCAGTATGATCTCCACTACCACCCCTATAAAGTTCAGCTGACACAGCAGCTGAAAGTGATGGATCACCAGGATAGACAACAGTTTCTTGACTTGGTTCCAGAGGACAACAGGACGATAACAGCTTCACAAACAAAATCATCTTCAGTGATGAAGCACACTTCCACTTAAATGGCTTTGTGAATACGCAGAACTTCCATACCTGGGTTCAGAAAATCCTTGTACAATGCAAGAAAGGGAAATTCATCCACAAGAAGTGACAGTTTGTTGCAGCTTTTGGTCGGGCGTTGTCGTTAGCTGTTATTGCTTTGAAGACGAGGCAGGCCAAGCTGTGACATTCAATGGAGAATGATACTGTACAATGAAGAAGAAGTTTTTGTGGCCTCATTTGGATGGAATGGACATTGAAGAGTTGAGGTTTCAGCAGGATGGTGTCACTTGCCATACTTCCTGCAAAAAAATTCAGTTGCTCCATGAGTGGTTCCCAGGTCACCTCAATTTGTGCAATGTTGTTCATTAATGGCCACCGAGGCCATGTGATTTAACGCCTTGTGACTTCCCTTTTTTTGGCATCTTAAGTCAGTGGTGTATGCCAATAAACCTGAAACATCCATGACTTGAAGGAGGATATTGGAGTTGTCAGTGTAATGGATGTGGAAATTTGTCGTGCAGTCATAGTGAATTTCATGGACAGAGCTCACATTTTTCATACATGAAATGTGAAGATTAGATGAACATGTTTATGTACTTTGCATTTTTTATAAAAATAAACTTCTTACTTTGATATACCAAATCTGGCATTCTTTTTGAACCATCTTACAGTTACATTATACGCAAGATGTAGAACATTAACAATATCAGGAAGAGGATAGATTGCTACTTAACACATTATCTTTATGGTGAGCAGAAAGCTTTTCCCTACATTTTTTTATATTCCAACCTTCAGTTTCCATTGTTTGATGTAAAATGTTGATAACATTTGTTTTATTTAAAAAGCTTTAAGAGTTTTCACATAAAAAATTCAGATGCATTACTTTGCAGCATGCCCTTGTAGAATAGAATTTTCATTTAGTGTAGCGTAGATAATTATATCCATTTCCTCGCAGGTATCTTTTTTTTTTCCATTTTGAGCAGAATTTTCACATTTTGTTCAGTTCTCAGTGAATGATTGTTACAGTAATGTGTGTTGCTAGCGCTGGTTTGTTGTATTTCTCCAACCCGTAACAGTACATGTGCTCTTAAAACCAAGTCTCAAAATTTCTGCTAGTCCGGACTATATAAAGTCTGATACGACGGCTACAGGTGATGCCAAGTGAGTCCAGATTTGTACATGGGCATTTTAAATTTTGCCCTTCTACTTAGGCCTCTTTCAGTTTCAGTTTTATATTTTATAAGTACATGATATATCTTTCAGTGTGAAGTCTTTCAGTGAGCTTCCCTTAACAAGTCCTGGGTCTTGTTTGTAAATGTTATAGTTAAAAGAGAAATAATTATGTGAGAGTACCAAACCAAGCATATCCTCAAATTCAGTTATTTCTGGCCTGCCCATTACTTCTTTTCATTAAATTATTTTACAGTCTCATCTAGAGGTATGCTGCTGCATAACTTTTCAGTATCAAGGAAGAGAAATTTGATGTGAGGTGACACAACTGTTTTGACAGCTGGCCTGATAAGATGTGATGTTATTTTGAATTTCTGGCTGTACTCTGAGTCTGGAAGATTTGAGATTAATTACAATCTGGGCTTCATTCTTTGTGAAACAAAAGTCACTTTTATTGAGAAATTTTCTTCTTTTAACTTGAAATTTTGTTGTAGGGTCAAGAAGGATTCCATGTAAATGATTATTTGAAAAAAAGTGTTTAGTAAATATTTATCTTCTTTGAGTATGATAATCATTAGGGAACCCTTCTCTGCTTTAACAGCTAAGGCATCATGGTTTGTGTAATGAGCAAAACATGTTTCAAATGTGTAGCAATTCATTAAATTAAAAAATAAATAATGTGACCGGTAGCAGAACAAAACAAACAATATATTTGTACCAGTCACTATGACTGCAGTCAATGACTATAAGGCACAATCAGACACTTGTTAACTCTGTACAGTACAAAACAGGCAGTTATAAGTCTAATGTAGGACTATAACTAACTTCCCAACTTAATATACAAGGAAACAAATTAACTCATTGTTTAGAGTACCTGATGTGACATAGAATTTACAAGCTGCAGTCCCAATAAAGAAATATCATGAAATTAGCAGTGATGCATTGCTGCAACATATGATTTCCTCAAAGGTATGTTTTCACAACTTCAGGGAACTAATCAATTTGCATGTATTTATTGATCTGAAAATGCTTAGATACACCCGTAAACATTGGTCACACTGCTCATACAAGTCTTCTTACATGATCTAATCTTAAGACAAAAGAACTGTATACACAACTAAATCTTATACATTCTAAAAGACAAGGTTACATGTTCCCTCAGTAACTGATAACATTTTTGTCTCATGAGTAACACACTAAAATTGTAAC
The DNA here is from genome assembly GCF_021461385.2 of Schistocerca piceifrons. NCBI lineage: Eukaryota > Metazoa > Arthropoda > Insecta > Orthoptera > Acrididae > Schistocerca > Schistocerca piceifrons. Next base: position 309,496,981 of record NC_060139.1, on the reverse strand, counting down.
TTCTACATAACACTCTTTGCAAATGTGGCTTGCACCACAGATAAATTTCTGTTCCTACATTTAATCATTTGGGACCCTAATGGCATTGCTTTGCATGTTGACAGCAAACGTTCGGCCAGTGGCAGAAGGTGTTTGGGATCCTAGTGGGCACATACACAGCAGGAGCACTGGCCTATCTGGTGCTAGGATCTGGAGAGCTGCAGCACTGGAACAACCCACCAGGCAGTACCGCAACCTCTAATGGCAAGGACCTTGCTGATGAAGGGGACGCTGAGGAGGAGGCAACACCACTGCGAAAACTCTAAGCACAACAAATCTGCCATATCTGTAGCCCAAAAGCAACAAGACTACAATCGCAGTCTCTCAGATTTGCGTATTTTGCCTGCTTGGTACAATTAGTAACATTAAAGAGCTAAGATACTCACATAGCAACTGACAGACCACTCTGAAAACTATGAAGTTGTGAATTGTGAATCCCGCAAATTTTGTTCATCCAAGATTTGACACAGACAAAACTACTATTAATAATGGACTTTATTAATGTGTGTTTAATCCCTTCCAAGAAAAAGTTATCCTTCATAAATTTGGTGTTTCTATTCTGAGAGGCACAATACACGTGTCACCCACATTTTATATTATGAATGTCAAGTTTTGCAAACTTAATTGCACTATTGAATATTTGTTTCCAAGGCACCTCTTGGATTTTAACCTAGGGTGATTTAGAGATACAGACCATGAATCATAGTGAAAGAAGCAAGCAACCTTGGAATGGAGTGTGGAAGTAGCAGTAGCCATATGGTTAGACTGCATATATGAGTGAGAATGAGGGGTAAGGTAGAATATTTCAATCATTCATTTGAAAGACATTTAATTTTCATGATGTCATCCTATTCAAATTCTGACTCCAGCTGCTTATTGTATCTAATGCAGGCGCAGTTTATGAACTGAATTCAGCAAAATGTTACACATTTCTTTGAATTTTGAATCTTGCTTAAAGTCAAACATGATTCACACAAATAAATCTTACTCAATGAGCAGCTGCCAGGCCACTTATACAACAGGGGAAAAACTTTTCACTTTTGAACAAACACAATCAAATCTCATGTGACTACTCAACAACTGGCCATACATGAAGTGGATCTCCTAAAAACTTTTAAGTGTGATTTTGATAACAGCTGAGACAAATAGCTGTTATTCAGTTAGTGAACACACTCATCAGAGTCAGCTGTTATATGTACATGTATACCATAGGTCTTAGCGACAGTGTAAAATGGTTTATATTGGAGATGTATTCAGCAGTGTGTTCATACAGATCACTAATTCTTGTGGAATTCATATTACTTTTCAGATATGTTTCATGATACGTGGACTGCACTTTCTGTACTGGCACCTTTCAAAGTTTAATATTCGTAATTCTCCATTGACGCTTATATCAGTTGTAATTCTGCACATTTAACCCATGTGCAAACAGTGCATTCCATTTATTTACAAATTTCTGTCAGTTATTCCTCTTACTATTCCATTTATTTCTGACCAAAGCCATGAGTTTGTGACGACTAAAGTGCAATATCTTACATGATGAAATCTAGATAAATACGTATGAATACTCACTGCCACTTTGGCAAAGATTTTTTATTTTTAGTCCTTCCATTGCTCTGAATAATAGACAGAATGGAAGCCACAGTGTAAAGTTAAATAAACTGTAGCTACTGATCAGAGAGAGAAATACATTACTGAAAAATGTTTGTTTTAATAACTACCAAAATTAGGGCTTATGAGATTCTTTTCCCTCTTTAGGTTGTGAGCAAGTATCTATTTCCTATCTACTTACAGAAGTTATAATTGTCTTTATTATAAGTGAGGATCACATATCTCCTGTCTGCATTGTGATACTTAACAATTCCACTCGCTTAATTTCTATTGTGGTTTTGTGAAACTTAATTTTTTTTAAATTTTGTTTCTTCTTACTGTAACTTTTTAGCAGCAAGCCATGTAAATGAAACTACAGCAACTCAGTATGATGCTATAAGCAGTGTTATGTTACATTAAGGCTCGTGATGTGAGTTCACATTAACAATGGGAGTCATATTAATGTTGTATCCAACTGTTGTTAGTATTGTATTTCTGTACATTATTTGTGATATACTGCTTGTGAATGAAGACATTTGAGAGAGATATATATGAAAGTTCATCTTAGGCTTTCTCATACTCTGTTACAGAAAGAGATACTGAATGAGTAAAAACATTTGCCATTGTGATTCTGTTTCACAGCTGAACCATCCATGTCTTTACTTTTTGTGTATACTCAGTTTTGTAAGGTATGTTATTAGTTATAAATTTATGCATACATTCCATGATCTGACATGTGTAAATAATAAAAACATGGTGTGTTCTATATACAGCCAAGACATTACCTCTACATGAAAAGTTGTGTAGTTGTTTTTCCATCCTATGTTACCTTCATATGACCGTTTTGTAGACCTATCCACGAAACAGTCTTGTGCCTCCTGTCTCACAGCCCCCCCCCCCCCCCCTCCCAAGTTCCTAGGAACCAAACTATGAATGAGCCTGCCTGATTTTCTTGTGTTGCAACAAACACAGCATATCAAACATACCTGTAAAGGATAGTGTAACACTCACAACTATGCAAACGGTGCAAGAACAGTGGTTGTAAAAGTACCGTAACCAACATGGACCAGAGACAAGTGTCACTCCTTGTCAGTGACAGTTAGTTTCAAACCCAATAGGACTTGGTGCTGTCAGTGAATGCAGGTCCATCTCAACCAGTTTCCAAGCAAACATTGTGAAGGTAACTGCATGCAATGGAAATCCGGATTTTTTTTTTTGCCTCACAAAACGCCATTGTTCACAGTGCAGCATTAAGTTACACATCTTCAATGAGCCAAACAACACAGAAACTTGACTTTCCCTAACCTGAGGCATGTATTTGTTGCTTGAAGAGCCATGATTTTCTTTTGTAAAGATGCAAGTGATAGAGTGCGCAGACAGGCCAACGAGGAGTCTAGTTCACAGCAAATGGATGGTGAAGTTCAGGCCGGATGTTGTTCTGCAATATTTTGATGGTGTTTTTTGTACCACGAATGGCTCGTGTTCAATTTACCATGAACATCAACCAGGCTGTTTATTTCAACATCCTCAGTGGCCAGGTGTTGCTCTTTCTCCTACAGCTTCACAATGAGTATACTGTGACACTTCATATATTCCAAGATGACAACCACTTTGTACACAAACCTTCAGATATACATTCCTAATTTCACAAACACTCACAAACCCTATTGCACATCAACTGGCCTTATAAATCACCTGATCTTCATGCCTTAGAAAATGTCTGGTACTATCAGAAACAGCAGGTGGAACGTAGCAATAAAGATAGATGCAATTTGGTAGCTCTACAGGATCTAGTCATCAAAGAGCGCCTTCAGTTCGATATGATACACATGAAGATACTTGAGGACATTTTTCTCAGAGGCCATTGCCAATTATTTGTTTATATCTTGTGAAAATCGATCCTTATGTTACAACCAGCTAAACCATACCCCACCAAGATATGTAGCTTGTAAGTATTTCAGTTTCTTGTGTTTTGGGAGAATCAGTGAACTAAATGTGATGTTGCCATACAATTTATGAAGCCTTCAGGATAACAGCTGCCACTCTATTGGCCCAAATGAGAGGATATTTTTCCGGTTCCCAAACTCAATGGCTTGCAGTTGTTGGACATCCTAAAACATCAGCTGTAAGAACTTACCAATTTCAGTGGAGTGTATATGCTCTATTCAGAAAAAAATGTTATAGTTACAAATAGTGCCTACTGTATACAGTGTGTTTTAAAGAAACTGAAATAGCTTGAACTTTTTAAAAATATTGTTTGCCGAGCCTGTACCATTTATAAGTTGAATCATTCAAAATTTCAGTTGGGACAAAACTATATTGTCTGGGGAGCCTTAAATTAAAAACTATTCCACAATGAAAGTTTCACTCTGCAGCAGGGTGCGCACTGATATGAGACTTCCTGGCAGATTAAAACTGTGTGCTAGACCGAGACTCAAACTCGGGACTTTTGCTTTTCACTGGCAACTGCTCTACCGACTGAGCTACTTAAGCATGACTCAAGACCTGTCCTCACAGCTTTACTTCCAGCAGTTCATCTCCTACCATCCAAACTTCACAGATCTTCCCCTGTGAAACTTGCAGGACTTGCACTCCTTGAAGAAAGGATATTGCAGAGACATGGCTTAGCCACAGTCTGGGGGGTGTTTACAGAATGAAATTTTCACTCTGCGATGGAATGTGTGCCGATTCGAAACTTCTGTCGGATTAAAACTGTGCTGGACTGAGACTCAAACTCGGGACTTTTGTGAGCAAAACATCTCTTACAAACTACTATCTGTTACAAAACAAAAAAATACAAAAGAACAGAAAACATATTTTATTTGAGGAACTATCATTTTCAATATACTGTGCGAAATTCACATGATTTGTAATGTTTTTTATCTCAGTTCAAGATCACCTACGATTTCAGAGGCATTACTTGTGCAAAATTTAAACTCTCTGTAGACCTTCTAATTTGCTCGCAGCATTACAAGAAATTACAAAATGATATACAGCCACTTCTATGTCCATTTTGTCCCCATTCTTTCCCTTGGCTGATGATCATAAAAAAAGGTAAATGTATTAAGAAGAATAATTGATTATTTAACAAAAATTCATAAATCATTGTTCATCAATCAGTACTATGCCAGCATCACTTTGTCTTGTTATGATAAAGAGTTTAGTGCTAATGAAATATTATAATGTGCGATGTATTTAAATGTCTGTCTAATGTGGCTAGTAATTGAGACAGTATATGCTCTCTCTCTCTCTCTCTCTCTCTCTCTCTCTCTCTCGAACAAACAAATATAATTCATTTATTCTGCTTCCAAATACATTGCGTATTATTATTTCCTGCCTGTATGGCTTGACTTAAAAAGGTATGAAAAGTAGTAGTAGTAGTAGTAGTAGTAGTAGTAGATTTTTTTTAACGATCCTTGTACTACAGAGTATATAACCTCCAAATTCCATGTTGTTTTGGATGACAAAAAAAAGTAATTTATTTTTTTAAATGTTAGTAAGTGTCCTTTTGTGCCATAACATTGTTAAATAAGAAGCAAACTTTCTAACATTGAAGTACCATAAAATGGAAACACACAGAGATAAAATGCTAAAATTTTATGATTTCTTATCTCTACAAGCTGACCAAATACGCGAAGTTTCATCCAAATCTGAGATAGTGGTTGAGATGGCCTGAATGACTTGACCCAATGCATAAACTGTATGTAGATCAACCTCTCCTCAAATACATGAACAAATTCTAGTGGTGAGCCGTATTAAACTGTAATTCATGACTATCCTTCTGGAGTACGTCTTCTGTATACAACTGATAAGACATTTAAACTCAAATTAGCTGAATACTGATACCTCACTTCACGAAGACACATTCACAATGAGAGAGAGATTTATATTAATGACTCTGCATTTATTTGTCTGTGATGGTGGCAGATACAAATTACTAGCTGTGCACAGCTAGCCATAATGATTTATCAACAATAAAAAGTAGAATGTGTTAGAGTACTGTGCAGAAGATGGGCAATTTGATAGCTTTAAAATTTCACATTTAGCATCTAAAAAAAATAGCTTCTTTGTACTCAAGTGCAATACTATTTTGTTTCTTTCCTCACTATTTAACATATATAACAGTTCCAGCTGTCGAAATAATGTAGATAAAAGAGTGTCCATGCCAAGTTGGCTTAATCACAATATTCTCAATAGCAATGGCTTTTAAACATCCGAATTGTGCTTACTTGGAATTCATTGTTTAAAGAATACTTTGAACTTGATGAGATAACAGGGATTCTACAACTTTACTTCAGAAATTACAAATAAAGCAAGATCGGCAAGCACTTGAAAGAATTTTCCACCTGATCTTGTGAAAAAATGCAGATTATGGACTATAATTTTGATGAAATTTAGTGGGTCAGTGCTCATTTCAGATCATGTTGAGAAGAAGATAAAACCATACTTACTATGTGATTCATATATACTGAACATTCTAAGAAACTGGTACAGCTGCCTATTATCGTGTAGTGCCCCCACGAGCATGCAGAAGTACCACCACACGACATGGCATGGACTCTACTAATGTCTGAAGTAGTGCTGGAGGGAACTTACACCATGAATCCTGCAGGACTGTCCATAGATCCGTAAGCGTATGACAGGGTGGAGATCTCTTCTGAACAGCATGTTGCAAGGCATCCCAGATATGCTCAATTATGTTCATGTCTGGGGAGTTTGGCGGCTAGCGGAAGTGTTTAAACTCAGAAGAGTGGTCCTGCAACCACTCTGTAGCAATTCTGGACATGTGGGGTGTCGCTCTGTTCTACTGGAATTGCCCAAGTCCGTTGGAATGCACAATGAAGATGAATGGATGCAGGTAATCAGATAGGATGCTTACATACGTGTCACCAGTCAGAGTCATATCTAGACATATCAGGGGCCTCATATCACTCCAACAGCTCACGTCCCACACTATTACAGAGCCTCCACCAGGTTGAACAGTTCCCTGCTGACGTGCAGGGTTCATAGTTGATGAGGTTGTCTCCATACCCATGCACGTCGATCCGCTCGATAGAATTTGAAACGAGACTCGTCTGACCACGAAACATACTTCCAGTCATCAACAGCTGAATGTCGGTGTTGATGGGCCCAGGTGAAGCATAAAGCTTTGTGTTGTGAAGTCATCACGGGTGAGCTTCAGCTCCGAAAGCCCATATCCATGATGTCTCATTGAATGGTTTGCAGGCTGACACTTGTTGATGGCTCAGCACTGGAATCTGCAGCAATCTGTGGAAGGGTTGCACTTCTGTGATGTCAAACGATTCTCTTCAGTCATCATTGATCCCATTCTTGCTGGATATTTTTCTGGTCACAGTGATGTCAGAGATTTGGTACTTTACCTGATTTCTGACATTCACGGTACACTCATGAAATGGTCATACAGGAAAATACCCACTTGATCGCTGCTTTGGAGATGCTGTGTCCCATCGCTCGTGCACCGACTACAACACCATATTCAAACGCACTTAAACCTTTATAACCTGCCATTGTAGCAGCAGTAACTGATCTAACAACTGCACCAGACACTGATTGTCTTATACAGGGTGTTACAAAAAGGTACGGCCAAACTTTCAGGAAACATTCCTCACACACAAAGAAAGAAAATGTGTTATGTGGACATGTGTCCGGAAACGCTTACTTTCCATGTTAGAGCTCATTTTATTACTTCTCTTCAAATCACATTAATCATGAAATGGGAACACACAGCAACAGAACATACCAGTGTGACTTCAAACACTTTGTTAAAGGAAATGTTCAAAATGTCCTCCGTTAGCGAGGATACTTGCATCCACACCCTCCGTCGCATGGAATCCCTGATGCGGTGATGCACCCTTGGAGAATGGCGATTTGTATCACAGCCGTCCACAATACGAGCACGAAGAGTCTCTACATTTGGTAACGGGGTTGCATAGACAAGAGCTTTCAAATGCCCCCATAAATGAACGTCAAGAGGGTTGAGGTTAGGAGAGCGTGGAGGCCATGGAATTGGTCCGCCTCTACCAATCCATCGGTCACCGAATCTGTTGTTGAGAAGCGTACGAACACTTCAACTGAAATGTGCAGGAGCTCCATCGTGCATGAACCACATGTTGTGACGTACTTGTAAAGGCACATGTTCTAGCAGCATGGGTAGAGTATCCCGTATGAAATCATGATAACGTGCTCCATTGAGCGTAGGTGGAAGAACATGGGGCCCAATCAAGACATCACCAACAATGCCTGCCCAAATGTTCACAGAAACGTTGCGTGCGGATTCTCGTCAGCCCACACATGTTGATTGTGAAAATTTACAATTTGATCACGTTGGAATGAAGCCTCATCCATAAAGAGAACATTTGCACTGAAATGAGGATTGACACATTGTTGGATGAACCATTCGCAGAAGTGTACCCATGAAGGCCAATCAGCTGCTGATAGTGCCTGCACATGCTGTACATGGTACGGAAACAACTGGTTCTCCATACAGTGACGTGGTCAACGTTACCTTGTACAGCAGCAACTTCTCTGACGCTGACATTAGGGTTATCGCCAACTGCACAAAGAATTGCCTTGTCCATTGTAGGTGTCCTCCTCGTTCTAGGTCTTCCCCAGTCGCGAGTCATAGGCTGGAATGTTCCGTGCTCCCTAAGACGCCGATCAATTGCTTCGAACGTCTTCCTGTCGGGACACCTTCGTTGTGGAAATCTGTCTCGATACAAACGTACTGCGCCACGGCGATTGCCCCATGCTAATCCATACATCAAATGGGCATCTGCCAACTCCACATTTGTAAACATTGCACTGACTGCGAAACCTAGTACTGTAGAGCAATGAGTTGCATGTCAGCACAAGCACCGAAGTCAACATTACGTTCCTTCAATTGGGCCAACTGGCGGTGAATCGAGGAAGTACAGTACATACTGACGAAACTAAAATGAGCTCTAACATGGAAATTAAGCGTTTCTGGACACATGTCCACATAACATCTTTTCTTTATTTGTGTGTGAGGAATGTTTCCTGAAAGTTTGGCCGTACCTTTTTGTATCACCCTGTATAGACATTGCCGACCACAGTGCTGTATTCTGCCTGTTTACATATTTCTGTATTTGAGTACATATGTCTATACCAGTTTCTTTGGTGCTTTTGTGAATCACTTCCACAACAGTAACATCTCCGAATCTTGTTGAGTTGGATTCAACCCATCTGTAATGTTGGAATATTAGGATCGTTCTACTAGAAACAAACTGGGGACTCTCAAATGAAAACTGCTGAAGGGATTGACATGCCATCACCTAGCAAAGAATGTATGGTACCTATAAAAGTGCTGATGCCCTAACTCGTCTCTAGAATGACATGGGCTCTTTCTCACGTGACGACAGAGCGGGCACATGCATGCATTGAACATCCTCTGCACTCATCATGCTGAAAAACAGAAATAGAGTCTTCAAGATGATGATGATGATGATGTTTGGTTTGTGGGGCGCTCAACTGCGTGGTTATCAGCGCCCGAGAGTCTTCAAAAGAACAGCAAAGGGGTGCAGTGCATTTCCTGACAACAGGAGTGCAGGAAATGGAAATTCATCAAAGAATGGCCGAGTGTATGAAGATCACTTCATGTATATTGCAAAAATCAAGGCATGGCACAAGCAACTCTGGAAGGAAGGATGTCAATTGGCCATTTATGAACAATCTGCAATGCCACACTACGTTATCAATACCACTGACCAGCAGGTGGATACCCTCACTCCAGGAGACCAGCAAGTTACAGTGGTAGCAGTTGCCCCAGAGGTCAGATTAAGCAATGGATGCTCAGTGCTCTATCTGCAATTGGGCACTCTTTCTGCTGTAAGGAAATGCACTACATGCTTTTGGTCTTCTTTTGAAGTCTCCAGTTCTCTGTTTTCAGGTCTGCTGAATACCATGGATGGTCACTGTGTGCCTATGACCAATCTACTGAGAGGTTGGTGTGCACCTATGTCATTACAGAAATGTGTTAGGAGCCTCAGCATTCTTATACGGACCACACATTCCTTTATAGGCAATGGCATTATATCCCTTCAGCAGTTTTCATTTTATAGCCTCTGGCTTGTTTCTTTTTGAACTACCTTAAAAAGTGAGAGCAGGGGCAACTTTTTGGTCTTCAAATATTAATTTAATTATCAATGGAAAATTTTAAGTTTTGCATCAATAAAATTATGACACAATATATAAAAAAATATAACAAAATCTTTATTACAAGTCACTTTCAATTATTTACATACAAAACAAATCAAGTGACTAAAGTTAAAATTTGTCTACAAGCTGGAGTATATGTTGCTGTTCGACATCCCTCCAATCCGTATCGCCTGCATCTCCAAGGTTTCCTGCATACTCTGAAAGAAGAAAGGGGGCATGGTTAATTATGACTGTTTATCTATAAAATATAAGACAACAATGTTGCTGCTATTTCCATAAAATACTTCAGGAGTCACACCTGCTCTTTATTCAAACGTATTACATGTATTAGATACATCTTTGTACCTGAAAAACTTCCTTTTGTTTTCATACCTTCTTCATTTGTCCCTGGAATTAACTGCAATCACTACATCTCAGTAAAATGAAAATCCTTCTCTTCCCATCTTAGGCACTCATAGTTTTCCCCTGCTGTATTACTCACTGGTTTTTACGGGTGATATTTTACATACAAAGGCAGATACACCAGTGCGGTTAAACTGCTGCACATCTACACAATTACTCTGCAACTCATACAAACGTGTTTGGAAAAGGGTTCATAGAACCATTTTCAGACTCTTTCTCTACTGCTCCACTCTTGAATAGCACTTGCAAAAACTGAATGCTTAAATCAAACTGTGTGAGCTCACATTTATATTATTTTATCACAATGGTGTTTTCCGCCAACGTAGGTGGAAGTCAACAAAATGGCTTTCAGAGGGAAAAAGATGACGCTTGTAATTTCATTAAAAGATCTTGCCACAACGAACAACACCTTTGTTTCAGTGATTAGACAACGGAAAGTCCAGGATAGAATAACAACAATATGGAAATGACAGATTACTACTCATCATTAAGAGGACACCTTGGGTCAGATCGAGGCACAAAGAAAAAGAATGTTAAAATATTTAAGCTTTCAGACAAAGTCCTTCTTCCGAAGGAGATATCTCTCTCTCTCTCTCTCTCTCTCTCTCTCTCTCTCTCTCTCTCTCTCTCTCTCACACACACACACACACACACACGGGGGCACTGTCTCCAAGTGCTGCCACCTGACTTTGACTGGCAATCTATCCTTTCCATATTTTTGTTTGTTTCAATTATTGGCACCCCACCTCATTCATCACATCTGTGACATTTTCTCCCCAACGCCATGAGAATAGGAAACAAGTTGCTTTTCTCTGAACTTGTTTGATGTCCTCTGGCAATCCTATATGCCTAAGATCACATACTGTGCAGAAATGCTCCAGAAGAGGGCAGAAAAGCAATTGCAAGCAGCCTCTCTAGCAGATTCGTTGCATCTTCTAAGTGTTCTGCCGATAAATGCAATTTTTAGTTTGCATACCTGACAAAACTTTCTATGTGATGGTTCCAATTTATGTTGCTCATAAATGTAATCTGTAGGTATTTAGATGAATACACAGCCCTTAAATTTATGAGATTTACCATCTAACCTAAATGTAACAGAGTTTTTGGAGTACTCGTATCGAGGACCACACACTTTTTATTGTTCAGGGTCCATTTCCACTTTTCATACCATAAAAATATCTTGTCTGAACCATTTTGTAATTGTTCTGATTTTTGGATGACTTTACTAGAAGGTGACAAACAGCATCATCTGCAATTTGTTCAGTGTTTCTCATATTAGAACTGTATAATTTCATGTAAACTTGCTGTACATTATTGTCTTAGTTCTCATTAATTACAGCTACCTTCAAGTTTGTTATACAGCTTAGTAACTGCTGCAAACAACCCTCACACACTGAAGTGATGAGCTTTGCAGGATGTCTAGTTCACTTACGGGCTTCAATTGCCACTTTTTCTGGCCTCTGACAATGTTTCACAAATTGGAGTAAGCCAGTAGACATGGCTACAGCCTGAAGAAATATGTACTGATGATGGGGACAGTTCTTGTCATAAACATAATTTGTTTCTTAAAGCAGATGAATCTCAAATGGCATAAAATGTGGTTAAACAATGGAAAGTCTGGGTTGTAATATCATGCCCTGAAATGATGGACATCCTACCCGGGGCTTTCCCCAGTGCCCCTCCTACCTCCACAACATCCTAGTCCATCCCTACACTACTCCCAATCTCAAGCTCTTGCCACTGGAATCATATCCTATGGAAGACCCAGGTGCAAGACTTGCCCAATCCACACATACAGCACTTCCTATTCCAGTCCTGTCACAAGTTATCTTACCCCGCCAGAGGAGGGCAACCTGTGAAAGCAGCCATGTCGTGTACCAGCTCTGTTGCAGCTGCAATCCTCACTCAGCTTTTTATATTGGTATGACTACCAACAAGCAGATGACATGCTCTTCATTGTAAGTGTTGAGTCCAGAAGATTTATAGAAGACAAATGCAATGCAGCACTTCATGAACTTGAGGGCAGGTGTTGAAGTGTTAAATTGTCACCAGCCCCTCACAAAACACCGTACGTCCTGCTGAAAGTGGACCTAATAAGAAACCCTAAAATAACATTAAATGATGCAACAATTAGGAAAAGTGTAGTAATAAGGTATCTAGGGGTATTTCTGGATGAATGTCATAACTTTGCACATCATGTAGAGGAAGCAGGCAGGAAAGATACCAACATGATGAATGATGTTATAACCATTGCAAATAGGCAACTTTGGCTTCCCTTGAAGACAATCAGAATATACCCCCAATCTATATTAGCAACAGCCGTAGGATATGGCGTGAGCATCTGGGCTCATAGACTGCAGTTAGTGAAGCCAGCATCAATAAGTAAGAAGAGTTCAATGAGGCATGCTACTGAAATTAACGGGCGCGTACTGCACTACCCCGAATGATGCTTTGTTAGTAGTTCTAGGAATATGCCCATTAGACATGGAAATTAGGAAAAGGGGGTCTTTTACTGGTTAAAGAAAGGCAATCAAATGGAAGCACTAAGGGTGCTTGGAACTGAGGCCAATTCGAAAAAGGCAATAAAAGATCGCATATTACAACTGTGGCAAAATGAATGGGACACTTCACGCACTGGCAGAAAAACATATGAATTTCTCCCTATCATGATGCAGAGATTAAAAATTAAATTTCTCAACCAGTCAAGTGGATTGATACACTACTGGCCATTAAAATTGCTACACCAAGAAGAAATGCAGATGATAAATGGGTATTCAATGGACAAATATATTATACTAGAATTTACATGTGATTACATTTTCATGCAATTTGGGAGCATAGATCCTGAGAAATCAGTACCCAGAATAACCACCTCTGGCCGTAATAACGGCCTTGATACACCTGGGCATTGAGTCAAACAGAGCTTGGATGGCATGTACAGGTACAGCTGCCCATGCAGCTTCAACACGATACCACAGTCCACCAACAGTAGTGACTGGCGTACTGTGACGAGTCAGTTGCTCGGCCACCATTGACCAGACATTTTCAATTCGTGAGAGATCTGGAGAATGTGCTGGCCAGGGCAGCAGTCGAACATTTTCTGTAACCAGAAAGGACCGTACAGGACATGCAACATGTGGTCATGCATTATCCTGCTGAAATGTAGGGTTTCGCAGGGATTGAATGAAGGGTGGAGCCACGGGTCGTAACACATCTGAAATGTAATGTCCACTGTTCAAAGTGCCATCAGTGCAAACAAGAGGTGACTGAGACATGTAACCAATGGCACCCCATACCATCACACCAGGTGATACACCAGTATGGCGATGACGAATACACACTTCCAATGTGCGTTCACCACGATGTCGCCAAACACGGATGCGACCATCATGATGCTGTAAACAAAACCTGGATTCATCCGAAAAAATGACATTTTGCCATTCGTGCACCCAGGTTTATCATTGAGTACACCATCGCAGGCGCTCCTGTCTGTGATGCAACGTCAAGGGTAACCACAGCCATGATCTCCAAGCTGATAGTCCATGCTGCTGCAAACGTCGTCAAACTGTTGATGCAGATGGTTGTTCTCTTGCAAACGTCCCATCTGTTGACTCAGGGACCGAGACGTGGCTGCACAATGCGTTACAGCCATGCGGATAAGATGCCTGTCATCTCAACTGATAGTGACACGAGGCTGTTAGGATCCAGCACAGTGTTCCGTATTACCCCCTGAACCACCGATTCCGTATTCTGCTAACAGTCATTTGATCTCGACCAACGTGAGTATCAATGTCGCGACACGATAAACCCCAATCATGATAGGCTACAATCCGACCTTTATCAATGGACAAATTTACATGTGATTACATTTTCATGCAATTTGGGTGCATAGATCCTGAGAAATCAGTACCCAGAATAACCACCTCTGGCCGTAATAACGGCCTTGATACACCTGGGCATTGAGTCAAACAGAGCTTGGATGGCATGTACAGGTACAGCTGCCCATGCAGCTTCAACACGATACCACAGTCCACCAACAGTAGTGACTGGCGTACTGTGACGAGTCAGTTGCTCGGCCACCATTGACCAGACATTTTCAATTCGTGAGAGATCTGGAGAATGTGCTGGCCAGGGCAGCAGTCGAACATTTTCTGTAACCAGAAAGGACCGTACAGGACATGCAACATGTGGTCATGCATTATCCTGCTGAAATGTAGGGTTTCGCAGGGATTGAATGAAGGGTGGAGCCACGGGTCGTAACACATCTGAAATGTAATGTCCACTGTTCAAAGTGCCATCAGTGCAAACAAGAGGTGGCTGAGACATGTAACCAATGGCACCCCATACCATCACACCAGGTGATACACCAGTATGGCGATGACGAATACACACTTCCAATGTGCGTTCACCACGATGTCGCCAAACACGGATGCGACCATCATGATGCTGTAAACAAAACCTGGATTCATCCGAAAAAATGACATTTTGCCATTCGTGCACCCAGGTTTATCATTGAGTACACCATCGCAGGCGCTCCTGTCTGTGATGCAACGTCAAGGGTAACCACAGCCATGATCTCCAAGCTGATAGTCCATGCTGCTGCAAACGTCGTCAAACTGTTGATGCAGATGGTTGTTCTCTTGCAAACGTCCCATCTGTTGACTCAGGGACCGAGACGTGGCTGCACAATGCGTTACAGCCATGCGGATAAGATGCCTGTCATCTCAACTGATAGTGACACGAGGCTGTTAGGATCCAGCACAGTGTTCCGTATTACCCTCCTGAACCCACCGATTCCGTATTCTGCTAACAGTCATTTGATCTCGACCAACGTGAGTATCAATGTCGCGACACGATAAACCCCAATCATGATAGGCTACAATCCGACCTTTATCAATGGACAAATATATTATACTAGAATTTACATGTGATTACATTTTCATGCAATTTGGGTGCATAGATCCTGAGAAATCAGTACCCAGAATAACCACCTCTGGCCGTAATAACGGCCTTGATACACCTGGGCATTGAGTCAAACAGAGCTTGGATGGCATGTACAGGTACAGCTGCCCATGCAGCTTCAACACGATACCACAGTCCACTAACAGTAGTGACTGGCGTACTGTGACGAGTCAGTTGCTCGGCCACCATTGACCAGACATTTTCAATTCGTGAGAGATCTGGAGAATGTGCTGGCCAGGGCAGCAGTCGAACATTTTCTGTAACCAGAAAGGACCGTACAGGACATGCAACATGTGGTCATGCATTATCCTGCTGAAATGTAGGGTTTCGCAGGGATTGAATGAAGGGTGGAGCCACGGGTCGTAACACATCTGAAATGTAATGTCCACTGTTCAAAGTGCCATCAGTGCAAACAAGAGGTGACTGAGACATGTAACCAATGGCACCCCATGCCATCACACCAGGTGATACACCAGTATGGCGATGACGAATACACACTTCCAATGTGCGTTCACCACGATGTCGCCAAACACGGACGCGACCATCATGATGCTGTAAACAAAACCTGGATTCATCCGAAAAAATGACATTTTGCCATTCGTGCACCCAGGTTTATCATTGAGTACACCATCGCATGCGCTCCTGTCTGTGATGCAACGTCAAGGGTAACCACAGCCATGATCTCCAAGCTGATAGTCCATGCTGCTGCAAACGTCGTCAAACTGTTGATGCAGATGGTTGTTCTCTTGCAAACGTCCCATCTGTTGACTCAGGGACCGAGACGTGGCTGCACAATGCGTTACAGCCATGCGGATAAGATGCCTGTCATCTCAACTGATAGTGACACGAGGCTGTTAGGATCCAGCACAGTGTTCCGTATTACCCTCCTGAACCACCGATTCCGTATTCTGCTAACAGTCATTTGATCTCGACCAACGTGAGTATCAATGTCGCGACACGATAAACCCCAATCATGATAGGCTACAATCCGACCTTTATCAATGGACAAATTTACATGTGATTACATTTTCATGCAATTTGGGTGCATAGATCCTGAGAAATCAGTACCCAGAATAACCACCTCTGGCCGTAATAACGGCCTTGATACACCTGGGCATTGAGTCAAACAGAGCTTGGATGGCATGTACAGGTACAGCTGCCCATGCAGCTTCAACACGATACCACAGTCCACCAACAGTAGTGACTGGCGTACTGTGACGAGTCAGTTGCTCGGCCACCATTGACCAGACATTTTCAATTCGTGAGAGATCTGGAGAATGTGCTGGCCAGGGCAGCAGTCGAACATTTTCTGTAACCAGAAAGGACCGTACAGGACATGCAACATGTGGTCATGCATTATCCTGCTGAAATGTAGGGTTTCGCAGGGATTGAATGAAGGGTGGAGCCACGGGTCGTAACACATCTGAAATGTAATGTCCACTGTTCAAAGTGCCATCAGTGCAAACAAGAGGTGACTGAGACATGTAACCAATGGCACCCCATACCATCACACCAGGTGATACACCAGTATGGCGATGACGAATACACACTTCCAATGTGCGTTCACCACGATGTCGCCAAACACGGATGCGACCATCATGATGCTGTAAACAAAACCTGGATTCATCCGAAAAAATGACATTTTGCCATTCGTGCACCCAGGTTTATCATTGAGTACACCATCGCAGGCGCTCCTGTCTGTGATGCAACGTCAAGGGTAACCACAGCCATGATCTCCAAGCTGATAGTCCATGCTGCTGCAAACGTCGTCAAACTGTTGATGCAGATGGTTGTTCTCTTGCAAACGTCCCATCTGTTGACTCAGGGACCGAGACGTGGCTGCACAATGCGTTACAGCCATGCGGATAAGATGCCTGTCATCTCAACTGATAGTGACACGAGGCTGTTAGGATCCAGCACAGTGTTCCGTATTACCCTCCTGAACCCACCGATTCCGTATTCTGCTAACAGTCATTTGATCTCGACCAACGTGAGTATCAATGTCGCGACACGATAAACCCCAATCATGATAGGCTACAATCCGACCTTTATCAAAGTCGGAAACGTGAAGGTATGCATTTTTCCTCCTTACACGAGGCATCACAACAACGTTTCACCAGGCAACGCCGGTCAACTGCTATTTGTGTATGAGAAATTGATTGGAATCTTTCCTCATGTCGACACGTTGTAGGTGTCGCCACCGGCACCAACCTTGTGTGAATGCTCTGAAAAGCTAACCATTTGCATATCACAGTATATTCTTCCTGTCGGTTAAATTTCGCATCTGTAGCACGTCATCTTCGTGGTGTAGCAATTTTAATGGCCAGTAGTGTACATTAGCAGACTGGCCATGGCCCTTATGCCACATATCTATGTAAAATCAGAGGACAGATGAATGATAGCTACACTTGTGGCAGTGTGGGCATACCAGAACACACATTGTGGAACTGCACGCTCTATGAAGATGCGGCGGATAATAGACATTAGGAATTAAGGATATGGGATCCCAAAGCAGCGCTAAGGAGAGAGTCAACCTGCTACATTTAGGATGATACTGCAGCCACAGTATCCAAGAAGGCCAAGGAAGGCTCCACGAGGCATTCAACCATAAGAAATCAAGCTGCTGCCCAGGCTAAACATACTCTGTAGATGGAGAGAAGATGATTGAGGTCAGCTATCTCCAAGTGAAATACTGCCCCAAAAATCTATATTGCGTTGGTGAAAATGATCACAGAATTGTGGACTTTAAGAAGTAACAGTGATGGGTGGAATTACTCGCTACAGTGAAAATGCTGCTGACATGCGCCTGACGCCCAAGGAATTCAGCAGATTATGGCTGTTGACCAGGGTACCATGAGGGTGGATCCAGTGGCAGAAACAGCCATCTAAAAGTTAAATGCATCAAAATAAATGAACAAACAGAGAACAAATTCTGTAGTGTTTGTAGTAGACTAGTAGCTGGGTAACTGTTTAAGGGTTTTAATGTAGTTTTGTAGTAGTAGAAGTTGTAGTTTTTTAATCTTTCTTTTTTTTAAAAAAAAAAAAGAAAGAAATTAAGTATCGGAAATAAATAATTAATACATAAATTATAACTATGCAAGGAAATGCAATTTGTATGGCCTATTTCAGCTTTTTAGATAATAAGCTGTAATTACGAAGAATAAGCAAATACAATACCAACAACCGGTCTGCCAGGATGAATGGCCACTGCCAAGCTGTTGCCAAGAGCAAAGAGGCCATCCCGTTGCACAACATGCAGCTGAACATAACTTGCCTGATTTCAACTGCTGCTTCATAATCCGTGCCATCTGGATCCTTCCCTTCATCTCCAGCTTTCATGCACTGTGCAGATGGAAGTTATCCTTACAACAAATTCTTCACTCCCAAAATCATTCTGGCCTCAACCTACAGTAACCTAATGTCCCCACCATCTCCACCCAGCTGTATTCAACCACTCTGTCCTGCCATCTTCTCCCGATTCGCATCGCTGCACCCTCATTGTGCACTATTCCCTGCTGGTGCACCTGCTAGTCTTTTCCCCTTATCTGCTACTCTCCTTTCTGCTCCCCACCCCACTCCCCCCTCTTTCCCCACAGTCTCCTGATGCTGTGCTTGGCAATCTCGTCCTGCCACTTCTACTCCCTGCACGCTCTGCCAGGCAGTGCTGATTGCTGATTCCTCCTTCCCCACCTGTACCCTGCTATCCCTCCCTCTTCCCTGCTCCACTCCAGACTGTTGCTCCCATTTGACACAATTCAGTTGTCTTCTGCCCAGAGTGGCAGAAGTGTGTGTGTGTTTTTGTTTTTCTTTTCTGAAGAAGGCTTCAGTTGAAAGCTTATGTGTAACAGTCTTTTCATTGTGCCTGTTTGTAACTCAACATGTCATCTTTATAGTTAGTAGCAATTTATCCTTTCATAATACCTTAAAATATGGTTATACTCATCAGTGCCAATTGCACTGTATTCAAGAGTTACTAAAATAGTGATCAAATTCGTACACATTTTTTAACTAGCACTTGCCAATGAAACCATCTCACAGCCAAGTAAAGATTATTTGCAGCTGACATTAGTGAATAATTTAATTATACAAGATTGAATAAGTCAGAAAGTCACAATTATGAAGGAATTCAATGTAGTGAAACATAGTTCAGCTACTTAGCTACAGCCTCAGGGGCAGTTACGCCTGGCTGACAGCAAATCAGTACTACCATAAAAAAATAACATGCATGTTGTCAAACACACAGTCTGATTCAGAAAAAGATAGGAGTTAAAATGTGGAGCGAGGACATGGTGAATTATATACTGAATGGATGAGTTTATATTGACAATCTAGCAGTCTCTTGATGAAATGGTGACATTGGTGACTTCAGACACACAACCCAGATTTCCTACATAAATGACAGGTGCTGGGTGCCAATAGGAGAGAGAGCAGCCAGCCATCGGGCACTTTACACGTGGACAGTATAAAGGATGCAGCTGACAAGCAGAGATGAGACATGTAGGTAAGCTGTCTATGTTGGCCTTGATTGTGTTTTATGTCATTTGTTGCAGTGAGGGAATGAAAATTTAATGAAGTATATTCTTTTCTGTAGAACATGCAGAACAATTAGTAAGTCATATATTTGTCAATGAGTTTACTAACAACTGGTGCTTGTTTCTTTGCTGAACAACTCCGGGGCTGTTATGTGTTCATCATTTTTTTAACGGATTATGTTGGTGGGAAACTTCTGACTCGTTTGAGATTCACCTACACAGCCTGCCAATCAGTATTCCCTGATTCTTCATAACATTTATCATTTAACCAGAAAGCTTTCCTTCCTGCCACTTTCAATTACATTACGCAATTAAAGAAAGTGCCATGTGGCCTCCAACTCTCCACAAAAAAACAGTGAATGGATATGATGTCTTCTCACTAAACAAGAGAATAAATTACATAAATCTGTAGAACTAGAGACAAACTGTTTCCAGAATATAACAAGGGCTGTGAATATAGAAAAAATATGTCAGTAAACTCATTATTGGTACACACATCATATGATGGCATGTTTATGTCTTCTCATAGCATTGGATTAAACTTACCTCTCATAACATGCCTTATCGTTTTCACTGAGCCACCCCTCAAATTCAGGATCTGAGTTACTCGCTGCTTGATGGAGCTGGGACCTCCTGTACATACTTCCAATATAATATAATCTACAAGCTGTAATGTGAACAGACCACCTTCAAGTCGCCGCAAGTAATTGCTGTCATCATCTTCATCCTCACCATCCTGAAAAGTAATAACAATATTGCTTATGAACTTCATGAATACTTTAGTGAAATGGTAACCTTACAGAAGATGTCTATCAAAAAAACGTGGATACCATAATTTTACGTGTGTATTTGCTGAAAACTGGAACGTTGCCACAGAATGGTTTTTAAATGTTATGTAAATTTGTTATAAATTAAAGATTGGTATATTGTTCTAAACAGCAGGTAAAGAACATAAAATTACTGCATTCAGTTTCACTTATCTCAAGCATGAATAGCAAAAATGGCTGTGATAGATAATCCATAGTTCTTAGATACAAGTGAGTCTTATTTTCATGGGTTTCACAAACTGTTTATAGTCAACAGAACTCAATATTGTATTTCATTGTATGTTTTATAGTATTGTCTTTTAATGAATTATTCACTGTAGGCTGAAGACTATATTGAAATGAATGAAGGAAGATTGGTATGTAATGTTTAACAACAATGAGGTCATTAGAGATGGTGCACAAGCTTGGACTGGACAATGTCGTACAGATATGATCCATTAACACACATTGCTTTGTTTTCCCCATTTAAGGTCTTGGTATCTTCTACTAGGACTGCTGAGAAAACTTTTGGTGATAAGGGATCTCCTTGGCCGACACCTCTTTCAATTCTGAACTGCACTATTATGCTGAAGTCAGAGGGAAGCTGTGAAATTAGCACAATGTACAGTTACACAGAGATTCCACAATCAAGCATACTCAGTAACTGATACAGATTCGGATAACAATTTAGTAAGGATAACAAATAAAATGAACTTTAAGAGACTCGCCCTGAAGAATCATTGTGGAAAGAAGTGGCATACTGAAGCACTGAGGAATGATAAGATGTGCATGATATTCTCCAAGGCTGTAGGTACTGCCATGTTGTATGCCACAGATGGCAGGCAGAAGTGGAATGGATGTCTCTCCAAAGCGGAATCATATAGGGAGAACAATTGACACATTAGTACAATGAAGGTAAATGAAAAGAAAACTTGAACAACTGAATAAATAATTCAGTAGATCGACAAAAGAAGAAAAATGTTTGGAAAAACCAAAATACAGAATTATAAATTGATTAGGAATGAAATAAATAAAACTGATTAGGAATAAAATAAATGAGAAGTGAAGGGAAGCCAAGTTGAAAGAGCTGCATGGGAAAGGTGAATAAATTGAAAAGGAAATGGTCACTGGAGAGATCGATTTAGCACACACAACAGTCAGAACAACATTTGGGGAAATTAAAAGCAAAGGTACCAACATTAAGACCACAATGGGAAGTCCACTGCTCAACTCACAGTAAAGTGCAGATAGGTACAAAGAGACCCTTACAAGGGGAAAGACTTGATTGACGACATGACAGAAGATGAAGAAATGTTAATCAATACGGAAGACAAATGGGATGCAGTATTAGAGTCAGAGGTCAACAGAGTTCTGCAAGTCTTGCGATCAAATAAGGCAGAAGGGATAGACAATACATCATCGAAATTTCTAAAATCGTTGAGTGGTAAGTGGCAACCAATGGACTACTGAAGTTGTTATGTAGAATCGATGAAGATGGAAATATATCACCAGACTTTCAGAAAAATATCTCCACAAAATCCTGAAGATAGCAAGGGCAGATAAATGTGAAAACTATCGCACAATCAACTTAACATCTCATGCATCCAAGTTGCTGACAAGAATAATATACAGCAGAATGGAAAAGAATATCAAAGAGCTGCTAGATGACATTCAGTTTGGCTTTTAGGGAAGTGAAGGCACCAGACGTGTTGTTCTGACGTTGCACCTATTCTGATAATGGAAGCAAGGCTTAAGAAAAATCAAGTCACGTTAACTGGATTTGTCGACCCTGAAAAGTGTCCAGTAATGTAAAATGGCATAAGATATTCGAAAGCCTGTGAAAAACTGGATTAAGCTATATGGAAATATGGATCACACACATTATTCACAAGGACCAAATGGGAGAGAAATACCAAGAATGAAGTGGTAGGGTAAGAAAGGGCATAAGACAAGGATGCAGCCTCTCTCTCCTAACATTCAATTTGTACATCGAAGAAGCAATGACAGAAATAAAAGAAAGGTTCAAAAAGGTAATTAAAATTCAGGTGAAAGGATAACAGTGATAAGATTCACTGATGACATTTTATCAAAATGGCTGTCTACAAAGCAAAGTAAGGGAATAACATATACCAGACAAAGCGAGGACATGAAAAATTACAATAGTACATGCAAATTGGGCATTCCAGGCCATAAAAATTCAAACATCAAACAGAGGCCTTAATTAGTGGAACAAAATTTCTGAGAATGTACATTTTAAGCACAGCACTATACAGTAGTGAATCATGGACTGAGGGGACAATGGGAAAGAACAGAATCAAAGTGTTTGAGATGTGGTACTATAAAACAATGTTGAAAATTAGATGGACTGATACGATCAGAAATGAGGCGCTTTTCTGCAGATTCGAGAAAAAGAAACATATGTTCAACATTGACAAGAAGACAGGACAAGGACATACGTTACAACATCATCAGATAATTTTCATAACACTAGAAGGAGCTGCAAGGGTAAAAACAGCAGAGGAAGACAGAGATCAGAATACATTCAATAAACAAATAAGTCATTAGGTCCATATGTAGTCCCAATTTCGTTTTTCAAAGAGTACTTTAAGGCAATGGCCCGTTACTTAGCTTGTATTTATTATGAAGCTCTAGCCCAGTGCAAATTCCCAAGCAAGTTTCCAGTCTCTCCTGTGTATAAGAAGGGCAAACTAATGGACCCGCAAAATTACAGGCCAATACTCCTTACATCAGTTTGCAGAGAACCTTTATGTCCATGAATCAGCATGGTTTTACAAAGCATCATTTGTGCGAAATTTGAGTTTGCCCTTTTCTCATAATATACTGTGAACTACAGATGAAGGACAACACACAGATCCCACATTTCTAGATTTTTGGAAAGCATTTGATACACTGCCCCACTGCAGGCAGTTAGAGAAGGTACGGGCATACGGAACAGGTTCACAAATATGCAAGTAGCTCGAAGACTTACTAAGTTACAAAACACAGTATGTTGTCCTCAATGCCGGATGTTCATCAGAGACAAAGGTATCATCAGGAGCGCCCCAGGGAAATGTGATAGAACCACTGTTATTCTCTGTATACATAAATGACTTAGTGGACAAGGTGGGTAGCGGTGTATGGTTGTTTGCTGATGATGCTGTGGTGAATGGTAAGGTGTCAAAATTGAGTGATTACAGAAGGATACAACATGACAGACAAAATTTCTATTTAGTGTGATGAATGACAGCTAGCTTTAAATGTGGAAAAAATGTAAGTTAATGTGGATGAGTAGGAAAAACAAACCCATAATTTTGGGATACAGCATTAGTAGTGCCCTGCTTGACACAAACACATTGTTTAAATATCCGGGCTTAATGCGGCAAAGCAATATGAAATGGAACATGCGTGTGATGATTATTGTATGGGAGGCAAATGGTCTACTTCGGTTTATTGGGATAATTCTAGGAAAGTGTGGTTCACCTGTAAAGGAGACCGCATAAATGTGGAACCTATTCTTGAGTACTGCTCAAGTGTTTGGGATCTATTCCAGGTCAGATTAAAGGAAGACACCCAAGCAAATCAGAGGTGGGCTGCCAGATTTGTTACTGTTAGATTCGAACAACACAGAAGTGTTACAGAGATGCTTCGAGAATTCAAATGGGAATCCCTGGAAAGAAGGCGATATTCTTTTCGAGGAACACTATTGAGAAAATTTAGACAACCAGCACTTGAAGCTGACTGAAGAATGATTCTGTTGCCTCTAACATACCACAAAGATAAGGTACGAGAAATGACGGCTCTTAAGGGGGCATATAGACAGTCGTTTTTCCCTTGTTCTATTTGCGATAGGAACAGGAAAGGAAATGACTAATAGTGGTACAGGGTACCCTCTGCGATGTGCCATAAAGTGGATTGTGGAGTAACGATGTAGATGTAGATGTAGAAATAACCGAGGATATAGGGTGGTTGCTATACTGAGGTGAAGAAATTAGCACAACACGAGAATTTGTGGCGGGCTGCATCAAACCAGTCAGATGACAGATGACTTAAAAATAAATAAATACATAAACATGTATTCAATGTATTAGCATAGGCTGATCAAATTTACTTCTCCTCAGAGATTGGCAGTACCAATATTGTTGACCAAGGAGTCAAAAGCCTTCTCAAATTCGGACTTTATAGTTCTACTCACTGAAATTTGGAAGGCAGGAGACAAGGTACTGTCAGAAGTAAAGCTGTTAGGACAGGTCGTGAGTCATGCTTGGGTAGCTCAGTCGGTAGAGCACTTGCCCTCGAAAGGCAGGTCTCGAGTTCGAGTCTTGGTCCAGCACACAGTTTTAATCTGTCAGGAAGTTTCATAACCTGTTCAGTGCTTTTAAGTAGTCCATTATGCTGCATCCAATTCTAAAGCTGGCTTGATACTTCCTATTTTTAAAATTCACATTTTTCTCTCCACAGTTGGTAATAATTTTAGTTACTACTGTATATATTATGAATACGAAGCTGATAGGTTTGTAGTTATCTGTCTTGTTTATCTCCTGACATGTGAATGAGAATAATTACAACAATGTTCCAGTTTCCTGGCATTATCATCTTTCTTAAATATCCTGTATATAATTTTGCAAGTTCCTTTTGCATAACTTTTCTGTCAGATTTAATTATGTACACTGAAACATCACCATCTCACATGTACAGAACAGATAAACATAAATATGAAGTGTGATCAAAAAGTAAAGGGAATTTTTGTTTTTCTTAAAGAATCTTCATTTACTCATCAACAACAACTTCGTCCCCTTCAAAGTAATATTCCTCAGATATAATAGACTTGTGCCAGTACTTTTTCCACACTTGTAAGCACTCCTGGAACTCATTTTTTGTTATGGTGTCCAGCTTCTTTGGTGATTCTGTTTTTATCTCATCAATGATGGCAAAACGACGTCCTTTCACAATTCTCTTCAGCCTCAGGAACAGAGAGAAATCACAGAGGGCATGTCCAGTGAATACAGTGGCTGAGCCAACATAACGTTTTTGCATATTTTTGTTTTTGCCAAAAAATTACAAACAAGCACTGAGGTGTGAGTGGGAGCATTATCATGAAGCTATTTCCACAAGTGGTTTTGCCACAATGCTGGCTGTTTTCTTCGGATTCCTTCAAACAGCTGCCACATAACTTTAAGGTAGTATTCATTATTGACTGTACAACCATGAAGCAGGAATTCATGAGGCACTATACCATTTTAATTGAAGAAAACAGTGAGAAGAACCTTCAAATGATTGAATTTGTCAAATTCTTTTTGGTCTTGGCTCTTCAGGCAGTTTCCATTGGGACAATTGGGCCTTGGTTTCGACATCATTACCCATATGCTCATGTTTTGTCACATGTTAAACCTTCTCTAGAAGTTCTGGATCACTGTCAACTTCATTCAGCAACCCCTGAGCAATATACACGTGGCGTCGTTTTTGGTCAAAATTCAACAAGTTCAGAACAAACTTTCTTGCTACACATTTCATGTCTAAAACATCCAAAACAATTACTTGAAATGAGCCAAAGGGTATGTCGTCATCTTAGCAACCTCTCCGATGGTGATTTGGCGAATTTCCAGAACCATTTTCTTTACTTCTTCCACAATGTCATCAGTATTTTATGTACTAGGGCATTCAGTGTGGTCGTCATCTTCAATATCTTCTTGACCCTGTTTGAAACGTTTATACCACTCATAAACTCTTTTCTTACTCATAGTATGTTTGCCAAAAGCCACAGGCAACATTCTGAATGCAGATCTGCACTTTATTACATTTTTCGAGTAAAATTTAATGCATATTCTTCTATCCATCTTACTCAAAAGTAAAAATTTGCTGAGTACTCGAAAACATGCCTAACCTTTTGAGTGTCAACACTAAACTAAATATTCAAAACAGCTGAAAATGTAAATATACATCAGGAGCATGTACACCAAAAGATGAAAAAAACTGAAAATCAGATGTATAAGGTCTACAAAATTAAAACATTCCTGTTACTTTTTGATCACATCTCATAAGTGAAAATGTTCTCATTCATCTGGTTTTCATCTATTTTTGCTACGTGTCCATAAAATTTCAACTGTCATTTCTGCATTGTGTACAAGATCTATTTGGTCTACTTGTAGAACTCCTCATTTTTCCATTCGTCTAAGTTTTACAGTAGTCTTCTGGCACCCCAGAATTTCCGAGATACTTCCTTTCCTTCTTTTCAAATCCTTTCAATTGTCTTTTCATTTAAAATAAGATGCTTCGAAGCAAAGTACCTCTGGTTTTAAAGCTGAATTATAGTGCCTGATTTTGGCCTTGTAGGATATTGCTCACTTTCTACCTGTTCTGTGTTAGTTTGTAAGCAAAGTCCAATTTTCTGGCTCTTCCTTTGACAGCCTCTTTATCCAGTCCACTGGATTGACTCCGTTCTCCTTGGTCTGTCCTGTTAATCTTCCCATGTTTTACATTCAAGTATTTCTTCCCATGATGTCTCCTGTGTTCCATATATTCTGTCTTTTCACATGAGCCTCTCAGACCTGTTTTCCAGCAATTTCATGCAAGATCTCCAGCATTCTTTGCACATCCTTCTTGTTTTCAGGCTGAAAGGGCAAGGTCATTGGCAAAAGCTAATCACTTATTTTCCATGTTGTTTCCTTTTTCCCAAGGGGTATTTCACTTAGTCCTTCCAACTTCAGCACTTTTTCCTAGGGTTTCATTATTTTCTACAGGACAGTATTGAGGGCAATTGGGGATAATTCATCTCCCTGCCTGTCCCCAGTCTGTATTTCAAAGAGATCACAGATTTCTGCAAAAAGTGTAACTTGCTGTCAGAGTTTGTTTTCCTACCTGTATGTAACTCTAATTTCATTTTAGATGTCATCTTTCTGATACAAATATATTCTTTCAAACACTGATGATAAATCTTGTATATAGAGTAGGAGTAGGAGTAGAAGTAGTAGTAGTAGTAGTAGTAGTAGCAATGTTGTTGTTGTTGTTACAGACAACATATCAAGTAAAATTAAAGAAACTTTTAACCTATTTCATTATAAAGTTGATGAGAATTTGTATTTCATTCCATACCTTTCGCTCGCGGTCTAGCTCTGCATCCACCTGCTCAACCTTCTCCAGATATTTAAAATGCAGTTCTAAAAGTCGATCGACTTTTTCATGATCATTCTCCGTAAACTTATTTAATAATCTTTGGCGCTGTGGTCCCCGACAGTTGCGCAGCATACTTGCAATAATTGAGACCACGTGTTCTGTTGGAAGTAAGAAATAATATTTTTAACCTCAAATACACCATATTAAATAACTACAAATTTGGTTTTTCATAATTACCAGTGCAACTCCACTTTATATATAAAATTAAATAATTTCAAATATCCCCAGCTAATGCCCCCCATTTACAGTTAATTACTCTCTGTGATAAGCTACATATGATTGCAGATAACATTTAGAGGCTATATAAGAGCAAAGCCTGGCACACACATTGTATTAATATCATTGAAATTTTGTCTTTGTTACGTTGATACATTCTGGAAATAATGTAAGTCAAGTTCAACTTATCTGCAAAATAGTTTAAATCGTTCTACTTTCTAATTTTTATTTTGTGAGTATTTTATTTAACTGGATACACTGGAATAAGGTGCTGTGGTAAAATTCTTTGTCACAGCTGGATTACGGAAACCAAGAACTCAGGAGTATGCTCCGTCACTGTCAACAAAAAGGTGGCAGAAATCAAGGATGATCATACTTCACTTCAAGATAATTCCTCTGAAAGACGCCTCAAAACTGCAACCACATAATGAAAAAAATCAATATAGTGTATAACATGTTGTTGGACAATTACTGGTTGCAGATGTATGAAATAGCTAATACCGTATGCACACAAGAAGCAAGAATAAAGTATTTTTTCATTTTAATTAACTAGGAGAAAATTCGCTGCAAGACATGTGATGCATTAGTTGACTTCTGATGAGTAGCAAATACAGAAATAATCTTCTCAGCCAATGCATGGATTATTTAAACATGTCAAGTCAACTAATGTCATGTTGCAATTTGTCACTGCAGAATATAACTGCAATTAAAGATCCCGTGTGGTAGTCACTGGAGAGAGAGAGAGAGAGAGAGAGAGAGAGAGAGAGAGAGAGAGAGAGAGGGGGGGGGGGGGGGAGCAAGTAAAAAACAGAAAGGTTGTGGCCACTCGATTTTGGGCTGCAGAAGGTATTTTTCCTTCTTAAACTCCAAGCAATGGGTAAAACAATTAGTAGCCGCTGGACCAGTGAGATGAAAATTTAAGCGAAAAAGGCTAGATTGCAGAAAGAAAAATAAAATAGACAAATCTGGACAACACACCTGCCTACAAAGGTGTTCTGGTGTATGAAAGACAAGTAATTCATAGAATGTACTATAAGAGTACCCATCCTGTTCACCAAATTTGTCATCTTCTAGACTTTCACCGAAGTCTGGGTTGGAAAAAATCGAGTGTTCAATCCAGTGTTTTGTATCTGTACAGACATGACAATGCCACAAAATCATGACTGTCGGCACAAAATGGCCAATGGTGGCCCGAATACAAACCTGGGGAGCTGAAACAGGAAAGAGGGAAAGAAACTGGATATGTGAATCAATCTCCAGGAGAGCAGAGCATCCCAACATCACATAGAGATGAACATGAAGTAAACAAAATGCCATCAGTGTGAGTGACAGAGTAAACTAAGCACATGGAAAACGGAGCATGGCGCAAGGTAAAGGCCACATCTGAGGTAGTTGATGTCTCATAAGAGCTACTTGATCAGGCCTAATGAGGCCAGCAGGTGATCACCTGGGAGAGTGGTTTTGCCCATACAATGCCTTGTATACACTCTAAGTGACAGTGTTCTGTACTGTTTGGCTGCAATATCCATGCCAGCTCATCTGCATCCATCTCAGTATCTGCTGGTGGGGATACTAAATAAAGGTTACGGCAACTGAGCATGGGTAGTTCAAAAAGTTTCCAGAACTACACATTATGTATAGAATCTACTCACTGGGAACATTAGCCCCAGTGCACAA
The DNA here is from genome assembly GCF_021461385.2 of Schistocerca piceifrons. NCBI lineage: Eukaryota > Metazoa > Arthropoda > Insecta > Orthoptera > Acrididae > Schistocerca > Schistocerca piceifrons. The sequence goes on along the minus strand of NC_060139.1, from coordinate 309,467,391 downwards.
AGAACTGACGTACAGGAGAAACAGACCAAAAAATAAACGCATCTGTTTACCTAAACAAAGCTCTTTCATAGCCAGATCAAGAAAAATATCCTTGTCCTCCTAGATTGCTTTTATGGAAACAAATAAATACTTTCACGTGCTTCAATTTTGCTACATTATGTATGAAGAGTGTATGTGAGATAAGAACTGGGGGATGAATCAAATCACAGAGCACAGACAATATAACTGTGCGTTTGCATGTGTGTTCTGTATTAATTAATTCTGAAGGAGGACATTGTCTGAAAGCTCAGTAAGGTTTTGTTCATGTGCCTGTTGATTGTTCAAAGGCCCAATTACATGGAAACTGTCTACATTTACTCCTTCCATTATTTGTTTTTAGAAACTGTAGTATAAGCTGGAATAAATATAATGTTCATAAAACAACAACAAGCACTATCACTTTTTAAAAATGAAAAAACTTAATAAGAAGCATTAATACAAACTTTGAAAGTTTCATGTTCAACCTAAATTTTGGAGATATCCATAATAATTTTGATCCAATACAACAAGAATGACAACAGCTATGAGATATGTGAATGTATACTTTCCTGGCATATACTGCTGACAAAAGTTTGTTGGGCTTCCATTTGAGCGGAAGAACTGAAATTCTGCAATGTATCAATGAGTGTCGCTATTATCATCTTCTGGCAAAGATAAAGAGGATGATGAGTGACATTCATTGAAACATCAAGTATTTCACAGCAGCCACCCAGATGGAAGCCCAAGAACATTTCGTCAATTATGAGACATATAAATACTGAACTATGATTCTGTAAACATAACAAATTATGAAAAAGAAATGCATTATTAATTTGGTTGGAATTAATCAACTTTATTTTACTGAGCAACAGAACAAAATGGTGTTTTAAAAGGCATTAACAAAAATATCAATTTACTTTGTATTAATCTGATAAGTATGATGAGAATGTAATAATAATTTGTTACCCATAGCAAGCAAGCTTTAGTCTTCTGAAGTATAAATAATCAATACCTTACACAGAAATGGAAAACAACCTAAATATTAAATGCCAGGAAACATTGTGTGGAAAAGCAAGTTTTAGCAATTTCAAATGAATGGAAACTTTACCTTCATGTTCTTCAGTGGTCAGTATACGCTTGCGATTTTTCTTTGGAGTTTTCATAAATAATGGAAAGATTGTTCGGAGTCCAAGGATATCTACAAATTTATTACAATTTTCTTTTCCATCTGGTCCAGACATGGCATGATCAAGTACTTTCAGCGAGCCATTTCGAGACAGTTTCTTTTCCCTGAAATGTATGTTTCCAGTAAGAAAATGCAAAACACACACACACACACACACACAAGAAATTCAGCTAAGTTTTGCTATGTACTGAAAACACATTATATCCCAAACCAATGAGTTCATCATGTTGTCTAAGCTGACAAGTGCTTTCCAATAAGTTTGGAGATTACAACAGCCTTAACTGACTTCAAGGAAGCAGAAGAGCACGGCCTCCAAAAAAAGTGTTTTGTATGTCTATTACTTGTATATGAAAAGAACTATAACAGTTAAAGAATTTAACATATACAAATATTTTAATGGTATGAAGTAACTCACTAGATGGTAAATCATAAAAAGAGAAACATACACCATTCATTCACAATGCCAGAATAGCATTCTGGTCTGAGCTGCTGGAGTTTGTGATCATGAGTGTGTGAGGTGTGCTTGCTTGTGTGACTGAATGATGTGTGGTTCTCTCTTTCTGACAAAGGGTGAGGCTGAAAGCTTATGTGTAAGCCTTTTTTAATTGTACCTGTCTGCAACTCAGCCATGTTATCCTTACCACAAACATGAATCTATCTTTTCCTACATTGTTGACATTCCTACCTGGAGATTCCATTCTTTCATGAGTTGGTAACAATTTTATGACTATTACAAAATATTTACACACTGACTGCGTGTCACACTGCTCAGCTAGTATCCACATTAGAAATATACACCAATAAATACCCATCAGCTGGCATCTATAGTGTGTTGCAGGAGAAATGGTCAATTTTCAGGGGTATAATAGGAATGGTCATTTGAAGCAAAAAGGTAAATTTGGATATAGGCCCTAGTCCGAATGGTTTCTGAGACAGAACACACTTAATGCACGTTCTTATTTATTTTCAGTATTGTTCCATACACTGTCCGGTTTACACATGTGCACCAATTATTAAATATTAAACATGCATTTTACAAAGTATCAACTGAAAAACACATATTTTTTAAACGAATGTTTAAAAGTACTATCATTCACATCACATTACAGTTGTAGTACAGTTCACAATAAATGTTCAAATATTCTGTCGTCAGCTTCAGTTCATTTTTGCGTTCTTGGGAGAAAATGTTGTGTTGCTTGTCTGAGTGCCTCTGTACATTCCCTAATGGGTGCAGCAACATCCATAATGTAACCAGATAGTTCCTCTCATGTATTCACCGCTCATTTGTACACCTCAGATTTCTTTCAACCCCATAAACAGAAATCTAACGGATGCAGGTCTGTTGATCGTTATGGCCAGTCAACTGTACTATCATGGCCAATCCAGAAATTTAGATAAATGCAATTGAAATATTCCCTCACACATCTGGTAAAATGTGGACGGACTCCATCATCCTGGAAGTATGATGCAGTCCGTGTGGCACATTATGACCTCAAAAAAAAAAAAAAAAAATGCAAGTAATTATGGCCCATCATTAAATCTTCTCAAACAACTGGACCTATTAATATATTATCGATCAAGCTTCACCAAACATATATTGAAACACAAAGTTCGAAATTGGTTTCACTATAGCTTGTGAATTTTCCTGTGATCACATGGTTATTACATGTGATGTTGATTCCATTTTGTGTGTGTAAATGTGGCTTCACTAGTGAATGGTATTAATGGAAGCAAATGATGTATGGTCATTTAACCAGTGACAAAATTGAAGTTGTATGGGATTGTTGCCAATGCAAATATTATGGACACCCCTTATCTGAAATGTGTACAAGTTTTGCACACACAATGTTTGCCATACACACCTTCTTGGGACATTGATACATACAGAAAGTTGCCGTGTGCTGGTAGAAGAACTACGCTGTACCATTTCAACAACATATGGCTGTTCCTGCACAGTTTGGTGAAATAACATTCAGAAGAAAAATGCGAAGAATACCTATTTCACGCAATGTGCTAAATACTCTGACAAACACTCTACAATCAGGAATTACACAAGTTGGAAAGCACTAACACTATTCTTCAACAACAGCAAAAGCACTAACATCAAAGAAGCCATTAACGTACACCTTATCAGCATATTCTTCATTGGCGTACATGTGCAGCATTTTAGTTAGCACGTGTAAAAACAAAATGAACAAATCCTTCTCTAGCTGATACATTCCCAATCCCTCACACTACTTTGCTCACAACATACCATGGACAACAGCATATTCAACAGGCTAGTTTAATGGCATAAAGAAATCCTGAGCAACGAGGCTGAAAGCAACACAGCAGGGTGGGCTAGAAGAAATGTCAACGAGGTTGGCTGAGTAACACACACACATGCATGCCACTAGCCCATAAACAATGTACATACATTAAATATGTTCTATCTTGAAACTATTCGGTACAGGGCATATATCCGTATGAAGTTTTTTTTGTTGATCATTCCTGGCATATCCCTGAATATTGGCTGTTCCAGCTGGGACCACCAGCATATGGAAGTTGATGGGTGTTTATTAATGAATCTTCTCCCATACAATCCAACACCATCTCCTCAAATTCTACTGTGTGAACAATTCTTTGTCAACAACCCTGGCCACCAGCTCTCTCTGACTTGAAAGTCAGTTTCTCATAAATTTTTATCCATGGAGATAAATTTCTCCAAATTATGACAACATGTTACAAAAATTTTCTCTCTGTTTTCATTCAGCTATTCAAACACTACAACCTGCTGTATCCGTACATGCTATGTATATCTACAGTGCTCTGGATCTCATGGAGGAACAGAGTAAGCTGAGTTTTGCAAGACCCCTCTCTGCAGAATCTATGTTGATTTTTACAAAAGAGACTTTTGGTCTCCAAAATGTTGTAATACATGAGCATAAAACAGGTTTCATAATTCTATAACAGATTGATCCCAACAATACAGGCCTATAAATACATGCATCTGTCCTATGACACTTTTTGAAAACGGAAACGACTTGCACTTTTTCCACTCACTAGATATCCTTTGTTGCTCCAGTGGCCTACAAAAAACTGCTGCCAGAAGGAGAGCAGGTTCCTGTGATGAGTAAATCTGCATCATTAACAAGTCATGAACTTTTAACACTAAAACTCCACCAGGGATATATCACAGATGATTGTGTATTGTTAGGGGCAGGCTGCTAGATGCTTTACTGGTACGTTCAAACAACATGTAAATATTATGGAGATGTTTCAGGAACTTAAATGGAGGGAAGGTGAAATTCTTTCTGACGAACATTATTGAGAAAACTTAACAAACCAGCATTTGAAGCTGATTGCAGAAAGTTTCTACTTCCGCCAACATACATTCCACATAAGACCCACAAACATAAGGTATGAGAAATTGGGGCAACATATTTTTTCCCCATTCTATTTTTGAGTGCAACAGGAAAGGAAACAACTAGTAGTGGCACAAGGTACCCTCCACCACACACTGTACAGTGGCTTTCAGAGTACATATGTAGATGCAGATGTAGAAGTAAATGTGACTGAAAATTTTCTCTATAAAAATCAACGTAGAACCTGCAAACAGAGATCTAGCAAAACTCAGCTCGTTCTGTTACTTCACAAGACCCACAGTGTTCTTCAACATCTAGAACGTATTTTGTCACTTTCCAGCACTGCCATTAAGAAAAAATGAGCTTCCCAAATATCAGACCAGATTTGTGACTGGATTCAAGACTTCCTTACAGACAGAACTGAACACGTCACTCTTAATGGAACAAAATCGACTGATGTAAAGGTAATATTGGGTGTGCCCCAAGGAAGTGTGATATGACCATTACTGTTTACATCGTACATAAATGATTTAGTAGACTGCTTGGAAGCTCTATCAGGTTGTTCACAGATGATGCGGTTGTCTGTAAGATGGAAGCAATGCCAGAAGACAGTGCAATTTACAGGAGGACCTACAGAGGATCGATGAATGGTGCAGGGACTGGCAGTTGACACTGAACGTAAATAATTGTAACATAGTGCCCACACATAGGAAAAGAAATCCACTACTGAACAACTACACTATGACAAATTGCTGGAAACTGCAACTACTGTAAAATATCTAGGAGTATCTATCCAAAGTGACTTTAAGTAGAATGACCACATAAATCAAATAGCACACAAAACAGATACCAGACTCAGTTTCATAAGAAGAATCTTAAGAAACTGTACTTCATATACTAAAGAAGTGCTTGTAAGGTACTTTTCTGACCAACTCCCGAGTATTGTTTATCAATCTGGGACTGTTACCAGGTAGGACTGGTAGACATAAAGAAACTCCAATAAAAAGCAGCATGTTTCATCATGGGATTGTTTAGTCGAGAGCATTACAGAAGTGCCCAACAAACCCCAGATTAGAGGCATCATGCATCACAGAGAGGTTTACTATTGAAATTTTGAGAGAGTACTTTCCAGCAGCAAAACAACATATCACTTCTTCCCACACACGTCCCACAAAATGACCACAACGAAAAAATTTGGGAATTAGAGCTAATAATGAGGCTTACAGATAATCATTCTTTCCACACGCCATTCGCAAATGAAAAATGGATCAGTTAGTAGTACCACAGTATCCTCTGCCACATGCCGTCTGGTGGCTTGTGGAGTATTGATGTAGATGTAGAATTGTACATAGTTTACAACATGTGCATTACACACATTGCTTACTTGGACAACATACAGCATGAAATATTCATTTCAAACCATTTGTTCTTCATCTCTGAATACTCCGTTTGGAACCCTCTACTGTTTTCATTATTTTGACCATATAGGTTTGGCTCATCCTGTCAGTGGCACTACACAGTGAAGGACACTATTTGCAAGGTACACAAGAACAGTCCACAATACAAATTGCAGAGATCGCCCAGAAAGCGAGAGGAAGATGGTGTTATTATTAAAAGAAATGACATTATTTCCATACAGGTTGCATATTTGCATAAAAAATGTATATTTACTCGACTGGTAGTCAATTTTAGCTGTACAGTCATCTTTTAATGGACATTTCCATGAATAGTTGGAAGTGTCCTCCTTAATATGGCTTCTACTCTAAATTGACCAAGAGTGATTTGTGTAAATACTGTTCTATTCAAATATACAATCTCAGCAGGAATAATATCATCTTTCAAGACTTCTCAAACACTGTGGAATGAATCTGCAAAAAAAAATTTTTTTGCATTGGCATCTGCTGTCTTTTTCTCCCTGAGATCAATTTTTCTTGTAATAGTATGTATGTGTGAAATGCATACAAAAGCAAGCTTATACCAAATAAAACATGTGTATAATTCATTTATTTTTAAAGAAAAGGTACTCACCTCAGCATAAGATTCATAAGCTGCAAGCCTTCTCCACGTAGGAAACGTTCTCTGTTTGGTGCATACATCAGGCTCGAACAAAGGCAGTTAAATAAATTCTCCATCATTTCATGTTCTTCATTTGAAGTTGGATCATGCCTTTTGTAAAACTAAACACAAACAGAAAAATAGGGATCAAAACTATTCAATTCTGATAAGATGATGATTTTTTTAATTAATTAAAACATTGATAGAGATACACTGATAATGTTGCTAAACTTTTCCTATTTAATATCAAATTTCAGTTTCATAATAGTCTGATCAAATGGAGATATTTGCTATACTTCACAGTATCATTATGTACCATTTTTATTTTGACATTTTTGTAGTGATGTTGGTTTTTGTATGTTTTTAGCTCTTCCTCCACCCCTCAATCCAGTTCAATCAGTATATTATAAACATGATTTGCATACAATCATAATCAGAAATTTGTGAGGGACTTCCAGTTTCATCTGAATTCATTGAATTAACTGACTACTTAGTCATCAACATAACTTAAGCTTAAATGACAATTCATTTGATTGATACGACAAATTATAATCTGATGTAGAGCTTGCCTGATGCCATGGGAATGAAATAACTAGCCACAAGAATAAGCGCAGCAGCCTAAGCTGAAGAGGGGCACTGGGCGTTTGGTGGTGACAATCCTGACACAATACCTACAGGCGTAGCAAGCCGATGGTTTGACATTCAATGATGTGCTTACACTTCCAATATGGTGCTGTACTGTTTTTCGTCTATGGTGAAGGAGGCTACACTGAGACAAGATATTTCAGTTCACTGATCTCGTTATTCTTTTTGTACTGACCAATAAAAACAAACATTGTTTGTGCAGATGGATATGTGTGTGTGTGCAAGTGAGTGTATACCTGTCCTTTTTTCCCCCTAAGTCAAGTCTTTCCGCTCCCGGGATTGGAATGAGTCCTTACCCTCTCCCTTAAAACCCACATCCTTTCGTCTTTCCCTCTCCTTCCCCCTTTCCTGATGAGGCAACAGTGGGTTGCGAAAGCTTGAATTTTGTGTGTGTGTTTGTTAGTGTCTCTTTCAACATACCAATGCTTTTGTTTGGTAAGTTACATCATCTTTGTTTTTACAAACATTGTTTTTGATTGTTAGTTATAAAGTTAAAGCCATTTTAACAATACTGCATGAAAAAAGGAAAATACTCAGAAAACACAGTTAGGTATCAGTGTAACTTCGTACATATATAAAACACGAGTGGGTATATAAATGATTAGAGCTGCAATTCTCTGTGACAGGTAGAACGACCATCAGATTATATTAGTGCTGTTACTAGTCCTGCTAGAGTACATAAATAAGGAGGTGGGCAGCATCAGATGTTGAGTGATCTCAGAGAGGACATGGAGATGCTGTGCACTCGTACAAGACAGTGTTATCAACACCTGACAGGAGTCTGAACAGGACCTCATAGTGGGTCTCCATATAGCCACTGGTCAAAGATGACAATATCCAAATTTGTGGGCCTTTATAATGTGACAGTGGCCCAATATTGGACTGCACAGGAACAAGAGGGCAGGGCATACTTGTCATCAATGTTCCAATTGACCACATGTAACGACCACAAGCAAGGATAGCTGTATTGTGCAGTAAGCACATCGTAGCCCCTTCACATCTGAGCCGGTCATCTGAGAACAAATAATGGACTCCCTGTACCATTCTGTGTCATCCTGCATCATTGGTAGGCAACTTGTACCAGCTGGACTAGGGAATTACTGTTCCATGCAAAGGATGCCGTTAACACCACATTACAAACAGCTGCATTTGGCACCGTGCCGTGACTGGGAAGCATGGACTGCTGGTGAGAGGTACTGAATTGTGTTCAGGGATGCATCACAGTTTTCCAACACTGTATGACCAGCGTCAGTGAGTATGGTGACAGCCTGGGGAGAGGCCCCCTTCTTCCAATGTTTCGGAGAGGCACACTGGTGTTAATGCTGGCATCACGGTAAGGGGTTGCATCTTGTATGACTTCAGGCCACAGCTACCAGTGATTGATGGAACTCTGATGGCACAACAGTATGTCACAGAAACCCTGCATCTTCATGTTGCACCTCTCATCCCACATTACCGTGGGCCATTTTTCAACATGACATTGCTCTTTCATACATCGGTTGTGCCAGTATACACTGTAATTATGATGTTGAGTCATTCCTGTGAACAGTAATATCCCCAGATCTGTCCCCAATAGGATATCTGCGGGACTGACTCAGATTTCTACTCTGTTCCAATGCTAGTATGCAAGATATCAAGGACCAGTTACAACAGCTATGGTCCAGCTTGCCTCAGGACAGTACAATGGCTTTATGAAACTACATCTACATTTATACTCTGCAAGCCACCCAACGGTGTGTGGCAGAGGGCACATTATGTGCCACTGTCATTACCTCCTTTTCCTGTTCCAGTCGCATATGCTTTGCGGAAAGAACGACTGCCGGAAAGCCTCAGTGCGCACTCGAATTTCTCTAATTTTACATTCATGATCTCCTCAGGAGGTATAAGTAGGGGGAAGCAATATATTCGATATCTCATCCAGAAACACACCCTCTTGAAACCTGGACAGCAACCTACACCGTGACGCAGAGTGCCTCCCTTGCAGAGTCTGCCACTTGAGTTTGCTAAACATCTCCATTACACTATCACGCTTACCAAATAACCCTGTGACAAAACGCACCGCTCTTCTTTGGATCTTCTCTATCATCTCTGTCATCCCAACCTGGTACAGATCCCACACTGATGAGCAATACTCAAGTATAGGTCGAACGAGTGTCTTGTAAGCCACCTCCTTTGTTGATGGACTACATTTTCCAAGGACTCTCCCAATGAATCTCAACCTGGCACCCCCCTTACCAACAACTAATTTTATATGATCATTCTACTTCAAATCATTCCGTACGCATACTCCCAGATAGTTTACAGAAGTAACTGCTACCAGTGTTTGTTCCACCATCATATAATCATACAATAAAGGATCTTTCTTTCTATGTATTCGCAATACATTACATTTGTCTATGTTAAGGGTCAGTTGCCACTCCCTACACCAAGTACCTACCCGCTGCAGATCTTCCTGCATTTCGCTGCAATTTTCTAATGCTGTAACTTCTCTGTATACTACAGAATCATCTGCAAAAAGCTGCTCTTCCCAATTGAATCAGTGCATGCAGTCAGGCCAGAGGTGGTGAAGATCATAGTGATAAGTAGCTTCATACTACCAAATTCTTTGTAAATTTGACTCCCTTTTCTATTCCAGACTGTCAGACAGTGTATATATATATCACCTTGCAAGCATGTACAACAAATGATTATAAGTATATCCACAGGAGTTGTGGATTTGGAGTCTACCTTATTACCGAGTTCAAATTATTGTTGTCTAAAATAAATTATAAGTAGATCTCAACACAGACAAATAAAGAACATCAAATACAAATTTACACAGCCTTAGTAAGCCTTCACACCTATTGTGACAACATTTGTTGTCATTGTATGTCACCAATACTTTTTTGAATGCGAAATTATTTTACTTTATTTTTCAGTCTCAGGTTCCACAAACGACTCCTTAGCAAGTCATCACCAAACACTCTGTTTAAATTGGAAGGAAAAAGAAAAGATAAATCGACTTGCACCAGGCAGTTGAACTCCCGGAAAGAGGACTTATGACCAAAGTATACCACACTAAACTTCATTTTCCTGGTATTTTACAAACTTCTGTAAACAACTAGATGTATCTGAATACACTGCATAATAACTTAAACATGTTAAATAACACCCACCTACAGGCTAGTGGCAAATGGGTCACCAGCAGTTGCAAGTATGCACTATACAGCAAGTGTGAACAACTTTTACATCAAGCAACTGCTAAACAAGTCACACATCTCATCTGTAAGCAAGTGCCACTTAATCTGTTTCTGGTAGACATCTAGCTCACCTACAGTAGTAGTTATGTGGGGTGTTTTTTTCTTTCTTTCTTTCTTTATTTTTTCTTTAAATACAAGAAGCTTTCAATTTCACAAGGGTTTATCTCACAGTTAATTTTATATTGTGAATATTTTAATCTTATTTTTGTGATTTAAAACTTATCAACTATACACTATTTTGTAGTGAAATGTAGATGTCAATGCCAACAATCAAGGGTCGATAGCGTTGCTTTGACAACATTTTTCCACACAATCAACTTATGATTTGGCACCCCCTTTTCCTGCGTACACTTTCAACCATGTCAGTTTTCGCTGCTGTGATATCCACTGCATACAAATCTTGTACTGGCACCCTTCTCAGCTTTGCATCACAGGTTGGGTTTGTGTCACTTGAGCATTAAACTGGCCCTGAGTGTTGATATGTTTACAACGTGGGTGCCCAATCCTGGCCAGTTCAGTTCTGCTCTGTGATGTTACTATGAAATGTTTTTAAGTTTGTATAGTTGTGTACAGATGTTAGTTTGAAACTGTAATTTAGCTTCCTAGTATTTAACTATCCCTCTTTTTGTTTCTTTTTAAACAGATAATGAGCTGCAACAATGCTGAAACCATTTAAAATACCATTAGTGTGATCTTAAGACTGGAAAATACATTCCAAAAGTTTCATCTATGAGATAATCACCGTCTTCTTAGACAGTTGTGGTCTGTGGTCTAAGACAGGGCTTCCCAACCTTTTCAGCTGGCGGACCCCTTCTTCAGCCAAAAATCCATGGCAGACCCCTGGCCAGTCAAGAGCACAGTAACTTAATATTTCAGAGCGAAACCCATGGGAACCGAAAGCCTCTTAATGCAAGTGCCATGTTCCCAATGACCCCCCTCCCCCCATCCCTGAAGTATCATAATCTTTGGTTTAGAGATGAATGAAAAAACTTGAAATTAACGATCCAATTTGAATTCCCACTGTATCCAGACACTTACTAGTGGATTTACTCCCTTTGTTCAACACACTATAGCCTGATTAAAATTACTTGGTAATTGACATTTCACACATTGGAGCTGCCTTCCTCCAAGAGCAATCAGCGTCACATCCAAGCTGTTCGCTGTTGACAAGTTGGCACTTGTGGTCTGTTCACTTCCACTGTTTGGCTACTGTCGTGTAAGGAGCATGCATATTTCGTAACAGTCGTGTTCGTGTGTGTGTGTGTGTGTGTGTGTGTGTGTGTGTGTGTGTGTGGTTTTTCGTGAAATCCGAAGAAAAATGTTCAAATGTATGTAAAGTCTATGGGACTTAACTACTGAGGTCATCAGTCCCTAGTCTTACACACTATTAACCTAAGTTTAACTTCCGCTAAGGACAAACGACACACACACACACACACACACACACACACACACACACACACACACACACCCGAGGGAGGACTCTAACCTCCTGCGGGAGCGGCCGTGCAATCCACGATGACATGGCGCCTGAGACTGCGCGGCCATTCCGCGCGGCTGTGAAGAAAAGAGGCAGACCCATGATTAAGTTGTGACATCTGTTGTGCAATGTGTGGGAATACATTCACCCAGTTTACATGCATTTCCAAAATCTGATTTCGTTAGCCGATGTCCCAGTTCCGCTTTTGGTTGGTCATATAAACACTTCAAAATCGATTCTGGAAATCTGCTTTTATAAAGCCATTTTCCAGTTCAACAATCGATTTTTGTGCCCATGTAAACAGATCAGAAAATCTAGTTATTTTTATGTCTTTGTGTATCTACTGAACGGCAGCTGTCAGTCCATAGCCGGCAGCTAGCAGGCGGCGTTGCAACAGTTGGTAGCTGGCAACTGGCAGGCGGCGTGACAACAGTTTAGCCACAGCTGACAACTTCAACTACTACTTGGACACTATATTGTGGCAGTCAGCCTCGACTGTAAACAAATTAGGAAAACAAACAGACAGACTCTCTTAATCAAAATATCCACAGGTGTACTGCCAGTCTACAGTGTCCAACGGGCACAATATTTCAGCGATCATACATGTTGCCATCATCAGGTGAACTGACGGACTGAGCTCCTGTGAACGTGCTGGTGCGTCCGTCTGTCAGTTCACCTGATGATGGCGACATGTATGATCGCCGAAATATTGTGCCCGTTGGACACTGTAGACCAGCAGTACACCCATGGATATTTTGATTATCAAATACACCAAGAGAAACTCAAGAATCAAACAGACTCTCTTATTTCTATATAAGAAGGCAAAGCATTTCACAGAATGTAAGACTTTTTTCTTAAAGGAAACAATTCTGGCAGAGGTGGTTTACCTTTTACAAGGTGGCACGTGGAAAGTCATCATTTGTTTACACTCGCAGCCAGTTGCCACAATATAGTGTCAGAGTAATAACAAGTAATTGTAATTGAAGTATAGGCAGGCCATATTTTTAACTGAGGGGACGGTATATTATATAAAGAAAAGAAATTAGCTTTGGAGATCATTTTAATTTTCGTAACAAAAATATCAATGCCAACAGTATTCAATTAATAATTATTTTGTAAGTGATAGAAAACAGAAACAAAATTCCTACAGAATTATAGTTCAGGTATTTTTCTTCGTAGATGCTCAGTGAAATGAGCTTCTATGAAGAAAAATGCTTTCTTCTTTACTATAGATGAGTCTGTAGGCATAATAATGGAATCCTCTTGTGATGGTTGAGGGTGCTTCTGCTGACACAATTTTGAAAAGTTAGTTTCAGTTCTTGACAACTGGAGACGGATGTCGGGTTCCGCATCTGGACAGCTTAGGTACTTAGTTTTGTGTGCAGCATAGATCTAGAATCCAGATTCACACATGTATGTTGTGGCAAACCAGAGAAGTACACATTTTTCCTTTTCAACAAGGGGGTAGTATTTCTTGTTATCCAAACGGATCCAAAAGTGTGAGTAACCGTCACTGTCAAAACTTGATTTCAAGGTAGGGTCTGTGGCAATTTCTATCAACAACTCATATTCATTTGGTAATAGAATGTTTGGCTTTTTGAATACAGTGAATGGGTTGACCACCCATTCGTATTTCTGCAACTTCTCGTCTTCAGCTGTTGGGAAATAATGCTCCAACAATGACATCAAGCTTCGGAGATGTTCCAGAATTTGCTGAAACTAATTCTTCCCAAGCGCCAATGTTTTGTTTTTCAAAAACTCCTTGAGAAGAGGAAAACACTCGACCTCCCCCTCCTCGACACTCTCTGCCCAAAAATTGATTTTCCTCTTGAATGCTCGAACATTTTCGATAGCAGTGACCTTTGTTTCACTTTGCCCTTGGAGTGAAATATTCATTTCGTTCATTTTGAAGAAATTATCTGACAAATAGGCAAGTATACACTGCCAATTTTTGTCATTAATAAGGTCTGCTAATTTGGTGTTATGCTATAAAAGGAAAGCTAAGACTTCCAATCTTAATTCGTACAACCAAGAGAGTGCATTCCCACGTGAGAGCCACCTCACTTGTGTGTGGAGAAGCAGGGAAGGATGAAGGCTTCTCATATCTTCACACAGTATTGTGAAAAGTCTTGACTTCAATGGCCTTGATTTTATGTAGTTAATGGACTCATCTAAAACTTTATTGAACGAAACAGGCATTTGTTTCGTAGCTAAAACGTATCTGTGGAGAGCACAATGACTACTACTGCAATTCTTGGCATTTTCTTTAATTTTCGTTATTGCTCTGACTGTAGGACCCGTCATAGCTTTTGCACCATCTGTTCACACATCTATGCAATTAGGCCATGAAACTTCATTAGTCCTTAAAAAATCATCCAACAGACGGAAATTTAAGCACCTGTTGTGTTGGCGGGTAGTGGTCTGCACAATAAGAGGTCCTCCTAAAAACATCCAGAATATTCATAACGGACAAAAGCCAATAAATTCGCTAATCCTGCAACATCAGTGTATTCATCTATCTGCAGAGAAAATGAATTATGTTGGATGCGAGAAACAAGGGTGTCTTTCACATCATTTGACATGTCAACAATGTGTCTCTTGACAGTATTGTTTTATAATGGCACTGAAGATACAAGCTTTACCGCGTTTTCGTCTAGCATGCAAGAAACAATATCATTAACACACGGCTTTGTGAGATTTTCTGCAATGGTATGGGCTTTGCCTGTTTTTGCCACTCGATAACCAACCAAGACAGAAGCTTTTAATGAATTTTCATTAATTGTTTTTGCATGAGTTTTCATGCAATGCTGAGAAGCAGCTGGTTCAGCAGTCTTCCTTTTGAAAAAATCGATTTCTTTAGCCTGTAAATCCGGGTGAGTACCTTCAAAATGGCGGCGCAATTTAACTGGAACCATTGAACTGTTCGGAAGGACTCGGGCACAAATTACACACTGAGCTTTACCCTCCTTTGTCTCCATAAAGCCCATTTTTAAATAGCTTTCGTTGTACTTACGCTTCTTGGTTATTCCACTTCCACAGGATATTGCAACCAATGGAGTTGGTTCTAATGGCTCTGAGCACTATGGGACTTAACTTCTGAGGTCATTAGCCCCTAGAACTTAGAACTACTCAAACCTCACTAACCTAAGGACACCACACACATCCATGCCCGAGGCAGGATTCGAACCTGCGACCGTAGCGGTTGCGCAGTTCCAGACTGTAGCGCCTAGAACCGCTTGGCCGCCCCAGTCACAACCAATGGAGTTCTTGCAGTGTTTTCACATAATAAATCCGCTGTGGAGCTGCTTGTGATTGTTCTTCCTTTGGTCATCGTCCTTCCTCATTCATTTCAACTGGAAACTTCCTTTGTTGTGACGGCGATGGAGAAACTGCACCCTTCTTCAATGATCCTGACGGCAGCCACCGATCCATGTTAGAAGTAATAACTGGTCAAAAATCGACTTATGAAACAGGTAGTGCACTGGCAAAGCAAGTTTAACATTTAATGATGTCTGGGGCCGTATACATGCCAGCGAGCGCTGTGATTGGTCGACAAAGCTCGCTCCTCACATGCGTAAAAGGTTTCAGCGCATCTAGCGCCGTGAGCCAGTGCACAAACGACCCCCGTAGTGTTGGGAAACAGTCGATCAGAGAAGCCGCATTCTCCAGCACTAAACTGTGTATACGTTCTCACTTAGGAGCAAAGGCTGCTTGGGAATACGACCTGAAGTAAAAGTACACGTTTTTCACACAAAAAAAGAAATGGTGATGAATTTGATTTCAAATTTTTATTCAATAATTTTACTCATTATTTTACACGATTTGGTGAAAGGTGGCCGCGGACCCCCTAGAAAGAGCCGGCAGACCCCTAAGGGGTCTGCGGACCACACGCTGGGAAGCCCTGGTCTAAGAAAATGTTTATCACGTAGATGAAATTTTGTATCCACATTTAGATTGTTGGAATGTTAAGCACAACTGTGTGGTTCTAAAACATACAAATCTGTCTACTGGGGGAGAAATAGCTAATATTATCCTACAACAGCATTTTAGCTGAAGCTTATCAAAGATAGACTTAACAATGAAGAAGCTAACATAGCACCATCAGCTTATTTTGCCCTTTTTCGAATGATAAAAGTAATAGTACTTATTATCACATAACAACTCTCTACACAGAAAAATTTTTACTGAGTTGACGGATAATTCTGTACCATTTTTTCATAAGTTTAACAAAGGAAACAGATACACATTACAGAGACTTTAGTCATCAATATATATTCTCCTTCATTATTTAAAAGAGTCTGCCAACTCTGGCATAACTTTTCCATTCTGCGACTGTAGGAATCACATGGTTATGACATGAAGAACTTGCCGAGAAGTGCTTGGAGCGCATTTTCATTTGGAAAGCAAGTTCCTTGAAGATTGTTCAACAGAGAGCGGAAATGCTGAAAATCTAATGGTGAAAGACCAGGGGAATAAGATGGCTGTGGAATGATTTCCGAACCAGACTCCTGTATAGTGGTTTCTCATCAATCTTGCAGAATGCGGGTGGTCATTACTGTAGAGTAGCATCACCTCTCGCAGTCTTCCTGGTTGTTGTTCTTGGATTGTGTCAGCAGTGATGGTTGCACCTCGAGAATGTAATTCATAGTACACCATACCGTCACTGTGTCACCAGATTCATAACATTACCTTTTGTGAATAGGCGCAGGTCTTTGTACAGAGAATTGCTGCTTTGTTTGGGCTCCACCATTACTTTCTTTTCCTTATGTTAGCATGAAGTCACCATTTCCAGTAATGACACAGGATAGGAATGGTCTGTGTTGTTCACTGTCCAGTTGATGACAAGAAAGCAGAGGTACACATATGGCCACCTGCTGATTTTTGTGCTTTTGGCTGAGAATGTACGGTATCCTACACCTGATTTTTGTACCTTCCAGATTGTGTTCAAATGTCGCACGATGGTGGAATGATCACAGTTCATCATATCCATCGGTTCTCGAGTACACTGACATGGATTATTGTGGATTAATGTGTTTAAATGACTTTCAACAAACCCTGAAGGTCTTCCTGAACATGGGGAGTCACTAATGTCAAAACAATCCTCCTTAAAATGAGAAAACCATTTTCTTTCTGTGCTCTGGTCCAATGACATCATCTATGGACACAGCAAAAATCTTTCTGGCTGCCTACACTGTTGTCAGCCAGCTACTGAAATAAAACATAAGAATATGTTGGAAATGTTCCAATTTCTCCACTTGACACTCCATTTTCTAGCATCCACAGCTCAACTCACTATCTCTAAATGAGGAAACGACAATATTTAAACTCAAATAGCAACAATTAATTACAAATAAAAAATGGCAATTGATAAATCAACCCACAGCAACCGGAATACCAATATGCGAAACAAAAATTTTATGAACATATGCACCAACTTAACAGATTAGGTAGAAAAAAAAAAGTTTCTTTGCTTAAAAAATCAGAGTTTAAGAAGAATTTGTTGATAACTGCTTTGTCATAAAGAGAGTAAACAGATTTTTAAAGTTTTTCTTCAGCTTTCAGTGACACATGTAGTTATTTATTTATTGCAGGTCACTATACTGTCACTTCAGTGTTGTTTCGAATGTTGAAGAATACGTCTGAATGCATAGTTAAAAGCAATTTTATTACTTTATTTAGGTAACATCATAATGTTATAATGTGTATCTTAGCTGAAAGAAAAAATGCTAACTCTTTATTTTCTCTTTTCCCAGGAGAGACACAGAGTGTAGGGAGGAGGGAGGGGCGAGGTGGTCAGAGAGAGAGAGAGAGAGGGGGGGGGGGAGAAGGAGATGGACAGGGAGAGGGGGGGAGAAGAAGATGGACAGAGAAGAGGGCTAGGGAGATGGACGGATCAGAGGAGGAGGAGGAGGAGGAGGAGGAGGAGGAGGAGGAGGAGGAGATGGACTCACAGAATTATAATAAATGCAACACCAGGTACTCAGCTAGTAATAAAATAATAATAATAAAAAAAGAAACATAAGATATTGATGTGAGCCAACTCTAACTGAATTACTCACAACCTAACAGTAATTATTATACCTATTTTTTTTTATACACAGGAGAGAATATTTTCAATAGGAGTTTTGTGATATCTGTCACAGTTGTCTTTAAAAGTACATGTGATCAATGAGCTAAGCATTGATTTACGCGAGTCTAGACACACAAACCCAAGGACATTTCATGTCTGTTATGAAAGACAATTAATAAATGCTCAGAATTTTATTTATCACTGGAGTGGAAACATTATTTAACACACACTCATTAGAGTTTTAAAGTTATTTTATTGCTGATTTTTGTCATAGTACATCAGTGGGTATAAATAGCTGCCATTTTAAGAGTTTGGCAATTTCTATTATGACTAATAGTAATAAATCGTAAGAAGGAATCAAGACCAGCGTTTATGCGGAACAGTTCTTCAATTTTCTGTAAGTTACGCCATTCTGACTACATCACCCAACTACTACCAAACCTTCCTAAGATAAATTGCATTTCAGTAAATAAATAAAGAACTCATTTCATATTTATTTATTTTACAATTTTTTCATTATGATCTGCATCCAAGACATTTTCACAAATGCTGACTACTAGGAGCAGCTGCATTCGGAAGTCAAATTAGTACTTTTTTACTCTAAGTGCAGATCCATGTATTGCGTACAGTGAAAATTTGAACTTCTCACTTCTTCGAACTCACAGCAACCCAACAATTTGTGGAAGTAAGCAAGGGCTGGGAGCTTTACTTCTGAATATACCGCATTTTAATAAAATCAACATGTTCTTGGCTCTGAGTAGACACTGACTTGTACACCCTGTGACTAATAGCACATATACAACAGGAGGACTGGTAACTGGTTTATACAGTTTTTTATGCTTTATGGCATGTGAAAGTAGATTTATTTTTTATTTTGATTTATTATGAGGTTAGATAACAAGTGTTGGGCAAAAAGATATTATAGTGTATTTTTCTTTCAATGTGTGTCTAGGATTGTGTGTGTGTCCAAGGTCTGCAATCATCGATTTCACTGAAAATATTCCTTGAAACTGATCAGGTGTAATATACAAATGTGTGAATATTGTTCTGCTTAATGTTAAATTATGTTCAGAAGCTAAGCGAGATCGATCACACACTTATGTTCACAAGTACTACTCTCTACATATGGTATAGTTCATGATTTCCAACTAATATTGATTAACTTAAAGTCATTGAAGGCAAACTGATTGACATACCATCTTAAATATTTGTCATTATTTCAGAAAGTTTACATTACAGATATCCTTCATTACTAATGTCATGAGTGAAAATATCTTTCACCTCTCAACAAGTTTCCATGAACAGGACCGGTTTAAGAACATTTTCTGACACACGTGACTTATCATGTGGCATCCCCTCTTTCCCTCATACTATTTCAAGTGTGTCAATCTTTGGTACTAATTGTAATATGCACTGAGTAAAAATCTTGCACCTGGGTGTCTTTGGCACCTCTCTCAGCTTGACACATCAAGTGGTGGCTTGTGTCGCCTCAGCCTTAAACTGGCTCATAGTATGAACATGGCAGTAAATACAGTTATGAAATTGTGCCTGTGATAAACCAATTTAAGGCAAAATTTTAGGGAGCATGTTTAAGCAGGAAGTAGAATATGTCTGGATGAAATTTGGTGCTGTAGAAAGGGAGGCATTTTTGGGAACAGCATCTCCATTTAAAGCAGCACAGATTGAGTTAAATTCTTGAAACTGTGTTTTAAAGATGGTGTTTTTTGGAATTTTGTTCTGTGTAAAGTAAATTATAATAATATTGGTGCCAAACAACAAAAGGAGATCATACTCTATCAATGAAGAGAGCATTTGGCTCCTGTAAAAATATACTACGTGTAGGGCAGTGTGCAATCACAGTTCATTTCCATTCAGCATGCACAGCCTTCCAATTTCATTTTACTTTTTCTGTGAGTGTAGTAGAGCGCCATTTACCGGGTGTGTGTAATTACAGTGTACCTACTCATGCACATTCAGTGCTGGCTGTAATTATTGTATTGCAGCTAAACTTTGCAAACGTGTAATGCATTAATGCAGACCTGATTTATGCTGGAATAAAAGAAGTTCCAATTTTGGCCACCAGATGCAAATTTGGTACTGCGCAGAATCTTGTCAACGTCTTCAGTGTTCATATTGAACAAACCATGCAAGTGGAAGTTAATAATATAATCAACATTACGCCTTTCTCACTTGTTGCACCTTTTCTGTCCATTTTCCATTCCTAACCCACTAAATACGGAAACATTTCTATACACATTTCTTGCATTCACGGTGCCACATATGCACACGATGGCAATAATTGGAACTAATTTTTTCCTGCATAAATCAGATTCACATTAATGCATTAGAATATCTACCAAGTTTTGCTGCCATACGATAATTACAGTCCACACTGGTCCTCTGCAAGTAGCTGCACTTTAATTATAACTACCCAGTACATACAATACACAATATGCAGTCAAACTCATGAAGTTCCACTGCAGGACTAGTGAACAAGTTCCCTGATATATGAAACCACTATGAAGTTGAATGTTACAATTTACTCAATGCATTGCGATCAGCTCTTCCAATGGCAGCAAAATTATAACTAAAGCTCCTGCTGGTGTACAATTTTTTCCTAGGTCTGTTCAGGCTCTTGGCAGCACTTGGCAGAGGCAAGACTCAACAGTGATAACAACATTAAAATTGTATTCTACAGGGACATGTTTGATCTAATGCATAATATTTGTGGGGTTTTTCCCTTCTGTGTTACAGTTTCTATTGAAAAAACTATGATGCATTAATTCATAAACCATCTTATGTTTCTCATCAAATTCTTTAAAGATGGGGGAAACTGAGATTATAATGAAACCATCACAAACCACATATAAAACTTTGCACACAAAAGTCCTGTCACAAGATAATGTTTCAAACACTGGATTAATAGAAGATCTAAAGGCAGGTTATCTAGTAAACATCCAGAAGCATCACAAACCACATATAAACCTTTGCAAACAAAATAATGTATCAAACACTGGGTCAATAGAAGACCTAAAGGTAGGTCATCTAGCAAACATCCGGAAGCAGTAATGCCACACACAAGAATGAAACTAGCACACAAAGTTGCAAGGAGCAATAAACAGGGAAATTTCCCTGAGGTTTCAAGGTTTTTCCAGGTTGAAATTTCAAATTTCCCTGAAGCAATCTTTGACAAATGTGAGTAGAAGTTTTACTTAACTAGTTTTCATAGCTCCCAATGAAACTTTTTGAATTGTCATTCAGTTATTAGCGTTTATATAAAGTTCATATAGGACTGAAAACAAAATATATATGAAACTTTTTTTTTAGTCCGTAACATAACAGATAAAGCAAATACATTTAAAATGGAAATTCAACTGTTAACTTTTATCTGTCACCTTTATGTACCATACCATGTCACTCTGTGATAACCTGAAATTATAAAGAAATCATTACAGGAATACATTTTGAAATGTTATCCCTGGAATGTATTGCCAACAGTCTTTGGTAGCAACAACGCATCATGTTTCAAGCTGGATTCTCTTCCCACTAATGTCACTGTTAAATGAAGCATGGCACTGCAAGAAACTTGGTAAATATACTAATACACACTGGAATTAGCAAAAACAAATCAACAGTGCTGGTCAATGCACTTCTTTACCTTCTTGAAAAGACCCCTCATCCCCCCCCCTCCCCCACAACCAACTATTTCCAAAGTAGAATCTCACAGTGGTCTGTAACAATCTTTCCATCAACAAACTATTTATCTCCCTGGAGCCTCACAATATTCCCCACCCCTGAATCTTTCATAATTTGCTTAAATTTCCGTAATTTTCAAGTAATTTCAATACCTCTGAGAACTCCAGATTTTCCAGACATGTCACCATCCTGATTATGTTTCCAAGCAAGAATAGTTTTAATCTACGGCAGTGAAACATGGAACTTTGAAAATCGAGAGACAAAATGATGGAAGTAATGTTAAAGAAATTTAATCTTCAAATTATGAACAGTGACTTAAAGGGAACAGGGTAGATGATGTGAGAATAACAATAGGGCATAATTGGGTACATAATACTGATGTATGAGGTTTTTGCAGATGTCAGAGTGGCCCTTATCTGGCAGTGGATGAAAAACAGCAGGTGAAGATATGGATGACTCATTACAATACATAATAAGTACTCTGATAATATCAAGTACCCAAGAACTGCGATGGATACTGTGATAACTTTGCCCAACCATGAGGAGGAAACTTTTACCAGTAAATGACAATGCTAGAAGAGTACGTCAGTCTATGGCCGGAAAGATTATATAGTATAGTAATATATCTAATTATTCAGAAATAGTTATTTGTTTGTCCTCAGTACATCCACAATAAATTTCACTTACCGCAAGTTGTTGCAATAACACATCAATGCCTTCAAGATCTCCCAATAACTGTCGATTCTCTGGAGTATCCTGCAACAGTATGCTGAGCATCTCACTAGCATATAACTTATTGCCATCAAATGGGGCTTTCACGCGAAGTCGGCGTAACAGCCACTGCATGAGACCCTGTTTCGCAGCATCAGCACAAACCTCTGGACGAAATTCTGTTATATTTTCAAATATTGCTGGAAAACAAACAAATACACGTATTACACGTCTGCAAGATAACAAATGAGCTGTGAATTTTATTGCTACATTATTTGTAACAGCAGAACAATACGACTGAGATCAACACATTCAAACGGTTTCTTCCTGAAGTTATGTAAGAAAACTCAAAAATGAATAATTTTACAAGAAATAAATTTTCCCAGTCATCCCAGCTTATCCCCCAGCTTTCTTAACAAATAAGAACTGTGTAACTGCTTCTGCAATACAAAAACTGGCAATTTATCACCAAAACATCAGAGGCTTCTGCAGTAACATCAATCAACTTATAATCAATGTCTATGAACCACGGGATACAGATAATGCCTAATGCCCCTGTTCTGTGCTTTAGTGAGCACCATATTACTTCCTGTATAGAAATAATTATTACTTAGTAACATCATTCCGAAGAAAAAGGTGGTGTTGCTAAAAACAATGAGCGACTGATGTGTGAATTATTGTTTAGGTCAACATTTGGAAGTGTCTGCCGTACAAAAGCCTTTCAGTAATTCTCATATATCAGTAGTAATAACATACAGAGCACACTCAGGGAATTTTAGTCTCTTTTGGAAGCAGTCAGATGCTCTCCTTGAGCTGTGAAGGCTTCATTTTATCTTTTCTTCCTTGTTCATTTGCTCGTGCCCCGCTAGGTGGCAAGAATCACCCTTAGCTTCCTGTGTGTTATTGCTGGTGAGTATTCTTGAAAATATGCTGGAGCATGTGGAGTGGGGAAGTGCCTGGGTAAGTGGCAAGAGGGCAACATACACAGTGGTCGGCCCGTTGGATGTGTGAGCCATTGGCTCTGTTAGTGAGAAGACTAATTACTTATGAGTAAACCATTAGTGGCAGCACGGAAGTTTTCACTATGCCCTTCAATGTGCTTCAGTGAACTGTCTTCCCTTATGTTCACGCTGAGAACTTTAGGATGCTGCCATTTTGCATTGAGCTTGTGCTGTAATAGGTCTGCCTCTGTGACTCTCACTTTATGGATCTCAAAAAATTTTTCACCTGTTGTAATTATTGTTAACATCAACTGGTCTGTTTGAGTGTGATCCATTTAATGGTTAGTGCTTGTTCTGCACGTGTAACATTGGCTGCTTGCCATTATAGGTGTTACTTGAAGTTTTGCTTTACTGTTACTTGTTTACCCCACAATCTTTCTGGTATGTCAAATCTGGTGGCTTTCAAATCAACGTTATTTTACTGTAAGCCATCAGGCCATTTGTTGTTAACCTAGTGTTTAATGAAATTGGGAATTTAGTGCTGTTAAGAAAGCTCTGTGATAAATCTGGTTTATAAAGTGGTTGTTTTTAACACCTTGAGATATTTTCTTGGATTTATTATTTAATCTTTTAATTATTTTAAGGAAATTTGTTGAATTAATGTACGTCATTCAAAATGTGTTTTAGATCATTCTGAAATATAAGTGCCATGGAAGAGAGCCTTACTTGTAAATGCTAGCAATTAAGTATCATCTCAAAGAGGTAAGTTTCTGTTTCTCATAAAAATTTCAGTTTGGCACAAACAGCTCTCTGGCTATGTAGCCTAGGTGACTTATTGACTGTTTTTCTATTTGAAGTAAGTTTCTGAGATTAATGATTTCACCCTATTCTGTCAAGTTGTTTTGTGGGTGATGTTTCTTATGCCACTGTTTTCCCATTTTATGTTACTGAGTGCTGTTTGCTGTATGGAAATTTGGGTAACGTTACTCTTTGATTGTTCTGGTAGATTTGAAGGTTTTATGTCATTAAGCCATTAAGGCATGGGTGAGTTACATTTTCTTAACTTGTATCTTTTAGCTCATATTTCATTTGAGTGGTGTTTATTAACAGCTAGTAATTTTATGAGTAGCGAGCCTGGTGTATGGGGCAGCACTTGGCTGAGGGGATCTGCTTCTGTTAAGCACCAGCGTGGTGTTTTTCAGGAGTGTTTGTGGCTGCCCAACATTGCCTTAGTGGAGCTGTTCGCACTAGCACCATATTCTTAAGTTTGTTTAGTTTATACCCTTATTTACAAGCTCTTATGTAAATATTTTCCACCAAATATTTTGTGTGTCTCCTGAAATGGGTGATAATATCCAGTTTATTATTAACCTTCAGATTTTCTACAGCAGATTATTTCAGTCTGCACTTATTATGCTAATATTTGGGAACTTTGAACTTACTTGCTCTAGCGGTCAGTATTTGAGATTTTTTATAATTATTTTGCCATTATTTCCATGTTGTATTCATTCCAAGTATGTAAAAGAAAATCTTGTAGATCATAACTGTTGGCACTTAACTTTCATGGTTGGTCTGTTCTGGAAATTGAATGTTTACTTGTTATTTGGTAACTAGTAATTGCAGACACAGATGTTCCCTTCAAAGGCTAGTCTGATTAATACTGAAATTAATTTAATTTATTTTTTTTTAAGTCTTTTAAGAGACGTAGGTGGGACTCGTTATTATAACAACAACAATTCTGGTGCCCATTCTATGGTATGGTTAATATTGCCACCTAACAGGACACCAGCAAATGGAGGGGGAAGAAAAGATGAAATGAAGCCGCCATGGCTCACTCCTAATACACATCTTCAAACACAGAAGGGATGTGATAGAGCTTGGGGACTTCAATGTAAACTTTATAAGAAATTCCAGAGACAGCTCAGACCTAGAAAATTTGAAGTCCACATATAATTTTGCTACTATAGTTAGTTTTTCTGCTAGAATAACTTCATGTACAAGCACACTAATTGATAATATACTTTTAGACAAGACCAAAACAGATGATACAACTACCAGCCAAGTACTGGATGGTCTCTCTATGACAAAGAAAGACTTGTTATTAACAGTGCAAGTATATATGAGAATCACTGTGGCTCCCACTGGAAAACAGCTAGAATAATTAATGATGAAACTATCCAGACTTTTAAATCACATCTCCAGACATAGACTGGAGACCTGTGTATAATTTAGATAATGCCAGTTCCAAGTGCAGTCTTTCCAGTAATGAAGAGGCACTGATATTTGAAGATCTGGATAACCACTGGTATTAAGATTTCAGGGAAAAGGAAATGAGAGCTAGACATCACCTCAAAAAATTCAGTCAACCCTAAAAAGTTAAATACCTATAAAAAAATTTGTAAAATGCTAAGTTATTCAGAAGTCACAACGTTTGTTGCAAATTAATACATGTAGTAACAAAAACAAAACTTTATGGAAATTGAAAAGGAGTGAGACTGGTGCATATTATCCCCATTATTATAACCTCTAATCACCAATAATTGCGTGGATAGTCAAACACACTCACTTAGAAACAATAGCTCATTACATGATAACAACTCAGTATCTCTTATTCGACTCCCGTGCCGTGACATGCGGCCGGCGCCGTTCGTAGCTAGGTGGCGCTCCCGCGCTCAGCCGAGTTGCGAAGTGCCTCTATCGCCGTTTGCACGTACTGTCGTGGTGGCACTGTTAAATGTCGTGGCACTGTCACAACACTTTTCCCCCCTTGGAAAAAAAAAACAACAACAACAACACTCACTTCCTTGGAGACATGGACAGTGCGGAGACATCCATGGCCTCTTGTGAGGCCCCGAGAAGATCCCGAGGAGAGACACGAGAGTATGGTCGAAAATGTCCAGGACGGAAGTTCGTGCGTGGAATGTGCCTCCTGGACGAGATGATGGGTGAAAACTCCGGAGCAGCATCCATAGGTGTCGTGGACCTGGGGGTGTGCTCTAGCGAGATGGGTCCCGGAGAAGGTGGCGTCACAACCGGGGCCGGTTCCAGCGTACTCGGAAGCGGTAGCGACGTCGGCTGCATCAACACGTACGGTAGATCGGCAGCAGTGACAGGACTGGCTTCTCGGGCTGGTGGAGGCAAAGGAAGGGGCGGTGGCAACGGCGTGGCCACCACTCGTGGGCGCATCTGGTCGTAATGGCGAACAACCATGCCGTCATCCGTACGTATTTCACAAAGCCGGCGGCCGCGAATAGCCTTGACCACCCCTGGAATCCATTTAGGGCGAGATCCATACCGTCGTGCCTACACGTCGGTGCCCACCGAGTATTTTCCCGCACTAGGGGACACAGCACAAGGCCTGACAGGGTGAAGCAGGTGCAGTAGAGTGCACGGTTGGCAGCCATGCAAGAGTTCAGCAGGGCTGCGATCACCCAGAGGTTTGAAGCGATAAGAACTCAGAAAATGCAGCAGAGCATCATCTGTGGAAAAATCACTAAGGAATTTTTTCCTCTGGCTCTTGAAAGTGCGGACAAGGCGCTCGACCTCCCCATTCGATTGCGGATGGAAGGGCGGTGCTGTAACATGATGAATCCCTTGTCCAGGCCAGCGAAGAGAACTGAGGGCCATTGTCCGTGACGATCGTGGATGGAAGACCTTCTAGCGCAAAGATTTTGGACAAAGCCAGCGTCGTCGCCGCAGTGGTGGGCGACGGACATCGAACAACAAACGGAAACTTCGAGAAGGCGTCAATCAACAGTAGCCAATAAGTACCGAGGAAGGGGCCGGCAAAGTCAGCGTGCAGTCGTTCCCATGGCTGCGCCGGGTCAGGCCACGGAGAGGGCATTATACGTGGTGCAGCCAGTTGTTGAGCACACTGACCACACGCAGCAACCATGTGGGCGATGTCCGAATCAATACTGGGCCAATAAACGTGCCTGTGGGCCAGGGACTTAGTCTGAGAAATACCCTAATGGCCTTCATGCAACAGTTTGAGAACATCTTTGCGATGAGAGGCTGGCACCACGACCTGTGGAGATGCGCCATCCGTGGCCAGAAGAACAACACCATCACGAACAGACAGACGAAGGTGCAAGGCATGGTAGTTGCGAAGGGGATCCGACGCCCGGCCCTTGGTCCTGTCCGGCCATCCCCGTTGAACAAAACCGATCACCTGACGCAGGACCGGGTCCCGCGCAGGAGCCGACGCGACCTGCGAACCTGTAAGTGGAAAACCCTCGACCGCACGACATTCTTCCTCATCAATGTGGAAATAGAGTAGTTCATCACGATCGAAAACCGAGTCGGGGCCCATCGGCAATCGCGACAATGCGTCAGCGTTGGCATGCTGGGCGATAGTGAATCTCATAGTGAAAACGAGACAAGTATAAGGCCCAACATGGCAGGCGGTGAGCTGCCTTATCTGGAAGCGACGCCGATGGGCTGAACAGAGAGACCAGCGGCTTGTGGTCGGTGATGAAGTGAAACTTAGAACCATACAAAAAAATGCTGAACTTTTTTAGAGCATAAATGATAGCGAGCGCCTCCTTTTCGATTTGAGAGTAACGCCGTTGCGCATCGTTGGGGGTCTTGGAAGCATAGGCGATGGGTCGTTCCGACCCATCCTCATACTGATGGGCAAGAACAGCCCCTAGGCCATACTGTGACGCGTCAGTCGCCAGAACCAAGTGCTGACCCGGACGGAATGTGGCAAGACAAGGCGCCGACTGCAAATGAGCCTTCAGGCGGACAAAAGTCTGCTCACACTCGTCGAACCAACAGAAAGGGACATTTTTGTGTAACAGCTGATGCACAGGATGGGCTACCGCCGCCACGGATGGAATGAATTTGTGATAATAAGCAATCTTGCCTAGAAACGCCTGAAGTTCTTTGACCGTAGACGGCCGGGGTACAGCGTTAATGGCCGCAACGTGCTGACGTAGAGGACGTATACCCTAACGGGACAAGTGGAAACCAAGATACACAATGGAGGGTTGGAAGAACTGTGACTTGTCCAGATTGCACCTCAACCCAGCCGAATGCAAAACCCAAAACAGTGAACGCAAATTGCGAAGGTGCTCCTCAGTGGAGGCTCCCATGACAACAATGTCATCCAGATAGTTTATGCAGCCGGGAACGGAAGCCGTGAGCTGTTCCAAAAACCGCTGAAAAATGGCCAGCGTGCTAGCGACGCCAAATGGTAACTGCTGGTACTGATACAACCCACAAGGAGTGTTGATGACGAGAAATTCCTTGGAAGAAGCATCCAACGGCAACTGATGGTACGCCTCCGATAAGTCAAGTTTGGAAAAAGAACTGGCCCCCAGCGATCTTGGTGAATAACTCCTCAGGACGGGGAGGAGGATAAGTGTCAATGAGGCTCTGAGCGTTGACAGTGGCTTTAAAATCACCACACAATCGCAGACTCCCGTTTGGTTTAGAAACCACCACGATTGGCGATACCCATTCGCTGGAGGTAACAGGAAGGAGAATCCCTGAAGCTGTTAACCTGTCTATCCCAGCCTTGATAGGTGCACGCAACGCCACCGGAATAGGGCGTGCCCGGAAAAACTTAGGGCGAGCTGTAGGTTTAAGAGTAATGTGGGCTTCAAAATCCTTGGCACGACCCAGACCAGCAGAGAACACGGACGAAAATTCAGAACACAATCCATCCAGCTGTTGATACGGAATATCCTCAGATATGAGGTGCACATCATCATCAATGGAGAACCCAAACAACTGGAAAGCATCATAACCGAACAGGTTTTCAGTGCCCGCATGATCCACCACAAAAAACGTGAGGGGGCTAACAACAGACTTGTAGGCAGTGGAAGCATCAAACTGGCCAATGATAGGAATTTTCCGTTTATTGTAAGTTCTCAGATTTCGCGTAACTGGAGACAAGGGAGGGGAGCCCAACTCCAAATACGTGCAAGAATTAATGAGAGTTACTGCAGAGCCAGTGTCCACTTGCATGCGAATGTCTTTATCCAGAACACGAACAGTAACAAACAATTTGTGTGTTTGAGAAAGCACACAGTTAACATCCATGTCCGATGCCTTGTCCTCGTCGACAGGAACTTTAGGGGACTGACACACAGAATCAATGTGGCCTTTTTTCCTACATGAATTACACGTGGCCCAACGTTTTGGACACGCGGCCCTGACATGCTGTACGAAACAACGTGGACAAGAAGGAAGTGCGGAACGAACCTGCTTCTGTGGTTGCTGTTTTCGCTGCGAGCGTTGCGGCCCAACGCGACGTTGTTTACACGAGTGAACCGCCGCCACATCTCCGTTTTCCTGTGAAACAGGCAAATTGTCCGTGTCGAAAGTTGACTGTACAGCGCCTACATCACACCACGCGTCTATTTGCGCGCCAGCAGCGTGAGACACTTCAAAGGATTGAGCGATGCTTAGAACTTCCAACAACGATGGGTTTGGCAGTTGTGGGGCACGTTGCCGAACTTCTTTATCAGGAGCAAGCCGTAGAACAGCATCCCTAACCACTGAATCAGCATAAGACTCATGATGAGTGTCCGTGACAAACTGACATTTCCTACTCAGACCGTGTAGTTGCGCCGCCCAAGCCCGGTAAGATTGATGGGGCTGTTTACGACACCGGTAGAAAGCCACGCAGGCGGCAACGACGTGGGTGTTTTTCCGGTAATAGTTAGACAATAAGTCACACATTTCTTGGAAGGACAGAGAGGCAGGTTCCCGCAGAGGGGCTAACTGAGATAGCAGCTGATAGATCCGTGGGGAAATCCAAGATAGAAATAACGACTTACACATAGGAGCGTCGACAACACTGAAAGCCAAGAAGTGTTGCCGCAAACGCTTCTCATAATCCTCCCAATCTTCAGCGGCCTCGTCATAAGGAGGGAATGGAGGCGGAGAAGAGGAAGACAGACGATGAGTAAGCGACGTCGACAACGCCTGAATAGCAGCCGTCAGCTGTGTTTGTTGTGCCTGAATAGCAGCCGTCAGCTGTGTTTGTTGTTCAATGAGCGCTTGCATAAGCTGTTCCATGTCTGCCCCGTCACGAACACACAAATCCACAACGCAGTGAAAATATCCCATCCTCGTCGCCAAAAAGTATTATAACCTTTAATCACCAATAATTGTGTGGATATTCAAACACACTCACTTAGAAACAATAGCTCGTTACATGATAACAACTCAGTATCTCTTATTCGACTCCCGTGCCGTGACATGCGGCCGGCGCAGTTCATAGCTAGGTGGCGCTCCCGCGCTCAGCCGAGTTGCGGAGCGCCTCTATCGCCATTTGCGCGTACTGCCGTGGCGGCACTGTTAAATGTCGTGGCACTGTCACAACACCCATAGGATCCAAAACAATGTTCTCAACAATGAAGGTAGATGGGTACAAAATCAAGAGATCACAGCAAAAATTTTTAATGATCATTTTTTAAGTATTGCTGAGAAAACAGGACACAAATAAAAATAATATCCCAAATTCTTTAGGACAGCCTAAACCACACAGGAAGTAAGAAAAACTATAATTTCTTTAAAAAGTAAAAATTCAACTGGTGGCAACAACATTTCTAGCAAACTGGTAAAAGCCTGGTGTAGTCCGTTCATTTAAGTGCTAGCACATATATTCAATGCCTCTCTCAAACAAGGCATCTTCCCTGACAAGAGGAAGTATGCTACTGTAAAAGCTCCTCTACAAATAAGATGACATCTCAGATGCTACAGCATTTTCTACAGTCCTCAAAAAATTAATATCACCCAGGACAGTCAACCACATAAAAAACTTTGCAGTAATTAGTAAAAACCAGTTTGGGTTCAGAGAAAGTATCTCCACAACCGAAGCAATATTTTCATTGGCCAGTAACATTTTCGAATGCCTTCACAAGATGACATTGCCTGTTGGCATATTTTGCAACCTGTCAAGGCTTTCAACTGTGTCGATCAGAGTGTACTTGTAGAGAAACCATGCCACTGTGGAATATGAGGATAAATGGGCAACTTGCTCAAATCTTACCTGCAGGGCAGACAACAGAATATAGTGTTAGATGGTTAATGCCACACAAAGTACGAGGCATAGTGTCCGACTGGGGAACAGTACACTTTGGAGCCCCATAAGTTTCTGCCTTTGGTCTCCTGCTTTTACTCATAAATATTAATGACCTACCTCTGTCCTCCAACAAGCAAGCAACTTTACAATGTTTGCAGGTGACAAAACAATTGTGCTAAGACAGTAAAACATCCACAGACCTGGAGTTAAATTCCAACTAACTGCCTGCAAATGTTCTCAACTGGTTCACAACATCTCTCTATCAATAAACCTCAGCAAAACCAAACATATTCATTTCCATTATGATCACAAAAGCCCACAGAAGATAAACATTGCACATGACAGCCAGCGAATGCAGAGCGTGCATTGTTTGAAATTCTTAGGCATTCCTATAGATAGCAAGCTTTGCTGGGAAAATCACATCCACTAAACCACAAAAAGGCTTAGCACAGCAACATTTCCCACCCAGATAATCATCAAAATCGTAGATACCAATGTCTAAAAATCTGCCTACTTTGACTACTTCCATTCAATTATGTTAGCGACTGGAAAATGTTGTATCTATTTTTTTGCAAAATTCACATCTATTTTTGTCAAAAATCATATCTATTTTCTGTTTGTTAATGATTAGATGCACAAATTTAAAAGGTTGTCACATGACATGTGTGAAGACAAACAAAGCCTTAGTTCTTTGAAGCTGGCTGTAAAAAGAAGTGGTGATTGGAAACTTTTTGACGGGAATGTTTGCTTTTGCAAAAACTTCAATAGTTTCTTTTTTCTGAAATGGCCTTTGTTTCTTTCATCTGGCTGTATTTAATCTTTCAACAAATGATTGTTCTGCTGCAAATCAGCAGCATTTTCCCACCAGTGAAGTGAATGCATCTCTGATTTAAAGTGACTGCTGGTATTATTTGTTTTTTCCCTGCCCAATTTTAGGATAACAAAATCTGCAGAATAATGATTTACACTTTTCATGGCCATTCATAGCTATGCAACCCACACTTGACAATGCTACAGACAGAACTGACAAGATACTTAGTGTAGAACTCGAACATAAAATAACTCTATTCAAATGCTAGGGGAAGACTTTCTTCACAGATGAAATATAAGAGATTTAGTTTCCCAATTGCTACAGCGCACAGTGCGGGCACCATATACTAATGGCACCCAGCCAAGAGCATAAACAAACCAGAATTTTGACTACCAGAGGGGAGAGAAGCGGTATGAGAAGCCAAGCCTCGCCTCCCTCTTGCAGTGCAGCAGCCTACACTCTTGCTCCACAAAAGCAGAACTGTCACACTATCACAGAGATCGCCAATCCCATCTGATGTTGTGAGGGTTGTAATTGAGACCCATAATGGGCCAGGATTATTCACTTCACTTATTTCAAAATAAGAAAAGAAAACAATGACCAATGCATAAGACAAAGCATTTGGAAGTGGCTACTACACAAGTACTTGTTGAGGTTTGCAGAGTATTTCTGACGAGGTAGTTCAGGCCCAATCTCTAGCAGTATTTGACGCAACCACAGTTCAAAACATCTACTACCTAATGTAAACAATGGAAAATCCAGGATGGAATGTAACAATGCCAGAGAAGGGAAGTTGCTACTCACCATATAGCAGAGATGCTGAGTCGCGATAGGCACAACAAAAAGATTCACACAATTAAAGCTTTCGACCACACACGTCTGCAGTCTCAGAGAGCTGAAACTACACTGCAAGCAGCAGCACCAGTGCATGATGGGGAAGTGGCGACTGGGTGGGGGAGGGATAGTATGGTGGGAGTGGCGGTCAGTAAAGTGTTGCAGTTTAGACGAAGGGCAGGAGAGAAGGTGCGGAGGGGGGAGGGAGTAAGTAACGGAAAGGAGAGAAATAAAAATAAATTAAAAGACTGGGTGTGGCAGTGAAATGACAGCTGTGTAGTGCTGAAATGGGAACAGGGAGGGGGCTGGATGGGTGAGGACAGTGACTTCGTTAGTCTTGCTTTACGATCCTTCATAATATAAAATGAATGAGTCATGCCATCATCATGACACAAGAAGGAAACATGACTCAGACTGTGACCTGAAAAATTTGTCTCTGGTGCAGAAAGGTGTAAAATACATGAGCATAAAAATCTTCAAAGCACTTCCAAGTAATATTAAGTGTCTACAAGGTAAAACTAATCTGAAGGAGTTCTTTCTTGATAAAAGATTCCATACATCTACATAGATACTCCGCAAGCCACTGTAAGGTGTGTGGTGGAGGGTACCCAATACCACTATTTGTCATTTCCCCTCCTGTTCTACTCGCAAATATAGCAAGGGAAAAATGACTGTCTGTATGCCTCCATATGAGCCCTAATGTATCATATCTTTGTCGTCCTTATGCGCGATGTATGTCGGTGAGAGCAGAATCATTCAGCTGTCACCTTCAAATGCCGGTTCTCTAAATTTTCTTAATAATGTTTCCCGAGGAGAACACCACATTCCCTCCAGATTCCCATTCGGGTTCCTGAAGTATCTCCGTGACAGTTCAGTTTTGTTCAAACCCATCAGTAACAAATCTAGCAGCCCTCTTCTGAATTGCTACGACGCCTTCCTTCAATTCGACCTGGTACGGATCCCAAACACTCGAGCAGTACTCAAGAATTGGTCGGACCAGCATTTTATATGCAGTCTCCTTTACAGGTGAACCATTCTTTCCTAAAATTCTCCCAATACATTAAAGTAGACCATTTGCCTTGCCTACAGCATTTTTCACATGCTCATTACACCTCATATCACTTTGCAATGTTATGCCCAGATACTTAAACAACTTTGACTGTGTCAAGCTGGACACTAGCAACATTGTATCTGAACATTACAGGTTTGTTCTTCCTACTCATACCTGTTAACTTACATTTTTCCACATTTAGGGTTAGCTACCATTCATCACACCAACTGGAAATTTTGTCTAAGTCATCTTGTATCTTCCTACAGTCACTCAACTTTGACACCTTAACATTCACCACAGCATCATCACCACACAACCATACACCGCTACCCACCTTGTCCACCAAGTCATTTATGTATATAGAAAATAACAGTGGTCCTATCACACTTCCCTGGGGGCACTCCTGACAATATCCTTGTCTCTGATGAACACTCACCATCAAGGACAACAAACTCGGTTCTATTATTTAAGAAGTCTTCGATCTATTCATATATCTGTGAACTTATTCCATATGCTCGTACCTTCGTTAACAGCCTGCAATGGGGCACCACGTCAAATGCTTTCCGGAAATCAATAAATATGGAATCTGCCCTTCATCCATAGTTCTCAGTATATCATGTGAGAAAAGGGAAAGCTGAGTTTCGCACAAGCGACACTTTCTAAAACCATGCTGATTCATGGACATAAGCTGCTTAGCCTCAGCCTCAGGGAAGTTTATTATATTCGAAATGAGAACGTGTTCAAGGATTCTGCAGCAAACAAAACTTAAGGATATTGGTCTGTAATTTTGTGGGTCCATTCTTTTACCTTTCTTATATACTGGAGTCACCAGCACTTTTTTCCAGTCACTTGGGACTTTGTGCTGGGCGAGAGATTCCAGATAAAATGATGGTCTAATGATGGTATGTTTGTATGGATCTCCTGCGTGAATGGTTTCTTGAACATGAAATTTACAACTTCGACTTTAGTTTTCCCATCTTCAAGTACCACACCAGACTCATCATCAACGGACTGAATGGAAGCCTTAGACCCACTTAGCAATTTTGCATATGAACAGAAATTTCTCAAATTCTCTGCCAGATCTTTTGCTAAGTTGTGATGGTGGTAGTTGTTGTATGCTTCGCACATATATCTTTTCAAACACACACGAATCTCTACTAACCTTTGCTTGTTGTCGTTTGTATGTGTCTCCCCTCCTGGACCTAGAGTGCAACAGCCTCTGCGTCCTCAGCATCTCACGAATTTCGTTACTATACCATGGTGGGTCTTTTCCATCCCTTATTCACTTACTAGGCATGTAATTCTGCAGACCACGATCTACAATCTGCTGAAACTTTGCCCATACTTCCTCTACATTCATCTTGCTGGTACTAAGTGACACCAATTCACTGCCTAAGTAAGATGTTAGTAACTGCTTATCTGGAAGAAACTCTCTCCTAGCCTTCTTGACCGATTTATTAACTTTCATAATCATTGTTGCTACAATGATATCATGATCGCTAATCCCCATTTCTATACTGACATTGTTGATAAGGTCCAGCCTATTTGTAGCTACAAGTTCTAAGATATTTCCATTGTGCGTGGGCTGCCGAGTTAGCTGCTCAAGACAATTTTCAGAAAATGTCTTCAAAAGTATATTGCATGACTGTCTGTCTGTACCCCCGCAACGAATCCGTAGTCATCCCAGTCTATACTCGGCAGGTTAAAGTCACCTCCAACTAGTGCCGCGTGATCTGAGTATTTACACGCTACTGACCACAGACTTTCTTTGAATGACTCTAGAACTACCACAGCAGAATTGGGTGGCTGGTAAAAACATCCAACAATTAACTTGGTTTCACCTACATGTGTATGCGACAAGAAGACTTCACTATCACACTCAACTTCGACCTCAATAGAGACAATTTTTCTTGTTAACTGCAATGATAACTCTCCCTTCTGTGGCCTCTAATCTTTCTTTCTGATATACGTTCCACAACTCGCTAAATATCTCAGAGCTTTCCACTTTGAGTTTCAGTCAGCTTATGGTCCCAAGAATAATTTGAGCGTGAGGATTTTCCTGGAGGGCAGTAAATTCGGGAACTTTATTTCGAATACTTCAACAGTTTACTGATAAAATTTTGACAGTCAAAGTTTCTTTATTCTGAAGGCTGTTAGACTCCCCTTGCTGTAATCAACTGGCGAGTGTTCATCAGAGCACCTCAAACAACCCTCATGTGTACTCCACAAGTACTCCGCTACCAGAGTAGCTGCCTTCTTTGTGTAGTGCACCCCTAACCTGTCAGGAGGAGTCCTACAAATCCCAATACAATAACACAAGTCCAGAAATCTGCAGCCAAGACCATGACAGAGTCGACGAAGCCTTTGGTTGAGACCCTTCACTCGGCTCCAAACCAAAGGATGCCGATCAACTCTGGAAATGCGAGGCCAGCAGTCTTCACCACCTCCACCAGCTGCCTGTACGAACTGATGATCACCTCAGAACCCAAGGGACAGGCGTTGTTGGTGCCGACATGAGCCACAACTTGCAGATGACTGCATCCTGCATGCTCAATAGCCGTCAGCAAAGCTACCTCCGCATCTTGGATGAGGCCCCACTGGCAGACATACTGAGTGAACATTGGCTTTCTTTGCAGCCTAAACACTATTTGCCTAAGGGGCTCCATAACGCATCTAACACTTAAGCTCTGAATAACCAGTAAATTCCCCACCGGGTACCTGCTGAATGAAGGAGCATCCATCTGTCCACTCACAGGAAAAATAGGTGAGGCCAGGCAGCCAGTATCCACATTGGCCCTCCGCCTCTAACGACGCGACCTGCTTTAATGTATATTGCTGTTTTAATTACATTAATTTGTGTTCTGTACATCAAGCAGATGGTGTTTTTTAGTTTATAAATAACTGCTTAGATAATATCTGAAAATTGTATCTTAACCTCTGTTTGTGAGTATAATTAGAACTTTTTTATTATTGTTTTCTAATTTGTATTCTAAATCTGTTTTTGTGGTCCTTAATGCTACTAACATAATAAAGGATTAAATATTTTGACTTGTTCCATGCTCACACGTTACCACACAAAAATGGATCTATGGAACATGTTTTACAATAAAAAAAAACTAAATAAGTTCTTTTCAATTAGGGACAGTGAAATGCAGCTTCTTAGCAACTTATCAGACAATAATTATAACAGCTATTTTTCGCTTTCTAAAAACAACAGATTTGGTAAATGGACTGACATTTATAACTTAAATCGCAGATCAAAAGATTATAAAGAAGATGGAGAAATCAAGATGGAATGTAATACATATACGAGGATGTATCACTGGTAACTGCACTGAGATGTGGTTAAGCACACAGAAAAGATGAAACTTTGTAATATTTTCTAAGCATCTGTCCAATCATCATAATCTATTTTGTAGCTAGTTATCTATCCTGATACCCATATTAGGTTGTAACAATGATGAATTTTGGGGTATAAGACAGCAGGAATCTAAAATCTTTTCCTAATTTTTTTAAAAATTCACAGCAAAATATTTTCAAGAGCTACAGTAAGACTGAAGAGTGTACAGCTTCAAAAAGTCAGTGCTTCTACCTAAAGTATTGTGCACGCCATCTGCCTCTTCTTTAACAGATTCATCCAAACGTTCCAGATTTTGAACAAGAAGGGCACAAATTTGCTGATTCAACAATGCATCTATTAAAGCCTCAGCTCCTTCCTCACTCTCATTAAGGATATCAACATCAGTGAGTTCCTGAAAGTAAGAAAGAAGAAATAACTATTTTTTATAATACTGACTTCATAAAACAATGAAAAACAACTTGTAAATCTCTGTAATATGAAGTGTGTTCAATAAGTAGTGCGACACATTTTTTTTTTCCTCGGCCGACTTTGGTTGTAAAAATGCGGGATTTATTGTGGGGCATCATGGAAGATTCCTGGTTCAACCCCTGCCTTCTTCTGGCAGGTGGGTTGAAGGGGAAGAAAGAAGTGGTGAAGGGAAAGGAACTGGAGAGGTTCAGGAAAAGGGGTAGAGTTTGGAAAAGTCACCCAGACTCCCGGGTCAAGGCAGACTTACCAGACGAGATGGGGCCAAACACAGTCTTTCCTTCTCATTCCATCCGGTAAGTGTGCCCCGACATGGAGTCCAATGAAATTTTTGAGTTCCTCTCAGATTTCAGACTTGTGTGCTGCCTTGTGTTGTCCAGAGAAGAAGTTTGTATTTTTGTGGTAACTAACATACTGAAGTCCTTTCTTCATTTCCTTAAGGTAGTGCAATACAATTAGAGCTGATCCTTCCACCATGAGAGAGAACATCAAACAGAATAACCCCTTCAGAGTTCTTGGAGACCATTGCCATGACTTTAGTGGCTGAGGGTGTGGCTCTGAACTTTTTCTTCAGAGTAGAGTTGGTGTGGCGCCACTCCATGGATTGCAGTTTTGGTTTTGTTCGAAGTGATGAACCCATGTTTCATCACCTGTGACTATCTTCTCGCACCTTCTGACTTCCATCTGGTTTGGCACAATAAAGTATGCATTCTGCAGGAAGCATTTCATGGATAATGGGAAGGTTACTGATGCAACAAGACATTGGCTCCAACGACAACCTATACAGTGGTACCATATGGGCATACAGACCTTCCCAGTAAGGTGGTATAAGGCCATTGCACCGAACAGAGATTATGTTGAAAGACAGTGTTTTATAGCCAAAAGATTGGGGAATAATATGATGCATCGGAATGGTATAATGGTAAGATAGAGATTTCGGAACCAGATATTAAATTGTATGACACTTCCAGGAGCAGACGTAGGCTCTGACCACAATTTATTGCTTATGAATTGTAGATTAAAACTAAAGAAACTACAAAAAGATAGGAATTTAAGAAAATGGGACCTGAGAGAACCACAGGTTGTATAGTGTCTCAGAGGGAGCATTAAGAAATGACTGACAAGAACAGGGGAAAGGAATACAGTAGAAGAAAAATGGGTAGCTTTGAGAGATGAAATAGTGAAGGCAGCAGAGAATCAAGTAGGTAAAAAGATGAGGGCTAGTAGAAATCCTTGGGTAACACGAGATATTGAATTTAACTGATGAAAGGAGAAAATATAAAAATCCAGCAAATGTAGCAGGCGAAAGGAAATACAGGGTGTTCAAAAAGTCTCTCTACAGTGAGGATTGTTAGCCGCGCGTGCCGTATGATTGTTCACTTGCCTGGGCTACTGCTAAAATGCTAACCATTGAAGAATGTGTGTTTTTAGTTGAATAAGTGTTCAAAGCTAGTGGAGACAACACTCCCACATCGTGATACTGTGCGAGATTTGATTAACAAATTTTGAAGTACGGGTTCATTGACAGATGCACAGTGGTCGTCCTAGCATTTTGTCTGAAGATAAACTACTCGATATTTCCGATAAGATGTCCATGAGTCTGAACAAGTCAGTAAGAAAACTCGCCCAGGAAATTGATATTAGTGTCAGAATGGCCCACACAGGAGTATGGAAAAAATTAGAACTTTTCCCACACAAAATGACAGTCGTGCAAGAACTGAAAAATACTGATCACGGCAAGAGACTGCATTATTGTCAATGGATCAAAACTTTCATTCAACAAAATGGAAGTGATATTCTTAATGAAACGTCTTTCACTGATGAGGCGTGGTTTCATTTATCTGGGTACATGAACTCACAAAATTCTCTTATGTGGAGTACTGCAAATCCATTGTGTATTCATGAGGAACCACTTCATTCTGTGAAAATAGGAGTTTGGATTGCAATTTCTAGACATTGGATTGTGGGCCCCATATTTTTCAACAAAACACTAAATGCACAACGATACTGCAGTGATATTCTATACCCTTTCATAGGAGAACTTGTGTTAAGTGAAATACTGAACGATTATTTTCAACAAGATGGTGCAACCGCTCGCGTTTCGGTGTCACTGCTTGCTGATGTTCTGGTGATCGCATAATTTCACAGGGACTTTGGCCTCCACGATTGCCTGACCTAACACCACCTGACTTTTTCTTCTGGGGTGCAGTGAAAGCAACTATCCTTAAAAACCATCAAAAATCCACTGATGAATTGAAAACTGCAATATCCACTTTCACTGCTTCTATAACAGAAGAAATGTTAGAGCTTGTGTTTGGAAACATGATTTTTGAATTGAATTGTGTATTCAACAACAGGGGGGGGGGGGGGGGGGGGGACACTTTCAACATTTAATGTGAAAATTTCTAAGTAAAAATGAATATTCAATAAATTAATAGCTTGTATTTCACTGAGTTTCATTTTGGTGTATTCACTGCGGCATATGGCACGCGCGGCTAACAGTCATATGGCACTTTCTGAACACCCCCTACAATTGTCTAAAAAATGAAACTGACAGGAAGTGAAAAATGGCTAAGCAGGAATGCCTAGAGGACAAATGTAAGGATTTAGAACCATATATTGCTAGAGGAAATATAGATGTTGCCTACAAGAAAATCAAAAAGACCTTTAGAGAAAAGACAAGCAGCTGTATGAATACCAAGAGCTTAGATGGAAAAGCAGTCCTAGGCAGATAAGGAAAAGCTGGACGGTGGAAGGAGTATGTGGTGAGTCTATACAAGGGAGATGAACTTGAAAGCAATATTACAGAAACTGAAGTGGACATAGATGAAGATGAGATGGGAGATACGATACTGTGTGAAGAATTTGACAGAGCTTTGAAAGATTTACGATGAAACATGGCCCCTGGAGTACACAACATTCCATTAGAACTGCTGATAGCCTTAGGAGAGTCACCCATGACAAAACTGTTCCATCTGGTGTGCAAGATGTATCAGACAAGCAAAATACTCACAGACTTCAAGCAGTATGTAATTATTTAAATTCCTGACAGGTGTGAAAATTACCAAACTATTGAACTAAGTCACAACTGCAAAACACTAACACGAATATTTTTACAAACAAATGGAAATACTGGTAGATGCTGATCTTGGGGAAGATCAATTTGGATTCTGAAGAAATGTAGGAACACACGAGGCAATACTGACCCTACAACATTCTCATAGAAGATAGGTCAAGGAAAGGCAAACCTGTGTTATAGCATTTGCAGACTTAGAGAAAGCTTTTCACAACGTTGCTTGGAATACTCTCTTTCAAATTCTAAAAGTGCCAAGGGTAAAATACAGGGAGTGAAAGGCTATTTACAATTTGTACAGAAACCAAATGGCAGTTACAGGAGTCGAGAGGCATGAAAGGTTAGCAGTGGTTGAGAGGGAAGTGACACTGGGTTATAGCTCATTGCCGATGTTTTTCAATCTGTATATTGAGCAAGCAGTAAAGGAAACAAAAGGAAAATTTGGAGCAGGAATTCAGGTCCAAGGAGAAGAAATAAAAACTCTGAAATTTGCCGATGACATTGTAATTCTGCCAGAGACAATGAAGAACTTGGAAGAACAGTTGAATG
The DNA here is from genome assembly GCF_021461385.2 of Schistocerca piceifrons. Lineage (NCBI taxonomy): Eukaryota > Metazoa > Arthropoda > Insecta > Orthoptera > Acrididae > Schistocerca > Schistocerca piceifrons. The sequence goes on along the minus strand of NC_060139.1, from coordinate 309,425,824 downwards.
GAATGGACAGTGTCTTGAAAGGAGGATATAAGATGAGCATTAACAAAAACAAAACAAAGGTAATGGAATGTAGTCTAATTAAATCTGGTGATGTTGAGAGGATTAGCTTAGGAAAAGACACACTTAAAGTAGAGTTTTGCTACTTGGGCAGCAAAGTAACTGACAATGGTTGAAGTAGAGAGGGCATAAAATGTAGACTGGCAATGGCAAGAAAAGCGTTTCTGAGGAAGAGAAATTTGCTGGATTTAAATGTCAGGAAGTCTTTTCTGGAAGTATTTGTATGGAGTGTAGCTATGTATTGAACTGAAACATGAATGATAAACAGTTTAGACAAGAAGAGAATAGAAGCTTTTGAAATAAGGTGTTACAGAAGAATGCTGAAGATTAGATGGGTTGATCATGTAACTAATGAACAGAATTGGGGTGAAAAGAAATTTGTGGCACAACCAAACTTGAAGATGGGATTGGTTGGTAGGACTCAATCTGAGACATCAAGGGACCATCAATTCAGTTTCGAAGGGAAGTGTGGGGGGTAAAAACTGCAGAGGGAGACCAAGAGATGAATACAGTAAGAAAGTTCAGAAGGATTTAAGTTGCAGTAATTACTCAGAAATGAAGAGGCTTGCACAGAATACAGTTGCATGGAGAGCTGAATCAAACCAGTCTTCAGATAGAAGACCACAACAACAACATTGGAATCTTGAATCAAGCTAACCCGTTCTCAGAAAAAAATGTGTTGCATTACTTACTAAAATCCCCTCGCAGAAAAGTGTACAAAAAAAGTATACTCACAAAATTAAAGGAAGTGTAGCATATTTACAAAAATTTTAATACCATGAAAATAAATTGTAAAAATTAAAGTTTAACTGCTTTCAGCAGATGAAAATACAAGGAGGTAACTGTGAGGAGAAATAACTAAGATGTAGAACAAAACTGATGTTCAAGCAAAGGAAATGACAGGTTTTAGACAATAAAAAATCCTATAGCAGCCAATTGCCTTGTTCATTCCTTCCTCCCCACTCCGTATTAACCTATTATTTTGCTTATTTTCCTTTTCCTACTTTTGAACTTCAGTCCCCAATCACAATTACATTTTCATCTCCCTTAAATATCTGAATAATTTCTTTCATCTCATCACACATTTCTTCAATCTCATCATCATCTGCATGGCTAGCTGACATATAAACTCGTACTACCATGGTGAATGTTGGCTTCGTGTCTAACTTGGCTACACTAATGGGTTCACTATGCAGTTCATAGTAGCTTACCATCATTCGTACTTTCTTATTCATCACTAGACCTACTACTGCATTACCCCTATTTGATTTTGTATTTATAATTATATACTCACCTGTCTGGCAGTTCTGTTCCTCCTAACACTGAACTTCGCTGACTCCCTTAATGTTTAATTTCAACCTATCCATTTCCCTTTTTAAATTTTCTAACCCATCCGATTACGCTCCGAGCCGTAGAATGCCAGTTTTGTTTCTCTTGATGACATCCTTCTGCAGTAACATATTCCCCTATTTGGAGCTCTGGGCAAGGACTACTGAAGCTGTCAACAACTGGAAGGTCAGTTTGAACAAAACATTACTTTATTAGGCGCACTCCTGCCTTCCTATAACCTTGAAACTGTCTTATCCAGCCAGAATCTGAATCACAATGCAGTAGGCCATTTTCGCACACAAAAATCACTGCAGAAGGAGGAAAAAAGTGATAGATGATAGGAAAAAAAAAATCTTAGACCAACCACAGATTTAACTCTGGACCCTTGGATTATTAGTCTGACAACAAAAGGAGAAAAGTAAAGTAAGATGGAGTGTAGAGTTATAATGGTGCTCATGTAAGAAGGCTGCTGTGTGAAGCATTGCTTCTGCCTCTGACTCTCTTCAAGAAAAAATTGTATAGTTGGAAATTACCACTGTCAGTTGTTAATGTAACCCTTTGAATCACCCACAATGAAAACTATTGTGGCTAAGAACCCACAGCATGCCTAAACTAACATGAAAATCAATCCTAAATATTCTATTGTGTACCCCAAAGTGCATGTTACAGACCGATATGGCACAATGATGCTACTGCTTGGTGCATTATATAGTATACTGTTCATTGGCACTGCACATCACTTCACCACCCAACTTCTTAAGAGCACACAGTTGCAAGAATAAGACACTCCAAATATAGTGAGTGGAGGGCAGGCAGGAAGTGTACAGTAATGAAGGAAGATTAGGTGAAGGAAGAAATATTTTGCAAAATCACTGATTAAAGTGAGAATGAAAACTATCAAGAAATAAAATTTTGCTCTGCAGCCAGCTAACACAATTGCATGAAGAGCAAAAACCTGAACAATAAGACAATAAGAGCATGATCAGGAGCTACCCACTTAACAACATCTACATCTATACTCTGCAAACCACTGTGAGGTGCATGGCACAGGGTACATTCCATTGTACCAGTTATTAGGGTTTCTTCCTGTTCCATTCGTGTATGGAGAATGGGAAGAATGATTGTTTGAATGCCTCTGTGCATGCATTTAAATCAAATGCGTTATACGTTCGGCTGCATGGTCTTCTTTGCGCTTGGACACAGTTTAGGGTTGCCCGTTCATCCTGGTGGACTGCTGGTTGGTCATCATATCAATATAAAAAGCTGTGCAATGATTGCAGCAGAGGCAGTAAATAACATAGCTGCTTTCACAGGCTTCCCAGTCCCTGATGGGGTAGGATAAACCTGCGACAGGGCTGGAATAGGAAGTGCTGGAGTGTGGATTGGGCAGGTTTTGCACCTGGGTGTGTGTGTGTGTGTGTGTGTGTGTGTGTGTGTGTGTGTGTGTTGCGATAAGTGAAGAGAGATGGAGGGGGGATGGATTAAATCGCAGATCAAAGATTGATGTGGCATGTGGAGGAGTGGAAAACAAAATGCTTAAGTACGTCAGGTTGGGGGGGGGGGGGGGGGGGGGGACAGTACGTTACCCTAGGTTGAGGCTGGGATAATTATGTGAGTGGAGAATGTGTTGTAATGATAACTCTCATCTGCGCAGTTCAGAAAAACTAGTGGTGGAGAGAAAGGTCGGTTAGTGAAGCAGACACTGAAATCCACACAACAGTTTCCACCCCATCTGTCCTATCATCTCCTTCCCATTCTCAGCTCCTGCCCTGTTTATTTGCAGCCCTCAACCAACACATCCGCCTGTCTTTCTCCCACTCGTTTCCTTTTTTGGTCCTTTTTCCCCCCACCTCCCTGCCCTAACCTCCTGAGGCTGTGCCTGTTGGCAGTCTAGTCCCTGCACACTCCACTAGACAGCATTCGTCTCTCTCCCCACCCATACACTACTATCCCTTCCCCTTTCCCACCCTATCCAGACTGCTGCTTGCACCCCACATGATGTTGCATTCCAGCCTGAGATGCTGGAGTTACAAATCATATTTTTCATGAAAAAAAAGAAGGAAAAAGAAAAAATATACACTGGACTTACATGTTTAAACTTTACCAAGGATGAAAATAGAGTGCAGTATTAAAAGAAAAAATATTATTTGGTCCTGCTTTAGAGAAGTTAGATACTGTATCCTATTTTGGCACCTTGCAGTGTACAAACAACGAAGATACAGTATTAAAAAGAAAATATTTTATTTCAAACTTTATTCTGCTTTAAAGAAATCAGATAATTTGATTTGTTTCAATTCTCATGCATTAAATATATACACCTCATTTTGCAAACTTGTTAATGAATTCAGAACTTTTTCACTACAACTTGCTTTAGTGCCTGCACACATCGACTGCACTTAACACTTCATTCAAGTCATCATCTCCATCTCCACCTCTGTCACTTGAAGCACACATCAGCAATAATCTCATCATTCTGTAGTTCTGCAGACATGGTGAGATTATGATCAAAATGTACAAACCTGTCAAAATCTGCACCCTCTAGTAGAGCTAGCTCATTACCAGACATGACCTACCAGACATGACTTCGCAATCATCACTGCCATCATCAGTGGCTGTCTCTTCAAGTAAGTCACCACCCTTAGACAAACAGTGTTTGATTGTGGAGGATGATATCACTGCCAGCCAGGCAAAATACATTCCATGGCTTGTAGCAAGTTCATGGACAGATTTTCATTCCATGTGTCAGTCAGTGCTATCAAATGTTGAACCAGTTCATTTCTATAATTCACTTTAAAATTTGCAATAATGCCCAAATCAAGCAGCTGTAGAACACTGTTACAGTTTAGAGGGAAAAATTCCACTCAACCATTTTGCAAAATTACTTGGGGTGAATGTGCTGCACATCTATTCATAAGAAGAACTAGCCTCTTTTTTTCTCTCTCATTCTAATCTCCAGTTTTTTTAACCACTTTTCCATAAAATCATAGCCATCTAAGAATTTTTGTTGGATTCATATTCACGGGTTTTAGCTTTACACCTACGAAACACCTCTGATTCTTAGATTTTGCTATCACAAGTGAGAAAAGTTTGTCAGATCCATCTGCATTCATAGCAAGAAGAACTGTCATGCAAATTTTACTTTTCCTCCCTACAAAACATGAGTCACCCCTTTCAGCTAATGTTTCACTACGAAGGAGACTGTAGAATATATTGGTCTTGTCACAGTTGTAGGTGTTTTGAGGTTGAAAATCCCTTAAGATACCATGCAGAACTTGCATCAATCCAGTGTTCACCGTGACATTGTCCACTGGTTCTGATTCACCAGAAACTGTTCTCCCTGTGATTCCATGACGATCTTTAAATCCTTGTAACCATCTTGATGAAGTCAAATCAGCAGTGATGTTCATACTTCTAACTAAATCTTCCACCTTCACTTTCAGCATGTCACCACTGATCAGTAGAGCTGCAGCCCATTTTTGTTGGAACCATCTAAAAACTGCCTTTTCCAAATCTACGCAACTCCTTTCTTGTTGACGGCTGTGCTTTCACAATTTTGCACCCAATTTTAAAACTTCTTTCAAAATACTGTTTCTTCTGCTACTGACTGTACATAGTGTTGTATAGGCAATTCTTAAATCTGAAGCAATTTCACATATTGTTATGTATGGATTAGCATCCATCTTTCTTTTATTGAAAACAACAGTGCCAGGAGTGTGTTTGTTTCCATGTTGCTCACTCTTGTTAACTGTGTCTTTGTCCCTTGTCTCTGGGGCACTGCCTGCTCACTGTATTTCCATACATCACCAAAATCAAGGAAAATATCATACGGCTTCTTTTCAAACAACAATACTTACTAGTTATGCAACACTCAATTTACTTCAGTGGAATTTGTTACATGTAACAGTGAATTACTTAAAACGGCCTTATGTATATATACAGCTTAATTGACATGTTTTTACATTATATTTTGCTGGGAACAACAAAAATGTATGTATAAATACGAATTATGCAGAACAGAGTTACGTATAAATCACATTCAACTGTAGCAGCAAAACTATTCCTTTGCTTTATTATTTAACTATATTGTGACTGGATTATTTTGTGATGAGTGAACAGCAAAGGCAACTGAAAGTAAATAAACAGAAAACATATCAACATATACGTACATACATACCTGAAGTAAATCAACCACAGCCACTGCCATGTCAGTATTCTCATGCGCTAGAAGTTCAAGCATGGAGGGAACAGCCTGCAGTTCAACCATGATAGGATATAAGTCAGGTACAGTAGCAATTGCATGCAGCTCTTGAATTGTTTCATGTAATTCTACCTCAGATTCCATAAATCTGTAAATAACCCAAAACATGACTAACCTGAATTTCAACATCTCGTCAATCCAATTATGTCCTAAAAATGTATTCACAAAAATGGAAATTTAACAGACATAAAGCTACAACAATATTAAGTGTACTAGTGTGCTGTTTCTTTGCCCTTTTATGTGACTGATTTTTTTATACACATTGCACAAAATGTGTTTTTGTAAGGACATTAAAATATATGAAAAAGTACTGTTACACCAATCATACTTTTCTGGCATGTCAGGAAATTTAATCCTCATTTCCTGATTTTTCAGTGCTCTCTTTTCAAATAGCAGAATCATCCGTTTTAGAGTTGCTTCATCAAGAGGCTCTCCCTGAAAAAGAGAAGAAATTTGGAAAGTTACATTTTTAACTACTGGGCAGCGGGACATGTGACATATTTAGTCAGGTACAGCAATGGATATTTTTTAAAAAAGAAGTATTTCTCCAAGAAGGAAGTCTATTCTCAAAATATTAATAAGAACATGTGAGAAACTTATCAAAAATTTCAAGTTACCGAAGTACATGAAAAATGTTTTATCATCTGGTAACTACAGTCACGGCAATATGTTTAGTTTGCAACTGAAAGATTACAGTTTACTTACACTTTTATGTTACTATACATTATTCTCCACAAACGAATGTCAATTTTAGGTATCTTACATTTGTTTGAGGGACAATACTGGACTTTTCCTGACTACTGATTGTAACTTAGGGGGAACTGATATTACGATCTGTGTCAATGCACTATACTTTCATTTCCAGCCAAGGTAGCACAATATTTTCCTAGATTTCTACCAAATAGTAAACTGGTATCCAGACTGAAATTTTCACTCTGCATGTAATGTGTGCTGGTATGAAACTTCCTGGCAGATTAAAACTGTGTGCCGGACCGAGACTCCAACTCGTGACCTTTTGCCTTTCGTGGGCATGTGCTCTATCAACTGAGCTACCCAAGCACGACTCATGCCCCACCCTCACAGCTCTACTTCCACCAGTACCTCGTCTCCTACTGTCCAAACTTCACAGAAGCTCTCCTGTGAAGTCTGGAAGGTAGGAGACGAGGTACTGGCGGAAGTAGAGCTGTGAGGCTGGGGCACGAGTCGTGCTTGGGTAGCTCAGTTGGTTGAGCATTTATCCGCAAAAGGCGAAGGGTCCCGATTTCGAGTCTCTGTCAGAAAGTTTCTTAACAAACTGGTATGTTATTGCTTGAATTGCTGGTAGTAACTGCATTGTTCTTCTTCTCAAACTGACCAAACAATGAAATTGTTAGTCATATAATGTAGTCAGCAACTTGGATAGAAAGAAGTGAAGTGTTTTCTCATCAAATGTTTCCATAAACATATCTTCAATACTGGCAAGAGCAACACCATCGATGTGTCGGTAAATTTTATCTTTCAACTTTAATAAAATGGCTGACACATATCACAGCACTATAAAAGCAATTTCCTTACGTAAACAAAGCTATTACAATGATACTTACAAATAAGTCCTAAAGTGAAATTCACTGGCCTTCTAAAACACAAAATACAGAGCACAATGATATTACCACCACAGATGCATAATTTAGCAAGAGTTAAATAGGCAAAATATTTCAATTAAGCTGCTTTTGGGTACACTTTCTGCACATTAGACACATAACTACATTCAGATTCCGAGTAGGACATGTATCACCAGTAGTCCTTCTTATGAAGGCTGCCTGCAGTATTATCAGAAAAATTAGTTTCCATGACAGACTACTGCGTGTTCTTTCACACATTTTACTGTTTCAGGTTCCTGCTGTGAAAGTCTTCATCTAAGGCATGTGCATTAATTTCACATCATGTATTCAACAATTTCTTCCTCACTTTTAGTGTAAGATTGGTGAAGCTGCTCTGCATCCGGAAATTATCAATATCCTCTCACTCATAATTTCTGCCTTTGAACAGTATGGTACAAAAAATGTCAAATATCTTTCCACCATTAAGAGTTCACTATTATTTATGTCTCCTTTTCTTCTACATCGCATACATTGGATATTAAATAGTTTTTGAGACTATCTATGGGATTTCCAGTCAATATCAATTTTTCTTCTGAGAAACCAATTTTCTGGTACTCTATCACATGCAGGGACAGTAAGAGATACGCTAACAATGGTTATTTGCTTGGAATAAGCTGTGCATTGATGGATGAGACTCCAAAAAAATATTCTCCACATAAAAAGTGGGTCTGATCTCCCTTAGCACATCAACACAATATGAGATGCCATGCCAGTAAGCCTAAACTCCATTCAAGTTTCCTTGTAATTGACATATTTTGGTGGTGATGGGACAGTGTTGCCAGTGTGCAGCCAAGAAAGCTTCACAAGGCAGTGCTTGTAATTACAAAACAGGCAACACAGTGAGTATGTGGTGCTTGAAAAAGAACTACGATTGGCTGCTGGCAGGCCCCTACCACTTGACTCGCTGAAACATCAATCACAAAGTAATTTTAATCGGAGTACAGTTATGAACGTAACATTAAACCTATATATAAAAAACAAAGATGAGGTGACTTACCGAACAAAAGCGCTGGCAGGTCGATAGACACACAAACAAACACAAACATACACACAAAATTCAAGCTTTCGCAACAAACTGTTGCCTCATCAGGAAAGAGGGAAGGAGAGGGGAAGACGAAAGGAAGTGGGTTTTAAGGGAGAGGGTAAGGAGTCATTCCAATCCCGGGAGCGGAAAGACTTACCTTAGGGGGAAAAAAGGACAGGTATACACTCGCACACACGCACATATCCATCCACACATACAGACACAAGCAGACATATTTAAAGACAAAGAGTTTGGGCAGAGATGTCAGTCGAGGCAGAAGTGTAGAGGCAAAGAAGTTGTTGAAAGACAGGTGAGGTATGAGTGGCGGCAACTTGAAATTAGCGGAGATTGAGGCCTGGCGGATGACGAGAAGAGAGGATATACTGAAGGGCAAGTTCCCATCTCCGGAGTTCGGATAGGTTGGTGTTGGTGGGAAGTATCCAGATAACCCGGACGGTGTAACACTGTGCCAAGATGTGCTGGCTGTGCACCAAGGCATGTTTAGCCACAGGGTGATCCTCATTACCAACAAACACTGTCTGCCTGTGTCCATTCATGCGAATGGACAGTTTGTTGCTGGTCATTCCCACATAGAATGCATCACAGTGTAGGCAGGTCAGTTGGTAAATCACATGGGTGCTTTCACACGTGGCTCTGCCTCTGATCGTGTACACCTTCCACCGACACCCCGCACCCCTACCTTCTACCTTCTTCCTAAAATCCACAAACCCAATCATCCCGGCCGCCCCATTGTAGCTGGTTACCAAGCCCCCACAGAGCGTATCTCTGCCTACGTAGATCAACACCTTCAACCCATTACATGCAGTCTCCCATCCTTCATCAAGGACACCAACCACTTCCTTGAACGCCTGGAATCCTTACCCAATCTGTTACCCCCGGAAACCATCCTTGTAACCATTGATGCCACGTCCTTATACACAAATATTCCGCACGTCCAGGGCCTCGCTGCGATGGAGCACTTCCTTTCACGCCGATCACCTGCCACCCTACCTAAAACCTCTTTCCTCATCACCTTAGCCAGCTTCATCCTGACCCACAACTTCTTCACTTTTGAGAGCCAGACATACCAACAATTAAAGGGAACAGCCATGGGCACCAGGATGGCCCCCTCGTACGCCAACCTATTCATGGGTCGCTTAGAGGAAGCCTTCTTGGTTACCCAAGTCTGCCAACCCAAAGTTTGGTACAGATTTATTGATGACATCTTCATGATCTGGACTCACAGTGAAGAAGAACTCCAGAATTTCCTCTCCAACCTCAACTCCTTTGGTTCCATCAGTTTCACCTGGTCCTACTCCAAATGCCATGCCACTTTCCTTGACGTTGACCTCCACCTGTCCAATGGCCAACTTCACACGTCCGTCCACATCAAACCCACCAACAAGCAACAGTACCTCCATTATGACAGCTGCCACCCATTCCACATCAAACGGTCCCTTCCCTACAGCCTAGGACTTCGTGGCAAACGAATCTGCTCCAGTCCGGAATCCCTGAATCATTACACCAACAACCTGAAAACAGCTTTCGCATCCCGCAACTACCCTCCCGACCTGGTACAGAAGCAAATAACCAGAGCCACTTCCTCGTCCCCTCAAACCCAGAATCCTCCACAGAAGAACCACAAAAGTGCCCCACTTGTGACAGGATACTTTCCGGGACTGGACCAGACTCTGAATGTGGCTCTCCAGCAGGGATACGACTTCCTCAAATCCTGCCCTGAAATGAGATCCATCCTTCATGAAATCCTCCCCACTCCGCCAAGAGTGTCTTTCCGCCGTCCACCTAACCTTCGTAACCTGTTAGTTCATCCCTATGAAATCCCCAAACCACCTTCCCTACCCTCTGGCTCCTATCCTTGTAACCGCCCCCGATGCAAAACCTGTCCCATGCACCCTCCCACCACCACCTACTCCAGTCCTGTAACCCGGAAGGTGTACACGATCAGAGGCAGAGCCACGTGTGAAAGCACCCATGTGATTTACCAACTGACCTGCCTACACTGTGATGCATTCTATGTGGGAATGACCAGCAACAAACTGTCCATTCGCATGAATGGACACAGGCAGACAGTGTTTGTTGGTAATGAGGATCACCCTGTGGCTAAACATGCCTTGGTGCACAGCCAGCACATCTTGGCACAGTGTTACACCGTCCGGGTTATCTGGATACTTCCCACCAACACCAACCTATCCGAACTCCGGAGATGGGAACTTGCCCTTCAGTATATCCTCTCTTCTCGTCATCCGCCAGGCCTCAATCTCCGCTAATTTCAAATTGCCGCCACTCATACCTCACCTGTCTTTCAACAACTTCTTTGCCTCTACACTTCTGCCTCGACTGACATCTCTGCCCAAACTCTTTGTCTTTAAATATGTCTGCTTGTGTCTGTATGTGTGGATGGATATGTGCGTGTGTGCGAGTGTATACCTGTCCTTTTTTCCCCCTAAGGTAAGTCTTTCCGCTCCCGGGATTGGAATGACTCCTTACCCTCTCCCTAAAAACCCACTTCCTTTCGTCTTCCCCTCTCCTTCCCTCTTTCCTGATGAGGCAACAGTTTGTTGCGAAAGCTTGAATTTTGTGTGTATGTTTGTGTTTGTTTGTGTGTCTATCGACCTGCCAGCGCTTTTGTTCGGTAAGTCACCTCATCTTTGTTTTTTATATATAATTTTTCCCACGTGGAATGTTTCCTTCCATTATATTAACATTAAACCTAAATATTCGATCAGGTTTGACTTAAGTTAACACTGTTAATAGAACTTATTACTTACCTCAACTGTTTCGGTCTCCACTAGTTTCAATATTTTCTCCCTTTCTTCTTCAGTGATATCAGGATTTAGTATTTCTTGTGGTTTCTGTATTTTCTTTTGTTTATCAGACCTGTCTATTTCAATTTGGTTATTCTTCGACACCGATACCTTTTTTATTTTACGGTGCCTTTCAAATTCATTTTCATAGTCTTCTTCTTCATCATCATCCTGGAGACGCTTTGGAGTGTTTGGAGGCTGAAAGTACATTCATTTGATAATTCACTTACATAATGACCTGTATTAATACTTCTCACACACACACACATATATACTAATGGCTTGAGGTTTCTCAGAGAAGAGTTTCTTTGCCTGGATTTGAGCCAGGAGGAGCTGATAAGTTCTTTGGATTATAGTATTATATTACACATCACATCAGAAGATAGTTTATGAAGAGACAGAGAGAATGATAGAGAAGCACAGAGCAGAAGAGGTCCACTTATTTGAGTTGGCAGAGAAAAAGACACCTTCCACATTGACAATTCTTACGAAGTGCTTATGCAGACAACAATGGAATAAATTTTATTGTACACTGAAGAACAGTTATCTGTGTCCAAGAGTAAACATCTAGAATAGAACCAGTGATGTACTTACACGTTTCGTGGAGGAATGTTGTCAGTGCTTGCATTAGGTATGATAGAAACAAAAGAAGGTGGCTTAGCTGTTTAAGTTACACAGCCAATGAGAGAATAGCAGGCAGACACCCAGTGTTTCGAAGTAATACATTTGGAAGAAAGGGTGAAACATTGCCATAAATGAGGTTTATAAATTTAACTGCTCATTGTTTGAGTTGCAGCTATTTAGAACTATGCTAGTTTCTGCAAGCCAAGGATAGTGTTACAACCCATGATATATTCGAAAACCAGTGAAATATTTCTCTGTTGTGTTGCAATGCAATCAATCTGTGCGAGCACACGGTGAAAGTGGATCAATATTCTTTAATTAAAAATCATGGGAGGAGGCAGGTAGATCAAAGTTTTTTAATTAAATCATGAGAGAAGGTAGGTAGATCAATGTTTATTAATATATCGAACATGTGACTCTGTTATTGATAAACAATGATCCACCTACTTACTCCCTTGACTGAATTAAAAAAACACTGATCCACTTACTCAACATGATTCTATCTACACAAACCTTTGACTCTTTCAGTCATTTCATCACCACATTTGATACATTTTCATGTCTCTGCAATTAATCTGTGAGATATGCACCAATGGACGACACTGCCGTGCAGAACCAAATCACTTAAATCAGTCAACATTATAACACACGCTGCCATAATCACAAAATATTTCTCTTGAAACTCACAAACAAGTCATAAAACAGCAAACTAGACAGTTGTTTCAATTTCGTCGCTAGAAATACATTGCCTCTGTTCTCACTTCTCTCTGGTTACGTCAAAGAATCATCTCAATGGTTATGTAAAACACATGTTGCCAACCTACAAGCAATACATAAGCACTGCCATGACTGCCACTTCTCCTTATCTACGCTTCTTTTGTTAAGGTACCCAGCACTTGGGGTGATGCATGCACAGAACCAAAATGTAGGTTGCCTACCAAAGTAGCAAGCACTGTAATACCATTTAACAGTTGATAATGTATACACCACCTTAGCATGCAATTAAATTGGATATCTCAATAGTTACAGGTTTTTGGCATGCTTTATGAGCAGAAAAGTACATCAGGAACTGTGAAATGGACAATAATAGTTAAAAAGTTTGAAGATTTTAATAGTCTGATCTTGGATAAGCTGCAGCATGCTCATTTTCTACACAATGAATGAAATACGCTGGCTAACAATAAAAATAATTTTTCAAAGAAACCTGAAATAATTTTTGCCTGGCAACTACAATTCCCATTCAGAAGAATTTACATTATACTGTATCTCAACACTTCACAGTCATCACCATAGCAGATCTACAGCTTACAGTACTTGAAGACTACATGCAGTCACTACTTATACGGCTGTATTACAGAGCTCTATGGACATGGAAAAATTTAGCCCATCCACATGTATACAGTGAAATGTATATAAAAAAGAGAAATGTTACCACAATGAGTATGGCATTGATAAAAAATTAATGAATGGTCTCTCTTAATAAGTACATGTAAACAAAACAGTTAAATATTTCTGTGAGGTTCTACAGCACATGGCACTGAGCAGAGAATACGTAAAAGTTCATTTCGACAATTGTAGGCAACAGCTGCTTCTGTGAATTTAAATCCCTTCCTTACATATGTGTAAGTCATTTTACTTGAGCTACTCACACTCACTAGCAACATGAAAAAAGGCTACACATGAATTACAAAGGTTGCAAACTATGAGTACAATCTGTCCTATAAACTAACTTAATCTTAGGTAAATATATTTTCCAGTGGGCTCTTTATTCACCTAACAGTACCTATAACATGTCAGTGGCAGTGTGTTTATGCTTCCATTTAAATTTCATTGTGCAATGGACTGCATGTGTTAGTAAATTAATTTAGCTGATGTTAGGAAAATATTGCGAACCAAATGTGATAATCAGTACATATCTTTCTGGTTAGTGATGTAGGTGTACAACAGCTATCAGCAATACTGGATGATTCCTTGATGGTGTCACAAACTTTTTAGGATGGTGGAGAATGATAAATGTATCAATTTGAGGTAAGGATACCTGTACCAGAAACGAATGAGTTGAAAGTTATAAGCAAAAAGCACTCTGATACCTCCGACAGTGAAAGACGTGTACTGGTACATAATGTTAATGCTGAGATTGTAGGGTAGGCAATTTTCAGGCATGGTAGTATGGACCAAAATAAGGAAAAAAGTCCAGTAAACATGGTCTCTAAAATACCTCAGGAGCTATGAGCACTCGTTCATCTTTGCTACATCTCCACTATCGAGCGACTGGTACGAATATCAAGAGCTCAGATGCAAACCCAGTTCTAAGCAAAGAAGGGAAAGCAGAAAGGTGGAAGGAGTATATAGAGGGTCTATACAAGGGCGATGTACTTGAGGACAATATTATGGAAACGGAAGAGGATGTAGATGAAGATGAAATGGGAGATACGATACTGCGTGAAGAGTTTGACAGAGCACTGAAAGACCTGAGTCGAAACAAGGCCCCCGGAGTAGACAATATTCCATTGGAACTACTGACGGCCGTGGGAGAGCCAGTCCTGACAAAACTCTACCATCTGGTGAGCAAGATGTATGAAACAGGCGAAATACCCTCAGACTTCAAGAAGAATATAATAATTCCAATCCCAAAGAAAGCAGGTGTTGACAGATGTGAAAATTACCGAACTATCAGCTTAATAAGTCACAGCTGCAAAATACTAACACGAATTCTTTACAGACGAATGGAAAAACTAGTAGAAGCCAACCTCGGGGAAGATCAGTTTGGATTCCGTAGAAACACTGGAACACGTGAGGCAATACTGACCTTACGACTTATCTTAGAAGAAAGATTAAGAAAAGGCAAACCTACGTTTCTAGCATTTGTAGACTTAGAGAAAGCTTTTGACAATGTTGACTGGAATACTCTCTTTCAAATTCTGAAGGTGGCAGGGGTAAAATACAGGGAGCGAAAGGCTATTTACAATTTGTACAGAAACCAGATGGCAGTTATAAGAGTCGAGGGACATGAAAGGGAAGCAGTGGTTGGGAAGGGAGTAAGACAGGGTTGTAGCCTCTCCCCGATGTTGTTCAATGTGTATATTGAGCAAGCAGTAAAGGAAACAAAAGAAAAATTCGGGGTAGGTATTAAAATCCATGGAGAAGAAATAAAAACTTTGAGGTTCGCCGATGACATTGTAATTCTGTCAGAGACAGCAAAGGACCTGGAAGAGCAGTTGAATGGAATGGACAGTGTCTTGAAAGGAGGATATAAGATGAACATCAACAAAAGCAAAACAAGGATAATGGAATGTAGTCTAATTCAGTCGGGTGATGCTGAGGGAATTAGATTAGGAAATGAGGCACTTAAAGTAGTAAAGGAGTTTTGCTATTTGGGGAGCAAAATAACTGATGATGGTCGAAGTAGAGAGGATATAAAATGTAGGCTGGCAATGGCAAGGAAAGCGTTTCTGAAGAAGAGAAATTTGTTAACATCCAGTATTGATTTAAGTGTCAGGAAGTCATTTCTGAAAGTATTCGTATGGAGTGTAGCCATGTATGGAAGTGAAACATGGACGATAAATAGTTTGGACAAGAAGAGAATAGAAGCTTTCGAAATGTGGTGCTACAGAAGAATGCTGAAGATTAGATGGGTAGATCACATAACTAATGAGGAAGTATTGAATAGGATTGGGGAGAAGAGAAGTTTGTGGCACAACTTGACCAGAAGAAGGGATCGGTTGGTAGGACATGTTCTGAGGCATCAAGGGATCACCAATTTAGTATTGGAGGGCAGCGTGGAGGGTAAAAATCGTAGAGGGAGACCAAGAGAGGAATACACTAAGCAGATTCAGAAGGATGTAGGTTGCAGTAGGTACTGGGAGATGAAAAAGCTTGCACAGGATAGAGTGGCATGGAGAGCTGCATCAAACCAGTCTCAGGACTGAAGACCACAACAACAACAACATATTGAACAAGTGCTCATTCTTCTTAAAGTATGCTTTTAGAGTACATGTTTACTTGTAACTTTTTTTCCTTGTTTTGGTGGATGCTATTACCTCTGAAAGCGGCCTATCATATAATCTTAGTAACAACAGTACTAGTACATGTATTCCACTGTAGAGGTATCAGAACAGTTTTCACTTATAACTTTCGACTCATTCGTCTCGGATACAAGTATCCTTACCTATAGTTGACACATTTATCCTTCTCCACCATCCAAAAAGTTTGTGACATCATCACAGAATCATCCTGTATACACATACATCTACAGGCACAGGTGCCTACAACTTTGATGCTTTGTAGTGTTGTTGGTCGAAGTTTCCACACATCGGTCCCTATTCAAAATATTATGTACTCACTCCTCTCTATAAGTCCTAGAAGTTTGTAATGGGAA
Source organism: Schistocerca piceifrons (assembly GCF_021461385.2). NCBI lineage: Eukaryota > Metazoa > Arthropoda > Insecta > Orthoptera > Acrididae > Schistocerca > Schistocerca piceifrons. The sequence goes on along the minus strand of NC_060139.1, from coordinate 309,409,689 downwards.
TTTCCAAACACCCTGTATTAGGGCAGTCAAACACAAATGAGACAGATGGAAAAAAGTGAATAACCTATTTATCATTTCAAAAGTAATTATCATAGCTATTGATACATTCATCCTACTGTGAGACAAGGTGGCCAGTGCCTCCATGGAAATACGTTTGCAGTCTCCTACAGAACAACAATTTTACCTACGCATGCACCTCTTCATCTGAAGCAAATTGGCAGCCACGAATGTCTTACTAATGTGGGCCCCACAAACAAGGAAATCACATGGTGAGAGATTGGAACTACATGGAGGATGAGTAAGGGATTCCTAACAAAACTCCTGCAGCATACACAAAACAACCTTTGCAACAATACAGTATATTGTAGGAACTCAGAATGAACAGAGTACAGCAGGACTGAATTTCTTTTGCTCGCAGGTGTACGAAATGTAATCACACAAATACAATTTAGCACAATTCTGAGGATCTAAAATACTCTTTTGTTTCATTTTCATTATGAGAATTTGAATTACGTAACTCTAAACATCAATTTAGAACTGTTTTATAACGAAATAAAAAAATCAAAACCAATACTTTCCTTGGTGTAGACACACACGACTGCAAGGAAACTGGCTTGCCACCCCTACCTGACTGGTTGGCTGGTTAGTTTAAAGGAGAGAGGGAGGGAAGGGACCAAACTGTGATGTCATCGGTCCCTTGTTCCCAGTAAAATAATTACACAAAGGAAAGAAGAAAAGAAAGGAGATGTACAGCACAACAACAGGTGAATGGAAGAACCAGAAGAACAACAGAAGGACAACCAACACTACTGTGGACAAAACAGGAAAAGAAAAACCACAGAGAGAAGCAAGAAACAGTTAGAAGGGATAAAAACAAGAGAGCAGATGACCGTGGCTGGCCGACCACGAGAATAAAAAGGAAAAGCCAGCCATTCTGTGACACATTAATACATCTAGCCTAAAAGCATTAGAGTGGAGAAAGGATATGCACGAAAACTTATATAGAATGATAAAACCCACCGTCATGTATAAAACATAAAACTAAATTATCCAATGAGGCACTGTCAGTTAAAATTAATGGCAACGAGCCCGTCCTTCGCAGCCAAAGAAGGACAGCTCACCAAGATATGGGCCACTGTCAGCCAGGTGCAGCACCAACACTGAGGTGGATCATCACGGCACAGGAGGCAACTGTGTGTCACCCAAGCGTGGTCAATGCGGAGCCGACAGAGAACCACAGAGTCCCTGCGAGAGGCCCGCGTGGAGGTCTTCCATACATTTGTAGCCTCTTTAATGGCACACAGTTTGTTGTGCGTACTGAGGTTATGCCATTCCGTCTCCCAGAGCCGCAAAACATTAGGGCGTAATATTGACCACAGCTCAGTTGCAGAGAAGCCCATCTCCATAAGTGGTTTCCGCATAGTCTGTTTGGCCAGTCTGTCGGCAAGTTCGTTGCCTGGGTTTCCGACGTGACCTTGGGTCCAAACAAGCACCACTGAACGACTGGACCATTCCAGGGCATAGATTCACTCCTGGATGGGTGCTGCCAAAGGATGACAAGGACAACACTCGTCGATAGCTTGTCGTCTGCTCAAGAAGTCAGTACACAGAAGAAACGACTCCCCATGGCACGAACGGATGGTCTCAATAGCACGAGATATAGCCACCAGCTCGACAGTGAAAACATTGCAGGCATCGAGCAAGGAATGCTGTCCTCCGTGGACATACACAAAGCCGACGTGATCATAGCCATCGAGCCGTCGGTGTAAACCACTTCATGGCCTCGGGACATGTCAAGAATCGAAAGGGAGTGGCAATGGAGAGCTGCAGGGTTCACTGAGTCGTTTGGGCCATATGAAAGGTCCAGACGAAGCCGTAGCCTAGGTGTACACCATGGAGGTGTATGAGAATGGACCTCAAGTATACGTGGTAAAGGCAAGAACTCAAGTTCAGAATGAAGGGATCGGACACGAACTGCAACTGGAAGCTCTGACCTGGCGCCACTGATGCAGGAGTTGAACCGCCATGGGTGCGAAAAGGAGATGGTAATTCGGATGTGCAGGAGAACTATGAACGTGTGCATCGTAACTGGCCATCAATTGTGCAAGCCAAACCTGCAATGCAGGGACTCCGGCCTCCACCAGGACACTGGCCACTGGACTTGTCCTAAAAGCTCCTGTCACTAGGCGAATGCCACAGTGGTGCACTGGGTCAAGTAAACACAACGCTGAGGGTGCGCCAAACCATAAACCAGACTCCCATAGTCAAGGTGGGATTGAACAAGGGTTCTGTAGAGTTGCAGCAGCGTCAATCTGCACCCCAGTTGGTGTTACTCAGGTAGTGGAGGGCACTGAGGTGCTGCCAGCACTTCCACTTAAGTTGACGAAGGTGAGGAAGCCAAGTCAATTGGGCGTCGAAAACCAGTCCTAAGAATTGGTACATCTCCATTACAGTGAAGGGATTGTCATTAAGGTAAGTCCATAACACACGACTTTGCACCCAAAAACTGGAAACCGTGGGCTAGGGCCCATTACTGCACCTTGAGGATGGCTCCCTGTAGGTGCTGCTCAGCAACACCAGTACTGGTGGAGCAATACAAATGCATAAGTCATCTGGACATGGAAAGTATGCAGGGTGTATACGTGGATGAGGAAAAAAAATTCCTGGATTTCCCGGTTAAAAATACACTTTCTCCCGGATGAAAATACACTTTCTCTGTGTTAAGTAACAGTATACTTTTCCTCGGAACTGTAAAACTTATCAGTCCTTTTGACGGTTGTGGTTTTATACACCAGCGTAGAATTTCCCGGCACTTTAGTAAACGAAACTCAGGGAAAAAACACGTTTTGGAAAGATGTCTGATGTGCAGCAACATGTACACTGCATATTTTCGTATTACGAAAGTATAGATTCGAATTCCAGCAAACACCACATGTTACTTTCCGACAAAAATAACTTCATTGTTCTGCAAGGCGATTAACGCTTGACTGTCAGAAAGGTGGAAACAAAATAAAATCCGAAACTAATAACATATTTTAGCCTTCCGTAATTATGTGAGTGTATTTTAATTCACTTGATAGCTCCCGGCCACAAAAATCCGTTTGGTTTTCATTTGACGTGAGAGCAATAAACGAAGAGGAAACAGCAAAATCACTTAACATAAATGAGTCCCGTGGAGACTACCCACCTCCCCACTACAACTCAGACTGCTCTGTGCATCAGGTCCGGATCTACGATATTTCTGATCCGGGGCAATATTAGATAGTGGCGCTTCCCATCCCTCCAGCGTTTCAGGTAGGACGCCAAAAATTTAAATATCGACTTTTTAAAAAATCTTCATTTTGTAACGCACAACTTTCTGAAGAGCCTGATATATAAAACATATATGTTCGAGGGAAACGTACGACATGTTATTTGGTCTGCGTGCCGAAGTGCAGTGCCACGCCTCTTCACACAGCATTCTTCCATCGCACGTCTCTGTATTTCGCTCTATGGAATTCAAACGTGTAATATTTTGTAATGGGTGCCATCAAACTATATTCAGACCAGTGAAAATTAAAATGTCCTGTGGTGCCTCTCCTGCTACCAGTCGGCCGGTATGACATCCTGCCCCTCTTTTTAAAAATCTCGCAATTAATACTAGATAGGATTATCTGCAACCGGCAGAACAAGAACTCTTCACAAAATTTGCAGTCTTTACTGCCTATTAGCTAATAACTTGCTGTTTTGTGCGACATAAAATTAAATATAGGATACATAAAACGAGTAAAGACATGATACAAGCAAGACGGTACACATTTCTTTAATGCTCAAGTCCTTGATTTTTTTCTCTCTAATCCTGCCACAGCTTTATATGGCGTACTTTCCTTTCTGGAAAAGATTCTATTACCTCGTCAAAGTTCGTCAATGTTTTGCTACGTGAAAAAACGAAATGTCATTGTCTAATACTAGAAAAGCTGTTAATACAAATAATACCCAAGACTGGTGTGGTTTCTCGATCTGTTTACGTGTATTTTGTCACTGCTAGGTAAAACGAAATAGGCTGGCCTAATATTGCAGCAAACATTACACACACCACATAAACGAGACTATTTTGGCACAAATGGTCATTTTTATAACACGACAGAATATAATGAACGAATTACCAATATCAAATGCCTATCAGGCCTACTACAAGCAAAAAGTTTGATGTTAGGAAATAGTTTCACATTTTATTCGTACTCTCTAGCATCTGAAGAATAATATGAATTTGCCCCCCGCCCGAAACTGCCACCGCCCGAAACTGCCACCTGGGGCAGATACCCCGGTTTGTCTCCGCCCCCTAGTTCCGGGCCTGTTGCGCATACACGGATCTGGCAGCTTAGGCGCATCATTAAAATTTATACGGATAGCAACTGGCTGCTTGCTGCTATTGCTTATACAGATAACTGCCACACTTCTGTAGCCAGAAGCGGGAGAAGGTACAACTCATACACGACTCAACTGCACATGCGCATAAGCTCGCTTGCAACCGCTCAAATGAATCTAATGTAAACAGTTGTGACGTCATGCTCATCAGTGGCAATTTGTTGTTATGAAACATTGCATACTCTTCCTAAAGCCTTTGACACATTTTGCTGTTGGCAGACGTTTGTATGAGCACTGTGTTTTGTTCTTGTATATGGTACATTTCCCTTGCAACTTAAGTTTTATTTTCGTTTTTTCTCTCTCGTTCGTGTTTTATTGGTGCAGTATTATTCTGCAGTAGCGAGATACAGTAATATTCTTTCTTAGAGTATTGGTTCTTACCAGCCAAAGTTACAAAAATTTTAAGGGAAAACTAAAACAATAAGAAATTCTCGGAATTCTAAAAAATTCCCGGATTTTTCCCAGTTTTCTCCCGGATGGAAAAATTCCCATTTTTTTCCTGAATCTCCCGGTTGTCCTGGGTCGTATACACCATGGTATGAAGCGACATGAAATTTTGCATAAAAATCGGGAGCAGGCCTTGGAGACCCCACTCGTACAATGTGGCAAGGATATGATGTCGTCAGGTCATGTTGTACGCTTTTCGTAAATCAAAAAAGACGGCAACCAGGTGTTGGCGTCTGGAAAAGGCTGCTCGGATGGCAGATTCGAGGGACACAAGATTATCAGTGGTAGAGCGACCCTGGTAGAAGTCACCCTGACATGAAGCCATAGGGCACGTGACTCCAGGAACCAACCCAACCGCCGACACACCATATGTTCCAGCAGCTTACAAAGAACATTGGTGAGGCTGATGGGCTGATAGTTATCCACATCAAGCGGATTTTTACCGGGTTTGATCACCGGAATGAAGGTGCTCTACCTGCCATTGCGATGGAGAGACGGCACCGCACCAGATCCTGTTGAAGATGACTAGGAGGTGTCGCTTGTAGTAGGATGAGAAATGTTTAATCATCTGACTGTGGACCTGATCTGGCCCAGGAGCAGTGTCCGGGCAATGTGCAAGGGCACTGAGGAGCTCCCACTCTGTAAATGGGGCGTTATAGGATTCACTGTGGCGTGCAGTGAACGAGAAGACTTTCCCTTCCAGACACCGTTTGAGAGTGCGAAAGGCTGAGGGGTAATTCTCCGATGCAGAGGCTCGAGTGTAGTGCTCAGCAAAGTGCTCGGCAATCGCGATTGCATCAGTAGATAACACGCCACTTACGTTAACACCGGGAACACCTGTTGGGGTCTGGTACCTGAAAACATGTTTGATCCTTGCCCAGACTTGGGAAGGTGACGTATGGCACCCAATGGTCAAGACATATCTCTCCCAACACTCCCGCTTCCGTTGTTTGGTAAGTTGGCGAACACAACCATGGAACCGTTTAAAGGCTATGAGGTGCTCCAGAGAAAGGGTGCTGCTTATGACACTGTAGAGCTCGCCTATGCTCAATAACTGGTTCAGTGACTTCCGGTAACCACGAAGGGACTGCCTTTCACCGGGGGCAGCCTAAAGAATGAGGGATCGCGTTTTCTGCCACAGAAATGATTGTTGTAGTCACCTGACCAACCATCACGTCGATGTTCCCTTGCGGGGGAGAACAATGGTAACAGCAGAGGTGAAAGTTTCCCAGTCCGCCTTGTTTAAAGCCCATCAGGGCAGGCATCTACATCTACATCTACATCTACATTTATACTCCGCAAGCCACCCAAGGTGTGTGGCAGAGGGCACTTTACGTGCCACTGTCATTGCCTCCCTTTTCTGTTCCAGTCGCGTATGGTTTGCGGGAAGAACGACTGTTTGAAAGCCTCCGTGCGCGCTCAAATCTCTCTAATTTTACATTCGTGATCTCCTCGGGAGGTACAAGTAGGGGGAAGCAATATATTCGATACCTCATCCAGAAACGCACCCTCTCAAAACCTGGCGAGCAAGCTACACCGCGATGCAGAGCGCCTCTCTTGCAGAGTCTGCCACTTGAGTTTGCTAAACATCTCTGTAACGCTATCACGGTTACCAAATAACCCTGTGACGAAATGCACCGCTCTTCTTTGGATCTTCTCTATCTCCTCCGTCAACCCGATCTGGTATGGATCCCACACTGATGAGCAATACTCAAGTATAGGTCGAACAAGTGTTTTGTAAGCCACCTCCTTTGTTAATGGACTACATTTTCTAAGGACTCTCCCAATGAATCTCAACCTGGTACCTGCCTTACCAACAGTTAATTTTATATGATCATTCCACTTCAAATCGTTCCGCACGCATACTCCCAGATATTTTACAGAAGTAACTGCTACCAGTGTTTTTTCCGCTATCATATAATCATACAATAAAGGATCCTTCTTTCTATGTATTCACAATACATTACATTTGTCTATGTTAAGGGTCAGTTGCCACTCCCTGCACCAAGTGCCTATCCGCTGCAGATCTTCCTGCATTTCGCTACAATTTTCTAATGCTGCAACTTCTCTGTATACTACAGCATCATCCGCGAAAAGCCACATGGAACTTCCGACACTATCTACTAGGTCATTTATATATATTGTGAAAAGCAATGGTCCCATAACACTCCCCTGTGGCACGCCAGAGGTTACTTTAACATCTGTAGACGTCTCTCCATTGATAACAACATGCTGTGTTCTGTTTGCTAAAAACTCTTCAATCCAGCCACACAGCTGGTCTGATATTCCGTAGGCTCTTACTTTGTTAATCAGGCGGAACTGTATCGAACGCCTTCCGGAAGTCAAGGAAAATAGCATCTACCTGGGAGCCTGTATCTAATATTTTCTGAGTCTCATGAACAAATAAAGCGAGTTGGGTCTCACACGATTGCTGTTTCCGGAATCCATGTTGATTCCTACAGAGTAGATTGTGGGTTTCCAAAAACGACATGATACGCAAGCAAAAAAACAAGTTCTAAAATTCTACGACAGATCGACGTCAGAGATATAGGTCTATAGTTTTGCGCATCTGCTCGACGACCCTTCTTGAAGACTGGGACTACCTGTGCTCTTCTTGAAGACTGGGACTACCTGTGCTCTTTTCCAATCATCTGGAACCTTCCATTCCTCTAGAGACTTGCAGTACACAGCTGTTAGAAGGGGGGCAAGTTCTTTCGCGTACTCTGTGCAGAATCGTATTGGTATCCCGTCAGGTCCAGTGGACTTTCCTCTGTTGAGTGATTCCAGTTGCTTTTCTATTCCTTGGAAACTAATTTCGATGTCAGCCATTTTTTCATTTGTGCAAGGATTTAGAGAAGGAACTGCAGTGCAGTCTTCCTCTGTGAAACATCCGTGTGCTTGATGGCGGGTCAATGACAGGAAGATGGGGAAGTGGTCACTACCACACAGGTCGTCATGTGCTCTCCAGCGGATAGATAGGAGAAGTCCTGGGCTGCAAATGGATAAATCAATGGCCCAGTAACTACCATGAGCCACACTGAAACGTGTGGCGGCCCCAGTATTTAAGGGCAGAGGTCGAACTGAGACAGTAAAGTTTCGACATCTCTGCCTCAACCAGTAAGCATGGTGCCACCCCACAAGGGGTTCTGGGCTTTGAAGTCTCCCAAAGGTAGGAAAGGTTTAAGGAGTTGATCGATGTTCCATTGTGGGAACAAGACAATTATTTCCTGCATTGTCATTCTGACAGCCACAGCTTCAAGACGGGTTTGAAGGGGCACAGTTTCACTACAGACAGTTTAGGACATAAACGCAAACTCCATCTGACACTCAATTATATTCGCTATGGTTCCTGTAATATCCCTTATAGCCGCGGAGGGTAGGAGCCTGATTTTTGGGAACCAGGTTTCCTAGAAGGCAAAGCAGAAAGCAGGTGTAAAGCTTAACAGTTGCCATAGCCCAGCCTGGTAGTGGTAAAAATCGCCGCAATTCCACTGGAGGACGACATCGTGAGACTGGGAAGGTTGGTTGGTTGTTTTGTGGGATTGAAGGGACCAGACTGCTACGCTCATCGGTCCCTTTTTCCAAAAACTTCAAACACCCGCACAGAATAAAAACGAACAATGGAGATGACAAGAGACGACTCAGGACAAGAAAGATTCAGACATAGACAAAAGGAATTAAAATCACACAGAGTGTGACAGTGGTTGGCCAACCATAGAGACAAAAAAGGAAAATCCAACCACCCAGAAACACACTAAAAAACCCAGTCTAAAATCATAGACCAAAGGCCAGATTCAACACAAAAAACTACAAACACTTAGATTAAGTGATAAAAGCCCCCTGCTTGAATAAAATGCAAAACTAAGCCTGCCATAGCAGTGTCATCTGTTAAAAGGGTAGGGAGCGTATCAGGCAGTGCAAACGTCTGCCTGAGCACAGTTAAAAGGGGACAGGCCAAAAAAAAGTGGACCACCGTCAAAGCCGACCCGCAGCGACATAGAGGCGGGTCCTCACGGCACAGTAAATGGCTGTGTGTCAAGCGGGTGTGCCCAATGCGGAGCCGACAAAGGACAACTGAGTCCCTGTGAGTGGCTCGCATGGATGACCACCACACTTTCATCGACTCCTTGATAGGACGGAGTTTGTTTGGTGTGGTCAGGTTGCGCCATTCAGTGTCCCAAATCTTGAAATATTTGAGGCGTAAGACTGCTTGCAAATCGGTCTCCGGGAGGCCAATGTCCAGAGATGGTTTACTGGTGGCCTGTTTGGCCAGTTGGTCAACATGTTCATTGCCCGGTATCCCAACATGGCCTGCGGTCCAAATGAAGGTCACTGAGCGTCCACTACTGCAGAGGACATAAAGAGACTCCTGGATGAATAATACCAAGGGATGCCTGGGGAAACACTGGTCGAGGGCTTGTAGGCTGCTTAAGGAGTTACAGCAAATGACATAGGACTCACCAGAGCAGGAGCAGATATATTCAAGAGCGCGATAGATGGCAACCAGCTCTGCAGTGAATTCACTGCAGCCAACCAGCAAGGAGCGTCGTTCTGTATGGTCAACGTGAGCATAAGCAAAGCCAACAAGACCGTCGACCAGGGAGCCATCAGTGTAGATGGCGTCTGAGCCCCCAAACTCGCCAAAAACAGAGAGGAAGATCCGGCGGAGGATCTCTGGTGGGACTGAGCCTTTGAGGCCAAGCAATAGGTCCAGCCGAAGCTCCTGCCAAGGCATTGACCATGGAGAGGTATGGAAACGAGTCTGCAGGAAAGGGGGTAGGGGGCAAGCGTCAAGGTCATGAAGAAGTGACTGGGCACAGACAGCTAAGGGTTCTGCAATTCCGGGCTGCCGTTGTGGGAGATGGACCGCCGTGGTGGGAAAAAGAAGATCGTAATTTGGGTGGCGAGGTGAACTATGGACATGCGCGGCATAGTTTGCGAGCAATAGTTGCCGCCGGAGCCGCAATGGAGGGACGCCCGCCTCCACAAGGAGGCTGTTCACAGAACTAGATCGAAAGGCTCCCATAGCGAGGTGAACTCCACAGTGGTGGACAGGGTCTAGTAGATGCAGTATAGAAGGGGCAGTTGAACCATACACCATGCTTCCGTAATCAACACGGGACTGCACAACCGCTTGGTACAACCACAATAGTGTACGACGATCAGCACCCCATTCAGTGTGGCTCAGGCATCGAAGGAGATTGAGATGCCGCCAGCACTTGTCTTTAAGCTGACGAATATGGGGAAGCCAACTTAAGCGGCCATCGAAGACCAGTCCCAGGAAGCGGTAAGTCTCCACTACGTCTAGTAGTTGGTCATCAAGGTAAAGTTTGGGATGGGTGTGGACGGTAGGGTGATGGCACAAGTTTCAGCAGCCGAAAACCGGAAGCCGTGGTCGATGGCGCATGATCGCGCCTTCCGTATAGCTCCCTGCAGATGGCATTCAGCTACAACAGTAGAAGAGGAGTAGAAAGAAATACAAAAATCATCAGCATAGAGGAGGGGAGAGACTGACGATCCTACTGAGAGCGCAACACCATTAATGGCAATTAGAAAGAGTGGGACGCTCAGGTCAGAGCCTTGCGGGACCCCATTCTCTTGTGTATGGGGAGTGCTATGAGAAGCATCAATGCGAACTCGGAAAGTGCTATAGGATAAAAAATTCTGTATAAAAATCGGGAGTGGTACCCAAACCCCACTCATGCAGAGTACCGAGAATGTGGTGTTGCCAAGTCGCATCGTAGACCTTTGTGAGATCGAAAAAGTCAGCGATGAGATGTTGTCGCTGGGAAAAGGCTGACTGAATGGCAGACTCCAGGTACACCAAGTTGTTGATGGTGGAGCGTCCGTGGTGAAAACTGCCCTGGGACGGAGCCAGGAGGTTCCGAGACTCAAGGAGCCAATTCAACCGACGGCTCATCATATGTCCAAGCAACTTGCAAAGAACGTTGGTGAGGGTAATCGGGCAGTAGCTGTCCACCTCCAGTGGGTTCTTGCCAGGTTTCAGAATGGGGATTACGATGCTTTCCCGCCATTGCGATGGGAACTCACAGTCAACCCGGATACAGTTGTAAAGGTCTAGGAGGCGCTGCTGGCAGTACACCGAGAGGCGTTTGAGCATCTGACAGTGGATGTGATCAGGCCTGGGAGCCGTATCAGGGCAAGCAGCTAGGGTACTTTGGAATCCCCACTCACTGAACCGAACATTGTACGATTCAGGATGGCGCATATGAAAGGAAATGCTCTGACGCTCCAACTGCTCTTTCAGGGAGCGGAAGGCCAGCGGGTAATTCGTTGAAGCAGAACACTGAGCAAAATGCTCTGCTAAGCGGTTTGCAATGGTGCCAGATTTAGTACAGACTGCTCCATTCAGTGATAGCGCAGGAACACTGACGGGGGTCCGATAGCCATAGAGTCGCCTAATCTTGGCCCAAACCTGCAATGGAGAGGTACAGAGGCCAATGGTAGAGACATATCTTTCCCAGCACTCCTGCTTGTGTTGGCGAATGATGCGGCAGGCCCACGCAGGGAGCTGTTTAAATTCGATGAGGTGTTCTAATGAGGGATGCCGCTTGTGACACTGGAGCGCCCGCCTGCGATCTTTAATCACCACAGCGATCTCAGGCGACCACCAAGCCACAGTCCTCCGCCGAGGGGACCCAGAAGAACAGGGAATGGCAGATTCTGCAGCGGTAACGATGCCGGTGGTGACCGAGTGAACCACCGCATCAATGGCATCATTGGAAAGAGGCACAATAGTGGCAATGGAGGAGAACAAGTCCCAGACAGCCCTATTCATAGCCCATCTGCAAGGGCGCCCAGAAGAGTGACACTGTGGCAGTGACAGAAAGATCGGAAAGTGGTCACTACCATACAAGTCGTCGTGTACACTCCATTGGACAGATGGTACGAGGATAGGGCTGCAGATCGAAAGGTCGATGGCTGGGTACATGCCATGTGCCACACTGAAATGAGTGAAGGCACCATCATTTAAAAGCGAAAGGTCGAGCTGTGCCAATACATGCTCAATGGTGCTGCCTCGGCCTGTTGCCACTGATCCACCCTACAGAGGGTTATGGGTGTTGAAGTCGCCCATTAACAGAAAAGGTGGCGGCAATTGGGCTATCAGTGCAGCCAGGACATGCTGCAGGACATCACCATCCGGTGGAAGATACAGACTGCAGACAGTAACAGCCTGAGGCGTCCACACCCAAACAGCGATAGCCTCTAAACGTGTTTGTAGAGGGCAGACTCGCTGTGAAGGGAGTGAAGGACGTAGATGCAGATGCCACCAGGTGGAAGATACAGACTGCAGACAGTAACAGCCTGAGGCTTCCACACCTGAACAGCGACAGCCTCTAAAGGTGTTTGTAGAGGGACAGACTCACTGTGAAGGGAGTGAAGGAAGTAGATGCAGACGCCACCAGATACCCTTTCGTAAGTTGCTCGGTTCCTATAATAACTCTGATAGCCACGGAGGGCGGGGGTTCGCATTGCTGGAAACCAAGTTTCTTGAAGAGCAATGCAGAGGAAAGGGTGAAGGCTGAGAAGTTGTCTGAACTCAGCAAGATGGTGGAAAAAACCGCTGCAGTTCCACCAGAGGATGACATCTTCTATGGCCGAGAAAGGTGTGAGAGGACCAAGGAGGCAAATTACGCCGCTGGGTCACTTGCTGCCACCGATTGAGTACCCGTGCGAGTGACATCCATTGCGTCTGAGGGTTCGGCGAGATATAGGTCCTCAGCGGACGCCAGAATCTCTACCCCATCCTCAGACGCTGAGTTGTAGGAAGCGGTGGGATGGGTGTCACCGCAATGTCTCGATTCTTGGGAGCCTTTTTCTTTTTCTGCTTTTCGAGCTGTGCCTTCGGTGGTTCTGGCTGGGAGGGCTTCACTGGGTCAGTCTCAGTGACAGACGAGGACCGTGAAGCCCTACGACCAGCGACCTGTGGTTGCTTCAGCCACTGTCGGGTGTCCGCTTTTCCACTGGTCAGAACATGGTAAGGGAGGGCCCCAAGGGACCTCTTCCTGGCGAGAGGAGCCGAAGAAGACTTACGCTTCTCCGGCTGGGAAGTGGGAACTGATGTCCCTGATGGTTGTGGGGCTGTTGCTCCTGAAGTAGATGGAGCAGGAGCGACAGGTAGTGAAGTGCCCCCCACCATCAAGGGGGCAGGTGGATTCTGACGGATCAGAGATGTAACCAAACGCGCCGAAACAGGAGACGGTAGAACTGTTGTCGCAGCGGTGGCATAGGTGGAGGTCACTGGCACAGGATGGAGTCTCTCATATTTCTGCTTAGCCTCTGTGTAGGTCAAGCGGTCCAGGGTCTTATATTCCATTATCTTCCGTTCTTTCTGGAAAATCCTACAGTTCGGAGAGCAAGGGGAATGGTGTCCCCGCAGTTAACACATATGGGAGGCGGGGCACATGGAGTATTGGGAAGCGAGGGACATCCACAATCTCGACACGTGACACTGGAAGTACAGCAGGATGAAATATGCCCAAACTTCCAGCGTTTAAAACACCACATTGGAGGAGGGATATATGGCTTCAATCCAAGCAGTAAACCATCAGCTTGACCTTTTCGGATAAGGCGTCACCCTCGAAGGCCAAGATGAAGGCACCGGTGGCTACCTGATTATCCCTCGGACCCTGATGAACGTGGCAGATGAAGTGAACACCTCGTCGTTCTAGGTTTGCGCGTAGTTCATCATCTAACTGCAGAAGAAGATCCATGTGGAATAAAATACCCTGGACCATGTTTAAACTCTTATGGGACGTGACGGTAACTGAAACGTCCCCCAACTTGTCGCAAGCGAGCAACCTCCGTGACTGGGCACAGGATGCTGTTTTGATTAGAACTAACCCAGAGCGCATTTTGGCCAAGCCCTCCACCTCCCCGAACTTGTCCTTTAAATGCTCCACAAAAAACTGAGGCTTTGTTGACATAAATGATTCACCATCAACTCGCGTACAGACGAGGTACTGTGGTGAATAAACCTCACTGCCTTCTTTAGCCATACGTTTCTCCAATGGAGTGGCCAGGGAGGGAAATGATCTCAGATTGTACTTCTTGCCATTGAGGTTAGACCTTGATTGCTTAGAGACTGCTGCTGGAGGCCCACAAGCGAGAGATGATGTACCACACTTCACTGCGGGCCATCTGCCCTGATGCCACCCACTCCGACCAGGGGCTCTCCCCACGGGCGCCACCCAGCCACAGCAAAGACCACCTGGCAGGATGGCCTTTGCCAGGAGTCCTGATGCCCCAGACAGATAGGCATCTACTCCTGGGCATACATGGGGAGGTAGCAGCTCAGGCATCAGCAGTGCGATCCCTGTGTAGTCAGGCGGCTACCACCAAGAGAGTACATGACGACCCCACCACAATGGACTGGCTACTGTGCTGGATGTTGGGTGTCGAATGTCCATTTATATAGGGAGCGAAGACGGAAATGCACAATGGAGGGAATGTATGCGACCCAGAACACACTGCAGCCGATGTGGCCGGAAGCTCGGTGTAAGTCCAACTCCATGTCAATATCGAATGTGCCAGATCTTAGGGCAAGATGAATTTATGATGCACCACGTAAGGCGTCCTTCCCCAAATGGTATGCACTAACAGAAAATTTTGAAATGTAGTGGTCAAATCCCTTAGGGGACCATCACATTCAGGCCGAAACGTTGGAGACTCCTTTTAGTCGCCTCTTACGACAGGCAGGAATACCGCGGGCCTATTCTAACCCCAGAACCCGCAGGGGACAGACTGGGAAGGCATGGAACATTCAATGAGGCAGTTTACGCCTCAGGGTCACCTGCTGCCACCGACTTATTGCCTGAGCAGTCTATATCCATTGTGTCTGAGGGCCCGGTGAGATCCAGGTCCTCAGCGGATGCCAGAATCTCCACCTCATCCATAGACGCAGAGCTTGTAGGTAGCAATGGTGTGAATGCCACCGCAATTCCCTTGGTCTTGGGGATCTTCTTCCTGGATTTCCCTGGCTGGGAGGACTTCACTGATTCAGTCTCCGGGACTGAGGATGAGTGCGAAGCCCTAAGATCAGCTGCTTTTGGGCTCTTCAGCCACTGGCAAGTGTCATATTTCCCACTAGCAGAAACCTGGGAAGAGAGTGAGCCCAAGGGACCCATTCCTAGCGAGAGGAGCCGAAGAAGACTTACGCTTCTCCAGCGCAGAAGTGGGGACTGATATCCACGATGGTTGGTTGAATGGGGGGCGGGAGGGGGGGGGGGGGGGTTGCTCCCAAAATAGGTGGTGCAGGAGCAACAAGGAGGGGAAGGCCCCCCACCATCAAGGGGGCCGGTGTAGTCTTCCGGCTCTGAGAGGTAACCGGGTTTGGCGGAGCTGATAGGGCTAGAACTCTTGTAGGAGTGGCGTAAGACGATGTCAAATGTACAGGATGTAGGCGTTCAAATTTCCTCTTAGCCTCAGTGTAGGTCAGTCGGTCCAGGGTCTTGTACTCCATGATTTTCCTTTCTTTCTGGAGAATCCTGCAGTCAAGCGAGCAAGGCGAATGGTGCTCTCTGCAGTTGACACAGATGGGAGGCGGGTTACATGGAGTATTGGGATGTGATGGGCGTCCGCAATCTCGACATGTGACATTGGAAGTACAGTGGGAAGACATATGGCCAAACTTCCAGCGTTTAAAGCGCCGCATTGGGAGAGGGATATAGGGCTTTACATCACAGTGGTAGACCATCACCTTGATCTTCTCGGGTAATTTATCAGCCTCGGAGGCCAAGATGAAGGCACTGGTGGCAACCTTATTATCCCTCGGGTCCCAGTGGACATGGCAAATGAAATGTACACCTCACCGCTCAGACTGCAAAAGAAGGACCCTGTGAAATATGATAATGCTGATTTCATCAAGACTGACCCAGATCTCATTTTGGACAAGCCCTCCACCTCCCCAAATAAGTCCTCTAAATGCTCAACAAAACACTGAGGCTTCATCATCATGAAAGATTCTCCATCAGCTCTCGAACATACAAGAGCAGCTGCCATCCTTAAGCCTGACTTTCTCCCATGGTGTGGCCAGGGAGTGCAATGATTTGGGGTCGTATTTCTGTCCGTTGAATTGAGGCCGTGAACGCTTTGAGACTGCTTGTGTTTGACCACCAGCAAGAGATGACGTACTATGTTTCAACATGTGTCATCTGCCTTGATGCCACCCACTCCGACCAGGGGCCCCTCCCCACGGGCACCATCTGGAAGGATGGCCATTGCTGAGAATCCCGAAGACCCAGGGTGACGGGCATCTACTCTTCGGTATACATGGGGAGTTAAAGGTGCAGGCAACAGCAGAGTGATCCCTGTGTGGTCAGGGGGCTACAACCAACATGGTACATGGCGGCCCCACCACAACAGCCTGGCTACCGTGCTGGATATCAGGTGCAACCAAGCAAACAAGTCCATTATCATCATCAGCGTAGAAAGCGATACTGCACAGTTGATGGAAAAATACGCACCCGGGAGGGTTACCTCGCCCAACAGTTGGAATCTGAGCAGAAGTGCAGATCACCCTCAATGAAGGATGTGAAAGGTCTCAGCGCATGTATGACATGATGTAAGGCGCCCTTCCCCAATTGGTTCGCTCTTCAGGAAAGTTTTGAAAAATGGAGGTAAAACCCTACAGGGAACCATCACATAACAGATGAAATGTGTGAGACTCCTTTTAGTCGCCTTTTACGACAGGCAGGAATACCTCGGGCCTAATCTAACCCCCAGACCCGCAAGTGGGGCTCTGCCTGACAGCTATCTGCACTTCTTAGAATTACAAACAGCTGATGTGTCTCCAGAGCACATAAAATGATACAGTATACAGTCATATGAAACACAGTCCACTTTGGAAACCATCCTAGCTTGAATGAAAGTATCATACATGATACATAGGGTTGCTAGATGTCAAGTATGCAACAACTTCATCATCTTAAAAACTGAATGTTATAAAGACATAAACAAAGGGGGGAAAATTATTTAACAGAAGTACTTCTGCAAATCGCTAAAGATATGTACAAACGAAGAAAACAAAAAGAAAGAAAACCTCTGGTGATATTAGCAACTAACAGAGAGAAGGTGGGAATTTAAAGCTAATGAAGATGATGTTTTTTAATTTGATACAATATGAAAAGTTAAACAAAATTATTTGGAAATGGTTCAGAGAGGATGTAGAAGATATGATGTAAATCTCACACAGGAAACAACTGAAAACAGTTTGAGAATAATGGGGGAACAGATAGTTGCAGTTAAACGCCAATACTTCATTGACAGACATGGATGGGAGTGCGATCTGTTGTGACAGCTGAAGGGGGAGGACACTCTGGGTGTGGTCACAAGAGTGCAGCATACATTATGAGGTGGAGTGGCTTTAGCCACTTAGTCTGCAGCAGCCAACAAATAAACTCTGCAATTGGTAGAAGCTAGAGCCTGTGAAACAGCGTGGCAATCAGAAGGTAGCAGGTAGCAGAGTGAGTTACTTCCAGCTTTACTGATGCTGGTAAATCTGGCCATTTGTCATTTGGAAAATGTTCTCACATTTACACACAGTTTTACTCTACACACAGACAGATGGAGTACATTGATTCCATCCTGAATGGAAATGTTGGCATCAGGACGGGCATTCAGTCACCAACTGCCACCAAAATCGGCTCAATCAATGTCACAATGCCAATCTCGCAGTATGATTGGGCAGAAGCACATGAAGAAGGAGAAGAAGAATGAAAATAAAGAATGCTGGAATTAATGCCAGAAGACATGTAGGAAGCCAATCAAGAAACGGAAACAGAAAGGAATCGGTGAAGAATGATGTTTGACACCTTACTGATATTTTATTGAGAAATGAACACTACAGCAATCAAAGAGCATAGTAATGAGGCTTTGAGAGAGCACACAGACAAAGAACTTGATTGTTCGGGAAACTCTGCTGAAGAGGTACAAATATTTCTATGCCTTCTGTGCTTTCATCCTCAATTTTAATGAGCCCCCAAAGGCTCAGTAAAGTTTATTTAGTTAGTTCCATGTCACGGTTGCATACATATTCCTTAATGATGACTAGTTTCGAATTTGTCCATTCACTTTTAAACCACTGCCTATGCCAAAAGTACATCACTGGTAAAAAAATAAAATACGAATAATAAAATATGTGGTGTTAAAAAATCCATATTTTGAGAGGTGCAGTATGGACCAAAACAAGATAATAATGTCCAATAAACATGGGCTCTATTTGCATACCTTAAAAGTTATGAGCACAAGTTCACCTCCACTACTGTGTAACACAACTCTTCTACTGCAAGCACTTTGCTACTACGAATGCTCTACAGAATGCAGTAAACAAATGAGAACACATTATTCTGTTATTATGAAACAGCAAAGCTTCTAAAGTCATTGTCTTTCTATTACATATGGCCTGCACCTTGTAAGCCATCACTAAAGGAGGTGTTCAATACTATATTTGTGCTACCACTGAGCAAGTTGCAGGCTGTAACATGTTTGTGTCACTCGATGTGGAGCATCAATGTTGCACATGGCCATCTTGCCTTGCCCATTCACCCTGTGAGTGGACAAGTGGGGGTTCAAGCAGAGGGGAGGGGGTCTGCTAGCTTTCATGAGCTACACTGTTAGGCCTGTTATGGAGCCCTTAGGGAAATAGTGTCCAGGGTTGGAAAGATAAACAATGTTCACTCAGTATGTTTGCCTGGGATCTCATCTAAAATGTGGAGGAAGCTACTGATGGCACATTGGGCAGCCATCCTCAAGTTGCAACTCATGACAAAACTGGCAAAACCTGTTGGTTGGGATCTGACACCATCTTCTGTTCATATGGGCAGCTAGCAGAAGTGGTGAAATGTACTAGCCTTACTAGTGGGAAGCAAGCAGAGCTTGTAATTTATAGTACTTTATCTCGAATTGACTGGGGTTCTTTGGTTTGGAACCAAGAGGATGGTCTCAACAAGAGGCCCTATCAATTATATGATGGTCTCTGTGTTATGGGGTGGAGAATTGTAGGTCCCCTTGATAGGTCACGGGTGCATCACACAGAGGATGTAGTTACTTTGTTAACAGATTATTTCTTTTTCTCTTTTTCTTAAGGCTAGGCATTAGTTTGAGGTCCTTTGAGGGATGCACGCAGGTCAATACGCCAAATGAAATCAGATTACATACAAAATGAAGATACTGTGTCTCTCAAAATGTTAACAGTCAATTGCTAGAATTTTACTGCTCAGCAGGATATTTGTCACACTCAAATTGTACTTGGAACTGAGAGTCAGATGAAACCCAAGCTACGAAATATTTAATGAAGCATGGGATGTATACAAAAGGACAAGTTAGATGTCATAGGAGGAGCTGACAAAAATACTGTGTCAACTGAGGTCAAAATTGAGTGTGACTGTGAATATCTGAAAGAGAGTTGCTGGCCTATGTGAACTTTACCAGCCACCCAATTCTGCCATAACAACTGTACAATAATTCAAAGAAAGTCTACACTCAGTACCATGGAAGCACCTTGATCGAAGAGTATTAGTTGTTTGAGACTTTACCATATCAAGTGTAGACCAGGAATCCATGGATTCAATTGTTGATGTACAAAGTCAGTCACGAGAAGTAGTTCTGACGATGTTTTCCGAAAATGTGTCTTGAGCAGCTATTTCACAACCCACACACAATGGAAATATTTTAGACCTTGTAATAATAGTTCCAACATTACTGACAGTGTTAGCAGTACAGGCAGGGATTAGTTAATGTGATGTCACCTGTAACAATAATGTTTACTGAAGTTTGTAAGCCCATCAATACGACTAGGAGAGTTTTTATGTAGAAAAGAGCTATAACTGAGTAGCGATGGACCAAGCGTTATTAATTTCACAGCCGGTCACTATGCTGCTGCAGGATGCTACACAGGGCAGCAGGTATTAAGAACCAGTTCCTCAGCTGTAGAGTTAAAATAACAACTTGATTTATTTAGCAGAATTCATACTGCTGAATAGTCAGTGCCTCAGTGGTGCATGTTGAGCCTGGGCAGTGATGCTTGCTTGTGACAGCAAGAGAGGGCTACCAGCACAAAGATGTTGGGCTGGACTGGTGGCAGTGCAAGAAACAAAAGCAACATCTTGGCAAGCACAGAGCTGTGGTAGGCCTGCAACCGTCAGACATGCAGAGGCACCAGACTCCATTGCAGGCTGGTCATGCTGTTAGGGGCAAATGCAGTGACCAGTTAGCAGCTCGCAGTGGATGCAGTTCAGGAGGCATCCAAGAATGGACTGCAAACCAAGGACACACAGAAGGTGCCCTCAGGTTGGTTGATGTCAGTCAGTAGTAGATCTCCAGCTCGAAGGCACCAGTTCAGCTCCCGGCAGCATCAAGACTACACGTAGCAAATAGACCAGAGGCTAGCAGAGGCAGCATCTAGTAGTATTTAAATAGTGGATGATCCACTTTGGGTCTACGACTGCTGTGGAATACTTTTCAGTGTAGGACCCAGTCGACAACAGAAACTGCATTGCTGGGGCAGGTGGGTGCTCCATCCATCTCGGTTATGATGGGACATCGCTTTTAGTCATTTAACCAAAGAAGCGGCACCACATCAGGCCTTAGGAAGGAGTAGTCCAGATCGTCACTGCAATGGCCTGATCCTTGTAATATACTGCGTCCCTGACAGCAGGTAGCACGGCCCTGTGTGTGGTAACCGAGCTCACTTCAGTGCCAAATAGAGGCTTCCGTCATGTCTGATCAGCATCTTTCCAATTTCTGCAGAGGAATGTTGTGAGCACCCTTCTGGCTCACCTTGCCATAGGTTATGAACACCGATTTGTATAGGTAGTGACATAACATTTCTCCTCTCTTTAGATGGTCTGGTCTACCAGATTGTGATTTGTGTTACTGATGCAAATCACTTAACTTTACATTTAAGCATATGCTCCATTCTAACACACCTATTTAATGATGGTTTAAACTGATCGTAAATTGCACTCTTGAAAACTATGTGCCAGCAGTAGATTAAGGCTGGAAATGACCCCACCGTGGTTTAATAACAAAATTCGGAATTTCAGACTATGCTGTGAAAGCACAGATTGCTGCACCTTTGGTTCGAAAACAAACATGGAAATGTCAAAAGGCAAAAGTTAGCAAAAAATTGTGCAACTGTAAATAGATTGATACACAAAGCACACAACCACTTCCACAATGATACCTTAGCGAAAGATCTCACTGCATTTAATAAATCATTCACACAGGAAGGTCACACAGACATATCATTATTTGACTGTTGCATCGACTCCCATATGGAGGAAGTGCTAATAGGCAGTCCAGGTGCTGAGAAACAACTGAAAGAGTTGAAAACAAATAAGTTGCCAGGCCCAGACAGGATCCCAGTTTGGTTTTATTGAGAGTACTCTTTAGCATTGGCCCATTAGTTAGCTTGCATCATCACAAATCTCTTGGCTAGCACAAAGTAACACGTGACTGGGAAGAAGTGCAGGTGACTACTGTATACAAGAAGGATAAAAAACAGAACCTCAAAATTACAGACCAATATCCTCAACATCAATTTCCTGCAGAAATCATGAATATAAACTATGTTCAAATACGGCAGAATAATTTTTTTTATTTTTTGAGACAGAAAAGCTTCTGTCTACAAATCAGCACAAATTTAGAAAGAACACCTCATGTGAAACTCAGCATGCCCTTTTCTCACATGATGCACTGCAAACCATGGATGAAGCTCAACGGGCAACATTCCATACTTCTACATTTTTGGAAAGTGTTTGACACAGTGCTAAGCAGCAGACTGCTAATGAAGCTCCAAGCATATGGAACAGGTTCTTAGGTATGTTAGTGGCTCAAACGTTTCCTAAGTAATAGAATCCAGGATGTCTTCAAAGACAAGGATATAGTCAGGAATGCTCCAGGGAAGTGTGATAGGAACTCTACCTCCTTGAATACATAACCAATCTGATGGATAGGGTGAGTAGCAATCTGCAACTGTTTACTGACAATGCTGTAGTATATGGGGGGAAAATATTGACACTGATTCATTGCAGGAGGATACAGGGCAACTGAGAACTTTTTTTGGTGTGATCAATGGGAGCTTCCTCTAAATGCCAATGCGTAGGAAAAACAATTCTGTAATGTTTAAATATAATATTAGTGGTGGACTGCTTGGCACAGTAACATCAACAAAATATATAGGCATAATGTTGCAAAGCAACATGAAATGTAACAAGTGCCTAAGGTCAGTACTAGGGAGGTGACTAGTTGGCTTTGTTTTATTGGGAGAATTTTAGGAAAGTGTACCCCCTCTACAAATAAGTCCACATACAGAACATTCGTGCAATCCATTCTTCAGGATTGCTCTAGTGTTTGTGATCCCAACCAGGATATATTAAACGAAGACATTGAAGAAATCCAGAGTTGTGCTGCTAGATTTGTTACTGGTAGGTTCAATCAGCATGCAAATATTATGGAGATTCTTAATGAACTCAAATGTGAATCCCTGGTGGGAAGCCAATGTTTTTGCGAAACACTACGGGGAAAATCTAGTGAACCATCATATGTGATTAACTGCAGAATAACTCTACCTTAAATGTCATATGAGGACCACAAGGACATGATAAAAAATACTAAGGCTCATCAAAGGTTTTTCCTTCACACCACTTGCGAGTAGAACAAAAAGGGAATGACAAATAGTGGTCACTTGTGGAGTATATATGTAGATGTAGAAAGAATCCCCTCTTGTCCTGATACTGAACCAGATATTCCTAGCACATTCCTATGTGTAAGGCTTTCTACTCATTATACACGTGTTAGAGTACCAATTTAGTGCACAGTTTCTGATAACACAATTCTCTGCACACCATCTCCTTTAAAAACATATTCACATAAGAATTTGTTTTAACATCAATAATGGACTCCTATCCCATGGGACAAAAATCTACTGCACCACATTAGCCCCTCCAAAATTGGGTACACCACTTGAACATTTTA
This sequence comes from Schistocerca piceifrons, assembly GCF_021461385.2. Taxonomy (NCBI): domain Eukaryota; kingdom Metazoa; phylum Arthropoda; class Insecta; order Orthoptera; family Acrididae; genus Schistocerca; species Schistocerca piceifrons. The sequence goes on along the minus strand of NC_060139.1, from coordinate 309,386,838 downwards.
CTAGATTTGAATTATGTTTCTCTAACATGGTTGGCATTTGATGATAAATGTCAAACTCTGTTACATTTTATCTGGACAAAAATGGAATAACACCAAATAGAGCTTGCTTGATGCCTACATCACTACTGGCACAAATGGTTGTTATACATAGCACAGTTTTGTCTGGAAATTCATATTTTCTGCACAGTGGAGTTAGCTCAGCAACACTGCTATCATATGGTCAAAAGACCCTTTACAGACTTTGCGGTCAGGTTCCTTACACCAAAGCATGAAAAACACGTCTAGAAAACATATGCATCAAAATACATATCTTGAGATATAGGAGTACTACTTCATCTTTAACACTGTAAAACATCTCTTCTACTGCAAGTGCTGTGCTTTACACATTTTGGGGCCAGCCGCGGTGGCCAAGCGGTTCTAGGCGCTTCAGTCAGGAACCGCGTTACTGCTATTGTCACAGGTTCACATCCTGCCTTGGGCATGGAAGTGCGTGATGTCCTTGTTAGTTAGCTTTAAGTAGTTCTAAGTTCTAGGTGACTGATGACCTCAGCTGTTAAGTCCTGTAGTGCTCAGAGCCATTTTTTTAACACATTTTGGGAGGAGGTATGGACCAAACGATGAAAAAAAGTCTAGTAAGCATGCGGGCTAACAACTATGAGCACTTTTTCATCTTCTCTGCTATGAAACATGTCTCTTCTATTGAACAAGTGCCCACAGCTCTTAAAGTATTCATTTTAAAGCTCATGTTTACTATACTTTTTTTCTTGTTTTGGAGTAAGGAACCTGTCCTCAAAGTCTATATAAGGAATTTAGTTGCACCCTGTATAGCCCAAGATATATTTTAATTCTTGTACAACACAAATTTCGTTGTGAATTGCAAACTGCAAGATACTTTAAGAAAAGCGGTACTCTATTATATTCAAATCTCTGGCAAGAATTTTGATGCACATTATGAAGATGTAGGCCTATTGCACAAATATGTAATGCACGCGTGGGCATTTAGTAAGTCTTACCCTTATTTACAATGTGAATGTTGCCAGTGGAGGTAAAAAAACCAAATTACAAAATTTAGCTTATTCTGCTTGGTTTGACAACACTTTTACTCTCAATTTTTCAATAAAGCCATGGATCAAGTAAAAAGCCCGGCCAACTCGTCCATTTTTCAATTAATTTCTTAGAAGAACTAACTGGTGTATAGAATTAATAGGCCTAACATCAATATGTAATGTGAGTTATATATACATTTTCTGCGCATGTTAAGTACGTTAATACAACTAGTCTAATCAAAAACTTTACACACCTTTCTTTTAACAGTCCTTTCCACAATTCGTAAGTACAAGCGAATATATTACTACGTTTTTAATGCTGTTATTTGTTAATGAAAATGTGTTCCGCTGAGTTTATTTACTGGTTCTAAATTAATATAAGTAGCAACACCTGTAATGTTGAACGCTTAGCAGTACGCAAACTCACAAAAAAATTGTCTATAGTTTTCTTGTATTCACTTCAACTCTACTCGTAACCTACAACGAATGTTGTAGAATAATGACAGGCAGACATTAACCAGTAAATTATATTGATGAGCAATTGAATATCGTTAATCTAGAACTGATGTTTGAATAATATGAAGTACTAAAACTGTTGTACACAAATGAGGTTTATAGAAGTTTGTTATTATCTTGCTTTAGTGAAAATAATTCTACTCACTGTAACAAGATCAACCGAGGAATGAATGTTTACAACTAATGTTTACTCCTACAAAGTAGACCAACTCTAACCTCCAACTTCGAAGCGTCTGTGAGTAGAAGACAGTTTAAGTCACAACGCTAAAAACTACATGAAATTATCAAGCAAAAAATGACGGAAACAAATATTATTACAGTAATATAACCTTGTATGACAGTAATTCTCCTATGTCCATCGCTGCAGCACTCTTCCCATACAACTTCGGTCTCGCTTGTTGCTATTGTTTTGTTTACTATTAGTTTCTGGCTTGTTCGCTGTACAGCGCTACGTGTTGAAGGCTTGAACAATAACCATAGAGTCGTCCTCACTCTCAACTTGGCAAGTGACGAGGAAGGGTTAAGGTGGAAGTGTTCGAATAGTAACTGTGAGTTACGCGATATAACAACAGTCTGCGAAGAAATTGTAGTTTGTTAATCCTCCACCCAGACGCGGCAAATTCCAACAGGTAACATCCAAAATCATGCTTTTTTAATCATTTTGCAATTAACCAGCTATTATAAATTATAGTAACAGCTTGTTTTGCCGGCAGCTGCGCGTTCACGCTTTGTCAAGTTTGTACGGAAGAATGTGGGAGATTTCATCAATGGTAAGAACACTTTAGTAATGTGACTGTACGCTTGCCCCTATTATATGCGTTGTATTACCATATATGAGCATGACATAACGAAGTTTTATTAAATTGACATGAACACGCTTTTAAGCCCGTAATTAGCTCTATTCAATTTGCGATGCTGTTCTTACTTCATTTAAGATTTGTCACAAAATAACCCTTCGTGTACTGCAACAAAATTTGATATTCATTTGTATAACACCAATTAGTAAACTAGGAGAGCAGTTATTAATTACAGGCATTGCGACAAAGTATATAAGTTCTTTATTTGGGCATGATGAATAGGGACATTGTAATCATCGCTGTACTGTAATAGCTGGTCAATTAAATTGCGAACTTACGCGCACAATCACAAACAATACATACAACATGTAAATAAAAAGCTGAGTAAAATTCCCGTTGCACGCGTAATGAAAGGTTTGCTAAGAATTCAGTAACTTAAGTTAATTGTATAGTGCATTGTTCAGGTTAACTTTGGCACACGAATCACCTGAAATGGTTTTTTTTTTTTACACTCGTTAGTTGTGATGCATTGTTGGCCTCGCCCTAAACACTTTTTGGCTTGGTTTAGCTCTCTTGGGTAGCTTTATTGTTGTATTGTTTTTGAGCAGTTTTTTCTGAACTGTAGAAAAATTAAGATTTTTCTAATATCTTCTGTTAATATCTTTTTACGAGTATTTAAAGTAAATGAGATTTAGAAAGAATTCTGCAAAGGCCACGCCAGTTAAAATGAGGCCCAGTGGATATTGCCACTCGAGCGGCAATAATGTCGCAAGGATATTTTCCACACGAGGGGTAATAATCTTGCATTGTTGTTGTTGTTGTTGACAAAGCCAACATTTTTGCATAAAAATAAATGTTGCCCCGTTTCATGAATTGTGATACGATCAACGCTATTTTAATGTTAGTCGACGCAATTTATCATTTTTTCCCCAAAATTCGATTAAGTTTCCACACGTTACAACGAACGTGAGAATGGAGGCGTCGCCGAAATGTCCTAGGAAGTTACATTCATGACCAAGTACATGTCTGCATATTATACGTATTGTTTGCTGTGAAAGTTGCATCTGTGTATATACGTATCCAATGATGTTACGTGTGGAAGTTTGGAGATCATGGATTTTATTTTATAATGGGATTAAATCGGATGATAGGTTCTTTCTTCTTTTGAGGAGGATGTAAAAATCGTTAAGTTAGCATTTTTCTATAAGAGTGTAAATAATTCAGTCTATGGCACGTATGCTCCATTCCACATGCTCACGGATATACGAAGGGTATCCTACCATAATCACTTTTGAAATAACGGAGCCCAAGACAGTTTAGGTCGAGTAGCTTGAACTTCCGGCGCTTCACATAAGTTTCATATTCTAGTATCGTGGGACTTTTACAGTCCCCATATCGTGCTAGTGATCGTACGCTGCAGCCAATGTATTCAATTTTTACGATGCGTGACGGCAATATAGCCATATTCTTGTCAGAAGAGTGCATGATCCACATCTTGCTCTGGTTCTGTGACCGAAAGTGCGTCTCATCCCTATACAGGGTGAGTCACCTAACGTTACCGCTGGATATATTTCGTAAACCACATCAAATACTGACGAATCGATTCCACAGACCGAACGTGAGGAGAGAGACTGGTGTAATTGGTTAATACAAACCATAAAAAAATGCACGGAAGTATGTTTTTTAACACAAACCTACGTTTTTTTAAATGGAACCCCGTTAGTTTTGTTAGCACATCTGAATATATAAACAAATACGTAATCAGTGCCGTTTGTTACATCGTAAAATGTTAATTACATCCGGAGATATTGTAACCTAAAGTTGACGCGTGAGTACCACTCCTCCGCTGTTCGATCGTGTGTATCGGAGAGCACCGAATTACGTAGGGATCCAAAGGGAACGGTGATAGACCTTAGGTACAGAAGAGACTGGAACAGCACATTACGTCCACATGCTAACACCTTTTTATTGGTCTTTTTCACTGATGCACATGTACATTACCATGAGGGGTGAGGTACACGTACACACATGGTTTCCGTTTTCAATTACGGAGTGGGATAGAGTGTGTCCCGACATGTCAGGCCAATAGATGTTCAATGTGGTGGCCATCATTTGCTGCACACAATTGCAATCTCTGGTGTAATGATTGTCGTACACGCCGCCGTACATCTGGTGTAATGTCGCCGCAGGCTGCCACAATACGTTGTTTCATATCCTCTGGGGTTGTAGGCACATCAAGGTACACATTCTCCTTTAACGTATCCCACAGAAAGAAGTCCAGAGGTGTAAGATCAGGAGAACGGGCTGGCCAATTTATGCGTGCTCCACGTCCTATAAACGCCCGTCGAACGTGTACCTCACCCCTCATGGTAATGTGCATGTGGGTCAGTGAAAAAGACCAATAAAAAGGTGTTAGTATGTGGACGTAATCTGCTGTTCCAGTCTCTTCTGTACTTAAGGTCCATCACCGTTCCCTTTGGATCCCTACGTAATTCGGTGCTCTCCGATACACACGATCGAACACCGGAGGAGTGGTACTCAAGCGTCAACTTTAGGTTACAATATCTCCGGATGTAATTAACATTTTACAATGCAACAAACGGCACTGATTACGTATTTATTTATATGTTCAGATGTGCTAACAAAACTAACGGGGTTCCATTTTAAAAAAACGTAGGTTTGTGTTAAAAAACATACTTCCGTGAATTTTTTATGGTTTGTATTAACCAATTACGCTAGCCCCTCTCCTCACGTTCGGTCTGTGGAATCGATTCGTCAGTATTTGATGAGGTTTACGAAATATATCCAGCGGTAATGTTAGGTGACTCACCCTGTATATTATTTCCCCTAAGCTTATCAGTCGCAATTACTGAGGTGAAAAGACTTCCATCCAGTATCACTATACTCAAGCAGTAATAGTAAATCTCTTGCCTCAGGTCAGTGTCAGCAGGCAGATACTTTGGATCCGTAAATTCTCGACTACTGTAAGGGGGAAATTCAAATGCCCTGCCATCCTGGTTCTGATCGGTAGACATCAAGAACAGTTTCTAAATTCGTGCCGTTGCCGTTTACGGGATTTCTGTTAAAACAGGCCGAGAAACAAAGCAAAAATCACTTTTCACAGTTTTATAATTATCGCTTTAAAACGATATTTTTTCAGAATTACATCTTATACAGTCCCTATGTGATTTCAATATTTCTGAATCGTTAAATACAATGAACCTGCACCGTGGCCGATGACGCGCACAGAATGAAAATGTCCATTTAACGCATTCTGAGATTGAATTTTTAATTTACATCCTTTATTAATTTTATATAGCTGTTTATGTATGATGACATTTAGCTTGACCTGTGTGAATCAAAAAGTGAACTGAATTATCCATAACAATGCGTGTAAAGTGACTTCTATTCGGCTGAGCAAGGTAGTGCACTCAACGACTACCAGTTGGTTGCTGGTAAGGAGTGGGTATCAGATCCCCATTTGGGTCAAGTTTTATCTAGTTTCCCTAAATAGGAAGATTCTGCCGCCTGCTTGCTTCAGAAAGGTTGCTACCTACGTTCTGTCCCGTTTACACAGAAGTGACAAAAATCATGGGATGCCTGCTAATATCGCGTCGGACCACTTCTTACCCGGCATAGTGCAACAACTTCGTTGAAAGTCGCCTCCAGAAATAATGAGCTATGCTGCCTCTATAGACGTCCATAATTGCGAAGGTGTTGCCAGTGCAGGATTTTGTGTACGAACTGACTTCTATGTTCCATAAATGTTCCATTGGGCTCATGTCTGGCGATCTGGGTGGCCAAATCATTCGCTCGAATTGTCCATAATGTTCTTCAGACCAATCGCGAACAGTTGTGACCCTGTGACATGGCACATTGTCATCTATAGAAGTTCTATCGTTGTTTGGGAAGATGAAGTCCATTAAAATGGTCTCCAAGTAGTCCAGCACAACCATTTCCAGTCAATGATCTGTTCAGATGGACCCAGTCTATTCCATGTAAACACAGTCCACACCATTATGGAGCTACCACCAACTTGTGTCTGTGGCTTCGTGGGGTCTGCGCCGCGCTCGAACCCTGTCATCAGCTCTTGTCAACTGAAATCGGGAATCATCTGACCAGGCCACGGTTTTCCATTCGTCGAGGATCCAATCGATACGGTTACTAGCTCAGGAGAGGCGGTGCAGACGATGTCGTGCTGTTAGCAGAGGCACTCGTGTCGGTCATCAGCAGCCGTAGCCCATTAACGCTGGATTTCACCGCACTGTCCTAACAGATACCTTCATCGTACGTCGCAAATTGATTTCCGCGGTTATTTCACTTAGTGTTGCTTGTCTGTTAGTACTGACAACTCTACGCAAACGCAGCTGCTCTCGGTCGTTAAAGGCCGCGTTATCCGTGGTGACAGGTAATGCCTGTAATTTGGTATTTGCGGCACACTCTTGACACTGTAGATCTCGGAATATTGAATTCCCTAACGATTTCCGAAAGGGAACGTCCTTTGCGTGTAGCTCCGACTACCATTCTGCGTAGTCTTAATTCCCGTGGTGAGGCCATAATCACGTCTGGAACCTTTCCACGTGAATCACCCCAGTACAAACGACTACTCTACCAATGCACTGCTGTTTTCTACGTTGTTACGCAATAAAAAATGGCTCTAAGCACTATGGGACTTAACATCTGAGGTCATCAGTCCCCTAGACTTAGAACTACTTAAACCTAACTAACCTAAGGACAGCACACACATACATGCCAGAGGCAGGATTCGAACCTGCGACCGTAGCAGTAGCGCGGTTCCGGACTGAAGCGCCTACAACCGCTCGGCCACAGCGGCCGGCTGTTACGCAATACTTCCGCTCTGTATATATGCATATCGCTATCCCATGACTTTCGTCACCTCAGTGTGTATTTCACAATGTGAACTTGGGTTTTGTATTAGACGTCATCAAGAGAGCAGTAAGCCATATACCTACGTTTTCTATTTTAATGCGAAAAGAACACTACGTTTCTTTTAAAACTGTAGAAATGTACCCCGTATGTGCCACGTATAGCTAGCATTGAAATTTCTAGGACCATAATGAAAAATAATTGCCGGCCGGTGTGGCCGAGCGGTTCTAGGCGCTTCTCTGGAACCGCGCGACCGCTACAGTCGCAGGTTCGAATCCTGCCTCGGGCATAGATGTGTGTGATGTCCTTAGGTTAGTTAGGTTTAAGTAGTTCTAAGTACTACGGGGCTGATGGCCTCAGATGTCAAGTCCCACAGTGTTCAGAGCCATTTGAACCATTTTTGAAAAATAATTTTGTTTCTAGCACATTTCGTTTTCACAAATAAGGAAAGTAACCGGCAGAATTGTTGAGATTGTCTGTTGTCTAGCGATACTACGGGGCACATTTCTACGTTACCACCTGACAGTCTGCGTGACGAAAACTCATCCGTACCTACTGTATTTGTGTTAATAAGCGAGCTGTTATCTAATTCGTTTATAATTGGATACAAAATACTTTTACAACCTCACTGAGCAGTAGTCATTTGGATATTACGAATAACTTTCTGCAAAATCAGCTTCCCCTACGCTTTGCGTGTTCTATCTGTGCTTAGATGCATCATATTTGATATGTGTACTTTGTTTTAACGGGAGTGGCGATGTGCAATAATGACGTGACCACTCACTTGCCATATGGGTGAGGAAGCAGATAAAACTCTATAGATGCAATTTCTGATGGTTTCAAGTGAAAATAAGCCATGTGATTGCCCTGGTTGTTCCTCGAACTTCTTCGAAGTCTTTGAGAAAATCTTTTAAGTCGTGTGCATGATTTGTTCTGTTAAATTGTGACTAGGCCATTCGTGCAGGTGAAATTTAATTGCCACAGGCTCGATTGTTAGTTTTGTTTTCGAAATGGACGCTCCATTTATGTTCCAGGTCTGCCTTAGCAAACGTGTAAAACTAGTTTCCCTTAAAAATGTAGTTGCCGTCACTTAAAATGACCAGAAGAATTTATAAAATGGGTAGCTCACGACGAAATGTGTTCTTTGCCCCTGAAGTTTAGGGTGCTTTAATCATAAATTCAGCACACTTGTCGCGCACGCACGCACACTGTTTATCCACGTGTGACGCAGAACTTTCTTGTCTTATTTAGCTAGAATTTGTCTGTTTTCAAACCAAAACTGTAATTTTGTACAAGATTTTTGTGATTGATAATAGAACATAATGATGTTCGTCAACCATTTCCTACCGCTTTCAGCATAAGGAGGCTGCATATTACAGAGGAAATTGTGTTATAGTACTGTTGTGTGATTGGACGCTGCTGCCTGTCCCCACCTGTGACCGGCGTGTTAATTATGCCCTATTGTTCTCCCCCGTACGTGCTGTGATGTCATACGCATGAGACGGAAAGCAGCGTGATAGCCTGTCAGTCATTTGCTCCCAGTGTCATATATGCCGGGTTATCGATTACTAGCACTTCGATGAGGGGATCACCGGTGTACAAAGGTGACATCTGTGTCATTAGGTAGCAGAACCGTCATTGCAAGCCGTTTGCCGTCTATGTAAGGTCATCCCAGCTTTTTGAAGTTACCTAATTCTTGTCCGGGTTTTCCATTCAAGCGATGTACTAAATGATTCATAGCTATCGAACTACATACGTTTTGGCTGAACAGAAACACGGTTGTGTTTAGAGGCTTTCCCGATATTGTCAGTACCCAGAAGGGTGACTAGCGCAAATGCATGCGTCCATATAAACACGATGGAATGAATAAGACGTTCTCTTAGGCGTTTTCATTTTTTTCTCGTTTGCCCATAACTATACAAGCATGAATAAGACTCACGTAGTATCATTGTTAGGACTCACGTAGTATCATTGTTAGGACTTACGTAGTATCATTGTTAAGACTTACGTAGTATCGTTGTTAAGACTTACGTAGTATCATTGTTATTACTTATTCCACTATATTTTTTAATTATTTCACTGCACATTTGGACAAGAATAGAGGAAACGGACCATTGCTTATTCAAAGCAACCATCCGGGTATTCGCCTGGATTCATTTAGGTGAACTATGGAAAATAAATGACGGAAATGAAAAGTTCAGGAGTGGAATTAAAATTCTCACTGAACTCGAGTCTTTCCCTCTACCATCTTTCCTCCGGGTCCACTCACGTACACCTTCATGGTCCACACGTCAGCACAGCTTCGTCTGGATCTATCGCAAGGCACAAAAGACTCAGTTCCTCCAGAGGCCGTGCGCCGCCATTTTTCTCTATTCTTGGCGAGTTCTAGAGCTCAGAAATACTATACACTAATGGCTTTTTCACTGCAGAGTTGGTAGCCATCTCTCGCCCTTGAGCATATCCATTCCTGTACATATGAATCCCTCCTCATCTGTAGTGACTCCTTAAGCAGCCTAAAAGCTCTCAACCAGTGCTGCCCTCGGAAACCGTGGACGTTCAGCGGACTTCATCGCGTCCTCAGGACATATCGGAATCCTGTGAAATGAACTTGCAGACAGGCTGGTCAAACAGGCTACCGGTAAACCGACTCAGGAGATCAGCACACTGATCTCCGATTGGCCTTAAGCCGTAAAGGATTCGGCATCTGGAATACCGAATGGCACATCTGAAGTACGTCAAATAAATTGCTTGTTATAAAGGAGACAACGAATGTGTGGTCATTCATGCGAGCCACTCGCAGGGACTCAGCATCGGCCGTACCTGGCTGATTCACGGTCACCTTCTCCATCGCGAGACACCACCCAATATCGCTGCGGCTCTCCATTGACAGCAGTCCACATCTTGGTGGACTGTCCCAATCTAGCGGCACTGAGGCGGTCTTTTAATCTTCCTGACGTACTACCTGTGGTGTTAGATGACAATGCTTCAACGGATGATCTGGTTTTAAGTTTTGTGAGAGGAGTTTTTATCACTCAATCTAAGGGTGCGCGTGTGGCCTTTTGTCCCAGGGCTTCACTCTGCCTCCATTTTAACTCTCCTCGCTCCCTCTGGTGCTGTCTGTTCGACTTCGCGTTCGTCTTTTCACCATCTGTGTTTCACTTGGCTTGGGTTGTTAGGCTGGAGATTTTAGTGTGTTGCAGGGTAGCTGGCACATCCTTTTTTATTCTTGCGATCAACTGGTCCAGGCCACCTGCTATATAGTTTTAACACATTCTAACCTACGGGAGGCCCTATTCACACAACATTTATTATTTAACACATTCTACCGCTTTTTTCTTTAGTTAGTGTTTTCACATTTGGCTTGCTTCTTTCATTTTCTTCTACAGTGTGGTTGCACAGTTCGTTTTACATATTTTGTTCCTTTCCTGAATTTCAGGCGATAAGATTCTTTTGGGGTATGGTTTTAATTCGAGAACTGTGTGAATAAGAAAAAAATGGACTGATAACCACAGAGTTTAGTCCCTTTAATCTACAAACCAACAAATCAACCAATTGTTTTGGCCCATAATATGAACAGCAAAGAGCTTGCAATAGACGAGATTTGTTTCACAGTATCGAAGATGAAAAAGTGCTCTTAGCTCTTAACGTACTCATTTTAGAGCCCGTGTTTACTATACCTTTTTGCTTCTAGTGTCGTATACTTTCAGATGTATGTGTTTACACCATTAATTATGCTACACCCTTTATCAGCATTTTCGTGAAAAATTATGACGTGAAAGAAACATCCAGTGGCAAATAATACAGTGTATACTGCTGCGCGATGTTGAGGGAATTTCCTTTCGGCAGCTTTCGTCCTGGCGAATTGCAGATCAAGATAACGAAGTGATTGACAGTTGTTTACAGGGCAGTAAGTAATGATAGAGTAAATTTCTGTTCACTGTTGTCATATCGTTTCGCTATTTCAGGAGAAAGTGGCGGTTACCACGGTGAGTTGATGATTTTTGTTCATGGAATCGTAAACCGTAGCGATCCTTTTTATTATAAAGTTTGAAAGACTTGTTCCGGAAACAACCCACAGACTGTTGCATCTATCACTTTCTATAGCAGTAGGAAACAGTAGCAGCTTGGGACTCACGGGTGGCTGCGAAGCATTTTCGGGTGACTCAGCAGTTAATACTGTTGTTGTTGTTGTTGTTGTTGTTGTTGTTGTCTTCTTCAGTCCTGAGACTGGTTTCATGCAGCTCTCCGTGCTACTCTATCCTGTGCAAGCTTCCTCATCTCCCAGTACCTACTGCAACCTACATCCTTCTGAATCTGCTTAGTGTATTCATCTCTTGGTCTCCCTCTACGATTTTTACCCTCCACGCTGCCCTCCAATACTAAATTTGTGATCCATTGATGCCTCAGAATATGCCCTACCAACCGGTCCCTTCTTCTTGTCAAGTTTTGACACAAACTCCTCTTCTCCCCAATCCTCTTCAACATCTCATTAGTTATGTGATCTACCCATCTAATCTTCAGCATTCTTCTGTAGCACCACATTTCGAAAGCTTCTATTCTCTTCTTGTCTAAACTATTTATCGTCCATGTTTCACTTCCATACATGGCTACACTCCATACAAATACTTTCAGAAACGACTTCCTGTCACTTAAATCAATACTCGATGTTAACAAATTTTTCTTCTTCAGAAACGCTTTCCTTGCCATTGCCAGTCTACATTTTATATTCTCTCTACTTCGACCATCATCAGTTATTTTGCTCCCCAAATAGCAAAACTCATTTACTACTTTTAAGTGTCTCATTTCCTAATCTAATTCCCTCAGCATCACCCGATTTAATTCGTCTACATTCCATTATCCTCGTTTTGCTTTTGTTGATGTTCATCTTATATCCTCCTTTCAAGACACTATCCATTCCATTCAACTGCTCTTCCAAGTCCTTTGCTGTCTCTGACAGAATTAATACTATTGCCCACGAAAGTCAAAGTTGCGGATGGAACACACTATACAGTATTACAAGGTTAACACAAAGTTTCGAAACGCCTGATGTTCTAAGCACTGCTGCATTCATTCAGACCACATTGTGAAGGCGTTTTTTGGGAAGTCCTTTAAGCTCTCATCATACGTAGAGAACGCTGCTTGTGGAACTTCATATCGACGACCGCGGATGGTTTTTATCGCTGTGGATGACAAAGAATTGTTTAGAGCTAGACAGGAAAGGGTTGATCAGGATGTGCTTGGATACAACTGTGAGGTAGCGCCTTATCATGATTGAGCAAGGTACCATGCAGACTTGATTAGATTATTTATCCCTAATTTAATTGAATAATACGAGCAGGCAGACACCCGGTTCTCTTTCCTCAATTCTCGCTTTCCAGATCTCGGATGTGTTCGTTTCCGTTGACCAAAATGGAACCAGAGGTATATATTGGCTCTCGAACTTGTATTCGTTCCCATTTCGTGCCTGCTGCCGGTTACTGTAAGAACAGAGCAGTGTGATTTATTTGATGTTATAAAGATAGGACATTGAATTCAGAGATTTTTAAGACATAGTTTTGCAACAACTACTACATCGAATTACTCTACGAAATGTTAACAATCAAAATTGATTACGAAAACGCAAGAGAGTAAAATATTTTGAAAAAAAGTTGAGATGAAAATAATAAAGTTGCTTAAGGGGGGTTGGACTTCAAACGGGCCGACTTGGAGCAGGAGAGGCACCACAGGACATTTTATTTTCTACTGTCTATACTTTTACAAATAAATTCACAAAACTTTGTCAGCATGACCAGGAAGGATTCGGGATTCACACTCATAGCAGTGGAAGTTCAAAAAACATAACAAAATAATTTTTTTTACAGGTGAAATTTCATCATTTTTCGCTTACTATTGGCTGCATTTGTTGCTATGGGTACATTTTTCTTCACAAGTAAGAGAGATTCTTTGATGAATTTTGCACAGCATACAAACCATACTTACAGGTTTATGAAACTCTAGAATTTTCCAAATCTATTAAAAACGGTGGTAAAAATTGAGATAATTAACTACAAAATTTGATTTTTTTCTAAACATAAAGTTTAAAACGTAACAGCTCATTCATTTTTTCATAAATTAGATTCTAGAGTTTCAGACACCTGTAAGTATGGTTTGTATGCTGTGCAAAATTCATCGAACAGTCTCCTTACTTATGAAGAAAAGTGTACCTATAGCAACAAATGCAGCCAACGGTAAGTGAAAAAAATAATGAAATTTCACATGTAAAAAAACCTTATTTTGTTTTTGAACTTCCGCTGCTACGAGTGTGAGGAATGGTATGAGAAGCGGCAACGATCTCTGTGGGTGTCCTCAAATACTTCTAAATGCCACCAGAGAACGTCACGGTGCTTGGTTGCTGCCTTCATAACTGGCGTCCGTAGGTTTGGAGTAGCGAAGGTCGCGGGCGCGCGCTCGTGTGTGTGTGTGTGTGTGTGTGTGTGTGTGTGTGAGAGAGAGAGAGAGAGAGAGAGAGAGAGAGAGAGAGAGAGAGAGAGAGAATATGTGCTGCAACTAAGTGGGATCAGAATTAGTGTTACCAACGTCGATTTCAGTTCTGGTTTGTTTTTGTGTGTTAAAACACATATAATGCCTAATTTTACAGTGAGATTGAACTGAAAGCCCGTATGCATGTTTCCGCATTCCTCTGGAGGCTTAGAGCAACATCTGTAAAACACGTCACGCATAGCACCTAGTATGTGGACAAAAATACTGAGTCCTGCCCCGACATACTTCTGCTGGTGGGTGGCTGGCCGATTGACAATACATTTATTCTTAAAGAAACTAGTCGAATAGACTACGTACAACGTACAACACTTTGAAAATTTGTAGATAGGAACGAAACCCTCTAAAAGCTCCATAACGAACTGAAATGCAAGACATCGTTCAACCCTGTTATGTTCTCAGAAGTCGATCACCTTCCTAAACTCAAATACATAAACTATCATTTATACAGCGCCAATATCCAGGATTATGACATAAACGAAAATTTGAAGCAAAAAACTTAATGTGGACACATGCCCTATTCCAAATGGATTCCTAGATAGTGCATCTTTAATGTACGTTGTTCATTTTCTGTATTATTCAATACACTGGCAGGTTTATGCTTCTACAACAGTTAGTAAACATTACAACGTGCGTTTTCAAAGTATCAATTGAAAAATACATATTTTTAACACGTTCACCTATTAGCATTATCGTACACGTCACGTAACAGCTGTCGTACAGTTCATAATAGGTGTTCGAATATCCTATCGTGAGCTTCAGTGCCTTTGCACGTTCCTTAAGGAGGGCAGAGCGTTCACGATGCGAGGAAGCAGTTCATTTCGCTTGTTCCCTTTCGTTTATGCATCACAGACTTCTTCCGAGCCCATAAACAAAAGTCTAATGATGTAAAGTATGGCGGCCTTGGTGACCAGTTAATTGTACTGGGGAAAAATCCCACATGGCTCAATTTTGGTTCCACACCTATTCCTTATAAATGCACTGCGTTACATTCAGAGTGTCCATATGAAGTTTTTTGTTTCAAATGAGCGTTCCTATCATATTCCTGAATATAGAGCGTTCATCCTGGGACACATTGTGTAGGGTGGTTGGCGAAGCCAAAAACTGCTGAAAGGGGCGCAAGTAAATTACAGATACGCAATTAGATCTTAAAACAAAAGAAACAGATCGTTGTACTCGTTGAAGTTCTAGGATGAGAGCATTTAATTCGTTTTGGTTCTTGAGAACAGAGTTCTTGATTCTTCGAAGTTCTCGTTTTTACCATATCTAATTTAATGTAACTTTCATTTATCCAAAACTACTGTAATAATGGTGCTACTTACCGCGAAGAATGCAGACACCATTTTTTCCGTCACTTCATAGTCCTTTCACATTGCTGGGTGAACTACTACTGGGAAGATCCAAACGGGACGGAAGATTTAAAGCTGAGTGTCTCGTCGACGACGATATAATTAGAGATGGAAACTGCCGAACACGACACACAATTTTAATGACTTCAATCGTATGGCAATTGTAATCCTATTACCACGTATCATTTGCGCATGAACAAATTGTAAAATTTGAAGGAAGTCAGGCACCAACCACTGTATTGATAGCCGGTAGCATTATCGTTTAAACTGCAGCGGCGATACTGGGCTGTAAATCGTTGACATATTTGTCACTGCGTTACAAAAATAAAATTTACAGAGAAGACATTTCTCGTAAGCATGGTATTCTCACACACCGAAGCTGCATATTTGGCATCAGCTTTAAATGATTGCCCCCGGCTGTGGAACTCATCACGTATGACCTGTTTTTACGAATGGGATAGCCAATGCACTGTGTTGAAAAGGTGTCAGTAATTGGCCATATTTGAGAAAAACTCAATTGGTACAATGCGGTATCTGTCTTCTCCATTCTGGGCTTTGGAGTTAGTCATAACGCAGTCTTGTAAAACGGAAATTGGGTCATTTCACGATGCAGTTAAGTTTAAAGTAGGAGAGGAAAGTGAACAACATAACGCGAATTCAGCAAAGCATGTATCCTTTCCGGGGGGGGGGGGGGGGGGGGGGGTGGGCGGGCGTGGAGAGATGAACTGTAACCGGGAATCCGAGAGTGGAAAATCCGTATCCCTAACCCTGACTGGTTGTTGTGGTAAGTGATGGTGGTCATTAGAGGTTTGGCACTAGCTCAACTGGACAAGGATGTATTGTAAATCAACCAAGCTCTCCGTGAGAGCGTCATCCAGACTTGTTTACGAGAAGACTGTGGCACAATCGAAATATGTTACTATTCAAAAGTAATTTGGTTGTTTATTATTCAAAATTGTGATTGAGATATTTGCTTGTTAGGAAACCTTAGGCTCTATGACGCGACGTTATTGAAGATCGATACGTTGGATTTCCAGAAAAGGTTTCGTCTGAAGGAATTAAAGAAAACCGGGGATACACCAATAAGAATGGTTGGACGGGATTTAAATTTGCGGTTCCGTGCAGGACTCGAATGTCTTCACGAGATCTCTGCGTACCGCTCAAATTCGAATTTTAGTGCCACCGTCGTATATCTCGCTAACGGAAGTGGCCCATGATGATCTGTTATCCTGTAAATCAGCTGCGCGAACAAGACACAAAAATGAATTTTGCGGGGTACTGCGTACAGTCAGCGGAAGACCTACGCACCTACTAGTTTTAATTTTTGTTTCAGTGAGGACAGGGAAAGTAGTTCCCAGCCCTCGCAGATAACGTTTCAGCTGTGACAGATTTTCTGTTGCCACCTAAGCAGAATTTAATTCTATAATGTAACTCCGTTCATGTTCGACGAGTTCTTGCAGCATGCGAAACGATTGGCGTGGGTTAGCTAACAAACAACACACCGGAGTGGGAGGTGTGACTCACAGAGCGAGCCCATACGTTACGAAATCAGTCCTGTGCCGGCCCCTACTCAGTGCTGGCTCTCAGATTAGGTGCTCGTATTACCAATTCGGATGTGGTTTCATACTATCAAAGAAATGAGTCGTTAGGTGAAGCCTTGCGCACATGCTCTTTAATCATACATGTTTACATTAACAACATTAGTGGGGAACGTCGCCGAAGATCTCTGGACTAATAGCGAGATTCACTCGCCGAATGTTCTCTCGTAGTGTTAATATTTCAACCAAAAGATAACCACATTCATCTCACCTTCACTTACGTATTCCATTGATCATTCTGTGCACTTCAGGTGACCTGCCCATAAAACTAATGCTCGGATTTTCGCTGATCTCTTCTGACATTAAAATTTTGTATCTTATTGAGTTTCTAATATGAATCTCGATTGTAATTCACCAGAAATGTTCATTTAAGTGCAGATCTTGCATGCAAAGTGAACGATTTATTGCAATGACTCATCGCCTGTCACGTAGAAGCATCCGAAACAGCCGCAGATTTTCTGGTTTTAGAAGTAACAAGTTTCACTGAAGATAACATGAAATGCTACACTTATTACTAGCGAGTGCTCTTGAATATATTGGTGTAATATGTGAACTTAATAATTTTTTAAAATTATTTTTACGCACCCTCTAACTACACAGCTGTCTTGTTATTTGGTGTGTTTAAAAACTAAATAAGTATTTGGTATTTTTGCTGAGAATTTTAGATACATCGCTCTTACCGTTCTTAATTACACATCGTCACGCTTAATAACACAGACCTACCTTAGTTTCTATCATACCTGTCTTGTATGATGATGATCATAATATAGGCAATCATATGACGCTTGTGGTAAGTTTTGTAGGAGCCACTATTAATGATATATAGTTAATTGAGACTAGAAGTTAACACTGTGAATGCAAATACTAAGATAAAAAGACTCCAGGCGACTTCGTCTGGCTTACAGGCATACACCTACCTTGCAGTCGATTAGCTGATGCGAAGGATGATATTTGCAAAATGAAGAGGTTCAAACTGTGTTTTTGAGGAGGTTCTTATTAATCGTACTACATGACTTGGAGCAATTTTAAACTTTGAACATAATGTTTTCTTAGGAATGAAGGTCGAATCCATGCGGAGTATCTTCCCATATTACAGGTTCGCCACTAATCGAATGCCCTTTCTTTTCTGCAAAGTTTTGAAGTATGATCAGGAGAAACCTACAATCATAGGTGTCCTCTGCGGTGGCAAGAGGAGCACTTGCCCTCTGGAGAGTCGGCGCAGAATACCGTGGCCGGTAGATGCTAAGTCGTCAGCGCACGCGTTGGGAGAGCGGTAATAGTGGGAGTTGAGCCTAGTTTACACGACCACACTATGTTGCAGGCAATTGTGCTAGCGGCCACTGCGCATGCGCGCCGCGCGTTTACACAACTCATTGGTGAAATTAAACAGTTTCGGCGTGTTCCAACTTTGGCGACACTAGTTGCGTAAGTTTTGAGGTTATGTGTGTTCGTAGAATGTAGACAAACTGAAATATGAAGTAGGGAAAGGAGAATAATGTTCGCTGTTTGTATACAGGGTGTTACAAAAAGGTACGGCCAAACTTTCAGGAAACATTCCTTACACACACAAAAAAGGAAATGTTATGTGGACATGTGTCCGGAAACGCTTACTTTCCATGTTAGAGCTCATTTTATTACTTATCTTCAAATCACATTAATCATTGAATGGAAACACACAGCAACAGAACGTACCAGCGTGACTTCACTTTGTTACAGGAAATGTTCAAAATGTCCTCCGTTAGCGAGGATACATGCATCCACCCTCCGTCGCATGGAATCCCTGATGCGCTGATGCAGCCCTGGAGAATGGCGTATTGTATCACAGCCGTCCACAATACGAGCACGAAGAGTCTCTTCATTTGGTACCGGGATTGCGTAGACAAGAGCTTTCAAATGCCCCCATAAATGAAAGTCAGGAGGGTTGAGGTCAGGAGGGCGTGGAGGCCATGGAATTGGTCCGCCTCTACCAATCCATCGGTCACCGAATCTGTTGTTGACAAGCGCACGAACACTTCGACTGAAATGTGCAGGAGCTCCATTGTGCGTGAACCACATGTTGTGTCGTGCTTGTAAAGGCACACGTTCTAGCAGGACAGGTAGAGTATCCCGTATGAAATCATGATACCTTGCTCCATTGAGCGTAGGTGGAAGAACATGGGTCCCAATCAAGACATCACCAACAATGTCTGCCCAAACGTTCACAGAAAATCTGTGTTGATGACGTGATTGCTCAATTGCGTGCGGATTCTCGCCAGCCCACACATGTTTGTTGTGAAAATTTACAATTTGATCACGTTGGAATGAAGCCATTTGCACTGAAATGAAGATTGACACATTGTTGGATAAACCATTAGCAGAAGTGTACCCGTGGAAGCCAATCAGCTGCTGATAGTGCCTGCACACGCTGTACATGGTACGGAAACAACTGGTTCTCCCGTAGCACTCTCCATAGAGTGACGTGGTCAGCGTTACCTTTTACAGCAGCAACTTCTCTGACGCTGACATTAGGGTTATCGTCAACTGCACGAAGAATTGCCTCGTCCATTGCAGGTGTCCTCGTCGTTCTAGGTCTTCCCCAGCCACGGCTATTGCCCCGTGCTAATCCATACATCAAATGGGGATCTGTCAACTCCGCATTTGTAAACATTGCACTGACTGCAAAACCACGTTCGTGATGAACACTAACCTGTTGATGCTACGTACTGATGTGCTTGATGCTAGTACTGTAGAGCAATGAGTCGCATGTCAACACAAGCACCGAAGTCAACATTACCTTCCTTCAATTGGGCGAACTGGCGGTGAATCGAGGAAGTACAGTACATACTGACGAAACTAAAATGAGCTCTAACATGGAAATTAAGCGTTTCCGGACACATGTCCACATAACATTTTTTCTTTATTTGTGTGTGAGGAATGTTTCCTGAAAGTTTAGCCGTACCTTTTTGTAACATCCTATATATTTACTTTGCACGGGTGTTTGTGGGATTTCAGTGATGCTGATTACAAAAATAAGCAACATATTGCTGCTCCTGAGACCGTGATGTGCTATATGAACATAGTTTGACAATATCTGAGCTGCAGGGCAAAATTGATTCAGTTAGCAGCATATATATACAACTGAATTAAGAAAAATACAAGCAAATGCAATTCTAGCTTTAGAAATGCTTTATTTTTTGATTTTAGGAATATTGGTGACAGGAGGGAAGGCTACGCAAATCAAGAAGCTACATTCTTTTTTCAGTATCCATCTATTTAAATCGTCGAAGCAGTGCTGCCCATTCACATATGTCTGACTTTTGAAACAGTCATCTTCAAGATAGTAGTTTGCAAACCATTCTCTTCTTAAATGCGGCCTGTTTCGAACATTTACTGCTGTTGACGTTAATAATTATTACTGTTAATAATTATTGGTGTCACTGAAAAACGTCATCACCATCTTATAACATACCGAGTGTTCCCGATTATAATGCATGCAATGGGATGTGTAATTTCAGTTCTGGCGACAGTGCTTCATGCATTACAATATCTTTATTCCTTATCACGCAATTTATTCTTTTTAGAAGAAACGTTAACAGTTCTCGTGACATTCCAAGATAATTAAAAGAACTTCTTGGGTCTTCCATTACAAGTTATTTCAGCGAGGATGCTGAGCTACCGAGCTGATGTATTTTCTTCATCCAGTCACGAATCGAAACACGTTTCTTATTTTTATCTTATGCAGCGATTCCACGCAACAAGTCTTAACTCCATCACAACTCGTGCGACGTCCAGCTGCCAGAACTTTCATTTCAGACACGACTTAGGAACCCACAAAACGACGAAACTGAAGTACAGGGTTATTACAAATGATTGAAGCGATTTCACAGCTCTACAATAACTTTATTATTTGAGATATTTTCACAATGCTTTGCACACACATACAAAAACTGAAAGTTTTTTTAGGCATTCACAAATGTTCGACATGTGCCCCTTTAGTGATTCGGGAGACATCAAGCCGATAATCAAGTTCCTCCCACACTCGGCGCAGCATGTCCCCATCAATGAGTTCGAAAGCATCGTTGATGCGAGCTCGCAGTTCTGGCACGTTTCTTGGTAGAGGAGGTTTAAACACTGAATCTTTGACATAACCCCACAGAAAGAAATCGCATGGGGTTAAGTCGGGAGAGCGTGGAGGCCATGACATGAATTGCTGATCATGATCTCCACCACGACCGATCCATCGGTTTTCCAATCTTCTGTTTAAGAAATGCCGAACATCATGATGGAGAAGTGCGGTGGAGCACCATCCTACCATCCTGTTGAAAGATGAAGTCGGCGCTGTCGGTCTCCAGTTGTGGCATGAGCCAATTTTCCAGCATGTCCAGATACACGTGTCCTGTAACGATTTTTTCGCAGAAGAAAAAGGGGCAGTAAACTTTAAACCGTGAGATTGCACAAAACACGTTAACTTTTGGTGAATTGCGAATTCGCTGCACGAATGCATGAGGATTCTCTACCGCCCAGATTCGCACATTGTGTCTGTTCACTTCACCATTAAGAAAAAATGTTACTTCATCACTGAAAACAAGTTTCGCACTGAACGCATCCTCTTCCATGAGCTGTTGCAACCGCGCCGAAAATTCAAAGCGTTTGACTTTGTCATCGGGTGTCAGGGCTTGTAGCAATTGTAAACGTTAAGGCTTCTGCTTTAGCCTTTTCCGTAAGATTTTCCAAACCGTCGGCTGTGGTACGTTTAGCTCCCTGCTTGCTTTATTCGTCGACTTCCGCGGGCTACGCGTGAAACTTGGCCGCACGCGTTCAGCCGTTTCTTCGCTCACTGCAGGCCGACCCGTTGATTTCCCCTTACAGAGGCATCCAGAAGCTTTAAACTGCGCATACCATCGCCGAATGGAGTTAGCAGTCGGTGGATCTTTGTTGAACTTCGTCCTGAAGTGTCGTTGCGCTGTTATGACTGACTGATGTGAGTGCATTTCAAGCACGACATACGCTTTCTCGGCACCGCTCTGGCGGCAGAAACCTGAAGTGCGGCTTCAGCCGAACAAAACTTTGAGTTTTTCTACGTATCTGTAGTGTGTCGTGACCATATGTCAATGAATGGAGCTACAGTGAATTTATGAAATCGCTTCAATCATTTGTAATAGCCCTGTATATACTGGTTTCGCCGTGCCTAGAGTCAAATATGAAACCATTTGCGTGCAACTCATTCCATGCAACGAGTGGTGCAACCCAATGTCGTCGTGTAAACTAGGCTTTACGGTCAGGCGCTGTAGGGGAAATGCCAAAGGCTGGAAGGAAAGTGCCGCTCTGTAAACTGAAGCCTACGCTCAAATATTTTTGTAAATATTGAAGTTGAGCCTCTCCACACCTGCACTTGCATGGTGACCATTCAGAAATATTCGCTTTGATTAGTACCAAAAAAGAGTTTCGCTGAAAATGCAGCGATTTATTTTCGCTTGGCTTGTTAACCATTTGTAACTTTCAGAGAAGCGTCAGGAGTGGCGACTTTCGAGTTAAACTTACACAATTCTCTCGTTGCCATGTTAAATGTTACTTCTTTTGCCAAAACACAGCGGAGTTTACCCAGTGTCACCTCTCTAACATCTTTACGACTACCGAGAATGGTTTGGCGAATTGTAACCTCCTTGTCTTACTCCTCTTTAAATCCTGAATTTGTAGGTTTCCTGACAGTCTAATTAAAGCTGTAGCATTGTGCTGTATGTTCAGTAGCAATTCCCTGGTTCTGAAAGGATGTTTTACTGAAAGTAAGTCAGATCCTCTGTCTCGCAGAATGTGGTAATTCATAAACATTGATGCGTTTTATAATTTTGAACGCCGGCCGAAGTGGCCGTGCGGTTAAAGGCGCTGCAGTCTGGAACCGCAAGACCGCTACGGTCGCAGGTTCGAATCCTGCCTCGGGCATGGATGTTTGTGATGTCCTTAGGTTAGTTAGGTTTAACTAGTTCTAAGTTCTAGGGGACTAATGACCTCAGCAGTTGAGTCCCATAGTGCTCAGAGCCATTTGAACCATTTTTATAATTTTGATCATACGTGCGCCGTTGCCATTTGGGGCAGCAGTACCCAACGCACTCTCCTAGACTTGCCTCACTTCACCTGGTCGGGTTGATCACCGAAATTGCCCTCAGTAAACTCGTGTTGGACATGATGGAATGTGTCTACCTGACTCCTCTTGGAGCGTATATGTGCGACTGCAGGGCTGCGTTGTGGATAGGGGATCCTATACAAGACCTGAAATTTGTTGAAACTTCTTGTCAACGATATTGCGAAAAAGTCTGGCACCAGAGACAATCTGTCCACGACTCTGTGTTTATTTTTTCATAAAGTGCACAGCCTGTGCAATCTATGTCTAATAATAAAGCTGTAAAACGGTCGTGTCTGTATGCGTGTCTGAACACGCCCATCTCCGAAACAACTAGACGAATTTTCATGGGGTTTTCGCCGCATGAGTGTTACTCGGACAACACCTAGGCTTTATTTCGTCAAAATAGTTCGAAAAACAGATACCGTAATTTAAAATTTTATCTAAAATCCTTTGCTCCGCTTAGTAGTTGGCGTGGTACACCAAAGAACCAGTAGATGTCACTGACAGTGAAGTATTTCAGAAGTTTACATCAGTTACAGAATCAAGCGCCGCTGTCTTATCTTTACAAATACATACTAACAGCGAATTTATTTGGGAAGGGTATATGGATTTACTGGTTTCACTCTGTGTATGAAAAATTTAACGACACTGCTTTGCTTCTTTCAATAGGTTTTATTTATGTATTTTTGCTAGGAAAAATGAACTTAAGATTGCTTTGTGATTTGGATGCCTATGCCTATACATTACCTTTCGGTTTCGTTTTGTTTACGAATAAAAATACCTATAAAATGGATGAGTCTATCTGTACACACAGGAACGGCTATGTGATCTCAAGAATCAAATGACGATTGTGAGGCGAGACTTGCTACGGCTCGAGAACGTCAGGCATTAAGTCGCTCTATGGAAACTCCTTCCGAAAGCGGGGCGCGAGCTAAGTCTGATCGAGAGCGTCATGCATTATCTTGCGCCTCAGAACCTTTAAATCACAGAGGCTTAACGTTACTTCTCACCATTGTAACATTTTAGGAGCGGAAATTCTGACAAGAAGTAGGGCAGGCAAGCGAGTTGTCATACACAGAATCCCACCTATTCTTAACAGTTCAACATTCTGCTTTGGACAGTTCGGAGTGGCTTAAGTTATGCCATGACTATAAACAAAGCACAAGGCCACACACTGCTAATTGCAGGCCTGGGTCCTAGTGTCAATTGCTTTTCGCACGGCCAGCTCTACATGGCTCTCCCGTGTTAGTGAAGCAAACAAACTCTTTGTTCGTGTCTACAGTTATATTACTAAGCGAGAAGGCGAATTGGTTAGCACACCGGACTCGCATTCGGAAGGGTGACGGTTGAAACCCGCGTCCGACCATGTTTTCCGTGATTTCCCCGAATCTCTCCATGCAAATGGCGAGATGGTTCCTTTAAAAGGGCGCGGCCGATTTCCTTCCCCATCCTTCACATAATCCGCTTGTGCTACTTCTCTAATGACTTCGATGTCGACGGAACGTTAACCCCTATCTCCCTTTCTTCCTTCCAATCATACTACTTCAAACATTGTATACAAAGAAGCTTCGTAAGTCAAAAATAAATTTCGTACATATGAAGTCTCGGGCGCGGCTATAAATAAAAATCCGGGCAATGCCAGGTTTCTCAGCTAGTGCATAATAAAACACCATTTACGTTAATTTCTTTAGGATGTTCTGTTGTCGTTTTCACACAAGCGTTTGTTATTATTTCGGAAAACGAATTTTTGCTTTGATTGGATTACATCGTAAGTGATACTTACTAGACGTAAACATAAACCACTGACTGCAGTGTTCCCTCGTCGCACGCTGAAGACCGTGGTTCTTCATTGCCTCGTCCTGCAGTGTACGTACGGCAATCTCGTCCCTCTTCCCCCCCCCCCCCCCCAAGCAAAATGAGTCAGTTTTGCCTGCAACTAGTAAGGGAGACATACTCCCAAAGGGTCACCAATTTTGTTTATCTTTCGCACGGTTGTAGTACGTACTTAGCTGTAACAAATGCTACTCCAGTACGAACCAAGCTAAAGCGTTTGAGGAATCGAGGTTGAGTGTTGTACGAGCCTGTTGAATACCACACTAGAGGGCCAGCCGTCGAGCAGCTGTTACTGCAGTCGGCTAATGCGGGTAGACCTTAGAGGGGTTGGACAAAAACAAGGAAACACAGCAAGAAGTGTGGGCTTGAACATAAATACTGATACCTGCCAAGCTTACCGATTGCTCTGGTGTTTGACGACGAACGGGGCCAGTGGAAGGTCCTCAACACTTTGCATGTGCCAGTCGTGGTCAGAAAACTGTTCAATGTGGTTGTGAGTGCATTGTGTCGGAGTCACGAGAATTTGAAAGTGGGCATATGGTGCGTGCTTCCGCAACCAAGGTAGAATAATTGTTTTATGTATCAAAAGGCACCGATCGAAGATTTATAACGTATACAGTGAAAACGGAAAAATCTTCCGCTATTTCACAACGCGTACGAAAATGTGTGTTAAGTGATCGAGATGGACGGTCGTGTCGCACTTGTAAACGCGCTCACCACAAAAACAAATCGAAGAGGGAGCTCCATAAGCAAAGAACTGCAGGGCGAGTTGGAATTCCAAACCCACTCACCAGTGATGCAAATGCCCTTAACAGTAAAACATGGTGCCGAAGCCATAAAACTTGAACTGTGGAACAATGGAAGAATGTCATTTGGTCGGTTGAGTTTTGTTGCACGCAGTTTACGTCCAAAGAGTGAAACATTGTGGGCTTTAGTGGTTACTTGGGCATCCAAATCGTGGTATTCCATGGGCTCTCAGATTACTTTGGAAAGTTGGAGTGCATTACTGCCAAGGATTATGTTACCATTTTGGTTGATCAGGTGCATCCCATGGTTCCCCAATGCTGATGCTGTACTTGAAAACGACAGTCCCTATTCTCGCAGCTCAGATGGCCCAGGACTGGTTTTGTGAACACGATGATGAATCGTCGCATCTCCTCTGGCCAACGCTGTCGCCAGATCTCAGTATTATTGACTCTTTGTGGTCTGCTTTTTAGAGAGAAGGGTGTGTGATCGGCACCCACCTCTTACTATTGCTGCCCGAACTTGGCACTATTTTGCAGGAAGAACGATGTAAGATTCCCTTGAAAACAGTACAGGACCTGTACTAATCCATTCCGAGATGACTGGAAGCTGTTTCGAACGCCAACGCTTTTCCTAGACCGTATTAGGCGTGATAGTGTGTTCCTTGTGTTCCCATATGTTTGCTCAACCCCTGTAAGTCTGCACATACAGCGTTCCGGTCTAGACTATTTTTTTCAGACGCATTTATCGCTGCAAGGAAAGGAACATAATAAAAATTTTAATAATAATAATAATAATAATAAGGATCGAATCAAGGCGTGGTATACTAGAGGTATAAGAATAAGTGAAAATTTATTTAGCAATGTATTCAAAATGTTATCGCAGTGAAGACACTGCAGGCATTCTTCGTCGTCATTTGTAGGCTGACCGCATTTGGAGTGGTATCTTTCATAAAATCACGGAAAACATTGTACAGACTAGCAACGAACACATTTTATTAATACCACTGATACGCGCATTTGACTTAATAATGGTAGCTTAAAACACCTCATCAATGTTTAAAAACAATGGCCGTTCAAAATTTATGACGCAAACCATGCGATTTCAACCATTGAGAAAATATCTCTGGAGTGAGCTTTGCGTTCTGCGCATGTTGTCAACATTAAACCAGGATTGTCAAGTGTTTTCGGGACTTCACTGTGCGTGTGTGCTTTCTGCAGCGTTTGAAGTTTATAATATCAACAGTTTTTGTTGTGTTTCACCATTTGTTGATAGTGTATTAGCGATGGTGAATTACTGTTGTTGCTACGGATGCAAAGAAAAATATGTGAAAGAAGGGATAGTAACTCTTCATGGGTATATACCATGTAGCTCTAATTATAGTTATCATATTAGTGACACTGTATATGTTTAAAAATTTCGAGACGCATTATAATTAAGGCTTGATTCTGTAGACCTATTTTTCTACGATTTTAAGACTATATAATAGATATTACGGCTCGTACAAAAGCTTACAAACAATCGCTTCCTCTCGTAAATTTGCTAGTGGAACAGGAAAGGCAATGGTTAGTTGTTTTAGCAAATACTATCCTCCATGCATTTATCAGTGACTTGTCAATTACGTATATAGATTATCAATCTACTATTTATTTAATAAACTGGGAGCAAGTACGTAAAATGCGTTAAATAAATACTTCAAAGTGTCACCAGTAAGAAAAATTGTGCTTTAGGTCGCAAAAACGAGAAAATAAATACGCAGAAATAGCAGAAAAAAGGACGAATTAGGAGTGATATAATCGATAATGTGTGGCAAATTCGGTGTTTTTCAGACACGCAAGAGTACTAGCGTACTGTCAAGTCGTTTTGCAAGACTATCAGTGCAAAAATGTACGTCAGGCTCTGTAATACTATAAAGTGCCGTATCATACCGAAAACTACAAAAAAGTCCAGTGCATCTGAACTGTGACACCTATCGCAAAGAAGAAGGCTGTAATTTCACTGTCCTTAAAAGTTACGTAGCTGGTTTATTCCCGGTGTCAAATGTATACTGTTAAAATGTCTGCGCAACATATATAAATAATCCACGACACGTACGAAAAGAATCCGTCTGTACTAGGGATGTAGTGACATTCTAAATATACAGGGCGATGTACTGGCAAACACACGACGTCACGAGAACACGTGACCAGGCCGACAATGTATGTTGACAACACAAAATCTGTTCTGCGCATGTGAATGCTCACTCCAGAGATATTTATTCCATGATTTCAACACACGTGCGAATACCGGAACTGTGAGCGGGTGCAGTACTAGGAAGCGAAGAGTAACGTAATCTCAAAGAGATGAAATGTCTCCCTGGCCCTGCGGCAATGGAGAATCGTTCCGAAATCACATGAGGAAGTTCTCGTATGTCATTAAACAGACCCGTAAATGTTTGAAGACAGATTTCTCGAAAACGGTTGAGAAGCGTAACGTACTAGAGCAACATCTGTTAGAAATGTGTACTGTAATCGTTCGAAACGTTAGCAAAATCTCACAATTGCCGAGAATATGTTTCTCAGAGTGAAAGGAGAGGCACTGAGTGATAAGTTGTGTTGATCGTTTTACGTTACAGTGACAACACACCTTTTTTTTTGTAGTTTCCACTTTACAGTCTAAGCGTACGACAACTCTTGTTTTTATTGCGTATTTAAATATTTCATTTATTCGCGTTAGTGTTGCGTGAGCGCCGATATTGGAGGCACATTCTTGGACAGGAATGTACTTCCATATCCTCCCCTATATGCGTCCGCCGGTCGGAATTGGTTTGGAAACGTCTGCGTTCGATGAAGCAGGCAGCAGGTAGCATCCGGAGGGAGCACCCTTCGCCCTCGCACGTTTCCTCCTCGCGGACGAAGATTGGGGCATCCTGAACTGCGCGGCCGGATATGGCGTTTCCAGCAGCCGTTGCTACGCAGCCGCATTCCTACCCTCTCGCAACATCTGCCACACGTTCTGCATCTGCATCAACATGATTGCTCTGCAGTTCATGCTGAAGTTCACGCATGGTTCATAGAACCACATTGTCTATTTCTGTACCATTCCAGTCTCTAATATCGCTTGGAATAAATGAATACATATTTTTCATTAAAAGTGCAAGTGAAGTGTTGTAATAAATGTCGGAGAAAAAACGCCAGAAACTGGCCATCTGGAGTACGGGGACCCAATGAACACATCTCCAGGACCACACAAATGGGCTATAAAGACTGGAAATTGCCACAGAAGATGCTTCATAAATAAAAGTTGCTAAATGCATATGGCAAAAATAAACTGCCTTTCATTTAGGTGCAGAAACGGAACATACTTCAAATAACATAGAATGTCTTGACAGATAGCAAGCCAAGCTTTAAATCTAATATAAAATCATTTCTTCTGGTAATTCCTATTCCAGACACGTTTTTTTATTTAAAAACTGGTGCCTGTAAAAAGAATATAATTCCTAAGTGTAGTTGCGTGAGTAAGACTGAAAACATATGTTCATTAATGTTAGTTATCATGTATACATATCCTGTAAACTGATGCATTTTTCATCACTTCGATAAAAAAAAACATTCAAAATTTTTTCGAACATGTAACGAACTTGCTTATGATATCCGTGACACTATCTCCCTAGTTCGTGATAATACAAAACGAGCTGCCCTTTGACTATGTTTCCCGTCTATCCTGTGTGGTAAGGATCCTATATCGCACAGCACTACTCCAGAAGTGGTCGGAAAAGCATGATGTAGGCAGTCTCTTTAATAGATCTGTTGCGTCTGGTAACAGTTCTGCCAATAAAACGCACTTTTCAGTTCACTATCCCCACATTTTCTGTGTAATGGTTACACTGTTAGTCACTCGTAATTTAGCAAGTTTGTGTGATTTATTGTTGTTGTCGTCTTCAGTCCTGAGACTGGTTTGATACAGCTCTTCATGCTACTCTATCCTGTGCAAGCTTCATCTCCCAGTACCTACTGCAGCCTACATCCTTCTGAATCTGCTTAGTGTATTCATCTCTTGGTCTCCCTCTACGATTTTCACCCTCCATGCTGCCCTCCAATACTAAATTTGTGATCCCCTGATGCCTCAGAACATGTCCTACCAACCGATCCCTCCTTCTAGTCAAGTTGCGCCACAAACTCCTCCCCAATTCTATTCAATACCTCCTCATCAGTTACGTGATCTACCCATCTAATCTTCAGCATTCTTCTGTAGCACCACATTTCGAAAGCTTCTATTCTCTTCTTGTCTAAACTATTTATCGTCCATGTTTCACTTCCATACATGGCTACACTCCATACAAATACTTTCAGAAACGACTTCCTGACACTTAAATCTATACTCGATGTTAACAAATTTCTCTTCTTCGGAAACGGTTTCCTTGCCATTGCCAGTCTACATTTTATATACTCTCTACTTCGACCATCATCAGTTATTTTGCTCCCCAAATAGCAAAACTCCTTTACTACTTTAAGTGTCTCATTTCCAAATCTAATTCCCTCAGCATCACCCGACTTAATTCGACTACATTCCATTATTCTCGTTTTGCTTTTGATGTTCATCTTATACCCTCCTTTCAAGACTCCATTCCGTTCAACTGCTCTTCTAAGTCCCTTGCTCTCTCTGACAGAATTACAATGTCATCAGCGAACCTCAAAGTTTGTATTTCTTCTCCGTGGATTTTAATACCTACTCCGAACTTATCTTTTGTTTCCTTTATTGCTTGCTCAATATATAGATTGAATAACATTGGGGATAGGCTTCAACCCTGTCTCACTCCGTTCCCAACCACTGCTTCCCTTTCATACCCCTCGACTCTTATAACTGCCATCTGGTTTCTGTACAAACTGTAAATAGCCTTTCGCTCCCTGTATTTTACCCCTTCCACCTTCAGAATTTGAAAGAGAGTATTCCAATCAACATTGTCAAAAGTTTTCTCTAAGTCTACAAATGCTAGAAACGTAGGTCTGCCTTCCCTTAATCTGTCTTCTAAGGTAAGTCGTAGGGTCAGTGTTGCCTCAGGTGTTCCAACATTTCTACGGAATCCAAACTGATCTTCCCCGAGGTCGGCTTCTACCAGTTTTTCCATTCGTCTGTAAAGAATTCGCGTTAGTATTTTGCAGCTGTGACTTATTAAACTGATAGTTCGGTAATTTTCACATCTGTCAACACCTGCTTTGTTTGGGATTGGAATTATTATATTCTTCTTGAAGTCTGAGGGTATTTCGCCTGTCTCATGCATCTTGCTCACTAACTGGTAGAGTTTTGTCAGGACTGGCTCTCCCAAGGCTGTCAGTAGTTCTAATAGAATGTTGTCTACTCACGGGGCCTTGTTTTGACTCAGGTCTTTCAGTGCTCTGTCAAACTCTTCACGCAGTATCTTATCTTCCATTTCATCTTCATCCTCTTCCATTTCCATAATATTGTCCTCAAGAACATCGCCCCTGTATAGACCCTCTATATACTCCTTCCAACTTTCTGCTTTCCCTTCTTTGCTAAGAACTGGGTTTCCGTCTGCGCTCTTGATATTCATACAAGTGGTTCTCTTTTCTCCAAAAGTCTCTTTAATTTTCCTATACGCAGTATCTATCTTACCCCTAGTGAGATAAGCCTCTACATCCTTACATTTGTCCTCTAGCCATCCCTGCTTAGCCATTCTGCACTTCCTGTCGATCTCATTTTTGAGACGTTTGTATTCCTTTTTGCCTGCTTCGTTTACAGCATTTTTATATTTTCTTCTTTCATCAATTAAATTCAATATTTCGTCTGTTACCCATGGGTTTCTACTAGCCCTCGTCTTTTTACCTACTTGATCCCCTGCTGCCTTCACTATTTCATCCCTCAAAGCTACCCATTCTTCTTCTACTGTATTTCTTTCCCCCACTCCTGTCAGTTGTTCCCTTATGCTCTCCCTGAAACTCTGTACAACCTCTGGTTTAGTCAGTTTATCCAGGTCCCATCTCCTTAAATTCCCACCTTTTTGCAGTTTCTTCCGTTTTAATCTACAGTTCATAACCAGTAAATTGTGGTCAAAGTCCACATCTGCACCTGGAAATGTCTTACAATTTAAAACCTGGTTCCTAAATCTCTGTCTTACCATTATATAATCTATCTGATACCTTTTAGTATCTCCAGGGTTCTTCCATGTATACAACCTTCTTTCATGATTCTTGAACCAAGTGTTAGCTATGATTATGTTGTGCTCTATGCAAAATTCTACCAGGCGGCTTCCTCTTTCATTTCTTAGCCCCAATCCATATTCGCCTACTACGTTTCCTTCTCTTCCTTTTCCTATTCTCGAATTCTTCACCCATGACTATTAAATTTTTTTCTCCCTTCACTACCTGAATAATTTCTTTTATCTCATCATACATTTCATCAATTTCTTCATCTGCAGAGCTAGTTGGCATATAGTACTACTGTAGTAGGCGTGGGCTTCGTGTCTATCTTGGCCACAAGAAAGCGTTCACTCTGCTGTTTGTAGTAGCTTACCCGTACTCCTTATTTTTTTTTATTCATTATTAAACCTATTCCTGCATTACCCCTATTTGATTTTGTATTTATAACCCTGTATTCACCTGACCAAAAGTCTTGTTCCTCCTGCCACCGAACTTCACTAATTCCCACTATATCCAACTCTAACCTATCCATTTCCCTTTTTTAAATTTTCTAACCTACGTGCCCGATTAAGGGATCTGACATTCCACGCTCCGATCCGTAAAACGCCAGTTTTCTTTCTCCTGATACTGTGATTTATAGTGTAACCGAAATTTAACGGAATTTTTTAGAAGCCAAGTGGAGGACATCACACGTTTTATTATTCAAGGTCAATTGCCGCTTTTCGCACTTTGCAGATATCGTGTCTAAATCGTTTTCATCTTCCGGTTACTTCACTAAATAAAAGTCGACATCTGCTGCCAACAATCTAAGATGGTTGCTCAGATTGTGTACTGAATCCTTACAAGAACAGCAATGGGCCTATAAAACCTCTTTGGGGAACCCTAGATAAAACTTCGCTTTCTGTAGGTGACTTTCTACGTACTGTGACCTTTATGGCAGAAATTCTGAGGAGCACTGCAATCCCATTTTGTATTTTTTTTTAAATAAAAAAAGAGCTTGTGGCTCATTCTCTCTCCCATCTGGCCGTTCCGCCGTTACATAAAAACTCGTTTTCAAAACTTAGGGATGAAAGTAACTTTCGCATGATGTCAGTACCAATTAACGTAGCTGGATGTAACTTGCACCATGCATAGAAAGAACTGCTACAGTATAGTATAGTATAGGATAGGATAGTACAGTACAGTACAGCACAGTACAGAAGGTAACTGAAAGAAATACTCCATGAGACGAACAGTAATTACATTGAAGTCACCGCGATTCGTGATGGGCCGTGAACATTACAAAAGGCGAGACATGGTACCTGACTGTGTACGATGTCCACAGATGGCAGAAGGTTGGTAAGGTGTTCTTGCGATAGGGAGTTCCATCCCTCCACCAGTGCGATTGACAACTGCTGGATGACCGTTTTGGTGCATGTGGACGTGCTACAATACGTCTCTCCAACACATCCCACACCTGCTCGATGGGATTTAAGGCCGCGCGGTATTAGCTGAGCGGTCTATGGCGCTGCAGTCATGGACTGTGCGGTTGGTCCCGGCGGAGGTTAGATTCCTCCCTCAGGCATGGGTGTCTGTGTTCGTCTTTAGGATAGGTTAAGTAGTGTGTAAGCTTAGGGACAGATGACCTTAGCAGTTAAGTCCCATAAGATTTCACACACATTTGAACATTTTTTGGGATTTAAGTCGGGGGGAACGGTCAAGCAGTTTCACACGGCTAACG
The DNA here is from genome assembly GCF_021461385.2 of Schistocerca piceifrons. Lineage (NCBI taxonomy): Eukaryota > Metazoa > Arthropoda > Insecta > Orthoptera > Acrididae > Schistocerca > Schistocerca piceifrons. The sequence goes on along the minus strand of NC_060139.1, from coordinate 309,353,574 downwards.
GGTCACATACCTTAAATGTAACCGAATAGTGTAGGTGGGTAATGGGTGGAGAGGGAGAGGGAGAGGGAGAGGGAGAGGGAGAGAGAGAGAGAGAGAGAGAGAGAGAGAGAGAGAGAGAATATACGCCACTGCAATCGCATCAAGGAAGTCGCCACAATAAACGACCCCATCCGACAAATTTATTACTTTCAGCCGTTGTCACATGTCTTCACTACATGATACCATCCGGCAGTTCTTTCTCAAATATTGTAATATAATAAATGGATAACTTAATGTCAACAGTTAAGTAGGAGTGTCACTTCTACCAGTGGCAAACATAATATCAAAAATTCTCGTGGGCAGAACTGGAGAAACTTTAGACAAGCACTTAGGAGAATATCAGGAAGGTTTCTGAAACGGAAGACCCAGTACAGGACAGATTTTTAACTTAAGATCAGAAATTCGTCACAGAATGTTAACCATGGATGACCCTGTATTTGGTCCCCTTTTCTCCAACCCAACCCAACCAACCAACAAAACGTTAGCCAGCAACCGTATAATATCATTTATTGATTTCAGAAAAGCATTTGATTCAGCAGACAGAGAAACAACAGATAAAATCATTAGAAAATGTGTGGTTAAAGCAAAATTAGCAAACATACTTCGTGAAACTTTTACAACTACGATATCTAAAGTTAAATTTATTCGAGAAGTATATCAGCGATTTGAAATAAAAACTGGTGTTAAACAGGATGTTTTATCACCTGTACTGTTTAACTGCATTCTAGAAAAACTTATTAAATCCAACTGAACCAATAATTCTACGACGGAAAACTTATGGAATTAAAGTGCTAGGTTTTTACAGACGATTTTGTAATAGTTTCAGAAAATCTGACAGTCGCAGTTATTGAAATAAATCTTCTGGAGGAAACACTAAATACAACTGGTCTCAAAATTTCACCTGAAAAAAAAATTGACTGAAATGCACCAAAATTCATAGAAAGTAAATTCGAATCTCGTGGAGATATTATTCAACAAAATGGACTAGATAAATCTGGAGTAGATCTAAGAATTAACAAGATTGAGAGTTCACATGGTTTTGCAAAAAATATTTACAACAAGAAATACATATCTAGAAAAACCAAACTGAAACACTGTACAACAGTGGTACGACCAGAAAGTTTATATGGCCGTGAATGCCTAACAATGAACTATAAGCTGGACAGAATAGAAAAATAATGGGTGCAATACAAATTACAGATGACTGGAAAATGAGAAGTAATGTAGAAATCTACAAAAATAAAGATATCAGAAGTAATGGCTAAAAGAAGATAAATATTTTTTGGACACTTCTACCGAATGTATCAGAACGCTCACGCAACTAATGGCTGGGTTCAAATGGCTCTGAGCACTATGGGACTCAACTGCTGAGGTCATTAGTCCCCTAGAACTTAGAACTAGTTAAACCTAACTAACCTAAGGACATCACAAACATCCATGCCCGAGGCAGGATTCGAACCTGCGACCGTAGCGGTCTTGCGGTTCCAGACTGCAGCGCCTTTAACCGCACGGCCACTTCGGCCGTCAACGCAACTAATATTCTGGTGATTCTGGAAGAAGAAATCGACGGTAGCATGGATTACAGAAGTACGAATAGATCTAAATAGAAACAATATCAAAAGTCGTAAATACCAGACAAAAATCTTTTTAAGAACAAAATATAGATCTAGTGGGCTTTCAATACAGAAGAAAATAAGAAATCGGGAACAGAAGAAAGGGAAAGGCAAAATGGGGAGAAGATTGACTACTGAAAAAATAGAAGAAAAAAAGGGAAAGAGGAAGAATTGAGGTTTTTGTATGATACTAGTTAGTCAATACGAAAATTTAAAAAAAGTTAATAACTTTGATTTGTATCAAATTTTTAATTTCAACTGTTTCGGGCTTTACATATGTAAATGTTGGAAATAATTCTGAGGCTGGCTGTGTGGATGATGTCCTAAAACAATCAATGAAGTAAAATTTAAATTAAAAAAAGGCCGTTGAGCGTTGTGATTTATTAAAAGTGTTGGTATACGTCTGATAACTAGTAGCTGCAGACCAGCATCAATCCTCCATTTGCCGGTCAAAAATTGGCGACGACAATATTTTCCAGCACCGGGATTCCAAGCGGCTACTCCCATTAGTGCTACCTCACAAGCGTTTGGTAGCGATGCTGCGTACGGAGGGCTGTGACACAGTGATATTTGAATACAGGTACAATCCTGTTGAACTACTATCAGATTTCTGCTGAAGTTGGTTGCGTTTTTGTTCGTTACGTGTTCGTGTGACGTTGGTTGACAGAAATAGCTTAAGATGGAATGTGAAGTGGAAGAAATATAAATAGGTACGAAATACCTTTCCTGACATTTTGAGTAGCAAGGGCATTGGAAATCTCAAAAACGTTTGTCCCGTGCAAGATGAAAATTGCCTCGACATAAGTCAAAACCAAGTATACCAGTGAGAGTTGCCATTTTGTGTGTCTTCTGTTTCCTAGTTATTTCACAAATAAAATGCATACCTGCCTATCCGATATTATTATTGTTAATGTAAACCTGATGCTTTTATCATGATAAGAAAAGAATGGACTGAAAGCACAAGTTTAAATCAACAATAACAGTATTGGATGGGCATGTGTGGATTTTATTCGCGAACTGAATGATGGTTAGGAAACAACTTTGCTACTCACGTAAATAATAGGAAAAGAAAGTTAATTCGTAAGTATCTACACTCCTGGAAATGGAAAAAAGAGCACATTGACACCGGTGTGTCAGACCCACCATACTTGCTCCGGACACTGCGGGAGGGCTGTACAAGCAATGATCACACGCACGGCACAGCGGACACACCAGGAACCGCGGTGTTAGCCGTCGAATGGCGCTAGCTGCGCAGCATTTGTGCACCGCCGCCGTCAGTGTCAGCCAGTTTGCCGTGGCATACGGAGCTCCATCGCAGTCTTTAACACTGGTAGCATGCCGCGACAGCGTGGACGTGAACCGTACAGTATGTGCAGTTGACAGACTTTGAGCGAGGGCGTATAGTGGGCATGCGGGAGGCCGGGTGGACGTACCGCCGAATTGCTCAACACGTGGGGCGTGAGGTCTCCACGGTACATCGATGTTGTCGCCAGTGGTCGGCGGAAGGTGCACGTGCCCGTCGACCTGGGACCGGACCGCAGCGACGCACGGATGCACGCCAAGACCGTAGGATCCTACGCAGTGCCGTAGGGGGCCGCACCGCCACTTCCCAGCAAATTAGGGACACTGTTGCTCCTGGGGTATCGGCGAGGACCATTCGCAACCGTCTCCATGAAGCTGGGCTACGGTCCCGCACACCGCTAGGCCGTCTTCCGCTCACGCCCCAACATCGTGCAGCCCGCCTCCAGTGGTGTCGCGACAGGCGTGAATGGAGGGACGAATGGAGACGTGTCGTCTTCAGCGATGAGAGTCGCTTCTGCCTTGGTGCCAATGATGGTCGTATGCGTGTTTGGCGCCGTGCAGGTGAGCGCCACAATCAGGACTGCATACGACCGAGGCACACAGGGCCAACACCCGGCATCATGGTGTGGGGAGCGATCTCCTACACTGGCCGTACACCACTGGTGATCGTCGAGGGGACACTGAATAGTGCACGATACATCCAAACCGTCATCGAACCCATCGTTCTACCATTCCTAGACCGGCAAGGGAACTTGCTGTTCCAACAGGACAATGCACGTCCGCATGTATCCCGTGCCACCCAACGTGCTAGTAGAAGGTGTAAGTCAACTACCCTGGCCAGCAAGATCTCCGGATCTGTCCCCCATTGAGCATGTTTGGGACTGGATGAAGCGTCGTCTCACGCGGTCTGCACGTCCAGCACGAACGCTGGTCCAACTGAGGCGCCAGGTGGAAATGGCATGGCAAACCGTTCCACAGGACTACATCCAGCATCTCTACGATCGTCTCCATGGGAGAATAGCAGCCTGCATTGCTGCGAAAGGTGGATATACACTGTACTAGTGCCGACATTGTGCATGCTCTGTTGCCTGTGTCTATGTGCCTGTGGTTCTGTCAGTGTGATCATGTGATGTATCTGACCCCAGGAATGTGTCAATAAAGTTTCCCCTTCCTGGGACAATGAATTCACGGTGTTCTTATTTCAATTTCCAGGAGTGTACATTACTCCCACTATACATTCTATCGTCTTCAGACTCAATAAATAAAGAAACAGCAACAGTACATAATAATGTGCACTTGGTCGAGACGTCAGGTGATGGGTACTGTGCGTTAATCTCAAGGACTGCACCCTTGAACACTAACCTTTATTGTAAACAAATCTGACGCCTTGCAAACGCAATTGAAAGAAAAGTATTTACTGACGCCAACGCGGCGCTTACGTGAAAGCATTTATGTAACGTGTTTGGGGACTCCATTTATTACGTAAGGTGTTTTCTTTAAAATCTGTACCCCTTTCCCCCTTAGTGAGCTTTGGTGGAACCTCTCCACCCCCACCCCCACTTCTCACGTGATGTTTAGTCCATAGACAGATAAAAGCCATGTTTTATAAATAAAATGTATTATACACTGTTTTTAACACGTGGTTAAAAACACTTTTTTAAACATGCCATGTGTGAGTGTATTAGAACGAACAGTCTCACAGACGGACAAAAAGGCTCCACGAAAATTTAATATTAAACTTTTTGACTGATCCCTAAAAATGTGACCTTTTATTGGTATATTACTTACATTAAATGTCACTGAACCTTCACTTACTTTGCAGATGAACGAGAAGTGTTTTTACCTTCCTTTGAACCGTGTGATTACGTAACTTTTCAATCTCTTGACGTGTTCTTCATTTTCTGAGCATGTCGCGTAACATAGGTATTGTAACAGTTTTGTAAAAATTCATGTTGCACGTTATAACATTGGCTTTATATGCATTGCAGAATGCTTCGACTGTCTCACTGAGTGAGACGCAGTGATTTCGACCGGCGCAGCAGAGAACTCTCTGAATGAATGGTGAATGAATGAATGAGTGAAATTCAACACTTAAGGGCGGCATTTGTGTCAAAACGGGGAATCCAAGATATGCGCACGTGTAAAGCATTCAGTTCACTTCAGAGATCATAAAGATTGGTAGGCACTTTAAAAGTGTCTCTGCTCGGTATTATATTCTCTGAATTAAAAGGTTGATGTGAGATTTTCATTGCCTTCCGCCGCCGTTAAATGAGATCTGATGTTTTGCCTGACTCACCCACCTCCCTCTCCCCCACCCCCGTTTTGAGCTCACGTAATTAATGGATGTCCGCGATATCGCATCCCCCCTTCCGCTTGTTCTTCCTATCTTTCACCCCAAGCTTAAATTGTTTCTGTTAACTGGCTGTCATTTGTGGAAGGAATACCCGCGAAAACTAAGCTTTGTTAGGGTCGGCTAGTAGACAGCTTCAGCTCCAAACGAACAATTTTTTTCCAACGTAGAACCAAGATGCTACTCCAAACGGAAGACCAAAAGCCAAAAATAACGGCGATGAATGCATTACTGGTTAATTTCTGTATTTAATTAATCGTATATTTAAAAAAATCACAGCTGAAGTCACTAAAAACGTTTGATCAACCAAATGGTTATTTTCTATAGCATGTTTGCTTTTTGGTATGAGTCAGTTGTCACTGGAAAGAGAGGAGAAAGACTGAAATCGAGAGCACCGGAGTTCGAATCCTCGTGTATCCATCCAAAATTAGGTTTCCTTTGGTTTCCCTAAATCGTTTACGGGAAATGCCGCCACAATGGCACTGCTCCGTTTCATATGATATCGTCCTGTGCTGCACGTAAAACACTAACCGTCATTCTTTCTTCAGAGAGACTTGAAGGAAACCCGATAAATCTGTGATTATTTGCAGCACTGAGAATGATATACGAGTGTTAAGTCATCAGCTAGAAGCAAAGTTGACTACTAAAGTCTTCTGGGATATTTTGTGTCTTCACAGTTTGGAGCTAAGGTGTCACATAGATTTAACGTACTGTCGATGACGTGGTCATGAGAGATGGGGGATAGGGTTGGGGGGATGAAAGGAACCTGCCATCGTCATTTTAGAGGCACCATACCCGTATTTGTCGTAAGCGACTTAGATAAAACATTGCAATAAAGTAGGCATCCGTTTATACAGTATTTACATACTCATATAGTTTTGAACTGTTCAGAGTAGCAACTGCCAGCTTTATTTTCTATGTGATGAAAAGTTTGTGCTTCACTGTAGAGTCGTCGCGTTTTAACAAATCCAGTGTTTGATGGATGACATGTCACTTTTGTTTCCTTGGCTTGGAAATATAATGCCGATTAGGTTAAGAAAATACAATAATTTTGGCGGTTTTATTTAGTGATTCGTTTATCCAGATATCCAACGTTTATTGGGAGAAATGAAATAAAGTTAATTTTTCGTCGTGTCTCTTGAAGAAATTTCTTCGTTATCATTTTTATTTACATAATCTTTCCTTGTGCAAGTTCTGTTTCAGTTCACGCAATATTCAAAACATATCTGCTATTGACTAATATTCATCTTGAGTGTAAAGCACTTTTGGTACCAGTGTTTTCTTTCATATAAACAAGTTTTGAAATAACATTCTACGTGAGCAAACACAATTTTCTTCTTTCATCTCGTAAATGTTTGAGTGAAGTTTCACCATCATCAGTAGGTTCCTTTTTATTTTTCTAATTGCACACGCTGTTCATGTAGCTGTCATCCTCAGTACAGCTGATATTTCTACACAGTTTGTTACCTGCAATTTCAGTTGCTTCCACTTTGCCGTAATTGTGTGAAACTGTACTGACAAACACGCACTTACCACTGTGTTTTGTACAATAAAAGAAAGTCGTGTAATACTTCAGAAGGCGCGCTTTTAAAAAAATCAAAAATGAATAGGTAAAAAATATCTGAATTGGATCTCGTAAGTGTTTTGTTTATTATAAACATTAAATTTTTATGGCTGCTGAAAAAAATGGACACAATAAAAATTTGTAGGGCTGCGTAGTGTCCCATTGATGCCTTTAAGGGCAGTTTGTCATCGGACCTTCGTCGAAAAAAGGTACACACTGTTATTGGGATCATTTATAAAATATAGTGGGTTAAATACTTGGGAAAACATCACTATCAACGTTCGATGGAAATCGATTTTGAAGGTTGCAGGGACACACTGACAATAATTTTGTGTTTGCATGTCACTAGCAGCTTCTCCCTAGCCAGTCGACAATGTCCTGCGTCTGCCAATGTGGTGGCTGACGCATTGTCAGAGACTCCGTTGTCTGGAGATTGCAGCCTGCTTGTGGAAGGCAGACACGTAGTATGTAATTAAATGGCTTTGACCGTCAGCATATTGTGGGGCTACTGGAGATGGATCTATGTTTGGCAGAGTGGAATTTGACATGGGTCGTGACGTCGGCCTTCTGAGTGGCAGTGTGACAGATAAGGTCACGTACGTAGTAGTTCTGTGGAGCGCTTTAGTACAATTGCTTGGCCAGCCAGCCAGTCAACCAACCAGCACGCCAGTACTGAAAGACTGTCCCTGTTCCATGTGGTTTAAGAACAATAAGCGCGACGGGACGGAGGCATTCTGTACTACAGGAAATGGACAAAAATGTGGAAACAACGCGAGACTCGCATGGTTGATAATAAGTGCAGACGATGGCCAAACCTGGAGGTTGTGCTGTTCTATTGGACCACAGACGGCACCTGTGCAATGTCCTTAATACATCCGCAAGTGTCAGCCGTGGCCAGAAGAGTGTTCTGTGTAGTTGTGAGAGGATTATGTCGGAGCTTAGTGAATTCGAACTTGAGCTAATTGTTGGTACTCGTAATGTGGTTGCTTCCGTAACCAAGGTAGCCGATGGGTTTGATGATGACTCAGGAGGGGCCGGCCGCTGTGGTCGAGCGGTTCTAGGCGCTTCAGTCCGGAACCACGCGGCTGCTACGGTCGCAGGTTCGAACCCTGCCTCGGGCATGGATGTGTGTGATGTCCTTAGGTTAGGTAGGTTTAAGTAGTTCTAAGTTCTAGGGGACTGTTGATCTCAGGTGTTGAGTCCCATAGTGCTCAGAGCCATTTGAACCATTATCATTGTTATTGCGCCTTTGTGATCTACTTACATCTTGAGAACACTGTACAGATGCCGTTCGTAGTCTAATAGGACAGCACAACCAGCAGGCTTGGCTAGCATCTGTACTTAACGATCAGACATGCAATTCTCGCAGTGTTTCCATATTTTTGTCCAATTCCCGTAGTACAGAGAGCCTCTGTGCCGTCGCACTTACATTTGAGTAATGGGAAAGCGATATGCACGTATACAGATGTAGGTAGTATCACGTACACAAGGTATAAATGGGCAGTGCATTAGCGTACGGTAGCTGTCATTTGTAGTCGGGTGGTTCGTGTGAGGTCTTTGACGTGCTTATGGCCGCAGGGCGGGAATTAAGACTTTGTACGCGGAATGGTACTGGGAGCTAGACGCATATGACATTACATTTCTGAAATCGTTAGGGAATTCAATATTCCGAGATCGACAGTGTCAAGAGTGTGCCAAGAAGACCAAATTACAGGCATTGGCTCTCACGACGTACAACGCAGTGGCCAACGGCTTTCACTTAAGACCCAAGAGCAGCGGCCTTTATGTGCAGTTGCCTGTGCTAACATGCATCATCACGGCCTGAAGTAACCGCAGAAATCAATGTGGGACGTAAAACGAACGTTCCGTTAGGACAGTGCGGCGAAATGTGACGCTAATGGGCTGTGGCAGCAGATGACCGCGAGCGCCTTTGCCAACAGCACAAAATCGCGTGGAGCGCCTTTCATGGGCTCGTGACCATATCGGTTGGACGTTAGACAACTGGGTAACCGTCGCCTGGTCGGGTGAGTCGCAATTACAGATCGTAAGAGCTGATGGTAGAGTTAGTGTGGCACAGACACAAGAAGCCATGGACCCAAGTTGTCAACAGGGCACGGTGCAAGCTGGTGGTGACTCCAGAATGGTGTTGGCTGTGTGTACATGAAATGGACTGGACCCTCTAGTGCAACTGAACCGGTCATTGGCTGGAAATGATTACATTCTCTGCTACGTGGACACCATTTGCAGCCGTACATGGACTTCATGTTTTCATGACAGTTCGCCACGTCACCGGGCCACAGTTGTACGCGATTGGTTCGAAGAACATTATGGACCTTTTTTTCTTTAAAGTCAGTACCGCCATTTGACTGTTTATTTGCAGTGTTACATTTACACGATCATGATTTCGGCTTTAAAGTGCCATTATCAATTGTTTTAATGGTATTCAGTGCCAACTTAAGGTTCTCGTTAAATTGTACAAACAATGACATAGATTGCCGTAACACTATGAGCAAGTCAGGTTATCTCAATCTTTCAAAGAATCTTGCAAGACCTCTGACACAGCAGAGTTGTTTCAGTATGGCCTCACACTGTAGTTACACGATCTACTCTGTGATAATTGTCTCAAATCGTCTTCCACATGCAGAATTAAGTCCTTAACTTTGTTCAGCCTACCCTCAAATACAGCTCTCTGCGGTATATACTAGAATATTATCAACAGTATTTTTCTCATGACATCGATGTATAGTAATAATTGTCGACCTCGTTTTTTGGGAGACGTGTAAGAAAGTCTAGCTCACCTATAAAGGAGACTACTTAGGACACGCAAATGCACCCATTCTTGATTCCTGCTCGAGCGTCTGGGATAACCACCAGGTCGGATTAAAGGAAGATTTTGAGGCAATTCAGAGGCGTGCTGCTAGCTGTTACCGGTAGGTCCGATCAATACGCTTGTATTACGGAAATGCTCTGTGATCTTAAGAAAAACGACGCCCTTTTCGAGAAATACTATTGAAAAAAAAAGAAATTGCCGGCCGGTGTGCCCGTGCGGTTCTAGGCGCTTCAATCTGGAACCGTGTGACCGCTACGGTCGCAGATTCGAATCCTGCCTCGGGCATGGATGTGTGTGATGTCCTTAGGTTCGTTAGGTTTAAGTAGTTCTAAGTTCTTGGGGACTGATGACCACAGATGTTAAGTCCCATAGTGCTCATTGCCATTTGAACCATTTTTGAAAAAAATTTAGAGCCGGTATTTGCAGCTGACTGCAGAAAGATTCTGGTGCCATCAACACACGTTTCACGCAAGGAAGCATAAGACGGAAAAGATAAATTAGGGCTCTTACGGAATCATATAAGCAGTTGTTTATCGTCGCTCCATTAGCGAATGGTGCAGGAAAGGAAGAGACTACCCCATGCAGCCTACAGTGGCTTCCAGAGTATTTATGTAGATCTAACCTGCATTTTCCTGTAGCTTTTTCAGAAAGTACATAAAGATATATTTCTGTTCCCACTTTGTGACCTATTCCTCTGTCGATCCCAAAAGTAAACTACTTCGCTATGTGGCACAGTAGCAAGACACCGGATTAAATCGCCAATTTAAGTCCATCCGGATATCTAGACTTAAATTTTCCATGGTTTCTCGAAATCTCTTAGGGAGAATGGTGGGACATAATTCCTTTGAAAGAGACGGTCGATGTCCTTTCTCAGCCCTAAGCTTGTGGTCATTCCAAAAACCTCTTCGTCAATGGAACATTAAACCCTATTTTTCTTTCCTTAATTCAGTATGTTCGTGGGAAGATAAGAAGCGAGTAGAAAAATGCATGTTATTCTGAGAACCTTCAGCATCGGAGAGGGTCAGCAATCGTTGGTTAATATACAAGGTGTTACAAAAAGGTGCGGCCAAACTTTCAGGAAACATTCCTCACACACAAAGAAAGAAAATATACTATGTGAACATATGTCCGGAAACGCTTAATTTCCATGTTAAGAGCTCATTTTATTACTTCTCTTCAAATCACATTAATCATGGAATGGAAAAACACAGCAACAGAACGTACCAGCGTGACTTCAAACACTTTGTTACAGGAAATGTTCAAAATGTCCTCCGTTAGCGAGGATACACACATCCAACCTCCGTCGCACGGAATCCCTGATGCGCTGATGCAGCCCTGGAGAATGGCGTATTGTATCACAGCCGTCCACTATACGAGCACGAAGAGTCTCTACGTTTGGTACCGGGGTTGCATAGACAAGAGCTTTCAAATGCCCCCATAAATGAACGTCAAGAGGGTTGAGGTCAGGAGAGCGTGGAGGCCATGGAATTGGTCCGCCTCTACCAATCCGTCGCTCACCGAATCTGTTGTTGAGAATCGTACGAACAAATGGTTCAAATGGCTCTGAGCACTATGTGACTTAACATCTGTGGTCATCAGTCCCCTAGAACGTAGAACTACTTAAACCTAACTAACCTAAGGACATCACACACATCCATGCCCGAGGTAGGATTCGAACCTGCGACGTAGCGGTCAGGCGGTTCCAGACTGAAGCGCCTAGAACCGCACGGCCACACCGGCCGGCCCGTACGAACACTTCGACTGAAATGTGCAGGAGCTCCATCGTGCAATGAGTCGCATGTCAACACAAGCACCGAAGTCAACATTACCTTCCTTCAATTGGGCCAACTGGCGGTGAATAGAGGAAGTACAGAACATACTGACGAAACTAAAATGAGCTCTAACATGGAAATTAAGCTTTTCCGGACACATGTCCACATAACATCTTTTCTTTATTTGTGTGTGAGGAATGTTTCCTGAAAGTTTGGCCGTACCTTTTTGTAACACCTTGTATTAAAAAATCTTAATCGAGGCGGGTTTTTAGTTTTCTAATGCATGTTATTCTCCTTGTTTGCTTTTTCGTGTAGCTTTTCCGTCTAAAAGCGAATCTATCCGGTCTGAGGTCAACTTTTAAGTTTCGTTAGTTGACAACTGCTGCGTTATACGAACAGATCTGTTTGCTTCGTCATTAATCATTTCAGGTAGCAGTTATAACTAATAGAATCAATAAATTAGACAGCAATGTGGTTCTGTATGAAATCTCGATGGAACATCAGCCCTTGCAGGTATTCTGTTTCCGCGTCTCAGTGCTAACACTGGTGTGGAGCACCGCCAAAAAGGCTGGTTTCATTATCGTGAGGATCACGACATAAGCTCTATTCGATCCTACAGATTTACTGTAGCCTGTATCAGCGCAGCTGCCTGAATAACTGATTACGTCGCGTCCGTTCGCAACGAGCTTCGTTAGCAGTCGAACATCAGCGTGTTACATAGATGGCTGAATCCCCGCACTGAACCGCAGTCCTCAAGGGATCTTAAAGCCGGGACAGGAAAATGCAATTAACGGCAGCCGGTCTTAGAGCATACAGATGTCTGTAGTGGTAATTAAAGTTGCATGATGCCCTTATTAGCGCGTTAATGTCTACCAGCAGACACGGCTGTCGAAATAGTAGGCATCTAACCGCCTCACTTTTTTCGCTTCGCATCGTTCAGTTTAGAAAGGTTAGTATTTATTGTCGCGTCGACGTAGAGGTCAATTGAGACGCTGGCAGATACTCAGTCAGACAAGGCTAAGGTGGAAAATCAGCCGCTCTCTATTTGAAATAATACATTTAACTTATTTCGTAAATACGCAGGAGCCGGCCGGAGTGGCCGAGCGGTTCTAGGCGCTACAGCCTGGAACTGCGCGACCGCTACGGTCGGAGGTTCGAATCCTGCCTCGGGCATGGATGTGTGTGATGTCCTTAGGTTAGTTAGATTTAAGTAGTTCTAAGTTCTAGGGGACTGATGACCTCAGCAGTTAAGTCCCATAGTGCTCAGAGCCAAAGACGCAGGGTGTATGATTAAAGATACCTCGCGGGCTTTGTACCCCGCACCTTTCGAATACAAGTCAAGAGTCGTAATCATTGTGGCATAACGCTCGTTAAGTTTTTATTTTCACGCCTTATTGGCTGTGGACTTAGCTTGATGACTGTCGGCGAGGATGCGATGAAACAATGCGATGTAGCAACCTTTCCCGGCTGTGCTGAGACGTTGCTTGTTCTCGTCCCTGTTTGTTATCTTGCCGGCACACTGCTTCGGCCTTCTCGGGGTAGCTATTATTTCCGGTCGCTCTTAAATAAGCGACTCTCTTGTCACTGGGCTTAGCGTCCGTGAGCTGTCCTCGCTTACTCGAGCGTAATTTCAGGTCTTATCTAATAGCAACATTTCACAGGAATTCCGCTTTTGCGCGTATGTTTTTCTAGTTTATGAAAAAACTCTATTGTGAACCTGAAAAGACCGTGGCAGTTGTCACAAAGATGGAAGCAAACGAGTACTTAAACTATATTCGAAAGGAAAAGCGTAAAGTTTTCCTTATGAACTTCTCCCAAAAATCGTGGGGCGTTCCACAAGAAAATTGAGCTAACTGCAAATTTATAGAGTTCATTGCTGGACTTAATTATTCTTATATTGATCTCCTGGGTTTAAAACGGCAACAAACAATTAGGTAATAGAAAAATACACCAGAAAAGCCTACTAGTTTTCACCGTCTCGCAAAAAAAGCATTTACCACTGTTATTCGAAGTGTGTGGACCATTACGGATAGGGGGCTTCCAGAACATGTTATACACGATTTGAGGAGTTTATACATAAAAATATCCAGCTCTTTGGGTGCAAGTGGCCATTTGACAGCAGTGTGTAACAAGCAAGAGAATTAGTCCGCAAAGTAACATGTCGTACGCACGTTTCAGTTAGTAGAGAAATAGAAATATCGATACTTGTGAACTGATTCAGAAATGGAAAACTCATTGTAACACATACGTTGTGATGAACTTTCATATAGATGTGTCGTCAGAAAATGATGAATATTTACGAAAGGAAATTTATCTTCTGAGCAACGTTTTGTTAACAATGTGATTTAAAAATGACTGCTATCAGCGGAGGCCTCAAAGATTCGAAAATTGTTATAAATTAGTAACTCATCCTACTTTGTCATTTTAATTACGCGAGCAGTGATACGCCTTCTGAATATAAAGTAATCCATCGCCATAAAACGGGATGGCTCGCATTTCTATTTCTCGTGGTTTGTTAATACGTGGTAGTTTGAAGTACTAGAACTGTGTCCTTGCACTGTGATCTCTTCAGTAAAAACTGCTCAACACAATAGCAGTGTACGACTTGCTCCTTACATACGTGATCTTTCGCTCCTACGATGGAGAAATGTGTAGCCTTTCTTTAAAGGCGATCTGCACTACTGATCATATTCAATGAAACATATATTTACAGCATGGGTTTGTTTTCTTTTGTGACCCACTATTTCGCAGACACGCTTCCGTATAATATTGCTCTCCCACTGCAACAGATCTGATAAATTTTGTTGAAACTTGTAATAGTCAGAGAACGATGTAAAAGGTCGAATAAAGTGAACGAATCTGGCAGTAACAGACTACGACAAATTGTTCTAAACAATTTTTCGAGCTCTCTTGTTTCTTTTATCTAGGGGTGATACATTAAAAACTAGGAAGAGATTAAAAACTAGGAACAGTTACGAATTATGTAGTATATATGTAATTATAGATTCGAGAGGAATAAAACCATGATTAACTTTTTTCCTTCAGTGTCTACTAAGGGAGTGTTATGTGAAAGCGAATTCGTGATCTGAAAGATTAACCTAGAAATACTGTATTTGCATGTTATGAACAGAGCGCGAGATATTGACAGACCAATAAAACGTTGGCTACCATAACAAACAAAGAGAAGTGAAAATTATTACGATTTCCTTGGAGGTAGAGTTTTTGTCTTGTGCTGTTTCATGCTGTCACTCTCTATGTGCTGGATCACAGTAACCCCAAGCACAGAATGATTACAGCAGTGACACCGTATACACACATCAAAAGAAGTTTTGCACCACCTCGATTCCGAGAGTTCCGAAACCTGTACAGAAAATTGGAATAGAGATCAACATAAACATCATTTCCGCCTTTTTTGTTGCTCATGAAAATCACACACTGCGTCTTGTACCACCATACAGCGAGATCTTCAGAGGTGGTGGTCCAGATTGCTGTACACACCGGTACCTCTAATACCCAATAGCACGTCCTCTTGCATTGGTGCATGCCTGTATTCTTCGTGGCATACTACCCACAAGTTCATCAAGGCACTGTTGGTCCACATTATCCCACTCTTCAACGGCGATTCGGCGTAGATCCCTCAGAGTGGTTGGTGGGTCACGCCGTCCATAAACAGCCCTTTTCAATCTCCCAGGCATGTTCGATAGCGTTCATGTCTGGAGAACATTCTGGCCACTATAGTCGAGCGATGTCGTTATCCTGAAGATCCCTCAGAGTGGTTGGTGGGTCACGCCGTCCATAAACAGCCCTTTTCAATCTCCCAGGCATGTTCGATAGCGTTCATGTCTGGAGAACATTCTGGCCACTATAGTCGAGCGATGTCGTTATCCTGAAGGAAGTCATTCACAAGATGTGCACGATGTGGTCGCGACTTGTCGTCCATGAAGACGAATGCCTCTCCAGTATGCTGCCGATATGGTTGCACTATCGGTCGGAGGATGGTATTCACGTATCGTACAGCCGTTACGGCGCCTTCCATGACCACCAGCGGCGTACGTCGGCCCCACATAATGCCACCCCAAAACAGCAGGGAACTTCCATCTTGCTGCACTCGCTGGACAGTGTGTCTAAGACGTTCAGGCTGGCCGGGTTGCTTCCAAACACGTCTCCGACGATTGTCTGGTTGGAGGTAGATGCGACACTCATCAGTGAAGAGAATGTGATGCCAATCCTGAGCAGTCCATTCGGCATGTTGTTGGGCCCATCAGTACCGCGCTGCATTGTGTTGTGGTTGCAAAGATGGACCTCGCCATGGACGTCGGGAGTGAAGTTACGCATCATGTAGCCTATTGAGTCGTAACACGACGTCCTGTGGCTGCACGAAAAGCGTTAATCAACATGGTGGCGTTGCTGTCAGTGTTCCTCCGAGCCATAATCCGTAGGTAGCGGCCATCCATTGCAGTAGTAGCCCTTAGGCGGGCTGACCGAGGCATGTCATCAACAGTTCCTGTCTCTCTGTATCTCCTCCAAGTCCGAACAACATCGATTTGATTCACTCCGAGATGCCTGGACACTTCCTTTGTTGAGAGCCCTTCCTGGCACACAGTAACAATGCGGACGCGATCGAACCGCGGTATGGCATGGTTGAACTACAGACAACACGAGCCGTGTACCACCTCCTTTTTGGAATGACTGGAACTGATCGACTGTCGGACGTACTCCTTCTAATAAGCGCTGCTCATGCAGTAGCTTACCTGTCACTAGCGAGCCTGGTAACGCTTTGCAATTACTAAATATGTATGGGAGTTGGACATGCGCCCTGTATAATCTGGGGTATCTCAGGGAATCGTGGCAGGACGCAAATATTGGCTTCTCGTTGCGACTTCGCACATTTTGAAGATGCGGAACTCTAAATTATGATAAATCGACTAGATACGAATGAAAAAGATACCTGAATGTTCTTGACAAGTTGACTTCAAATTTTTACTCGATACTCAAATATTTGAACGTGTATAGGCTGTAGATATTTTTTAAACATCAATGTACAAGTTTTCTGTTAAAACCGACGAGAAAGAAGATGCTGTGCTGTTCTGTTTAATTTTCCTTCCCTGTAGTCTGCCTTAACTACGAACCTGGATATTGTTGCTAAAAATATTTAGTGCTTTTTCGTCCGAATGCTTATTAGTAACGCGTAAAAATGTGAAATAAATCTGCCAATAGCGGTGTGAGATTTTTGCAAACGTTTGCCCTATGTACAGGTGTGTCAGAAGAAATGGTCAGTATTCAGGGGAAGGATACAACGTATATTATGAACACATGTCCTATTCCGAATGGTTTCCGAGATGGAACACATTGAATTTTTTTTTCAGCATAATCGGCAAAATGTTGATAGGTCCAATCATTTTGGAAGAGCGAATGACGGGATAGAATGACGTGCATTTTTTTTTTTATTCGTTCGTTAAACTTTGAGTGTTCCTTTGGCCACTCGGACTGCAATGTATTTCCAACATGACGGAGCCCCTCCAAATTTTATCAGAAGTGTGAGGGAACGTCATAACGTAATCGCTGGGTTGATCGTGATAGTGTCAGATCTTACGTCATTAGATTTTTATTTGTAAGGTTTGATGGAGTCTGAGGTGTACAAACGGAAGGTGAATACACGAGATGAGCTGGTTGGTCGCATCACGGACTCTGTTGCCCTCATTACGGAAAGTGGAGAGGCGCTCAGACAAGAGAGCATAAATGCGTTGAAGTTGACAGAGATAATCGAAAAGTTGTTGTGAACTGTACAACAGCTGTAATTCGACATGTACGATAATGCTTGGAGATGAATGTGTGAAAAATATTCAGCTGATACTTTTTAAAACACATGTTTTAATGTTTACTAACTTTTGATATGTATACTTGTGTAAACCTGACAGTGTATTGAATAATACAGAAAATAAATAACAAGTTTCGTCTAAGGTGTACAATCTTGGAAACTATTCGGAATAGGGCATATGCCCGTATGAAGTGTTTTGCTTCAAACAGCTGTTCGTGTCATATCTCTTAGTATTGATCATTCCTTCTGGGACATCCTTTATATTAGCAGACAGTTACCAATTGAGAAGCAGGCCAGTCCTCAGCGTATCTACATCTACATGATTACTCTGCGATTCACGTTTAAGTGCTTGGCAGAGGGTTCATCGAACCATAATCATACTATCTCTCTACCATTCCACTCCCGAACAGCGCGCGGGAAAAACGAACACCTAAACCTTTCTGTTCGAGCTCTGATTTCTCTTATTTTATTTTGATGATCAATCCTACCTATGTAGGTTGGGCTCAACAAAATATTTTCGGATTCGGAAGAGAAAGTTGGTGACTGAAATTTCGTAAATAGATCTCGCCGTGACGAAAAACGTCTTTGCTTTAATGACTTCCATCCCAACTCGCGTACCATATCTGCCACACTCTCTCCCCTATTACTTGATAATACAAAACGAGCTGCCCTTTTTTGCACCCTTTCGATGTCCTCCGTCAATCACACCTGGTAAGGATCCCACACCGCGCAGCAATATTCTAACAGAGGACGAACGATTGTAGTGTAAGCTGTCTCTTTAATGGACTTGTTGCATCTTCTAAGTGTCCTGCCAATGAAACGCAACCTTTGCCTCGCCTTCCCCACAATATTATCTATGTGGTCTTTCCAACTGAAGTTGTTCGTAATTTTAACATCCAGGTACTTAGTTAAATTGGCAGCCTTGAGAATTGTACTATTTATCGAGTAATCGAATTCCAACGGATTTCTTTTGGAACTCATGTGGATCACCTCACACTTTTCGTTATTTAGCGTCAACTGCCACCTGCCACACCATACAGCAATCTTTTCTAAATCGCTTTGCAACTGATACTGGTCTTCGGATGACTTTACTAGACGGTAAATTACAGCATCATCTGCGAACAACCTAAGAGAACTGCTCAGATTGTCGTCCAGGTCATTTATATAGATCAGGAACAGCAGAGGTCCCAGGACGCTTCCCTGGGGAACACCTGATATCACTTCAGTTTTACTCGATGATTTGCCGTCTATTACTACGAACTGTGACCTTCCTGATAGGAAATCACGAATCCAGTCGCACTACTGAGACGATACCCCATAGGCCCGCAGTATTTACTGATTCTACACTGAGCTCACAAAATTCATGGGATATAGCGTCGGACCACCTTTCGCCTGCTTAGTACAGCAACTCGATGTGGCATGTTCTCAAAAAGTTGTTGGAAGTCCTTGCAGAAATATTGCGCCATGCTGCCACCATAATTGCGAAAGTTTTTCCAGTGCAGGATTCTGTGCACGAGTCGACCTCTCGATTTTGTCCCATAAAAGTTCAATGAGATTAATATCGGGCGATCAGTGTTGCCAAATCGTTCTCTCGAATTACCCAAAATTTTCTTCAAACCAGTGCTAACAGTTATGGCCTGATGACATGGCGCGTTGTCATCCATAAAAATTCCATAGTTGTTTGGGAACATGAAGTCCATGAATGGCTGTAAATGGTCTCCAGGTAGTCGAACATAACCATTTCCAGTGAATGAGCGGTTCAGTTGGACCAGAGGACCCAGACCATTCCATGTACACACAGCTCCCACCCCCATCTCAGGAGCTCACAGCTCTTTTGTGAGGACTTTTTGTCTACCATGGACCCCCAGTCTTTGCAGCGTTATTTCCTTTCCATGCTGCAAGCTTCTACTTCCACCATTTATTTCTCTCTCTGCTTCTCCATCAGTCAGTTTCCTGGGTGCAGACCGTGCTTGGGCCTGGTTTATGATTTGGGACTTGAGTTTCCACTTTTCTGCAACTTTTCATCAAACACATGGTCCCCATTGTTGAGTTTGACCAGCCACCAGTTTTCAAAATTCTCCAGAAGTGCGGATCGTGCAGGGAAAATCTTTCAAAGCAGTGTTTGCTTCATCTTTGTTCCTTTCCAGCCTTGCTGCACCCTTCCCAAAACCCAAAATGATAGCTGTCCCATTTGGGGGGGGGGGGGGGGAGGGGGAGGGTTGTCAAGTACCTGACAACGCAGGGATCGCTTTGTTTGTGCCTGAGCTGGCAACTCCTTCACATATGCCAAGGAGTAGGAGTAAGTGGCGACCGGGGGAGGGGGCTCTGAGCAACGGATTACTGGTCAAGTAGCCATTGCTGAGGCTGAGTGGCACCCATGGGGAGAAACCCCATTCGGAGTGGGTAACACCATGGTTGGTGAATCACAAATGAAGAGGATAAGTTATCTCCTGCTGGTGGCTACATGGCCCCAGCAGTGTCCATGGAAGGAAAGTCCTCATTCAATGCAGAGAGATATGACCCTAAAACGTTCCCTTCCCTGGCTTGGCTACTCAAAGACAGGAACATTGGTCTAAACATAGGGCAGAGAAATACATCACGCAGTACTTGGTTTGCACAAGGACTGATGGTGATTCATTCTTGGCCATAAAGTCCTTATTCTTCGTGGAGAATTTAGAAGACAAGATTGGGGAAGTGGCAGCTGTCTCCAAAATGAAAAGTGGATCAGTTTTGATCCCCTGCCTAGTCACAGGCGCTGCTCGCTTTTAACAGTTGGGTGATATACAAATGGCTGTCACTCCGCATAATAGTGTGAATATTGTTCAGGGCATCATTTTTCACAATGACCTGCCCTTGCAATCTGATTGTGAGCTACATGGAGCGATGGGGTGTAGACTTTTTGTTGTGTCCATAGGGGGCCAAAGGAGAACAGGGTTGCTACTGATGCTTTCATCTTGGCCTTTGAGGACGATTCATTACCTGTAAAGGTCAACAGGTAATAAAATGACAAAAGCGAGAATACTGGGAACGGTACGTTTTAACCATAAGACCATGTACTTCTCCTTCAAAGATTTGGGCAGAGATCAGAACTTCTCTACAGATACCACACACCTGCAGGTATACCTGGTATTACCTCAAATGGCGCTGTCTACACTGACCCAGACGCCGTTGTCGAACATTTTGCTCTGCATTATGCTCGAGCTTCAGCGTCTGAGATTTGTTAACCTGCCTTTCGTGTCCTAAATCAGTTGGTGGAGCGAAAGCAATTATCTTTCGCCACACGCCATCTGGACCATATAATGCTCCAGTCAGTGAGTGGGAATTAGTCAGTGTCCTAGCTCATGGCGTTGATACAGCCCCAGGGCCGGACTGCATCCACAGTCAAATGACAAATCACCAAATAGTGGACTGTCAGCATCATATTCATGCCAATTTTACCTTTGTCTGGACTGAGGGCCATCGAAACGGCGAGAAAGCATCATCGTCCTAATACTGAAACCGGGTTAGCATCCTATAGAGATGGACAGTTATCGCCCAGTAGTCTCACCAGTGTTCTCTGTAAGTTACTTGAACACATGGTGAGCCAGCAGCTGTGTTGCCTGCTTGAGTCTCGAGGTCTTCCAGCTCCGTCCCAGGGTGGTTTTCGCCAAGGCCGTTCCACCACTGATATCCTGGTTTACTTACAAACTGCCATCTGAACAGCTTTTGCCCGACATCAGTACCTTAAATCCATCTTCTTCTACTGGCAAAAGGCTTATGATGCCACATAGTGACTCACATCCTCGCTATCTTACGCAGATGGTGTCTCTGGGGGTCTGCTCCCGATTTATACCCAGAACTTCTTGTCACACCGTACTTTTCAGGTTCAAGTTGGTGTATCGACATATAGAAGAGAATGGGATCCCACAGGGCTCTGTGCTGAGTGTTCCTCTCTTTCTAGTAGCCATCAATGTTCTAGCAGCAGCTGTGGGGTACTCAGCATCACCCTCCTTATATGCTGACGACTTCTGCCTCTACTACTGCTCTTTAGTGTGGGTATCGCTGACTGTCGACTGAAAGGCGCCATATGAAAGGTGTAGCCATGGACCCTCACCCATGGCTTTGTTTTCTGTCGCCAAGACTCACGTCATGCACTTCTGTCAACATCGTACCGTTCACCCGCAACCAGAATTTTATCTCGACGACCAACAACTGTGTCATAGACTTCTCATCTATTAGGACTGGTCTTATGCTCAGTTGATTAAGATTCCCCATCTTTGCCAGCTTCCAGGCCTCTCACAAGGACTCTACCATCCTTTTCCGGCTCCACATCGGCCATATTCTCTGACTCCCTACCTCTGGTGTTAGTAGACAATGCCCCAACGGTGACTTAGTTTTACATCTTATTCATGAAGGGAGCTTATACCATATTCTTTAACGGAGAGCCACTTAACCTTATCGGCCCATTGAGATGTTGGCAGAACATTTTGTTGCCTTCTCTGCCCAGATAAGGCTGCAGCTGTCTTTGTTTGGTGGTCCACCCTGGCCTTCACCCTAACTGCTCTTTCACTCTTCTTTGCCCCCTCTCGCATTGTCTGTTCGACTTATTTGGCATTTGTTGACCTGTACTCCTCCTGCTCTCTCCATTTTGCTAGTGTTTTCCAGGCAATTTCTGATTGGGGTGCCTTTGGTTAGTAGCAGGGGGTGGGGGATGCGTGTCCCCTCATTGCATTGGTTTCAGCGTCTTCTAGCTGCTTGCTAGAAAGTGCATCTCCCTTGCCTTTCTTCCTATATAACCTGTTTCCCTAATATGGCCTTGACCTTTGGTAGAACTCAGGTTTCCTTTGTTTTGTGCGGTAGGCCATCTCTGATCTACAGTCACGTAGACCCGTCTATTCGAGGAAAAAGGGACTGATGACCTAGTAGTTCGGTCGCTTTAATCATCCAACCAGCCAACAGCCGTTACCATAGAGCCACCACAGTTTACATAGTGCCTTGTTGACAATCTGGTCCATTGCTTTGTGGGTCTGCGCCACACTCGAACCCTACCGTCAGCTCTTACCAATTGGAATTTGGACTAATCTGATCAGGCCACGGTTTTCCATTCGTCTGTGGTCTAATCGATGTGGTCACGAGCCCAGGAGAGGCGCTGCAGGCGACGTCGTACTGTTAGCAAACGCACTCGCATCTGTCGTCCGCTACCAGAGCCCATTAACGCCAAATTTCGCCGCACTGCCTTAACGGATACGTTCGTCTCATCTTCCACATTGATTCTGTCGTATGCCCCACATTGCAGTGTTGCTTGTCTGTTAGCACTTGCAATTCTATAGGCAGTCGCTGCTTCACAGGTTATAATTCAGATGGATCTACCAAGCAATCACTCATAAGCTGCTGCTTTTTTTTTTTAGCTTATCTTATGCACATCTTATCAGCAACCCCGCGTCTTCGTAGCTGAGTCCACTATGGCATAATACTGCTTCTCAGCTTATCAGTTCTCCTGCATGCTTTGCGGAACTGACACTCCATGTGGACGATCGTTGCCACGGTAGATGGCGCTGATGAATGACAGTTCCTCTGACCATGTGCCATGTGTTCCTAGCGAGTTGCCGACTGCATTTGACACAGTGTAATGTAAGCAGGATAGTGGTCCGGTATTCGTGCCGGGAACAAGCCGAGGTGGAGTTTGTGTGCGGCTAAGCAGATGGAAGCGGCCGAGAGGCAGTACGACTATACCAAAATACACTCCTGGAAATGGAAAAAAGAACACATTGACACCGGTGTGTCAGACCCACCATACTTGCTCCGGACACTGCGAGAGGGCTGTACAAGCAATGATCACACGCACGGCCCAGCGGACACACCAGGAACCGCGGTGTTGGCCGTCGAATGGCGCTAGCTGCGCAGCATTTGTGCACCGCCGCCGTCAGTTTCAGCCAGTTTGCCGTGGCATACGGAGCTCCATCGCAGTCTTTAACACTGGTAGCATGCCGCGACAGCGTGGACGTGAACCGTATGTGCAGTTGACGGACTTTGAGCGAGGGCGTATAGTGGGCATGTGGGAGGCCGGGTGGACGTACCGCCGAATTGCTCAACACATGGGGCGTGAGGTCTCCACAGTACATCGATGTTGTCGCCAGTGGTCGGCGGAAGGTGCACGTGCCCGTCGACCTGGGACCGGACCGCAGCGACGCACGGATGCACGCCAAGACCGTAGGATCCTACGCAGTGCCGTAGGGGACCGCACCGCCACTTCCCAGCAAATTAGGGACACTGTTGCTCCTGGGGTATCGGCGAGGACCATTCGCAACCGTCTCCATGAAGCTGGGCTACGGTCCCGCACACCGTTAGGCCGTCTTCCGCTCACGCCCCAACATCGTGCAGCCCGCCTCCAGTGGTGTCGCGACAGGCGTGAATGGAGGGACGAATGGAGACGTGTCGTCTTCAGCGATGAGAGTCGCTTCTGCCTTGGTGCCAATGATGGTCGTATGCGTGTTTGGCGCCGTGCAGGTGAGCGCCACAATCAGGACTGCATACGACCGAGGCACACAGGGCCAACACCCGGCATCATGGTGTGGGGAGCGATCTCCTACACGGCCGTACACCACTGGTGATCGTCGAGGGGACACTGAATAGTGCACGGTACATCCAAACCGTCATCGAACCCATCGTTCTACCATTCCTAGACCGGCAAGGGAACTTGCTGTTCCAACAGGACAATGCACGTCCGCATGTATCCCGTGCCACCCAACGTGCTCTAGAAGGTGTAAGTCAACTACCCTGGCCAGCAAGATCTCCGGATCTGTCCCCCATTGAGCATGTTTGGGACTGGATGAAGCGTCGTCTCACGCGGTCTGCACGTCCAGCACGAACGCTGGTCCAACTGAGGCGCCAGGTGGAAATGGCATGGCAAGCCGTTCCACAGGACTACATCCAGCATCTCTACGATCGTCTCCATGGGAGAATAGCAGCTTGCATTGCTGCGAAAGGTGGATATACACTGTACTTGTGCCGACATTGTGCATGCTCTGTTGCCTGTGTCTATGTGCCTGTGGTTCTGTCAGTGTGATCATGTGATGTATCTGACCCCAGGAATGTGTCAATAAAGTTTCCCCTTCCTGGGACAATGAATTCACGGTGTTCTTATTTCAATTTCCAGGAGTGTAGGTACCCTCACAGACACCACTCACATCACACAGCATTTCAAGCCCTTTTGGGCCGTTTACGTGATCATGGGTCCTTTCAGATAAACGAACGTCCAGAGAGGCGGCAGACTGCGTTTACACCAGATTAGGAAGAACGGGCTCTACAGGATATTGAGATGGAACCTAGTACAAGCTCCAGACAAATGGCCCGCCAACATGATGTAAGCCAAAGAACGATTGTGTGTATCATGACAATCGTAACTATTCCTGTCACCCGCAATCTCATGGAGGCCACTTTGAACACCTGTTATCACGTCCATGCGATGCAGCTCTGTACTGTGTTCCGGGACGATTTGTTGTCGCACGCACACCGTACCTTACGGGACACATTCTCACAGGACCTTTTTCCTCCATTTATAGTCAGGAATCCGTCCCTGCAGTTGTCGGTTTTATTAATCTTCATCCTGCATACGCAGAACACTTGATGAGAACAGCCGGATTAGATGAAAAGAAACCGGGGTTAAAATAGCTCGGATGACTATAAATAACCTTAGATACGCGGATGATACTATACTAATGGTAGAAAGTGAAGCTGAGCTGAAGGTCCTCTTACTGATGGCGAAAGAAGGAAGTACAAAAGCTGGTCTAATGCTGAAACGAAATTATGGCAACTACGTGTATCACTTTTTAATATTTCTAAAATTTAAAGAACCTCTCTCACACCGGCCTGATTTAGCTTCACTGATCAGGATAGTAAAAACATGCGTATATTAAGGGAATTTTCATTGACAAAGCAGACTTATCACATTCACACAGTTCAATACTGTTCTGTCCTGATTAAATTAAGCTTAACTTAAATTCCATAAGGCAGTGAAGCAATTTCGAAGTCTCGGTGCGACGAAAATTGTCAGTCGATCTCCTGGAAACATTTGTAATAATTATTAACTTTCGGTGATCACATGGGGAATACCGGAGATCTGCTGGTAAGACCGTGTTAGCCTATTTATTTGAAGTAACTGGATATCTTGAGCATTCAAAACGGCAGGTTCGTCCAGTGTAAGTCAGACGTTCCCCACTGATCCCGTGCAACACAAAGTAGTAAGCAGACACTGTCAATAATAATAATCCGTTAAGTAATACGCGAACACACTTACTTTAGTTCATGTATTAAATTCCTTCTCATACAGAATCTCATCAAGATGGCGACTCGCTCAACAATACATACATATATATCTCCTTCTTTTACGACTAATCGGCAAGAAGTTCTGTTCTTTTCATAAGAGAAAACATAGATAGCAGAGAAGCTATTCCATGGAGTAAATGGACGCTCCAAGGAATAATTGGGCTTGAAACTACTTTGCATTGATAATCGGCAAGATAAGAAGAGATATTTCAAGATATGTACTGAGTTATATAATTTATAAAATTTCTGGAAATATCGCGGAGAGACCGCTGCAAGAGACATTACAACTTCATGCCATACAGGAGGAGAAACAGTGGAAGTAGTTTCTGTGTTCAGTTAAAATAGACACGTTTGGATTGTGGTGTCGGAGGAAACTCCTTGGAGTTCCGTGGGACACAGAACGAATTGGTCAGCATTACAGCAAATAAACCCAGATTGCTCCTTGCAAGGCCTGATACTGAAACAAAATCAAAAAAATGGTTCAAATGGCTCTGAGCACTATGGGACTTAACATCTATGGTCATCAGTCCCCTAGAACTTAGAACTACTTAAACCTAACTAACCTAAGGACATCACACAACACCCAGTCATCACGAGGCAGAGAAAATCCCTGACCCCGCCGGGAATCGAACCCGGGAACCCGGGCGCGGGAAGCGAGAACGCTACCGCACGACCAAACAAAATCTGTAATACTTTGGGCACATTATGAAAAGATATAATCCGCTGGAAAAGACGTTAATGGTAGGAAAGATCGAAGGCACAAGAAGAGCAGGGCGGCATCGCAGAATTAATTGATTCCAACTCGAAAAGTTTGCGGTAGAAAGTGCAGGACAGAAGAAATTAGCGTGCTTTAATTATTGGGAGTCATGTAGAGTCGGAATCGAGCAAACGAATGTAGAAACACAACGTAGGATGCGCCAGCGCGCACAGCTTTCACCTATAGGGCACAACTTCACGTCTGATACTACAGTCTCATCTCGGAGGGAGGCACTGGCACGCCTTCCCCACTGGGATTTTACCAAGAAAACAGGTTCAGATTATCATATTGTTAGTCTTCTTAGTTCCATTCCTAGAAATATCTCTCATTTTATTGCTTATTGCTGGAAACGCCTCTGATAAATATCTTTAGACCAGGATAGATTAGCATGGAGAGCTGCATCAAACCAGTCTCAGGACTGAAGACCACAACAACAACATAGACCAGGAGTAGTCAGCCGTTTTTACCTACCGCCCACTTTTGTACCTCTTACAGTAGTAACATTTTATAACCGCCCACAGCTTCAACAGTAATGGTGATTTAAGAAGTTGGAAAGTAACTTTAGAAAATTTATAAAGCAGAATTATAGCAAGTTAAAACGTATAATAATAATTACTTACCAAACACTTAATGTCAAACTGTTGTGAAACCTAATGAAAACGTTTTTAAAATCCCAACCGCCTGTCGTCCACCATGAAAGCTGGAACGCCCGCTAGTGGGCGGTTGGGAACAGGTTGACTACTTCTGTTTTACTGTCCTAAATTTCAATGAGTGAGAAGTAGAGATGATGTAACGTCTAGGCCCAACAACTTGTTAACATAATTCCTCCACGAGAATCCCAGTTCCTTTTGTATTGTGCAGTCACTATATATCACAGACGTCATGAAAACTGTTGTTTGTCAAAGGGCCTTTGTAGTACTTACAGTCCACATTCACCAGCGCTACCAGGAGCTACTTCGTTTATGCTGTTGCTGCGGTTTCAGTAAACAGTTTTGCTGGTTCAGAGGCCTGTGTTCTGCAGCCAAACGCAGGGAGATAAGCTTGTTCATTCTGGATGTGCGTCACACTAGTAAACACGCGCGCGTTTCCCCTGGAGCCGCCTCCTTATATTATCTGATTGCAGTAGCGATTGCTGCTCATCCTGCCGGTGTCACTATCTCCACGTAACTTCACTGCATCTGGGTCAGGGTAATTCTCAATTTATCAGTAGCTTAGTCGATGTTTCCTCGCCAGGGAACGCTCATCTTAATAACTAGTAGAGGGAGCTTCTGGCATTGCCAGGGATCGTGCTCGATAGCCACTGAAAGAAAAGTTGAATCAGGGGGCACATAACGATACGATACATATACCGCACTTCATTTCCAAACTGCATAATACGAGTAGGAACTAACGGAATTTTCAGTGTGTGATTTGTACAGTGAATGAGGGACAGAAATCATGCACCAGGCAGAGGATATAACACTGAAAAACTTCCGTTCTAACGTTGTTTAATATAGAGGTTGTTCGTAGTGCAGTCTTGAGTCCAACGACAGTCAACATACATCAAATATTACGAAGGCATGCTGTAAAGTAATGCCTCTGGATTTTTTATGTGAAAGCTCTTCAAGCTTTTTAAATAAAACGAACGTTTTTAATATCTGCATCTTTATTCTTCATCTGTGCATATTTGTCGCCTTCCGCCACTAGAGGGCTCCGAACTTTGACGTGTAAAATGGTGGTGTGCAACGTAGAGAAACATCGTGCTGTAATCCAGTTCGTCCACACATGGCACACCTTCTCCTTCCGCATTTCGTTGCCATACCACACGCGAGCACTGCAACAGTCTGTCTTTGAATTCACTGTCATGGATCATCCTTCATACAGTCCTGACTTGGATCCATCAGATTTTCATCTGTTTCCGAAACTTAAGGAACACATTCGAGGACTTGACGTTGGTAGTGATGAAGAGGTGCAGGCAAAGGTGGGGTTGTGGTTTCTTCAACGAAATCAAACATTCTACAGTGACAGTACCAACAAACTGGTCTCTGTTGGGAGAAATATGTTCGTCACCAGGGAGACTGTGTTGAGAAATACATCTGTAGATATGAAGAATAAAGATTTAGAGTGTTAATAACGTTTGTTTTATATAAAAAGTTTTAATGATTTTCGCGTAAAAATGGTTCAAATGGCTCTGAGCTCTATGGGACTGAACATCTATGGTCATCAGTCCCCTAGAATTTAGAACTACTTAAACCTAACTAACCTAAGGACAGCACACAACACCCAGTCATCACGAGGCAGAGAAAATCCCAGACCCCGCCGGGAATCGAACCCGGGAAGCGAGAACGCTACCGCACGACCACTAGCTGCGGACCGCATAAAAATGCGGAGGGGTTATTTCTCAGCACCCCTCATATGTTTGACGAACTGAAGATGCCTGGTCTGGTTATATATGGTCACTCTATTCTGCATATTAATTTCTTGTATGATAATTGAATGTGCTACAAATTTTTCACTTTTTAAGTGGTGAACCATTTGTCTGTATGCCTTTATATAAATGATAACGAACGGAAATACCCAATAGAATTTGTGTTTAGATTGGTATTATGTAGGTGCTGTCGATGACACTGAAGATGTGATGGTATAAATTGAAATAATGTATTTCCGAAAATGCCATTTCTTACAGTTGTGTCAGTAGGAACATCGAGTTTTCAACATGGACATTACATGTAGAAGAAATTAGGATGACGTAATAATGTGTTTTATACACTGACAGAAAAAATTGCTACACGAAAAAATAATTAATGTAGAGTAATTACATTTCGGGAGTACATTTGTCTAGGTAACATTTCAGTGATTAACGTTACAAGATCAACGGTTAATGTAACCGCGAGATAAGCCGTTGCAAATGTGAAATGCTGGTACATTAATAACCAGTGTAACCGCCAGAATGTTGAATGCACGCACTTTCGTGCAGGTGTCCGATGTCAGTTTCTGGGATAGAGTTCCAGGTCTGTTGCACTTGGTCAATACAGGGACGGTTAGTAGTTTGAGGAAGACGCTGGAGTTATCGTCTGATGATATCCCATATGTATTCAATTGAAGATAGATCTGGTGATCGAGCAGGCTAAAGGAACTGTTGTGCATGATGGCTTACGTAGCGGTATGTGGGTTAGCGTTATCCTGTTGGAAAACACCACCTGGATTGCTATTCATGAATGACAGCACAACAGGTCGAATCAGCAGATTGACGTGCAGATTTGCAGTCAGGATGCGTAAGATAACCCCGAGAACGCTCCTTCTGTGAAACGAAGTTGCCAGCCAGACCGTAACTCTAGGTGCAGGTCCAGTGTGTCTAGCACACTGACAGGTTGGGTGCAGGCCGTCATTTGGCCTCCTCCCAATCAACATAGGGCCATTACTGACACCGAGGCAGAATCAGCTTTCACCAGAAAAAACGTTGTGTTACTGTTGTGCCAACTGCTGCTCAAATTGCTGCTGCAAATGCAATACGATGCGCCAGATCCATATGCCGAACACGATAGTCTTCCGTATCGGCAGTGTCACTTGGTCGTCCCGAGCCCGGTCTTCTTGCGACCGTTCATTCTCGTGACTACCGCTGCCAGCAGTCGTGTAAAGTGGCTACATTCCTGTCAAATCTTCCTGCAGGATCACAGAAGGAACATCCTGCTTCTTGTAGCCCGTTTACACGACCTCGTGAAGTGTTGGTTATGGTGTCTTTATCTCCTTACAGGCATTCTATATCAGCTCACCACATCCACTCTCAATGTTAACTAAAGCTCATGACCGGAACAGTGTATATTTAAAGCAAGCCTGATTTGTATCCTCATAGTGACGCTACTAGCGCAACTCTTCTGCGACTGGCTCTAAATATGAATAGATATCATCTTTATAATGTAGAAACACGCCTACAAACTTTCAGTTTAGTCGCACAACACCTTGATGTAGTGATTTTTTCCGCCAATGTATTTTATAGAAGCTTTATACATGTTACTTGTCACATGGTACATCTGGTTCTCATTACGAAGCGTAAGACATTACGAAGCGTAAGACATTACGAAGCTTAAGACATATTCCACCTCAAATAACATGCAAGGAATACAGAATTCCGCTTTAAGTCATGTTTGCTAATGTAAATGTAGGAGCTAACGATTTGGACCGACACTTCTCAGTTTCTCTGAGGGTATGGTTGTCGCATAACACATTCAGTACTTTCTCTCATTTTTCTTCCGTGAAAGGAAGCTAACCGAGACAAAATACGGAAATGTTTTGCATGTGTTGAAATTTCTTGTCTTCTGAATTAATTTTTTCTAGCTACTGCTGTAGCAAACGTTTCAGTCAAGACTGCTTTGATACAGCTTTCAACGCAAGACAATCCTCTGTAGGCGTGTATGCCTTTGGATTGCTGTTGCAATCCATTGCTCTAGTTCCCTTCCAATATCAAATGGACTGTTCACTAATACGTTATGATGATTCCTTTCAGACGATCCTCTCTGTTAATCAAATTGTGCCAGATATTTCTTTCCTACTGAGCTATATTGAGTACTCCTAACTGGTTTTCCAAGCTATCCCGATAATAAATGGAAAGCTTGTAGCTATATATCAGTAAGCACTGGGCTACATGACGTAAAGTATTGCGCTAATCAACCACCCCGAACAAACTTGAGAGAATACACGTATAATCTTCAGCATGCTTCTGTAGCAGCACAATTGAGCTGTTTCTCGTCCACTTTCCACTGCCGCGCTAGTCTACACCCTAGGCGTATGTCTTCAGAAAATATTTATAACATTTCAACTTATATTCGTTGTAAATAACTCTTTTTTTCAAAAATCCTTTGATTGTTATTGTTAGTGTACATTTATATCACCCATCACTTATTTTTGTCCAAATAACAAAACTCATCGACTTCTCTTGGTGTCTTATTTCCTGATCTAATTCCTTCATCGTCGACTGATATAATAATTCGGCTAGTTTTTATTGCCCAGGTTTTATTTTTCGTTATATTCATAGTATGATTTGTTTTCAACACGCTTTACATTGCGTTCAGCTGATCTTCCAAGTCTTTTGCCGTCTGTGTCAGGATTACAATGTCACCGGGAAACGTCAAAAGTTTTACTTCTTCTCACTGAACTTTAATTCCCTCTCCAAATTTCTCCCGGGTTTCCTTCACAGAGCGCTAAACGTACAGATTGAATAACATTTGGGGTGGGTTACAACCCTGTTTGATTTCCTTCTAAACTAGTGGTTTCCCTTCCACACCTTTAGACTGTTTATAAGCTCATCCTGGTTTCTGTAAAAGCTGTAGATTACTGTTCGCGTCTTGTATTTTACCCACGTTACCTTCAAAATGTTGAAGATTGTTTTCTAATGAACATTGCGAAAAACTTTCTCTGAATACAAATGCTATACACTTGGGTTTGCCTTTCTTCAGTCTATCTTCAATCCCCCCCCGTGGGAGGTTCGAGTCCTCCCTCAAGCATGGTTGTGTCTCTTGTCCTTAGCGTAAGTTAGTTAGATTAAGTAGTGTGTAAGCTTAGGAACCGATGACCTCAGCAGTTTGGCCCTATAGGATCTTACCATAAATTTTCAAATTTTCTATCTTCTAACATAGTTAATATAAGCATAAGAGATGGCTCAGAGGACTTTCACTGCGCTCAGTAGAAATTATTAGAGTCTGCGGGAGACACTTCATTACCGAGCGAAGTAGTGCAGTGGAAAGACACTGGGGTCGTCTTCGGGAGGTCAGCGGTTCAGAACCTCGCTCGAACATCACGGTTTTCGTTTCTCGTGATTTTCATAAATCGCTTAAGACAAGGACTGGAATGGTGCATTTGAAAAGGACACCAAAGATTTCCTTGCCCACACTTCACTGCTCCTCCGTCTCTGGTCACCTCAACATGTCCATTGTTATCAATTCTCACATCGCTAGGAATCTCGTATTTTATATTATTTATTTATCGTATGGCAACACCAACTGTAACATACCTGAGTTGCATAATTTGACAAAATGAATATAATTACACAACGAAGCCTACAAATTAATATCTAAATTTTCAGTCCATTCGAGGACTGCCTCCTGTGACTTAAAAGGAATCTTGTAGATTCCCGGCTAAGCTTGTCTGCTCTAGCTTGTTACAATGTGTTTGCTGGTCTAATGTTCATCGCCAGTCATATTGAGCAGATGCAGCCTTTTGTCAACAGTGGAAGCTTTCTGCACTGATGCCATGGTCTGTACGAATCCTGTTAATTGTTTTCCCAGCACATCGTGGTAATTTCATGCCTGCTGGTCTTGTGCTAGGTCTTCTGAAGGTTTGATATCCCTCAGGGACGTCGTCGTTCGACGCTCCTGAACACTTCCTACTCCTGCTAAAATCCACTGTTAGCAATGATTCTGCCAGTATGATAGGTGACTGCCTGGATTTTAATAAATTTTTCATATAGCTTGCAAGTGCGTTCTGTCTTCGAAGATGTGGTGGCGCAATTTGGTTTGCATGTGGTGACCAGTGAGGATAGATAGATCTGATGCAACGTTTTATTTTCCTCATTGCTGCATTTAGCTAAACATCGATTGTTCCCACATATGAACTATTTTGACACAGCGGAGGGCAGTATTCAGTACCAGAGTAAACGAGTCCTAAGGATGAATATCGTAGTGTTGCAGCTCTTGCACACCATGACGTACCACTCAGCTTGTGCACGTTATTGCACGATTTCAGCTTCGCTGTACGACGAGGTACTATGAAAAGTGACTCCTAGATACTTTGGGAAATCTTGGTCGTGGAAGATTGTCATTGAAGGAGACACGCTGCTGTGCAGTGGCAATCCTGTTGTTAAGCTAAAAGCAGTTAACTTCGGTTTCCGTTGGGTTTGGTGTTGATCTCCACTTTTTAAAGTAGGCCTAGATCCGCAAGTGTCTCTCTTCATCAGCTTCTCGACTTATGCTGAGTGACCAAAGCTAGTGCGTCCACATAAATGAACTACCACGACTCTGTTGGAGTTGTTTATGTTGTTTGTAGTTTGACAACATATGTTCCGTCTTCCTCAAAATTTTATTTCATGTAATGATGATCTATTACGGCGGTAAGTTATATGCCAATTTTGTACGGTTTGACAAAATGGTACATTCAGCCATTCTGTTGCTATAATATTGTCGTCATATTTTCACGTAGTCCTTTTCACCTTGTGATGGATTCACTGATTGGCAGGTTATCAGATGTCAAGTTAGTACCTGGGACATGATTTGTAGTGCTGATTGGACCTGTGTAGTAATCTTTTCCTACAGCTCCAGCACATTTTACGATGTGTTTACGACTGATGACCTCATACTAGTTTAGTCTTCACAGAGGTGAAACTCATTTAGGGACTTGTAGTGGCGCAGTGGTTAGCACACTGGACTCTCATTCGGGAGGACGGCGGTTCAAACCCGCGTGCGGCCATCCTGATGGTTCCTTTGAAAGGGCGCCGCCGACCTCCTTCCCCATCCTTTCCTAATCCGATGTGACCGATGACCTCGCGCTGTTTGGTCCCCTCCCCCGAATCAGTCAACCAACCAACCAACCAACATGTGGTAACAACCCCTTTGGTCGCTGCCACGCCACTTGTAGCGCTGCAGGTTTGTCAGTCCATCACTCCTTTTCTTATTGGCTGATTTTTAGTTTTCCGTGTTTGTTTTCGTTTCATAGGTGACAGAAGTTGGTTTCATCACATTGTGCTTCTGATTACAACTTCTCGTGTGTATTGCTCTCTTTAAACTGCGTGGTAACTATCTTACTCATATTCTGATTGTGTTCTTCTCACTTCCCGTAAAATGGGGTAAATTACAGATTTGTTTTTGTTTCGTATAAAGGAGAAGCTGCTTTCGTTGTTGCATGGTGTTCTGCGGACTTACGTGTATTTGTTGTTGCTTAAGGATCTGAGTGTGAACTGCACGATTTAAATGCAGTGTAACTATAGTGCTTGCATCCGTTTTTCGTACTTTCCCGCATTTAATGGAGAACTTCATATTAGCAGGTTTTGACAGTATTGATATTCAACTTCAAAATATCTTGGCAAGGAATGAGTATGTAATTCTGATTTGAATGGTGTTGCTTCGTGCGACTGAGGGTCATGCATTTCACAATGTGCTGCAGAATACATGGATGTAGATGAGTAGGCCTTATGCTTTGTAGTCTTGGTGACAAAAGCATTCTTCCTTGAAATGCTGAAAATGCCACAGTAGTTACGTAAGTGTTCTCACACATTATTAACAGGCACTAGAAACAGTACATTTTAGCAGAAGCCAGGGAAAATTTCGGTGGCCTCCATTAAATGCGAGAGTACGAAAAACGGATGGCGACAAAAATGACATACAGTGCGATCAACATACTAACAGTGCATGTAAATCGAGCAGTTTGCATACGGAATCGTAGGCAGTAACAAAGAGACATGAATCCGTAGAATATCATGTCAAGAAATCAATTTCTCTTTCATATGAAGGGAAAAAAATGACACAATTTACCCCACACGATATTACGGATGAGAACAGAAATTAAGCAGAATACGAGTAACAACTTTACGTTTCAATTCAAAGAATGCCCAAGAGGGTCGTAATCAAGAACATAATTTGCAATTGAGAACAGCCACACGATCGAAATTAATATTGTGTTTACAAATAAATACTTTATCACCAGACCCACCCATACAGAATAAATAGAAAATATTGTCATCTAGTACTAGTATTTCGAAAGCAGTAATACGGATTTCCGCGACTTATTTCTTGTATTCAAAGTTCACTAGGACGCCACTTGGAGCCGCTGCTGTCGTTCTTGTCAGTCTTGCCACGTGCTTCGCCACGGATCTACTATGTTACAGGTTAATTTACATGTTCGTTTATGATATGATACTTGTTAATAGTTGCGGTTTGTCGCACTTCTTATGTTGATGTTACATTGTAAGCATTCAGTAGATTATTAGTATTTGGCGATTGTTTTTTATAATTATTCACTATCCCTTAGTTTCTGGTGTGAAAGGATCAGCCGCCAGAGAAACCTGACGCCCAGGGTACGCCCGATTGCAAGTCTTATCTTGGTCGGAAATCATTGCAATCTTCGTGGAGGCTGGTTGATCACAGGTTGCTTAAGACCTCCCCCAACTGATAAGCTCTACTGCCTGGTTGGAATAGCGCCACCATGGATACGCAGAACAGTGGCTGCCAACAAGGAGAGACTGAAAGTGGAACAGGACAGTGCCCATCCACTGCACGGACATAATCCACCACAACAACGGCTGAGATCGCGAAAGAACTTCCTGAGAACATCCGAGTAGCTCACCATTTCACCAGAGAAGGCAAGGCTGGGGTTATGGAAGAAGTCGACGCCTCACCTGCAGACACCAGAAGCTGAAGAACTACCACCTGGACACAACGAGAGCTGGCTGGTGTGGAAATCTTTAAACAGATTACGATCAGGAGTTGGACGATCCAGAGACAACCTGAAGAGATGGGGCTTCATAACAGAAGATACGTCCTGTGATTGTGGACAAGAACAAGCCACATGCTCCAGTGCCTTTTGTGCCCTACATCCTGCGCGAAGATTGATCTCCTGCAAGCCACTCCAAGCGCCTTGGAGGTTGCAAAGTACTGGGCACATGTAATATAAATACAATTTGTGTATATATATGTACATATTTATTGATGTGTATGGCTACTGTAAATTTGTATGTTTCTGATTCGAGAATAAATATATCCCTTAGTTTTGCCCTGTTTGTGCTATGCAGGCCCTAGAGGATGGTCTGTTTCAGATCGAAACTGGTCGTTTAATGAAGTGACAATACAGCTGTTTGCAAGCCGTTATTTTTTAAAACTAGAAGGTGTAAATCACTGCCTCCTCAAAATAATGAGGACGTTTAACCGTGACCATCCATTCTTTTCCTTCCCGCGCCCGTAGCGTGCTTCTCTGCCGAGTTTGAAATGGTAATGAATTGTTGGTGTAGCGGGGAATCTTGAGGTGGTCGGGTCGCGTGTCGGCGCTGCTAGGGCTTCTGAAACTGCGTCGGGGCGCGCCGGCGAGGCCGGGATGAGAGTACGGCTTCAGCGCTGAGAGGGCGCCACCGCTGCCTCGAGAGCCCTCCGCCCGCTGCAGCGACACGCAGCCGCGCAAAAATACCGCCAGCTCGCAGCTGACCGCCGTCGGCGTTCGTGTCGGCAAGAGGAAAAGGTACAGTGCACAGTAGCTATAAACAAGTCGCCGGATGGATCAATATGTTAGATCTCCTTTGAGATGTGATCCCCCTGTGCAACTAAATGGAAGATTGTTTCTTTTGATGATATACGTCTTTCGGTTCCTTTTGTTTATGAAATATCTTCAGAGCCCTGCAGTCCATGTCTATTGTATAGGAGTAATGAATGTATTAAGCTTATCCACGGCGCGTGTTTTAGAACCGGAGGCTGCATATTAAATACAGGGTGGCGCACGAGATGTGTTACATTTTGTTTTTGAATATAAACTTTGTCAATACAATCTGAAAGGAACATACACTACAATGAAGAGCCGTCCATGGATATTTGTTCTAACTCAGCACATGCTCAATATGTCCACCATTTCGTTTCCTAACTTCCTTCAAACGAACACTGAAGTTAGTGATTACCCTACGGCACATGTCTTCCGTAATTTCACTGAAAGCTTTAAGAATAAGTCTTCTGAGCTCCATTAAATCACGTGGACATTTCGGGAAATTGTTTTCCTTTTGCTACCCCCAAAGAAAAAGTCACATGGATTGAGGTCTGGACTATTTGGGGGGGGTGGCAATTTTGTCCGTCATTGATGCGACCTGGAAACCTGAGTGAAATGATCCGCCTGTCGAAATGCTCGTGTAAAAACTCCAACACAGTGTTTGCAGTACGTGGCCTTGCTCCATCTTGCATGAACCACGGCGTGTTGAAGGGCAAGGCAGTAGGAAGATGCTGTGGAATTTAATGGAGCTCAGAAGACTTATTCTTCAAGCTTGCAGTAAAATTACGGAAGACATGTGTCGTAGGGTAATCACTAACTTCAGTGTTCGTTTGAAGGAAGTTAGGAAACGAAATGGTGGACATATTGAGCATGTGCTGAGTTAAAACAAATCTCCATGGACGGCTCTTCATGTTATGTTCCTTTTTGATTGTATTGTCAAAGTTTATATTCAAAAGCAAAATGGTAAGACATTTCGTGCGCCACCCTGTGCAAATACAGAAGACTGTAACCAGTCACCGTTTTGCAGTGCTCGTAAATGTAAATACCAATCAGGGATTAGACCTTAGGTCTGTTAGATTAGCTGACTGCTGCATACAAAGCAGTATGAGGAGCGATCTATGGACATGTTGGGCATGTGGGCATGTCTAAAAGTTTTTAGCCTCGATTTTTTTCTTATGATTTCG
The DNA here is from genome assembly GCF_021461385.2 of Schistocerca piceifrons. Lineage (NCBI taxonomy): Eukaryota > Metazoa > Arthropoda > Insecta > Orthoptera > Acrididae > Schistocerca > Schistocerca piceifrons. The sequence goes on along the minus strand of NC_060139.1, from coordinate 309,315,832 downwards.
AGTTCCTTTTTCTCAGTGTTTTCAATGTCAGTTTTCCTATTCAGAATAGGTTGTTCTGATCCATAGAGGTATTCTGGTTTAATTACTATACTGTAATGCCTTGTTTTGTGTGCTTGTAGATATTTCGGGCCAGTCGGTGGAGCAGTTGCCATCTTTTGGTGTCTGACTTCGTTTCTCTGCCGTATTATTATTATTATTATTATTATTATTATTATTATTCTTGGGAATGTGGCCCGTCTGTGCGACTAAATAAAAGGCCGTTTGTGTATATGCTATAGGCGTTTCGCCACCTTTTATTCACAAGGTATCCTCAGTGACATTAATACATGTTTGTTTGTTAATATTTCCACTTATGTTACTATATTATGGTTTTTCGTTACTTTCTTATTCTTAGGTAAGAACCATTTCTTTAGCACAACTTTCCTACTGTTAAATTAGTTCCTTTCTGCTTACGTTCCTCGAGTTCTCATTATCAGTGTCGCCTTGAATTGTACTGCGTTGCCCTGTGTATATCAGAATTTCGTATTTTCGACGTGTGTAAACATTCCACTTGTAACCACTTTCACTGGGTTAGTTTTTTTTTTGCGTATGTCGGTTGTGTGTATTTACCTTGTTGTCTACTGTTTATAGTGTTGCCAACTGTCACTGTGTGTTCTGCGGTCATCTTTTCCTTGAGTTGAGGTATCTTCAAGGGTATCTGTGTGCAGTTTGATATTCGTTTATTTGTTGAAACTTGTTTCGTACCTATCAGTATGGCGCAATAACAAACAGGTCCAACATTTGATAACTTTTTATTTAAATTTCTGTCACAGTCGCGTGTAATTTATACTGGTGAGTATTTATGAACAGTCGTTTCTTTTCAAACCATACCTGCACAAGAGTGCTTATAAAAGCAAAATTCCACTGGCACACTTGGGCAACGATTACAAAACAGTGTCATACAACAGGTATAGCGTATTCCTGTTACATGCGTGATGCATCCAACAGTTTCATTTCGTGTCTGTACCTCGCATGTAGTAAGTGTGCCAGAAATTTAAATAAGAAACACAATTTTGTATAGTTGCGTTGTCAGTCTACGTCTCCAAGAAAATTATAAACCAGTTATCATATGGAAGCAACTAAGGAACGACAAACAATATAAAAATAACACCTATGCGTCGTGTTATAAAGACATGGATAGACGTGTCGGAAAGCGCGATTAAATGTAGAACACAACACAGTAAGCTGAAGTGAATTCGTATTCAGGGACCAATGGAACGTTGTCAGTGTGAAGGCTTATGTCATAGTGCGGTAAATAAGCACAGAGATTGTGAAGTACACCGACGGAGACGTGCGCCTTTACTGCAAGTGTACAGAAAAGGAGCCGTGAGCAGAATATGTGTGTGCCCCTCCGAGACGGAAAGGAAACTGTTGATGGGAGACACCACGCTCTGTGCTCGACGGAACAAGCTTACCGGCATACGACTTATACCCAATGCAGTCTGTACCTAAACTGCTTGACGAACTACAGTTTTGTGTGTCCAGTTAAACATTCTATTACCCAAGTGTAACATTTCGGCCACGAACTATCATTACAATGGGGAAGAAAATATTTCGCGATTCTGCGCCTGCCGGCCGAAGTGGCCGCGCGGTTCTGGCGCTGCAGTCTGGAACCGCGAGACCGCTACGGTCGCAGGTTCGAATCCTGCCTCGGGCATGGATGTGTGTGATGTCCTTAGGTTCGTTAGGTTTAACTAGTTCTAAGTTCTAGGGGACTAATGACCTCAGCAGTTGAGTCCCATAGTGCTCAGAGCCGTTTGATTCTGCGCCTCCATGAATCTATTACATAGCATGTTCCAGACTTAGATGGTGTCAGTTCTGCTGTATTTTTTCAAAACTCTAGTGTGATCCAGACATTGATAGCCTAACTAGAAAATGTATTCTCTTATCTTCATGTATGCATTACTAATACTTCCCATCATTGTCGTGCGAAACAAAGCCACGATATGTAATAGAAATCAATAAATTAGAGGCCATATTAGTCAATTTTTTTCTCGTGGTTCTTATTTACGATGATGTAAGTAGGTTCACAAATAAGATGTGTTTCCTATGAGAAAAAGTCTACATGCCGAATTTTTCGTTTTTATCATAGTATACATCAAAATGTGGTAAATGTAACCTGTGGCACAATGCAGACACCCTGCTTGAACGAAGTTGACATCGTCTGCCAACTATGCCACTTCTGATGATAAAAATTACGAATGAACAGAAATATAAATTGATACTAAAATGTATGAGGACACTTACTTCTCAGTCTACAGTTTAAAAATTTTTGTGTAAGCGTTCTCAGGCACGTAGGCCTACTCCAAATTCGGCAATGTATTTACCTCAGGTGGACGTTCCATACCAGATTTCCAGGAAGATCATCTGCGCTTCTGGGTATTACATGTGGTCTATTTTGACAGTAGAGATTCTTTTACAAGGTCACAAATAAAGGATTTCGGTAATAGTGTTACAGATACTTGTTAGTGTCTTACACGATATACACAGTCGAGATACAAACCATACTAAATATTTCAGAAGCACTAAAATTTCTGTTATATGCGCTGGAACAAAATCTGAAGAGTGATTGTAAAATTTGTGACCCTGTGAGGGCATTATTCTATTTATGTGGGCATCTCTTATAAATAACTGCAGTCTTACGCCGATATGGTAGGTCCCTGGTTAAGATACTGAGACAATCAGTGACAGGAGGTTTATATCCAGAAATAAGTGATAATCGTTGGTCACACAGTGGCCGATGGAAACTTTTTACCATACTAGAACTTTGCGGAGGTCGCAGACGACAATCTGTAGGCTAAAACTCCAAATTTCTCCCTCCAGAGATGACGGGATACGGTAGATCGTGAATTCTGGGTCTGAGAAAGATATCAGAGATCAGGGAATTAACTGACGTTCCTGCGCCATTTGCAGAGACGTAAGAGCTCTTCAGATTCGTGCCGCTCAGTTGTATGACGAATTAAAGGTAAAAGAGACGAAAGATGCTGTTGATTTCGTTGACATGCTCAAGCGACATCTTTCCCGCAAACCACCAGCACAGGGGAAAGGGCAAAGTAGAGCGAGACCTGCAAACAAATGCAGCGTACTGCGAATAAACTGGATCAATTGCTGTTCGATTACACTATTGGCGATGAATCACTGCAAACAGTAATAACCGTTAAATATCTGCCAAGCATTTTTGCTGGCAGCACTATGAAACACTTATGATAAATAAATGTCTTGTTACTGACGGAAAATATTTTCGTGCTTGACATTCATCCAATACATAAATGTCTGTTGTGACGCATCATCCACGGTATGCGCAGTAATTGTTTTGCTTGTGACCTAATCGTACCGGTGGTGTAGATAAGATTGTAAGAGTTAGGTTTGTGTAAAGACACTGATTCGGATGTCACTGTGAAGAAGTGCTTCCGGAGCGCTACTTGGAACCGGAGTGAGACAATAGAAATATTCGCGGGATTGGAAGTGAAAATCAGTATCAAAATACCAAAAGGTTGCCTAATGTGCACGGAATTATAGAAAATTCAAGTAAGAGGAAATCTCGCGACGAAGAGAATACAAAAAGCACAGAGAGCACTGTGCGAAGCGAATGCGACAACTACGGCAGCGTCGAAAAGAAAATGGAAAAAAAGTGCGCAGAGCGCTTACGTAACTATTCCATCGGTCACAATAGCGGCCAGCGAGCCCAAACCTGTAATTTATCTGTTGTGTAACCATTATGCTATTCTGTATAACCATTGTCTTAAGGAGATTGATAATTAAATTACATGTTAATACGAAAGACTTTTATTCCGACGTTTTCACGAGAAATCTTTGTATACAGAACTTATAGTTTTTGCGCGCTACTAAAAGTGCTAGAGTGGATAACGTTCCACATACAGGTTTGACACGTTTGGTATGTCAGACGTCAGGACACCCCAAGCAAAAGATAGCACTTAATATATTGAAAGTGCAATTATTTTCATCCTCACATCAAAACTAAAATAGAAATACCATATTTGAAACTTTAAATGTTTGAACGTAACGGTGTCTAAGTATATACTGGTGAAAATCGATGAGGCTGGGGCAGGAACTGCTTACCCTCTAAATCGTTCATTACTAAGTGAGCACATTATTTGCATTTGACTTCTTTCGGCTTTCATTTTTGCTATCATAATTATCATTACTCACTGCCACTGCTATTTGTATGTCCGCTGAGGATTTTAAATATAAATTGGACTTCGTGAATACCGGAAATCTCTGTAATATTAATGTTTTGCTCATACGGAACAGCGAAAGTATGAAACATGTCAATACTCCTTCATTCGGTCATTGCTTCTACAATACTAACGACTGTATTATGAAAACGAGTCGGCGAAACAATTAACTTTCAAACCAGTTGTTTTGTTGCGCTCGTGTATTTTACACACATTAGCTTTGACTAACCAGAATAAGACAAACTTAAGACTATAACATTTAAAATTACTCATTAAGATATAAAATAAGAAAACTGGAAACGTAAACCAAAGAAGTAGGGATTTGGGCGGAGGACCATCATATCGATCTAGAGACACGGGACAGATACAGAAAAGTAAGGACGATCCCTGCAAAATCGGGACTGTTGACCAGCCTATTTACATAACGAAATGCTTATGGAAACTGTGTATTACCAACTTACAAGGAATACAAAATAGTCATATCTTCATCTCTCTCGGTAATTTTTCTTAAGTATTTTTCGTGCATGATAGATCTCTCATATTAAGCGCTTGCGTGATATTACTTGATGTCACGTAGGTTGTTCACAAGACACCTGGAGAGTCGAGGAAATCCCCGAATGCAATGGTTCTACGATTAAATGTGTGCTCTTGCATGCTAACATGAAGTGCATAGTAGAGCGTACTTTTTATTGTACCACGTATTAAGGTTTCTCCCCGTTCCATTCACGAGTCGAGTGTGGGAGGAATGAGTGCTTGTACGCCCCTGTGAGAGCCGTTATTTACCTAATTTTATCTGCAGGATCTCTACAGGATCGATATGCTGGGCCTTCGGAATATCCGCAGTTCCTGCCATGAAAGGTGGTTCATGGACTTACCTAAGCTGGGTCTCACGAATTCCTCGACAGCTTTGTTGAATTTTATGCCAGTAAAGACTTCACATTTCGTATAGACTCAGTCCCCGGAAAAAAGCGCGTTACAATTCTCTTTTTCTTACCCCTGTTAGTCCTTCGTGATACGTCCCATACTTCAACATTTCTCAGGTAAGGGCTGTCCTAGTGTTATTTATGCATTTTCTTTTATAGACAAATATACAGTTTCCGAGTTTCTTACGAATGAATGGAAGTGTGCTATTTTCTTTACTCTTAGCTACGCCTATATTGTTGTTCCCCTTCGTATCTCTAAGCATTGTTACTTCCAAATAAATGTTCCACATGCCCCTACAGTTACTGCTCGTTAATCTTGTAATCAAAGGATACCACTCTTTTATAATTCGTGAAATCATTCCCTCTGCATTGAGAGATAGTTGCAAGTTGTCTGTGGTGTTGCGCATAGTTTTACACACGGCTATTGTAATCAGGATTATTAAAAAGTAGTGTTTCAGTTCCCACAATCTCTCTCTTGAAGTATTCAACGTTTAATGGCTCTTGCTCTTTTAATTTTGCGACGTTTCTACTCCACTGTATGATACCAGTTTATACGCATAACAACCACATAATTTTGCTGATTTTTCGAAACTTATTTTCAGTTAATGTATTATTAGTGTAGATGAAGTAAGTATGTTCATTCAGCGTCGTATAGAAACCTTAGTTTACATTGCGATGTATGGCCATTTTTTATAGTGCCTCTAAAATCAGAGATGATATTACCTTAATTGATGCGTCGAAATATTCTTCTATATTTCTGTACTGTTTCGCTTTAATAAAATTTAAAGATTACTTAGCTCTTCCAGCCAAGTTCCTTTCAAGCATTTAATTAGAGGAGACGTGGATATTTTTGATGAATTAACACTTTTATTCTCCTTAAGTTGTTGCAAAGTAAAATTAAACTCCTCTATAAATACCTCAGACGTAAAGGTTTCTACGCAATACAAAGGGCGATCAAAACGTACAGTCCAGAGTCGGTATGCCAGTCAGGTAAAATCGCCGTGAGCATTGAGGCAATCATCTCATCGACGCACCAGGCTATATATACTAGTTTGGTAAAACACCGTGGCCTGCTGTGTGAAGAAGTCGGTACTGCTAGGTACACGTCTTCGTCCGATAGGAATCGTAGATTCTTCAAGGCCCTTTTTAAGAGACCAAAGTCGTAATAATCGCATCAGGTCTATAGGGCTGGTGCTAGTGTGTCTCCACTTGAGTTGGCGTCACTTCTACGTTACGAAATTTGTGACATGGGGAAAATGCATTATCATGAAGCAACAGCAAAACGGTGATTTCAGACAGGTGTGCTGCCACGTACACATTCTTCATTATGAGATGAATGTCTACTGGTGGTGTCCTTCGACAGCCAAGAAAAGAATAACAGCACCTTGGTCCCGCTTGGACGCATTTGATAATAACGTCGCAATAGCTCACGTTTCCGTATGTATTGCTCGTACATCAGAAAGACACGAATGCCACACGCAGGAGAGCTTCTGTAAAGTTTGGAAGGTAGGAGGCGAGGTACTGGCAGAAGTAAAGCTGTGAGGATGGGGCGTGACTCGTGCTTGGGTAGCTCATGGTTACAAAATGTTGTTATGCAGATATAGGAGTTGAAAGCTAAAAAAAAAGCTAGAGTCTCGGTCCGGCACACAGCTTTAATCTGGCAGGAAGTTTCATATCAGCGCACACTCCGCTGCAGAGTGAAAATCTCATTCTAAAAAGGTCACTTTTTAATAAACCAATAAGTACTACACTGTTTATGCAACAACTGTGTTGTCAGGACACAGTTTTATGTAACCTTGCACAGATTTGAGCTGTAAATATTACTTTGAATTAAACTCGAAGAACTTTTTAAAACCAGTTAACTTACTGAATTCGAAATAAATCTCTTTACTACGTTTTTGTTAGGTCACTTTTTGTCTGCCTGTCTTTTTTATATTGTTTTCAAATTTCCAGTGAACTAGAAACTTCAAGATTTAAACATAACTCACAACTGGATGACAGTGAAATATTAACTCGCTTTGTTGTCGGTGTGCTCTGTAGGAGCGAGGGAGGGAATGATCTGGAAACACCAGATATGTAGGCTTCCCTGTACAACCAGTGTGTATTTTAAATATGGCTCAGAACTGGATGACAGTGCAGTATTAACTCGCTTTCTTGTCTGGTTTGTGGCGGAAGGTACTTGTTTACCACTGTCATTTTCCGATGAGATAGAGACTTGAAACCTTCAGCATAGCTGACAACTGGATGAAAATCCAATAACAATTCGTCAGGGCCGGCCGGTGTGGCCGAGCGGTTCTAGGCGCTTCAGTCTGAAACCGCGCGACCGCTACGGTCCCAGGTTTGAATCATGCCTCGGGCATGGATGTGTGTGATGTTCTTAGATTAGTTAGGCTTGAGTAGTTCTAAGTTCTAGGGGACTGATGACCTCAGTTGTTAAGCCCCATAGTGCTCAGAGCCATTTTAACCATTTGAATTCGTCTGGTGTGCGTACCACTGCTATTTCGCGTTTGGTCCTTGGGAAGAATGGTTGCTGGTAATACTCTATGTGAGCTCGAATCTCTCTTGATTTTTACCTTCAGTCTTGTCGCGAGATGTACATAGGAGGAAGCAATGCATTAGTTGGGTCAGCGTCACACACAAAATTAAAAATCAGAAAATAATTATGTAAATAAAAATGAACTTTTGATATACCACTTTTTAAATCACACAAAAAAATCTTAAGTAATTTCTCCTAGCCATATACAGATTCCTAACCCCATACAGATAGTCCTGAAAATTTGTGATTCTGACTTCGTAGTAACTATGGAAATATTTGTAAGATTTAAAACGAAAAACTTGGGGCACATACAGTAAATAACTGATGCATTAATAGTTAATCTCCTTACTATTACTTACTGCATGCACCCCGCGTTATCCGTTTTGAATCGTACAGTTATTTTCATAGCTATTAAAAATACACAGTCGCAAATTTTCATGACTGTATGCGTTTAGGTATATGTTTAGGGCTCTGAGAAATTATTGTAGACTTTTTAATTCAATTTAAAAACTTGGAAAGATATAAATCACATATTTGTATAGTTATAATTTGTTACTGTCGTAACAATTCCCAACAATGACGCAGTCGAGGTCCATTCTGTCGCGATCATCGGACGGCTAGTTCTACGTGTTGGCTGCAGGTCGTTTCGGAGATGGTCGCTCGGCTGCCATCTCACACGGTGAACTTGCGACAGAGAACATAGTACAAGATATGTATCATTATTCAAAAAAAAAATAATAATAATAATAATAATAAAATACAAATAAAACATTTAATTTACCGCTTGTGTTTTAAGCCGGAAAGTATAAGTATCGCACTTCATGTTTTGTGATGCTACACTTTGCACATTACTGCTGTGGATATTATTACAGTTTTTACCGAATATAATTTCCTCATAGAGACACCAAGGCCGTGCTGACGCAATTTGTATAGTTAACATACTTGTGGTCACATCGAGAAATTTATGCGGTTAGTCCATTAACATCAATAGTAAGTTATAATTAGAAACATGCCTGTCTACTGTTTTCCTTGTGTTGTGGAAACCTGTAATAATAATCGTGGAATACTCTTACAAAACTACTTCATTATCAATATCCTGTTTTTCTTCGTAGCTTCCGGAATCAAGCATAGCCAATTGCCGTACAAACTTTGTCTTCTCGTCATTTAAAGCGTTTCTCTCCATGAGAGTCCCCCCCAGGGGGTCCACAACTCTTTCGTGGATACGTGCGTGGCGAGCACGGGGCCCCGAGCCATTGCAGCCTTCTTTCTCTCCCGGTCTGCATTTCCTTTCCCTTCCTCTCCTTTCCCCTCCATACCCCTTTCCCCTCGCCCTCTCCTCTCCCTCTATTGGTGTCCTTGCTTATGTTGGCCCCCGCTATCCTCCTGGTTCTGTTGGTTTTACACTCCGGCTTTGTTGCGTAATCATCTCCTCCTTTTGGCATTCCTTGGTCCCCCTCTGGGGTTTGACCTCCATTCCAAAATTTCTCTTCCGTAGTGTGAGCCATTTGGGGAAGAGCACCTTACCTAGTGTCTCCGACGTGTGCCCTCCTAGTATATTCCACCTTTTCTTCTACGTCGTTGTCTGATGCTAGGGTGCATAGCCAGCACGGTAGCCAGCCCGTGTGGTGGGGTCGCTATGTACCCTTTTGGTTGAGCCCCCTGAACACACAGGGATCACACTTCTGATACCTGAGCTGTGACCTCCTCATGCATGCCTTGGAGTGGTTGCTCGTCATCCTGGAGCATCGGAACTCCCGGCAATGGCCGCCGTGCCAGACGGCCCTTGCTGTGGCTGGGTGGCGCCTGTGAGGAGAGCCCCTGATCGGAGTGGGTGGTATCAGGGCGGACGCTTTGCAGATGAAACGCATAAGGGTCCAAACCTCTGGCCGCTCTTCTGCGGCCGTCTCTCTGCGTGGTACTGATTCCTCAAGTGCTGCTTCTCTTGCCCCTTCGGCCTTCCCTTCCGTGGCTACCCCCTGGGAGGAGGGTCAGGCCCGTCGTCTAGGGGCAAAGCCTTTCCCCCGTTATCTAGTTTGCACCAGGACTGATGGAGATACTTTCACCAGTGTCAAACCTTTATTCTTTGTGGAACACATTGAAGACAAGTTCGGCGAAGTGGACTCCCTGAGCAAGATGCGGTCGGGTTCGTTACTGATAAAAACTGCTTCGGCTGCCCAATCTGCGGCCCTTCGTGCCTGTACCCATCTTGGCACAATTCCCGTGTCCATTACCCCTCACCAGTCTCTAAATATGGTACAAGGTGTGATTTTTCACAGAGACCTCATCCTTCAAACTGATGAGGAACTTCGGAACAATCTCGGACGGCGGGGTGTTCACTTTGTTCGGCGTGTTCAGAAGGGTCCTAAAGATAATCGTATTGATACTGGTGCCTTTATCCTGGCCTTTGAAGGGGATACCCTTCCTGAGAAAGTTAAGATTATGGTCTATCGCTGTGATGTGAAGCCGTACATCCCACCTCCTATGCGGTGTTTTAAGTGCTTGCGTTTTGGCCACATGTCTTCTCGCTGTACCCAGGACCCTCTCTGTGGTGACTGTGGACGTCCACTCCATGAGGGGAGTCCCTGTGTTCCCCCTCCTGTATGTGTAAATTGTCATGGTAGTCATTCTCCACGTTCAGCAGATTGCCCAGTCTATAAGAAAGAAAAAAAAGATACAGGAGTATAAGTCTCTTGATCGTTTAAGCTACACAGAGGCCTGTAAGAAATATGCACGATTGCACCCTGTGTCCATGACATCTAGTTACGCCTTGGTTACATCTTCATCCCTTCCTCCCCCTTCCTTACCCCCGTCCCGGACCCCTCTCCTTCCCCCCTCCCCTGCGGCTCCCACACCTTCTCCTCTGGGCGCCGCTCCCCCTCCCCAGCCGGAGAAGTGTCCCACTCCTTCGGCGTCTGCCGGTCAAGGGCGCCTCTCCCGAGATGCCCCTTCCCGGCACCTTCCAGGTCAAAGGTCTGCTGCAGCGCGGCGACCGCGAGAGCCGCGGTCTATCGGCCCCCAGGTCGCCCGGTCTCTTTCTGTTCCTGATCTTGCTGCAGCTGGCTCCATTATGCCACACAGCCCTCCTCGATCTCAGCCTGAAAAGAAGAAGAAACATAAGTCCCGGGACAAAGAGCCTCTGGTGTCACCGGAGGTCCCTTCCCCGGCATCACAACCGGATTCTGACCTGTCGTTTATGGATGTCGCCCCCTCCTTGTCGGTGACGGGTGGGGACCCGGCGGTATGACTGGATTTAGCGTGTTCAGCCCTCATTTAAACCATCGTTCTGTGGTTCTCCAATGGAATTGTAATGGCTACTATCGTCACCTTCCGGAATTGAAATCCCTTCTTTCGTCCTACTCAGCAGCTTGTGTGGTTCTCCAGGAATCCCATTTTATTGATGCTCACTCACCGACCCTCCGTGGGTTCCGTGTTTTCTGTCGAAATCGGGTCGGACCCTTGCGGGCTTCTGGTGGCGTTTGTACGTTGGTCCGTACAGACATTGCTAGCACGTGGATTCCTCTCCAAACTACATTGGAAGCAGTTGCTGTGAGGGTCCACTTAGACTCTGCAGTCACAGTATGCAATCTTTATCTCCCTCCTGACAGGACTCTTACACCTGCTGCCTTAACCACCCTTCTTCAGCAACTTCCTCCTCCCTTCCTCCTCCTTGGGGATTTTAATGCTCATCATCCTTTGTGGGGCAGTGCCTTTCCATCTAGACGAGGTCTTCTTATCGACCAATTTATTGCAGACCACGACCTGTGCCTTCTTAATGATGGCTCCCCTACTCATTTCAGTGCTGGTCATGGTACCTTTTCTGCCATTGATCTTTCTCTTTCTTCTCCCTCTCTCCTCCCTTCATTACACTGGTCGCCACACGACGACCTTTGTGATAGTGACCATTTCCCGTTGATTATCACGCTCCCTTCCCGCTCCCCGATGGAGAGGTTACCTCGTTGGTCTTTCCACCGCGCCGATTGGCCTCTATATACTGCACAGGTCGAGTTTTCTCCCTCTTTGTCGGGTTGTATTGATGACGTCCTACGTGACGTGTCTGACGCGATTGTTTGCGCTGCTAACCTTGCTGTCCCGCGCTCATCTGGACAGTTTCGTCGTCGGCAAGTCCCGTGGTGGAGTACGGCCATTGCCATTGCCATCCGTGATCGCCGTCGAGCTTTGCAACACTTTAAGAGGCACCCATCTGTAGCCAGCCTTTCTACCTTTAAGCGCCTTCGCGCTAAAGCCCGTTATTTAATCAAACAGAGCAAGCGGATATGTTGGGAACGATTCGTTTCTTCCCTTGGTTCCACTGTCCCTCTGTCACGGGTATGGTCTACACTTCGCTCTCTCCAAGGTTGCCATCGGCAGTCCACCCTCCCAGGCCTTCACCTCCCAGATGGCATTTGTACGGACCCATTAGTTCTCGCAGAACATCTTGCAACCCATTTTGCACTGGCATCAGCGTCGGCCTCCTATCCAGCTGCTTTCCTTCATCAAAAACAGCAGGCTGAAGCTGTCACCTTATGTTTCACCACTTGTGAGTCAGAATCTTACAACGAACCTTTCACTGAATGGGAATTTCTTTCTGCTCTATCTGCTTCTCATGATACGGCTCCTGGCCCAGATTCCATTCATAACCAGCTGCTTCAACATCTCAGTGCTCCACAACGGCACCATCTTCTTCGGGTGTTTAACCGTATCTGGCTCCAGGGTGACTTCCCTTCTCAGTGGAGGGATAGCATTGTGGTTCCTGTCCTTAAGCCTGGCCAGAACCCCCTATCTGTTGATAGCTATCGGCCAATTAGTTTGACCAATGTTGGTTGTAAGTTACTTGAACGGCTGGTAGCCCGTCGGCTCACTTGGGTCCTCGAATCTCGGGATCTATTGTCCCCTTACCAGTGTGGCTTTCGAGAGGGACGATCTCCAATCGATCACTTGCTTCGCTTGGAATCCGCAGTTCGGCAGGCTTTTTCCCAGCGCCGCCATTTGGTTGCAGTGTTTTTTGACCTTCGCAAGGCCTATGACACGGCCTGGCGCCATCACATCTTACTAACCCTTCATCAGTGGGGTCTTCGGGGCCCACTCCCGATTTTTATCCGCCAGTTCCTGATCCATCGGTCATTCAGAGTTCGAGTTGGTACTGCTTTTAGTTCTCCACGGACCCAGGAGACGGGCATCCCACAGGGTTCTGTCTTGAGTGTCCTTCTTTTCCTCATTGCTATCGATGGACTTGTGGCCTCTGTCGGTCCCTTGGTCGCCCCTGCCCTGTATGTGGATGATTTCTGCATTTGGGTTAGTTCCTCCTCGATGCCATCTGCAGAACGGCAGCTCCAGGTGGCTATACGGCGTGCCTCTGCATGGACCCTCTCCCACGGGTTTCAATTCTCTCCTTTAAAATCGCGGGTGGTCCACTTCTGTCGCCGTACTACGGTCCACCCTGATCCAGAGCTCTATCTCGCTGCACAAAGATTGCCTGTGGTTCCACAGTTTCGTTTCCTAGGTCTTCTTTTCGACAACAAGCTCACTTGGCTGCCCCATATCAGACTCCTGAAGGTAGGATGTTTCCGTAAACTCAATGTCCTTCGCTTCCTTGCCCACTCCTCCTGGGGTGCGGACCGTTCCCTCCTCCTCCGTCTTTATCGTGCTCTAGTTCTGTCACGTTTGGACTATGGTTGTCAAGTTTATGGTTCAGCTGCTCCTTCCACGCTGCACGTGCTGGATCCAGTCCACCATCGTGGTATCCGTTTGGCCACCGGTGCTTTCCCTACTAGCCCTGTTGATAGTCTCCTGGTTGAAGCTGGGATCCCCCCCCTTTCTGTTCGGCGGTCACAGCTTCTGGTGTCTTATGCCCTTACTATCCGTTCTTCTCCCGCTCATCCTTCCTATTCTATCCTATTCCCAGACCATGGACGTCGCCCGCCTGACTCCCGCCCTCGGGCGGGTTTACCGGTTGGGCTGCGCCTTGCGTCTCTCACCCGTGATTTTCGGCTTCCTTCTTTGTCCTGTCTTCCTCGCTCCCTCCCCTCCACCCCTCCTTGGTTAGTTCCTCGGCCTCGAATTCGGATGGATCTCCGCCGCGGTCCGAAAGATTCCATCCCCCCGGTGGTGTTCCGTTCCTTTTTCCGCCAAATTTTATGGGAGTTTCGGGATGCTGTTGTTTTTTACACTGATGGCTCTAAATCTGCTGATCATGTTGGGTATGCCTTCACGTCCTTTGTTGGAACGGAAAATCATCTACTGCCACCCTCATGTGGGGTGTTTACTGCGGAATTGATGGCAATTTCCCGGGCCCTTACCTTTATTAAACAATCCCAACACAACCGTGTTTTGTTATGTACGGACTCGATGAGTGGCCTTTTTGCTATTGACCGGTGTTTTTCGCGCCATCCCTTGGTCTCTGCCATCCATGACCATCTCGCTGATCTTTACCGTGCTGCTTGTTCCATTGACTTCCTATGGGTCCCGGGCCATGTGGGTATCCCGGGTAATGAGCTCGCTGATCGTTTGGCTGGGGGAGCAGTTACTTACCCCCCGTTTTCTGTAACCCCTCCTGCAGCGGATTTACGGCTTCACATCAAATCCCACTTTGCACAGTCATGGGCCAATTCTTGGGAGGCTACTCCACTGTCTAATAAACTTCGTGCCATTAAGGTGAACACAGGCCCATGGCGTTCTTCCTTTAGCCTCTCCCGCAAGGACTCGACCACACTGTGTCGTCTCCGCATTGGCCATACCAGGCTGACCCATGGTTTCCTTTTGCATGATGAGCCACCCCCGCTATGTGGTTGTGGAGCCTTCCAGTCAGTGGCCCACATTTTGGTTGAATGCCCCCTTCTTTTGGCTCTGCGTGCTAAGTACAGACTCCCCCACACTTTACTTTTGATGTTGGCTGACGATTCCCGGATGGTCTCTCTGGTTCTAGATTTCCTCCGGGAGAGTGGTTTTTATTCTCAGTTTTAAAGTTTTTAATCTCCCTCTGGTGTTGGGGCAGGGCGGTGAGTGTTTGGGTGTCTCCCACTGTAGGCAGTGTTCAGAGATTCCCGATTCACCTCCCTGACCGGAATTCTCTTTTCTTTCCCTTTTACTCTGTTTTTACCCCTTCTTTTTAAGGCTTGGTTAGTTTTTCTATTCCCATACGTACTTTCTGCATTATAGCAGTTGTACCTTTTAAGTCACAGGTGGTCTTGCCTATGCTGTTTCAGCATAGTGTTGGGTTCGTTCTCTTGCCAACTTCCCTCATTTGTTTTTACTAATGACAACGTGACTGCCCTTTTACGTTTCCCCTTTTTCCGTTTTATTTTTCTGACTATACTGAGATGTCCCGTTAGCAGAATGGAGTCTATTTGAAACAAGGGACTGATGACCTTGCTGTTTGGTCCCTTTAATCTCAAACAACCAATCTCCATGAGAGTCAAAAATGGCTCTGAGCACTATGGGACTTAACATCTATGGTCATCAGTCCCCTAGAACTTAGAACTACTTAAACCTAACTAACCTAAGGACATCACACAACACCCAGTCATCACGAGGCAGAGAAAATCCCTTACCCCGCTGGGTCCATCCGAGTCAAAGTGGTTTCCACATGACAGTAAATATGATCAGGCGAGACGAAGGAGAGAATTATCTAAAGCAGTTCTGAGCAGTTATTGTATTTTTCTTTGCGTTATGGATTTAACGAACACTACTGCGTTATTATGAAGAAATTAGCAATACGATTGCTGTAGTCCGATTAAAATTACTTGTTAGTTGACGTCTGTCAGTCTGCCACTTGCCGCAACAGTGTTGCAACGTCGGCTGCTGGCTACAGTACGATTGTAGGCGACACACAAACATGGCGGGTCCAAATCCTCACATTAACACGGTGCATTGTTGGAAGCGACCGCCGTGAGAGGTATGGCATGACCGGAACGCAACACGCTCAGTCGAGAGCTGATTTTAAGCGCCCAATAACTGAACTGCAGCAAACGAAGCGTTTTGTAGTCCTGAATTTAAAACTCGTGTTCTAACATAGTGATGTGCAGTGCAGCTGAGAAAATGACGGCCAGCAGCCTGCGGCAGAACTAGTAATCAAGGCGATTAATGCTAACCTCTACGAGCAAACTCGACACGGAAAAATTTGATTGCTAAAAGCAGAAGCAGACTGTAATTTCTCGTTACGCATTGGTTACCTGAAATATTTCACACGGGCTGAATGAGCAATCCTGGTTACAGGTTATAGACTACACATCCAGATTCCAAACGGAAAAAGAGAATGATAGGAAGAAAAGAAAAAGACCAAATAAAGTCAGTACAACGATGAAAATGACACTGCAAATAATTAGAAATAAAATTACATTAAACCAATTTGTTAAATGGAAATAATAATGTCGTTATGATAATGTTTCGAAATAAAAAGATTCGCAGTATGTGACGAAAGTCGGACAAGCGACCTCCTTCGCGTCAGGATTGTATATTAACCACAATGGTATCCAATCGTCCTACGGTACTCTTACATTTATGACTTTCCAGAATCAGCCTCTACGATGAATTGCTGCCTTCATAATGTTCGGCCTCACGTACGAAGCTTATAATGTAGGCCAGTCTGTGGTGGTAGTGGTGAATAGCGTCTAGCACGAAATGATCCAATAGTGTTTGGTTAGTGCTGCGTGTGAAAGAGTATTTCGTTAGCATAGTTGTGTGCATGATATCATGTCAAATGTAGTAAAAAGGGTAGGCCCAGAACCTGAACCCAAAATTACAAACATGTCAAGAAAGGAAGCAAGCCGGAGAAGGTCTTGGAAATAAACTGACCAATTGTTTGCAGTTTGGCAACGACAAACAGTTGCACAATAATGATCAAAGCAGAAGAAATGTATTAAAATTTGTGCTGCGGTCAGGACTCGAACCCGGGTCTTCTTGCTTGCTAGGCAGAAATGCTAACTATTGCACCACCACAGTACAGTGCTTAACATTGCTGCACGAACTACCCAAGTTGAGTGCCCTCCCCAACACATTTCTTCTGCTTCGATCATCATCGTAGATAATGAAGAGACTTAAATGTCTCGGGGAAATAATTATAATATCTCCTGTGATACAGGACTATCTCATTACGTCCAACGCTGGGGTCCTATTCCAGTGTCGGAGAGCCCTGGCAGTAGTGACAATGTAAAGTAAAATGAGCAGATATGAATTGAAGTTTGTATTGGGGAGGGCACTCAACTCGGGTAGCTCATGCACCAGTGTTGAGCATTGAACTGTGGTGGTGTAATGGTTAGCATTTCTGCCTAGCAAGCATTGAGACCCGGGTTAGAGTCCGGCCGCAGGTACAAATTTTAATTCATTTCTTCTGCTTCGGTCATTATCGTACATAATGAACAGACTCAAATAACTCATGGAAACATTTAATTATAAGACGAACAGTTGCGTCGTGACGGTGAGTGCACTGATTGGAGGAAACCAGTTTCATCGTATGAAGTGTCAACAACAAGTAATCTTAGACAATAGCACGTGTCACTAAAACAGTCCATTTTAGGTTGTACGTTAGGTGCCGATCGCCAAATTAATAGTTATGAACAGTATAATTATATGACGCAGGTTGTTTGGTTTGGTGTTTGAGGTTTCCTTACCTGAAAGGTAAGTAACCTGTAGACTGTCTAAACTTGCACTAGGATTTGTGTAATTATAGCAGCTTGTCAGTTTACAGTAATTTTATCAAAGAGTGTGTCGTAATTACTTGCACCATCCTTGTAATATTGCAACTATTTGTAGCAAATATGTCAAGTGCATGGATAAGATCGGATGTTGGAAGTCACCGCCAAGATTTCTCAATTATAGCATCAGTTTGTTTTTTTATTTTACCGCTGTGTTTTCTTGTCGTAACGATATTATGCTATACTGTCGTTACAAATCGGTTACTACATGTCTGTGTCATCAACATAAAAAGCAAAGCCAGTGCTATAGATAGAAACCAAAGTCAGACCTTAAAAACATAACGCTATGTGGAATTCTGTAGCAGATGTTGCGTATTGACCATTAAATGGTGGTTCGTTTCGTCGCTGTCATCCTGTTTGTCCCACAGGTAGCGCAGTGGTATGACACACTCGTACCAGGCAGGACAGGGTTCAGTTCCCCATCCAGTTATACAGGTTTAGGTTTTCCGTGGTTTTCCTAATTCGCTTAAGGTAAATACTGGGACGGTTCCTGTGGAAAGCCAATTCGAACTCGTGCCTTTTGGGCTCGGCTGAAGCTGGAGCTGAAGGGCTTTTATTTTGTTGTTAGTCTTCTGTTTTATTGTTCTTGTAGCCAATATGTTGCACTTGCTACCCTCCTTTCCTATTTATACAAAGCGAAGAGATGCTCTCAGCAAAAACACCGAAGTAGCATGCACCAGAAGTGAGATTTAAATCCCCATCTCACTGTCCAAATGAAGGTTTTCTCTAGTGTACCTAAATTACTTCCGAGGAATGCTGCCACGATTGCTCCAACAAGGCCACCGCTTCCGCCCCCCCCCCCCCCCCTCATCTTCTTCTTTCCAACTGCTATCAGGCTGAATCCTTACGTCCCTAACCAGTTTTTATTTTTCACAGGTTACTGCATCGTCACGTAGAGGGCTTCTCTGTTTATTCTTTAAATTGTTTTCTTCGACTCCACTATTGTTGCTGTTCGAATAATCCCCTTTCAACACCATGCGCCTTAAAACTTAATTTGTTTGTTTGTCAGAGGATGGTTTAACGTTTTTAAATGAAATTTATTGTCTTAACAAAATGGATATCTTACTAAACAATTCCATGATTAGCGCGTTCCTTTATAGCCATTTCGTAAGGACAAAACGAAGAAAGTTATAATTTAATGTTAAGTTGACTACTAGATCGTTATACACGGTACACAGACTCGTTTTGGACGAGGATTTGGAGGTAAATAGATTATGTCATTATTATTTTCCTTCTGATTCAGTGGTATAAATATTCATCACACCATAACTGGTGGTGGAGTTGCTGATACATAATAAACTAGGCAGGTTTATTCATTACTATTCCCAAAGAGTACTTACTGACATGTATTTCATGCTGTAAAAAAGTTTGTCGCCTTTTGTGCTGCTTACACCCTTGGTTATCAGCCCCAAATATAATACAATAACGTGGCTCAGACGCCAAAGACTGGTGCATTTTTGACCCACTTCCCATGTACTAAATAAACAGCCATATGAAGTTCAGGGTCTTAAAACTACGTCTTCTGAAAAAGTATTTTTTCCTACGTTTATTCTGTAACCGAACATTTTTCGACACGTATCAGTGATCTTTAGTTTGTCTCGTTTCATTCCAGAAACTGTTGTCAAGCAATAAAACACATTAACCGTAGCGACACCAAAGCATTTTTCAGTAACGTGTAGGCCTACTACTAAGGAGGTGAGTGCGGGTGTAGAAAGGTGGACATAAAATACCCCGCCCTCCCCCTGCGAGGGTTAAAGAACGGCCACCTTCGCGATACAGTCTTTAAAGTTAATGCAGTTTCAGAAATAAAGCGAGATCTACTGAGGATGACACACATCGGTGTCGACACAGGCTTGGATAAAATATGAAAAAAGGAAAAACATTATATTTTGCATAAGGCAGTTTTCAGAACCCATATGTAATTTACAAACATGTAAAAATGGCAACACAATATTCCAAGGAAGGAAGAGTAAGATATAACGTCTCGTCGACAACGAGGTCATTAGAGGAGCAGCACCAGCTCGCGTTTTGAGAGAATAGGGAAAGAAATCGGGTGGACCCTTTCAAAGGAACAATCCCGTCATTTGCCGTGATGCAACGTAGGGAAATCACGGGTGACATATCTGGATGACCGAACGCGGTTTTTAACCGCGTCGTCCCGGGTTGAGTGTGCCAACCAATGCGCCACCTCGCTCGGTAAAAGCTTCCAACCCCAGCAATACGATTATTTCATATGAAATTACAGGCGTGACTAGTATTTTTAGAATCGAAGCTGTGTGCCACATACACGTTTATTTTGTTTCACTCGGGTCAGTTTGCCTGAAATGCAAATAGTTGAGTGACGCAGGATGGTTGTATCGTGCACCAATTCTGCGCCTTTTTTCCTTCAAAGGCGTGACCTTTACTCTTTTCCAATAGCTGTGTTTCGAATATTTGGGAACAGTTTCCTGCTCAACGGATCTACGGTAAACTGTGGTTAAAAGTAGAAAATTTATGTGCAAATTCTGTGCTGTACGCAACGAGAACTTGGAGGGTGCTGGAACAAGTTTAGTTAGGCGATTTCCTACCAGACAGTGCCTTGGTCAGATGTATCTTATTAAAATTTATAATCGATTTAAGCTTTGTAGCCACCGCCAGATCTAAAAATTGCAACGGCCGCTCCATTAGACATTTAGTTTTATAATCTAATCCGGTTCAAAGGTCATCGGTCTCTCCTGTGCAGGTCCAAACAGCCCGATCCCACGATTTAACTACCTCTGATCGCCACCAACATTTAACTTCGCAGTGGTTTTTGATGAACGCGAAACACGCGCGCACCAGCCTGTGGAGTGTAACTCGTCAGAGCAGCAGACGCCTCTGCAGTCGTCAACCATGCAACGTGCAGGTTCGTTGTTTCTGGCGAGTCATTTTATCTGACGAACGTGCCTGAGGCCCGGTGACGCGCAGAGCGCCGTCTTAATAGCTCGTACTTGCGGACGTTGCGCATAGTCGTCACAAAGACGTCGTTGAGATAAACCGATGATGTTGTGCAGTGGTGGTGCTCCAGTGCACTGTCAAGGATCATAGGTGAAAATTTCTGTCAATTCTACAGCCACGGCATAACGAGACTAATTTTCTGTGTTCATCGAGCTCAAAAGAAATAGATCACCAACAGAGGCGGACAAGACTGGTCGAAAGGGATATTGCATGGCCTCCCTAAAGTAACCTCCCCGTACGTCGCACAAGTCATTTGAAAAACCATGGCATATCTTAAGAGGAGTTTGAATCTCTCTACTCTTTCACACAAGCCTAGTATTTCAAACTACCGCGAAACTTAACCATGTAGAAAGACTCAAAAGGCGGGAAAGCGGTAAGTCGGGAGTCGTTCGGCTACAACGATGAAAAACAACTTGTAGGTCTAATTCTATTTCATTGAAGCTTCTAGAGCTAATGCATAATGCAGTGCTTGGCACTTTTTATTTGCATTGAGTAGTCTCCCTAGCCAAAATACCGCGAAATAACATCCTTATTTAAGCTCTGAAAATGCTCTGAAAATGTAACAATTCTACACAGGTCTGCTTTGCTGCGAAGCTGCTTAAACGCATAGTACTGATGGCAGTCTGTTCGGTCGAGTTTGAGCGACTGGATGCAGTATGGAGATGATTGTAAACGTGCCTGTTACCCTTCCTTGGAATCAATTAAAAGAGAACAGCCCTCGGTCACTAATTTTTAACGAATTAACCGAGTTTCAACACTGCTAGGAGTGTCTTCCTCAGAATTTAAACCAAAGAGTGGTCTATAACATGGTCACAGAATTATGACTAAAAACGTATGATACAAATTATAAGTACGGAATTATCGTGAAAGACTGGCAGTACTTATGTCACTTATAAAATAATATATATGCCAAAAGGGCATTAGTCACTGAGATATTTAAGATAAAGAAAACTGTGATGGCGAGCCACTAAGGGCTGCTCGTTAGTTGCGTGGTACAGGTTGTAAACGTTTACAACCTGTCTGAAGAGGACACTCCTAGCAGTGTTGAAACCCGGTTAATTCGTTATAAATTAGTGACCGAGGGCTGTTTTCTTTTAATTGTAACTATTGACGGTCTCTGAACGTGCAGTCATGTACAAAATTTTGCTTCCTTGGAATTTTGTGTCGCCATTTTTCCATGTTTGCCAATTAAATCCGCATCTACATGGCTACCCTGCAGATCACCTGTCTGACTGTTCACCGAGCCACCTCCACAATAATCCTATTGTTCTACTCTCCAAGTGCGCGCGGGGTAAAAAACGGATACCCATATCTGTCCATGCGAGTTTTGAATTCACTTATTTTATTATGATGATTTCTTCCTATGTAGCTCGATCTCAACAAAATATTTTCGCATTCAGAGGAGAAAGTTGGTGATTGAGAAACGCCTTTTTTTAAAATGATGTCCACCCCGAATCCTGTATCATGTCCGTGACTCTCCCCTATTTCTCGATAGTACAGAACAAGCTACCCTTTTTTGAATTTCCTCGATGTAATCCGTTAATCCTATCTGTAGGATCCCACACTGCTCTGCAGTGTTCCAATAGAGGACCTATAAGCGTGGTGTAGGTGGTCTCTTCAGTAGCTCTGTTGCCTCTTCCAAGCGTTCTGCCAATATACGCGGTCTTTGATTCGCCTACCCCACAATAATTTCTGCGTTCTTTCCATTTTAAGTTGTTCATAATTGTAATGGTATTTAGTTGAATTTACGGCCTGTAGACTTCATTGATTTATCGTGTAACCGTACTTTAACGGATTTCTTTTAGCACTCACGTGGACGACCTTACACTTTCTATTATTTAGTGTCGATAGCCAATTCTCGCATCATACAAACATCTTATCAAAATTGTTTTCCAGGGGGTGTGGCCTTCTGATGACTTGACTACACTAAACGTCAGCATCATCTGAAAACAGCCTACGATGGCTGCTCAGATTGACTCCTAAATCATTTATGTAATTGGGAACGCAAGAATTAACTGTTTTACTCCATAACTTTCCGTCACTGACTACGAACTATGACCCTTCTGACAGGAAATCATAAATGCCGTCGCTTAATCACGCAATTTGACTACTAGCCGCTTGTGAGATGCGGTACCTAAAGCCTTCTGGAAATCTAGAAATATGGAATCAATTTGAAATCCTTTGTGTGATTAGTGGGCTAGGTGTGTTTAACAAGAACGAAGTTTCCTAAATCCGTGTCGACAGTGACCCAACTGACCTTTCTCTTCGAGGTAACTCGTAATGTTCGAAACAATGTGTGTTTCAAAATTCTGCTGCATGTCGACATTAATGATATGGCCTTTAATTTAGTGGATTACCCTACCTTTCGTGAATATTGGGTAACCTGTGCAACTTTCCAGTCTTTAGTACAGTTCTTTTGTCGAGCGAGCAGTTGTATGCGTTTGCTAAGTATGGAGCTACTACATCAACATACTCTGAAAGGAACCTAATTGCTATACTGCCTGGTCTGGACCGGAAGACATGCTTTTATTAAGCGAGTTAAGTTGCTTCACTACACCGAGGATATCTACGTCTAACTTACTCATGTTGGCAGCTGTTCTTGATTCGAATTCTGGAATATTTACTTCGTCTTCTTTGGTGAAAGCGTCTTCTTTGGTGAAAGAATTTCGGAAAGCCGTGTTTAGTAGCTCTGCTTTAGCAGCACAGTCATCGATATGTTTCCATTACTATCGCGCAGAAAAGGCATTGATTTTGTCGTTCCGCTAGCATACTTTGCGTACGACCAGAATCAGTTTGGATTTTCTGCCAGGTTTCGAGACAGTTTCGTTATGGGAACTATTATAAGCATCTCGCATTGGAAGTCCGCGCTAAATTTCGAGCTTCTGTATAAGATCGCCAATCTTTCGATCGTTTAAATTTGGTATGCTTTTGTCGTTTTTTCAGCAACAGTGTTCGGAACTGTTTAGTGAACCATGGAGGATCAGCTGTGTCATTTGTTAATTTATTTGGTATAGATGTCTCAGTTGCTGTCTACAGTATTTCTTTGAATTCAAGCCGCATCTGGTGTGCACTTACAGTGTTAATTTGGAAGGAGTGGAGATTGTCTCTCATTAAGGTGTAAAGCTAATTGTTTTTTAATATGTATATACTTGTATTTTTAAGTGGATTTGAGAGTTACGGTACTCTGTCTGGCTAGGTCAGCCCTGTGTTCACTAATCCCTGTATCTTCTTTGATGCTCGTTATCAGCTCAGGATTATTTGTTGCTATGCGAGTGGGCTCAAGAACTAATTGCTCGAAATAATTTTCAGAAAATGCTTTTAGCACAACTTCGGATGATGTTGCCTACCTTCGGATTTAGACATGTATTTTCGCCAACATATCTAGGGTAAATTGAAGTCACCAACTACTATAAATCTGGGTTTTTAAAACTCTGCGTTTTGCGAAACAAAGTTTTTTTTTCCTTTTTTATACCTTACACAGACGTCTGTCAATAACTGTCATCCTCAGTGGGTCTCCTTTTATTTCTGAAATTGCATTAATCTTTTAAAAACTGGATCGCAGATTCGCAGATGTTCAAATGTTGGCCTTCTTTAACCCTCGCAATGTGTGTGTGTGTGTGTGTGTGTGTGTGTGGGGGGGGGGGGGGGGGTTACATTGATCACCTTTTGAAAATATTTTAATCTACTCAGACACTTTATATTGTAAAATTTTGAAAAAAATATTTGTTTTCGAGGAAGTGTGCTGCAAGATTCCATAAGTGTTACAAATTTTTCAGTTGAACATAGCCCAAAATTTAAGCGTTACAAGGAAACTCCCTGTCGCGCACCAACCACAGATTTAGTGGACAGCCCGTCAAAAACTGAACGCTGTTAGAACATGAAAACAAGGTGTACTGAACTGTGGGGAAAGAAAGCAAAATACAAACAGTGCACGTCAAAGGACACGAAGTACTATATGGAGCACCATTGGAGAAATGGCTAGAAGCACTATGGGACTTAACATCTGAGGTCATCAGTCCCCTACAACTTAGAACTACTGAAACCTAACTAACCTAAGGACATTACACACGTCCATGCCCGAGGCAGGATTCGAACCTGCGATCGTAGCGATCGCGCGGTTCCAGACTGTAGCGCCTAGGACCGCTCGGCCACACCGGCCGGAGAAGTGGCGTCGTGATTAAGTGTCAGTGTTGGACTGCCAACCGGGCGACCCGTGTTTAAAACTCCCCCGTGCCGCCTTTTTTTCCACTGTATTAAAATTTGTCTGTGTCGTGGTGTAACTTCCGTTTGTAACAGCGAGGTGTAAGGTAGGGACCTACAATGACATTTGATTCTACACTACTTTATAGCAGTCGAAATAAAGTGACTTTTGGATAGGAACCGTAAAGTTTGATGACAAGGCTAAAAGTCAACCGAATCCTCCACCAGAAAACACGTAGTATGATATGCCACACATGGCAATAGTGACAGTACGTGTGTCATGTGACGGGAATCTCTTATCGACACACGTAATTTGTACGCCTGGTGAGTGAGAGAGATATGCCCCCTTGCCCGACTTACGTTTTCGTATGAATGTGAATGTGATCACTCCCAAGGAAATGATGAAAACGTAATAGTTCGCCACATAAGCTGCAACAAATGAACGCAACAGTTTCACAATCGCACAGTTTCTCTGTGCTCTTTCAAAACATTTGTTTTTAACGTTTTTGAAGTTGCATTCCGTTTTGGAAGTTTTGACTCTTGAATTCCTTTGTTGTAACATAGTACCCACCCATGCAAAAACTGTGCCATTTCTCTTCGAATGCAAGCCGGAAATCTCACAAAATTGCGCCATTTCTCTTCAGATGCGTGTTAGTATCCAATAAAAAAGGATGTAAACATGTTTTGTTGCACACTCCGCTGCAACTAGAAACCATCGTCGAGCACTGAAATGATATCCACGCTGAGATCAAATCAGAGAAGGGACTCAGCTTTGTGTTTCACTGTGCATACTCTGATGTGACATCATCCTTGTCAAAACTGAGAGTGCTACGTTGCTCACTGCAGCAGGTCAGTATTTTTATTTGAAAGTGTTTCTAAGCACTGTGCAAGCGACATTGCGAAGTCTGTAGATGAGCTGCCAGAGAGGCCGTTTTCCTGTAGATGTTTTGAGGAGAAAGTAAGATTTAGAGTGTTAGGTAGACATTAATACTAGTTATCATATTAAAATTATTTTTCAGGTAACTATGATTTAGAAAAGTTACTGCATTTGTGAAATCCTGGTTCTATGTAAGAGAGGGCTTGAAGGCCCTAATCAGGTTAAATAAATAAATACTCCAAATTTAATTGCAACAAGGGGAGTGCCTTATACAGGAATCACAGATTTGCCTCAAATCGTTAGAGTAAATGCAGGTAGATGCCGCTTTCAAGTTCTTAGGCTATTTCTCCTCAATAGACCTTGGGAAAGACAAAGCACTCTCTAGCGATTTGTGCGTTGAGTATGAAGGATTTTGTTGCTGCAGTTGACGTAGGGATAGTGTGGTGCAGCGGTCAAATGTATAGACTGGCAATTCGTCCGCTTGGGTTCGAATACCACTGTTACCGGCCCATTTTTTCATTTTATTTTATTCCTTATTCCTCGTAATGTTGAATTACTAATTGTAAAATTAGAATATTCTCAAATAGTTCAATTTATGTAAGCTATATAAAATTAATATCTACAACTTAGTTACAAGTCTATAGTAGGTGGTAAATAAGCGAGTATATATAGAAATTTAGCATGAAATTGTAATAAAATAGTTGGATCTGTAGATGTGATGTTAGCGGTGCACTTTCTTACTTTACACGTTATTCGGCAACTGTGGTGTATGGGTTAGTGGGGAGTGAAAGATGAAGCACATAGTAACGCAGTAATTAAAAAGAACTTAGCGGAAACCATAAACATATATAAACAATATGCTTGATCTTAGTGCATTAGGTAAAGCCAATATCGCAACAATATTAAATCGCGCCCATCATGACGACATAGTGAAACAATCCTTTTATTTTTGTAATATTGTAGCACTTTGGAATAACTTGGCACGAACCGCCACTGGTGTGATATTTCAATAACTTCAACTTTTGATGTCCATAGAAGAAGAACGACTAGTTTCAGGTAATTCCCTCTTCTTGCAATCGATAATACTGCATTTTTGTGAAACTATGATGACAGGTTTTCAAGGTGTGAACACATTTAGCCATTCATGTATTATGATGGTTGGAAGAAGCATCGTACACGCATTTTTTACTTTTAAACTTGTGTTATTTCGTCAGGCCTTATGTTTGTGAGATTAGGACTGTGTTGAGCACCACACTAAACCCACTGTTCGAGCCCTATTTCCTCCGGGAACTTTTTCTTGGTGGAAATCATGAAACAAGGTCCGGAGAGCCTCGTGTGTTCTAATTTTAGTCAACTCCGGTGTCGGCTGTCGAACGAAACCCTATGTTTTAATGTGTGTGGTTATAGTTGTTTCGTTGCTGCTCTCGCGCAGACTACATTTGCTTTGGTAAGGTACATTAGCAGTTTACAAATTGCGAAACAGGTTTTCGTTTTGCACTGTATAATTTCAATTGACCACACGTTATTGGCTCTCAGATGCTCGGTAGTGTTATCATACGAAATCTACGTAGTATCAGCGTTGGAATATATTGATTGACGCCGGCCGTGGTGGCCGAGCGGTTCTAGGCGCTTCAGTCAGGAACCGCGCGACCGCTTCGGTCGCAGGTTCGAATCCTGCCTCGGGCATGGATGTGAGTGATGTCCTTAGGTTAGTTAGGTTTAAGTAGTTCTAAGTTCTACGGGACTTATGACCTAGATGTTAAGTCCCATAGTGCTCAGAGCCAGAGCCATTGATTGAATTGAATAAAGCGGTAAAGAGACTGTTGTATGGATGTACCAATCTCCGTATACCAATCGGCGGAACATTTTGAAGACCTGATCAATGTGTTGTTACAGACACTTGTCGGAAACTGTATGTTCGCAGAAATTCTGGACTTTCCATTACTTATACAGGTTGTTACAAAAAGGTACGGCCAAACTTCCGGGAAACATTCCTCACACACAAATAAAGAAAAGATGTTATGTGGACATGTGTCCGCGTACGCTTAATTTCCATGTTAGAGTTCATTTTAGTTGGTAGAGGCGGACCAATTCCATGGCCTCCACGCCCTCCTGACCTCAACCCTCTTGACTTTCATTTATGAGGGCATTTGAAAGCTCTTGTCTACGCATCCCCGGTACCAAATGTAGAGACTTTTCGTGCTCGTATTGTGGACGGCTGTGATAAAATACGCCATTCTCTAGGGCTGCATCAGCGCATCAGGGATTCCATGCGACGGAGGGTGGATGCATGTATCCTCGCTAACGGAGGACATTTTGAACATTTCCTGTAACAAAGTGTTTGAAGTCACGCTGGTACGTTCTGTTGCTGTTTGTTTCCATTCCATGATTAATGTGATTTGAAGAGAAGTAATAAAATGAGCTCTAACATATAAAGTAAGCGTTTCCGGACACATGTCTACATAACATATTTTCTTTCTTTGTGGGTGAGGAATGTTTCCTGAAAGTTTGGCCGTACCTTTTTGTAACACCCTGTATATTAGATGAAATCACCTTGTTCGAAGCCATTGCCTGTAAGTACAGATATGTCTTACGCAGTTGTGATAACCCTTACGGCTCCTCTGAAATTGTCTATAGCAGCTGAATCCCTCTGAACCTGGACGTTGTGAACTGCACGTGTTAGAGGTTTGAAACACAAACTTCAGAAACTGTAAAGGTGCACTATTAATCTGTGAAGATCGAAACTACGTAATGATATTTACTTTGATAGTTTGTTCCTTCCTATTTGGACGTTTCGTTTTAAAGAAGTCTTAGAGTCTAGAGCTTGAAACTCTGTGACTGGTTAATTTTTGCAGGCCGAAAAGTCATATTTTCACAAAGCAAAGAATTGAAATACCGCAACGCAATTTACACCTTATTTCTAAAGTATTTCATCAGATTGTTCTCTCACACTCTTCCTCTATTCCTGCTAGAATTCCCGAAGTGTCCATCTATCTGATAGTGTGAGAGGACGTATACTAAAAAAGTATTGGGAAGGTAACTAAATACTTTTTATTCAGGAAATAGATTGTCATCGCTTGTGGAACGGCAACTTAGTGTTTTTCGAGATACTATGTCTCGTTGGTGTTTCGTTTGTGTGTGTGTGGGGGGGAGGGGGGGGGGGGACGTAAAATGGAGTCTTCTCAGCGTCTTTAAAACGTTTGTGGATCTCGTTAATTGTTTGCTCAATTAGTTACGTGTTCCACAGACCATACTCAACGACAATCGTTATGAACCATAGACCATATTAACATTGACCGCGCATGTCCCTATCTGCCGTGTTACCGCTTGAAACCAACATCTAAGTCACGTGACTCGGTGCAGAAAGCAGTTCCAGTTATTACCTGCTGTGTGAAGTGGAGCTGACAGCTACATTGTTTCTTTTACAGCACTGATTTTGACAATTCAACGAACTGTTGTACTACTCTTACACATGTAGTAGCGCAGTTATCGTAGTTTCTCCGAAATTCCCGATAATAAAACAGTGGTTACCGTTTTTACATGTGGTGAAGTTAAAACGTATTGACAGCTCTTCTATAAGCGACAGAATGATTGTTATGCAGTGAATTCTTTTTAGTTTCATTGTGAAGTCTTGTAGTTCGCTGCTTCCACAGAAGTGGAAGACGAAATAACAATTTCGAACGCAGGATTAGTTTTTAACGATTCCACAAGAACGTGTATTATGAAATGCTTTAGTAAGCTCTTGTAAAAAATGAAATTCGGTTATGTGCATAATATCAGGTATTTACACAAAATAAACACATCTGACTACTGCTTAATCCAGAACAGATACCGACACGATATCATGATAGGAAGTGTAATATATTACAAAACGTAGATTATGCTGGTGTAGTGAGCTAGATATTAACTGTGTATCGCCTCAAAATCTTAGTCATTCACAAACTTTTACATCCAAGGACCAACATCCATACTTACTTTCAACTTATGATAATACCTCTGCAGGTATTTTAAAGCAATTGACTTACACACCTGAGATATTCGTCACTTTACTTTATCTGTAGAATACAAAACAACTATCTAATCTGAGCATATGTGAAGGTCTTTATTTCTGAATCTAGTAGAAACAACAAAATTTGATCTGTAACAAAAATGTGCACAAATTGTGCACTATAAATGCTTAATGACATGATCGGATTTGTGCCTCGAGTCACGTGACTTAGATATTGGTTTCAGTAAAATTACGTCTTTCGCAGTCCATGTTATCTATTGTCTGTGTTATAAACGTACACTCCTGGAAATGGAAAAAAGAACACATTGACACCGGTGTGTCAGACCCACCATACTTGCTCCGGACACTGCGAGAGGGCTGTACAAGCAATGATCACACGCACGGCACAGCGGACACACCAGGAACCGCGGTGTTGGCCGTCGAATGGCGCTAGCTGCGCAGCATTTGTGCACCGCCGCCGTCAGTGTCAGCCAGTTTGCCGTGGCATACGGAGCTCCATCGCAGTCTTTAACACTGGTAGCATGCCGCGACAGCGTGGACGTGAACCGTATGTGCAGTTGACGGACTTTGAGCGAGGGCGTATAGTGGGCATGCGGGAGGCCGGGTGGACGTACCGCCGAATTGCTCAACACGTGGGGCGTGAGGTCTCCACAGTACATCGATGTTGTCGCCAGTGGTCGGCGGAAGGTGCACGTGCCCGTCGACCTGGGACCGGACCGCAGCGACGCACGGATGCACGCCAAGACCGTAGGATCCTACGCAGTGCCGTAGGGGACCGCACCGCCACTTCCCAGCAAATTAGGGACACTGTTGCTCCTGGGGTATCGGCGAGGACCATTCGCAACCGTCTCCATGAAGCTGGGCTACGGTCCCGTACACCGTTAGGCCGTCTTCCGCTCACGCCCCAACATCGTGCAGCCGGCCTCCAGTGGTGTCGCGACAGGCGTGAATGGAGGGACGAATGGAGACGTGTCGTCTTCAGTGATGAGAGTCGCTTCTGCCTTGGTGCCAATGATGGTCGTATGCGTGTTTGGCGCCGTGCAGGTGAGCGCCACAATCAGGACTGCATACGACCGAGGCACACAGGGCCAACACCCGGCATCATGGTGTGGGGAGCGATCTCCTACACTGGCCGTACACCACTGGTGATCGTCGAGGGGACACTGAATAGTGCACGGTACATCCAAACCGTCATCGAACCCATCGTTCTACCATTCCTAGACCGGAAAGGGAACTTGCTGTTCCAACAGGACAGTGCACGTCCGCATGTATCCCGTGCCACCCAACGTGCTCTAGAAAGTGTAAGTCAACTACCCTGGCCAGCAAGATCTCCGGATCTGTCCCCCATTGAGCATGTTTGGGACTGGATGAAGCGTCGTCTCACGCGGTCTGCACGTCCAGCACGAACGCTGGTCCAACTGAGGCGCCAGGTGGAAATGGCATGGCAAGCCGTTCCACAGGACTACATCCAGCATCTCTACGATCGTCTCCATGGGAGAATAGCAGCCTGCATTGCTGCGAAAGGTGGATATACATTGTACTAGTGCCGACATTGTGCATGCTCTGTTGCCTGTGTCTGTGTGCCTGTGGTTCTGTCAGTGTGATCATGTGATGTATCTGACCCCAGGAATGTGTCAATAAAGTTTCCCCTTCCTGGGACAATGAATTCACGGTGTTGTTATTTCAATTTCCAGGAGTGTAGAACGTGTTGACAGAACGAACAAGAGTTGGGGAGAAACATCTTTAATTACATTTGAAAACAATTGAGCTGTCGTACATTTTATTTCTGTGGATAGATAGTCACAGTTTCATGACACCGTATTTCACTCCATTCTATGCAAAAGTTAGATTCATTAAAATGTAATGTGGATAATTTTTTCCTTCTATTGTTGTTCTTGTGAATATCTGTTACTCTCTCATGTGTATTGTTAACAAATTTCTTAAGTGAAAAAGTGTACTGTGAGGCGGTGATTAACGTTTCAAGCAGGTTAAAGAGCTGTGCGCAAGATGTACGTATGTGAATCCCATATGTAATGCTAATTTCTTTTCTGCAGTGAGCCCCTTTTGCCTAATTGAGTATTTCCGGAATGTTATCCCTTAAGACATCAGTTAATGAAAATGTGTAAAATATAGTAACCCATAAACTTGTGTATCCCATCGAGTTTGCAGAGACGGAGGTCCCTTGTACTAAGGAGAATTTGTTGTCTTCTCTTAAACTATAAACTTTTCAACATCGAAAAATTGTTACTTGATCTGATTGACCCCCTTATCCTTTTTACTGAGTGTCCTTACAGAATCGCCAACCTCCACCTATACATAGCTCCTTCCTGCCGCAAGTTCGTTGAAATATATGCGACGAGATAACTTCTCCATCCAGTCTAAGGTATTTGTATTGGGGCCACGTACTCATTGTGCTTACCCGAATAAATCATGTCGCATTTCGTGAGTCTTTTCCATTAACAAATGTGCCTGTGCGTAAGGGGCTTCTATCATTTCAAACTTCTGCAAGAGTTATTTGCCGCAGGGATATTTCAAAGTAATTCTACCATCTGTCACTAGTCTGTCTAGTGAGACGCAGGATACAGTTTATCTGCGCAGACCTGGGTTACAAATTCAAGCGACTGCACAAGCTTTGTATTCGAGTAACTTTGATGCCAGTCAAGTGTTCGTAGTGATATCGAGGTCCGTGCTCACGATATTGTGTAAAAGCCATGTATATAAAAACCTACGTTTTCAGCAAACTGAATAACAGCGAGCATCTCACATTTCAAACAGTAGTAACAAACAGTTAATTCCAGGGAGTAGAATTTAGCGATCTTCGTCTTAAATGCAAGCGAATAACAGGCAAAGTTCTAGAAACATTTGAAGCTCATGAAATAATTATACACGCCACGAGACAAGCATTGTACGGATACGAACAGCACTACTAAATTATTAAAAGAACCGTAGATAGACAGATGTTAATACAAATGGTCACTACTACCTGAAATACAGTGCTACTGCACCATATCAGCTGTAAGCCCTCGGCCTAAAATGACAACAGATCACAACATAAGTCTGGTGGCACAGAAATTGGGACGGAGGTACTGACGACATCGGAACAAAAATTGTAAATTTCGAAGTGAAAGCTGAAATGACGGAACTGTTTTCAGTTATTTTTTCATACAGGAACGTAGTGGATCACTTCCCCCCCCCCCCCCCCAAATCAAATTAGTGTAATACTATAAGAACGAATGAAATAGAACACGAATGGTACTGACAAACTTCTGACATGTCTAAGGCCCAGCAAGATTGCGATTTACTATGGTCATTAGGTATTTTAGGATCAGTTTGTGTAATCTAAACATTTGGCGTAGTCCAATCAAACTGTTGCTTGAGGACTTGCAACGAGGTGTAATTAATAACTGCTATTTGTAAAATAAAACCCATGAACCAAGTGCGTCAGTTGGATCAAGGTCGTTAATTAGTAGTCTACACAGATGAAATGGTAAGAAGATGGATGAATGTGTGTTCTATCAGACCCTACGACACCAGCATCAAACCATCGCTATTGAGTTAAGGATCACATGTTGGCCCTGCGGCCTGTAGGATGAATTTTCACCGCAATGCCGTAATATACGCCCTACTGGTAGCAGCAAGAAAGCAGCCCATGTAATATAACTTCAATAAATAAATTTGAAAAAAAAGGTAGGGAAAAGCTGGATAAATTGGCCACCGTAAGGAAAATGTTGTTTCTCTCTGACACAGTATCACAGATAAGCATATGGAATATATCTGTGTAATCTGTTTATAAACAGGTGTATCATTACTTAAATCATCCTTTTGTAGTAGAAAAGTTTGCTTAAGTGGAAGTCTGCAAAATGGCCACTTTGCCCCCTAGGTAGAGAAAGTGGCAAGAGACATAAAAGGAAAAATAAGACTCGAAGTGAAGTCTGGTTTTCTAAGGTTTATATTTAAATGTCTCTTCCTAAACTTTGTCGCCCAATCCGCACCTACCGTCTTTTTCTCTTTGTTGAATGGCTGTGGTAGATTATTCCTCGTAGCAAGCTGAAATGCCAAAAGGCGTAAATCAGTTATTGATTTGTCATAATATCTTCGTTTTACGTCAAATAAGTTGTTAAGAAGTTCTTCCGCTTAGTCATGGCTGAACGCACATCACGTATTTTAAGAACTCCTCCTGGTGTGTTTCTTGGGACGCTGAATAATTTGGCTGCTATAGCAAACGACATCTTTTCTTACAGTGACCAGTGCCTGTTGCATAGCTTGGAAACCCCATGATGTGGTGACTTTCTTAAATAATTTGAACGCATCTTAACTCGCAAACCTTTAATAACAAAACATAGCTTTTTATCAAGTTGTTAATTCACTAATTCCTTAATGGACTTAATTTATGAAGTACTGTTATCAATCACATTGTTTTGAAACAAGGTAAATACATTGCAAAATATGACATTTCGGGCAAAGTGGCCACTTAGTTACTGTGCCTTGCCAGGCTACGGGCCGCTATGCCACACTGAACGCTATTACGTTGAATGTTGTCTGAAAACTGAATACGTGACGAAGACAGATAATAAAAACGAGGTTTCGAAGGCAAACAGATACAGTTTTACCACAATTGTGGCAAGTAACTGTCTCTCTCTCTGTGTGTGTGTGTGTGTGTGTGTGTGTGTGTGTGTGTGTGTGTGTGAGAGAGAGAGAGAGAGAGAAAATATGAATTTCTCACTTGCTACAAATTAGACGCGACGAAAATGAAAAATATTTCACTGCAAAGAAGCGCGCAGTTGTCGCCACCATACTTGCCCCCAAAACCAAAGAAGTCTCGTTGAATAGCTTTAATTTCCGCCACTAGGCTGCAGCAGTCTGTTAGAGGTAAAGCGAAGTGGCCACTTTATCCTCCGTAGCCACACCAATAATCGTCCTTACCCTATGGTTGGACATAAATTGAATGCGTTTGTGGACTGTAATGATTATAAAGCCGTTTTTGAGGCTTAACGAAATTTTCTTTTGTAAATAATATTAAACATCTTAAAATTGGGCGAACGTTTTGTGCAGTGCTCGGCCAAAAAATTTATTCCTGTGGAAAAGCGCAGTTGATTTCATTTTTCTGACTTCTTTTATTTATTGTTACTCTGACAGTGGTCTTTTTTATGATTTCTAAAGTATCTAATCCCACTGACACGAACGTGGCCTGCGTGTCAAACAAATATGTCAGAAGGTACGGAACGTAGGGTAGCTAATTTGAGAACTTAATTAGAGATATAAATTCCAAGTTGCAGAGGGAAGTGGAAAGTTTAATGAAATGAAGAGTCGGTCCCTCCATGCATTCAGCTGGGCGATAGCATTGCAGTCGTGCACTAAGTAATAACTTGCCTCTTTCTTCAAGAGTTAAGACTAAAATCTGCGTAGGATTCGCAATTTTACTTCGTCTGCGTATTTACAGCTGAATGCAGCTCCCCAGGAGAGACTCAGTGGCAAGTTGAAGATTACCTCCACTGCTCGCGGCGTTTCCGAGTAACTCTGAGAACTTTCCTCCAGTTCGAGGTACCATTCACTTCCTATATGAAGCACAGTTTTAATTATCAATTAATCATCGAGGTACTGCTCGGATATTACTCTGTTAATATTAGACATCAAAGGGATAATATCTTACGAAGGAACATCATAATTTAACCCAAGTAGATTATCGGCTTTAGATCAAATTGCATCCCACCAAAGCTCTCGGTTGCATCTGGCCTTAAACACTTGTAGAGGACCGATCAATAGTACTAATGCCGCGCGGGATTAGCCGAGCGGTCTAGGGCGCTGCAGTCATGGACTGTACGGCTGGTCCCGTCGGAGGTTCGAATCCTCCCTCGGGCATGTGTGTGTGTGTGTGTGTGTGTGTGTGTGTGTGTGTGTGTGTGTGTGTGTGTGTGTGTGTGTGTGTGTGTGTGTGTCCTTAGGAAAATTTAGGTTAAGTAGTATGTAAGCTTAGGGACTGATGAACTTAGCAGTTAAGTCCCATAAGATTTCACACACATTTGAACATTGTTTTGAATAGTACTAATAAATCACGAGGTGGGAATTAAGTTTCCCGCAGGCAGAGCTAGAATCGTCCTTCCTAACCCACAATGCTTTCTGTACTTGCACGTGTTTGCACCTCTCTTTGTTTTAATGTTGTGTCTTAAACATTTTAGTATCTTTAGCACATTGATGATTACACGGAAATGCTTGTATTTGTGTTATTTTCGGAAGATGGAAGTAGCAATCTTCTCTAGAGTAGCACCTGTCTGACCTCCAGAATTTACCTTTAAGGCCTATTCGTTCCACATACTGACTACCATTGGACTTCAAATCAGCCCATTAATTTTCAGTCCAGGGCGCAGGAATTGCAGGTCTTTACATCTCTTCCCTTTACCTGCCGGAGTCTTGTGGTAGAAGTTTCTTCAGCCAACAGAACTGTAACGAGCTATCACCGATTCGGGTGCTACTGAACTGACACATTTTGTAGATACATAACTTTACTTGCGAGACATGTACGCCGTTGATGTACTCGTTACACTAGAAGAAAATAGTGTTCCAAGTCAAGGAACACAAAATATACTTTTAACAGTAAAGGCTTCAGTTAGCTTCCCGTTGTTCCACAAATTTGCTAACAAATGTAATTCGCCGTACCTCTCAACTGGTTCAGCTCTTCGCTCTGTAGACGTACGATGTGATTTCTTCGTCGTAAATCTAATACGAAGGATTTCACGGAAATTGGTTTAATGGTTTGGTTTTTGTAGGCGTATAATGAGCTTGGCAGCGACACCGCCCATTAGGTACAAAATACGCGTGTCTTCATTGTGACGTTCCCCTAGACATCACAGAATATTTTGGCGTATAGAAAGACGGGACACTCGATCAAGTCAACAGTATCACATTTCTACAATCGTCACTAACAAATTCTTTGGCTCTCTCCCCATGCGGCCGTCCACATTTAGGGTCGGTTCACTGTAGGCCAGTTATTTAATTCAGTAGAAAGTGATACAGTAACTAAAAATTTTCGGACAGTATTGTTTAAGAGAGCAGGTTAGTTATGTGACTTCATGGGCTCAACGAGTACCGTGGACAGTAGCTGTTGGGAGTAGCATCCTTCACCCTAAAGGTACCCATCTCAGCTCACCAATGGGACACCTCTAAAAGAAGCCCGGCGCCGTCTGTTTAGTAGAATTGATGAGTATCTCATTTCGCGTTCTGTAATAAATTTATAAGGCTAGGTCACTGTCTTTGAGAGATAAAGCTACTATTATTTGCGGTAGTCGCAGCTACCAAATGATTCAGGCAATAAGGACCAGTTTCGACGGTCAGAGGCTGTCTTCAGCTCTGTGTTGTTTGGTTGCAGTATCGCTTTCGTCGCCTTGGACGGCTGCCTCAACTTAAATATTTCGGCATAAAAATACCAGCAGAGCCATCCATTGCGACGAAGATGGCTTGATGCGCTGGAACCAAAGATCTCTTGTGTCTATCGAGACCGGCGCGGTCAGCTAAGACAAGAGTTTTAATAGCTGTTCCGTGATTTCAAATAAAAATATGATTTTGGCGTGTAGAAAGACCTGACACCCGATGGCTCTACATTCACCAGGATCAGTGTTGCTTTGGGTAACAACGTCGATTAAAAACTGTTTTCAGACTAGGAGCAGGAGCAGAACATAAATATTTGCCTTTCACGGACTGTGCTCTTCCAACGGAGACATCCGATTATGTCTCGGGACATGCTTTACATTGATTTTATCCACAAGGGGTAGTTCGCGGTTGTTAGTCAATACTGAAATGACGTTTCAGTCGCCTATTTACAGTGTAAAAAACACTAAAATTTACGCACTTCGAAGTTCATACCTTCGTCAGCAGAATTGTTGTACAAGAATCTGTAGAAGCTATCAAGATTAAGTATAAATAAGAATAGTGAAGTTACACGGTCACTTCCCATACAACCTTGAGTAAATTTTAATGGTTTTTTTCACTATAAGTGGGTGGTTGAGCAAAAATTTTCGTATTGGCTTGTTTTACACTTTGGAGCATTGGATAGGTTTCAGGTACTTTCTCTAATGAAATTAAAGGGAATAGCAGTGGCTGATAGAAACTAGGTTGCATGGTCAGATGGCTCAGTTGATAAAGGGAACCTTAATGGTTAGCGCACTCTGACGACGGGGTTTTTAGGAACGGAGTAGAAGAGCAGATACGGAAAAAAATGCGTTCTTTCCCAAGGATCCATCCAACTGTTCACATTAATTAATTTATAAAACTACGCAGATTTCAGCCTCGCTCTTCCAGAACGCTAGTCTGCACCACCTTGTTCGGCACCTTGCCAGGGCGTTACCCACTAAAAGCAAATATAAACGCTTGAATCCAAAACAGGCTACTCATTAATGTACTTAAAGAGAATACAGCCGCCGGCCGAGGTGGCCGAGCGGTTCTAGGCGCTACAGTCTGGAACCGCGCGACCGCTACGGTCGCAGGTTCGAATCCTGCCTCGGGCATGGGTGTATGTGATGTCCTTGGGTTAGTTAGGTTTAAATAGTTCTAAGTTCTAGGGGACTGATGACCTCAGAAGTTAAGTCCCATAGTGCTCAGAGCCATTTGAATCATTTTTGAAGAATACAGCCAGTGTCATAAAGCTGTGTCGAATATATAGAATGAAGATTGTAACGGTGGAAACAGCTCATCTTCATGATATGAAGAGTGTATAACTGACTTTCACGCCGAAAACCAAGTTCAATTAACGTTGTAAAGAACTACCAGGTTAAAAAGAAACCGTAAATGTTTTTGGTTATCGTATTTTAATTTGAACTATTTCTGTATCTTGCACAAACTAAGCTAGTTGTGCTTACGAGAAGCTTTATAGCAACAGCCTTTAGAAGTAGTATTTCAGCAAGTCAGAAAATTACAGCTTTGAGATAACGACCTATTTGTAACTTTTCATTGCCTGTTTTGGCAGTTTCTTGAATTTACTAAGAGAGGCGATAATTACCTGCGGAGTAAGTACGCATTAAAAAATGACTAGCAAAAATGATGGAATATTAGGTAACTTTGCGGAGGGAACTGCCTCGCGTACACAGCTGCTTATTACAGTGGCGAATTTCTTGGCTTATTTCTGTAATGGAATCGGTTCTTTGCGAATTATTACCCTTGAGGAAACAAGACTGGAGATGAGAAAAGTTTGCCTTTTGAGAGTCTTGCAACCGCTATGCGCCCTAATATAAGATAGAGAGTAGTTACGTCTTGTTCATTCCAGACGGTAATGTTGTGCAACGTCGCGGCAAAAAGTAAGATCCTAAGGGAGTAACCTTAATCTCTTCTTAAACGAAAAGAAATGTGACAAAGAGTTGCAAATGTGATGGCAAAGAGTTGCGATATGTAAATTACAGTGGGTTTATCTAATCATATTCATATATACAATTCAATACAATAAATCTGTGCCTGCAGCAACGTCACTCACTTATTCATGTAGGTATTCCAGTAGAAGACGTTAACCCAAACAGACTTTTTGTAAATAAGTTACTGTAGTTGCATCTTAGCAGCTAAACAAAGTCTGAAGCAAAAGGCAGGTTTGTTGATTTAAGATTACTTATTAGGTGTCCTGTTGGAGAGAGACTATATGTATTTTTTCGCTTGCTTCAAAACAGGTAGTAGCATAACTGAAACACACTGAAGAGCCAAAGAAACTGGTACACAAACCTCATATCGTGTAGGGCCCCCGCGAGCACGCAGAAGTGCCGCAACACGGCGTGGCATGGACTCGACTAATGTCTGAAGTAGTGCTGGAGGGAATTGACACCATTAATCCTGCAGGGCTGTCCATAAATCCCTAAGAGTACGAGGGAGCACGTTGCAAGGCATCCCAGATATGCTCAATAATATGTCTGGAGAGATTGGTGGCCAGCGGAAGTGTTGGAACTCAGAATAGTGTTCCTGGAGCCACTCTGTAGCAATTCTGGACGTGTGGGATGTCTCATGGACCTGCTGGAATTCCCTAAGTCTATCGGAATGCACAATGGACATGAATGGATGCAGGTGATGAGATAGGATGTCACGTACGTGTGACCTGTCAAGAGTCGTATCTAAGATGTATCAGGGGTCACATATCACTCCAAACGCACACGCCCCACACCATTAGAGCCTCCACCAGCTTGAAAAATCCCCTGCTGACATGCAGGGTCCATGGATTCATGAGGTTGTCTCCATACCCGTTCACGTCTATCCGCACGATACAATTTGAAAAGGAGCTTGTCAACCAGGCAACATGCTTCGTCATCAATAGTCTAGCGTCGGTGTTGACGGTCCCACGTGAGGCGTAAAGCTTTGTGTCGTGCAGTCATCAACGGTACACTAGTGGTCCTTCGGCTCCGAAATCCCGTATCGATTATGTTTCTCTGAATGGTTCGCACGCTGACACTTCTGTCCAAGTATTGAAGGCTGCAGCAATTTGCGGAAGGCTTGCACTTCCGTCACGTTGAACGATTCTCATCCGTCATCGTTGGTCCTGTTCTTGCAGGATTTTTTCCGGCCGCAGCGTTGTCGGAGATTTGATGTTTCCCCGGATTCCTGGTATTCACGGTACACTCGTGAAATGGTCGTACGGGAAAATCCCCACTTCATAGCTACCTCGGACATGCTGTGTCCCATCGCTCGTGCCCCGACTATAACACCACGTTCTAACGCACTTAAATCTTCATAACCTGCCCTTGTAGCAGCAGTAACCGACCAAACGACTGCGCGTAACACTTGTCTTATGTAGGCGTTGCCGACCGTTGCGCCTTATTCTGCCTGGTTACATATCTCTGTATTTGAATACGCATGCTTATACGAGTTTCTTTGGCACTTCAGTGTATATCGTGATAGTGTCTAATTACAACGCTAGACAACAAAATTTTAACTTTTTGTGTTCAGCAATGGTTAAAATAGTTCTTTTATATGGATTTGAGTGTGCTGTAGCTGAAAATGACAAAAATCTATATTAGCTGAGGTTTGGACGTTATTGAAAACTGATTTGGTCACATATTATAATGTTCCATGGTCTAACAAGCGTAGCACTGCCAAACATACATTTACTTACCAAATGTTTGACAGTTGTTTTGGGGTTAGTTCGATACAGTGATCATAAATGTGAGTCACTTTTTCTAGATTGGCTTTAGTTTTTTAGGTACAGGGTGTTGAAGTTTATATTTTTACTGAAATACTAGTACATAAATTTGTCATATTCTATCCAAAGCTTTCAATAACGCTTAGAATATCTGAATGAATTTATGCAATTTAAATGGTGCTGAATCCACACATCACATCATTTTTTCAGGTAGGCTCTAGTTCTTTAGATATTTGGAAGGGTGCGTCACTGTATTATGAGCAGGGCAGAATCGTAAAGGCAAACATATTCACAAATCATGTGGAAAAATAAAGTATTCCAGACTAAGTACATAAAAAGCTGCCGTCAATTTAGTTCAGTGAAAGATACACTATTAACAACCACGTTGTTCATAACACGTGTTCTCTCTTTTCCGCTTACGGGGAAGATACGTGTCTTTCTGCAAAGTTCAGCAGAATTGTCAACATTGAAGCTTTGAATATTTCGTGGTATCGCTGTTCCATTACAGTGAGTTGAGTTGTTGGTGAAACCTCCCATAATGTTCATCACTAAATGCTCCATAGTCTCCATGGAAAAAGTAGATATATGAGTGAATTAAGTGAATTTTGAGTGATTTGTTGTGTTTTTCTCGTAGGCGCATATAAGGTTATTCACAAGTTCAATGTAATTTTGCGTCTGTTTGCTTTCTTCATCCAAAAACTGGGCCTCCACATATGTAACAAAAATAGTTGTGGTTATTAACTCATCTGCGGGGCATAACAGCAGTTATGATTCCACATAACAATTCAGCAAGTCACGTAAAAGTAACAGTACACAATGCAACGCTCCGGAAGGCTAGCAACCTCAGACTGTGTCAGCTAGAAACAAAAGATTGACCTAATAATCACGCGGAGCACATCGATCGATACATGAGAGGTTGTGGTCCAGGACGTGACTTCACATTTGAGTGTGCGGATCTTACAACTGCGTGAAACACAGAATTCACATGTGATTTCATTGACTTTCTTAATATAACAAGAAAACGAGTACTATAAAAGAGAAATAAGGACGTAAAAAATTTTATATAGCATGAAAACGGAGCTAAAAATTATTTTCAAATTCAGTACCAAAACCGATACCGGTATAGATTGGGGAGTTTTCTTTAAGTAAAACTTTCATTGTGGAACACTGTTATCAGGCCAATGGTGG
The DNA here is from genome assembly GCF_021461385.2 of Schistocerca piceifrons. Classification (NCBI taxonomy): domain Eukaryota; kingdom Metazoa; phylum Arthropoda; class Insecta; order Orthoptera; family Acrididae; genus Schistocerca; species Schistocerca piceifrons. The sequence goes on along the minus strand of NC_060139.1, from coordinate 309,274,098 downwards.
TGCTAGAAAGTGAAATAAATAATTTATCGTTACAAAATTTCCACTGAACGAACTGGCAAAGTATCCATACTGTAATCGCGTTTAGGATAAGCAGGTTTCAAATCCCGGACCGCCCGTTCTTAAATAATTTTTTTCTGTGGTGGCTCAAAATTATTTGTGATTAATACCGAAATACAGCGGAGAACTCTGTCGATTTATTTTTCCTGTCTCTCATGATCACAGCGCTGCTAAAGATTTTACCCAGATCTCTGCGCATGCGTTCTCTTTATACTATGTGAAAGCAAAATTTTAGTGTGTCTCTCTGCGCATTAAAAATACTTGATGCATAAAACTTCGTTGTTCCCTTTTGCGTATACGCTTATAACCGTATAATTTCGCAGCTGGCCATTAAATCATATTTAAAACAAAACCAACTTGCAAAAGTTGCAAGTACGCTATTGTTTTCTTAAGTGTTCGGATATAATTTTTTTTTTCAGCTAACACTTTACCAGAATTCCTCTCGCTTTCGGGGCTTGTGATTAAAAGCAGTGTAATGGTGTCCTTGCCAACTGCCTTAGCTAACAGCTAATTCAGGGCACTTTTGTTTTTACTTTTTGTGGAACTACAATTAATTGCCGTAAGTTATTAAATATTTTTGCAAGGATTGCCACATGTTCCACGATTCATTTGTTAGATATTATTACGTGGCAATCATATACAGATACCGTTGAGTCTCCTTGCGGATGGTGGTTTCATGTCGCAGCAGCTCCATGTATGATGTGAATGGTCAGTAACAAGTTCGAAGTTTCGTAAAATTATATAATTTTTGTTCTCAGTATTTCAAATCTTTTTACTTCCTATTTCCGTACATAATTCTTGTCTCTTAAATTAAAATGAAAAAACTACAGGAATTGGCAATGCAAGTTGTTGATAGAAACTTAATTCCAAAGAGTTAATCTGTTGTTGTTGTTGTTGTTGTTGTTGTTGTTGTGGTCGTGGTCTTCAGTACAGACTAGTTTGATGCAGCTCTCCATGCTTCTCTATCGTGTGCGTGCCTCTTCATCTGCGGGTAACTGCAGCAAACTGCATCCTTCAGAACCTGCTTAGTGTATTCGTTTCTTGGGCTCCCTCTACGATTTTTATCCTCAGATACTAAATTGATGATGCCTTGATGCCTCAGAATGTGTCCTACCAACCCGATCCCTTCTTCTAGTCAAGTTGTCACAAATTTCTCTTCTTCCCATTTCTATTTAGTACCGCCTCATTTGTCACATGATCCACAAGTCTGATCGTCAGCCTTCTTCTGTAGCATCGCATTTCAAGACCTTCTGTTCTCTTCTTGTCTAAACTGTTTATCGTCAAAGTTTCACACCCGCACATGGCTACACTCCATACAAATATTTTCAGAAAAGACTTCCTGACAAATCTATACTCGATGCTAACAAATTTCTCTTTCTCAGAAACGCTTTCCTTGCCATCGCCGGTCTGCATTTACCATCATCAGTTATTTTGCTTCCTAAACAGCAAAACTCATCTACTGCTTTAAGTGTCTTGTACCCTAATCCAGTTTCTTCAGCATCACCTGATTTTATTCGAGTAGTCCATTATCCTCGTTTTGCTTTTGTTGAAGTTCGTCTTACATCCTCCTTGCAAGTTACTGTCCATTCAGTTCAGCTGTTCTTCAAAGTCCTTTGCTGTGTCTGATACAATTACAATGTCTTTAGCAAACATCAAGGTTTTTTTTTTTTCTTCTCCCTGGATTTTAATTCCTACTCTAAACTTTCCTTATGTTTCCATTACTGCTTGCTCAGTATACAGATTGAATAACATCGGGGATAGGCTGCAACCCTCTCTCACTCCCTTCTCAACCACTGCTTCCCATTCGTGCCCCTCGACTCTTGTAACTGCCATCTCGTTTCTGTACAAATAGTAAATAGCCTTTTACTTTCTGTGTTTGATTCCTGCCACCTTTCGAAACCGAAAGAGAGTATTCCAGTCAACACTGTAAAAAGTTTCCTCCAAGTCGGCTATAAAAAGAGTTTGCTTTTCCATAACCTATCTTCTAAGACAAATCGTAGGGTTATAATTGCCTCGCGTGTTCCTACATTTCTACGGAATTCAAATTGATCTTCTCCGAAGACGTCTTCTACCAGTTTTTTCATTCGTCTGTAAAGAATTCGTGTTAGTACGAGTGTTAAATCAAAAGTAATGCCTCTACCTTAGTTAATTAGGTTTGGATGGGAATATTTTAATAAATCAAACGCAGAAATAATCCTTAGAATGTGATCTTTAATTACCAATATTCACTTTTCCACATAATCACCAGCCAATTGGATACATTTCTGCAAACGATGAACAAGTTTTCTGAAGTCGTCACGGAAGAAGTCGACACTTTCCGCAACGACTGTCTCACAATTCTCTCAACGTCTTCATCATAAGCATAACGATGTCCAAGTTCGTCTTTCATTATTGGGAACAGATGGAAGTCAGACTGTGCTAAATCTGGACTGTATAGAGGATGCCGTACGGTGGTGAGATTCAGTCTCTGAAGTTTAGCTGTGGTGGCACGTGAAGTGTTCGGTGTGGCATTGTCATGCAGCAGGAAAACATTTCCCTTTTCCTGTCGGACCCTTGTCAGCCATCTTTTCAGAGTTCGTAGCGTTATGTACTCGTAACGCTCTAAATTTTTGTTCCACGATCAAGGAAATCAACATCGATAACACCATCTGCGTCACAGAACACTGTGGCCATGATTATTCGAGCTACGGGCTGCGTCTTGAATTTCTTTTCCTGGGCCGAGTCTTTGTGTCGATATTACATAGACTGCCGGTTCGTCTCCGGGTCGTAATGGTGTACCCACGTTTCGTATCCTGTCACAATTGAATGGAGAAAGGGGTCACCTTCATCCTCGTAACGCGAGAGTCTGTGCGCTTTCATTTCATTAGTCAGGAATTCGGTGTACCCATCGTGCACAGATCTTCCGATAGCCAAGCAAATCAATAATGTAACCCACACGTTCTTGTGAAATGCCGATTGTGCTTGCAATTTCTCTGAGTGATACGATGATCGTCCTGAATCAATCTGTCAACATTTTGATTGTGAATCTCGGTGGTTGCTGTCACAGGACGTCCAACTCTTTGCCTGTCACGCAGGTCAGATTTTCCCACCTCATCATCTTTAAACATACTCGCCCAACGATTCACAGTACTCACATCATCACAATCACCATAAACTGCTTTCATTCTCTGTTGAATCTCCTTTTGCGTGACACCTTCTGTCAAGAATTCAATGACTGCACGTTGTTTAAATCACATTGACCGACCGTCTGCGCAGGGTTCCATATATTACACCTTACAGCTTACACTGTAACAACACAACCGTTCAATGCTAACGCTTCCCGCCAACTGGAGCTGCAGAGAAGAGGCTACGGAACAAGCCAGTACCTGCCGCATACCAGTGCTGGCAACTGTTGAATTTACGAAGGTGGAGGCATTAGATTTCAGTCAACACTCGTATTTTGCAGCCGTGACTTATTAAACAGAAAGTTCGCCAATTTTCACACCGATCAACACCTGCTTATTTTTGGATTGGAATCACTATATTCTTCTTAAAGTCCGAAGGTATTTCGCCTGTCTCGTACATCTTGCTCACCAGACGGAAGAAGTTTGTCATGGCTGGCTCTCCTAAAGCTATCTGTAGTTCTATCAGAATATTGTCTACTCCCGGTGCCTTGTTTCGACTTAGGTCTTTCAGTGCTCTGTCGAATTCTTCACTCAGCATCAAATCTCCCATCTCATCTTCTAGGTCATCTTCCATTTCCATAATATTGCCCCAAGTACATCGCCCTTGTATCGACTCTGTATATACTCTGTCCATCTTTCTGCTTTCCTGTCTTTGCTTGGAACTGGTTTTCCATCTGAGCTCTTATTATTCATAGAGGTGGTTCTTTTCTTCAAAGGTCTCTTTAATTTTCCTGTAGGCTGCATCTGCCTTTGCCCTAGTGATATATGCTTCTACATCCTTATATTTATCCTCTTGCCATTCAAGATTAGCCATTTTGCCCTTCCTGTCGATCTCATTTACCTACTTGGTCCTCCGCTGTCTTCACTATTCCGTCTCTTAAAGCTTACCCTTTCTTCTTGTACTGTAGTCCTTTCCCCTATTTTTGTCAGTTGTTCCCTAATACTCTCTCTCAAACTCTAAAACTTCTGTGTCTTTAAGTACGACAGAAACCAAAATGCCTTTAATTTTGAAGCAAAGACGGAACATACCTCTTAGAATATTTTTTTGACAGCCTCTTCTTATCCACACTTTTTAAATGGCCTTTAAAAGTAATCTTCCGCTTTCTCATTGTACTTCCCATGTTACCGGGTTTTTTAATGCTTTGGACCCTAAATTTTTCGAATTATTTTTCCTTGCTTCTTGTTCAAATTAAGTTTAGCTGTACTAGTGACAAATCATTCGGGTGCATACAGAGACACGGTTTAAATCACCATATTGTAATGCTTCACATTTTTATTTTTATTTATTTTTGACGTTCCGTGGACAACGTGATCCCTAGTTACCATGTCACGGAACGAATCGGTACATAGTTTACAGAATGTGGAACAGAAAATGTGAAAAACAAAATAAAGAATTGATGAAACACGAAAAAAGATTTTTTTTTGGGGGGGGGGGGGGGGAGAAGAGTATGCGAATAAACAGCGCATAGTAGAGAAAAGTTTTAAACTAGTACGTGAAAATACTGCACAGGACTGGAGCGCGCACTTTTAACTTTGATTTTACTACTTCAAGCTTAACGCTCAATTTTTTTTCAGTTCTGCCGGAAACCTACTGAAAATGAATCCTGCTGAATAGTGCACAACTTATTTCAAAATGCAACTCGTTTTTGTGTCTAACGTACCATGAATGAAAGTTGCAGTTTCTTCTGAACGAATCAATATTGTCCCCAACTCCCGTGATGGGACTCTGTCCTACCACTCCAAAACTTTGAGACTGGATTAACGAAAATACAGAAACATTAAGATGGTGGTTTTAACGCTTCAGGCCTTCCATGTAGTCTCCCCCCATTTGAGTACAACGCACAGCACGTTCTTACAACCACGTGAAACTATCAGAAAAAATCCTTCTCTTGTATGTTATTCAACTCGCGCGTCATACTGTCGCTAATATCGATTATGTCGTCAAAGCGTTGAACTTTCGTGAGAATTTCTGCTCTTTGTCGTACGAGGTTCATTCAAGTTCTAAGGCCTCCGATTTTTTTTCTAATTAACTACTCACCCGAAATCGATGAAACTGGCGTTACTTCTCGACGTAATCACCCTGCAGACGTACACATTTTTCACAACGCTGACGCCATTGATTCCATGGCAGCGGCGAAGGCTTCTTTAGGAATCTGTTTTGACCACTGGAAAATCGCTGAGGCAATAGCAGCACGGCTGGTGAATGTGCGACCACGGAGAGTGTCTTTCATTGTTGGAAAAAGCCAAAAGTCACTAGGAGCCAGGTCAGGTGAGTAGGGAGCATGAGGAATCACTTCAAAATCACGAAGAAACTGTTGCGTAACGTTAGCTCGATGTGCGGGTGCGTTGTCTTGGTGAAACAGCACACACGCAGCCCTTCCCGGACGTTTTTGTTACAGTGCAGGAAGGAATTTGCTCTTCAAAACATTTTCGTAGGATGCACCTGTTACCGTAGTGCCCTTTGGAACGCAATGGGTAAGGATTACACCCTCGCTGTCCCAGAACATGGACACCATCATTTTTTCAGCACTGGCGGTTACCCGAAATTTGTTTGGTGGCGGTGAATCTGTGTGCTTCCATTGAGCTGACTGGCGCTTTGTTTCTGGATTGAAAAATGGCATCCATGTCTCATCCATTGTCAGAACCGACGGAAAGAAAGTCCCACTCATGCTGTCGTTGCGCGTCAACATTGCTTGGCAACATGCCACACGGGCAGCCATGTGGTCGTCCGTCAGCATTCGTGGCACCCACCTGGATGACACTTTTCGCATTTTCAGGTCGTCATGCAGGATTGTGTGCACAGAACCCACAGAAATGCCAACTCTGGAGGCGATCTGTTAAACAGTCATTCGGCGATCCTCCAAAACAATTCTCTCCACTTTCTCGATCATGTCGTCAGACCGTCTTGTGCGAGCCCGTGGTTGTTTCGGTTTGTTGTCACAAAATGTTCTGCCTTCATTAAACTGTCGCACCCACGAACGCACTTTCGACTCATCCATAACTCCATCACCACATGTCTCCTTCAACTGTCGACGAATTTCAATTGGTTTCACACCACGCAAATTCAGAAAACGAATGATTGCACGCTGTTCAAGTAAGGAAAAGTTGCCATTTTAAGTATTTAAAACAGTTCTCATTCTCGCCGCTGGCGGTAAAATTCCATCTGCCGTACGGTACTGCCATCTCTGGGACGTATTGACAATGAACGCGGCCTCATTCTAAAACAATGCGCATGTTTCTCTCTCTTTCCAGTCCGGAGAAAAAAAATCGGAGGCCTTAGAACTTGAATGCACCTCGTATTGTAGTAGGTTTGTATTGATAACACTGAGTCTCGCCAGTCGTGATGATTTTTTTTTTCCGTAAAGGAATTGGCCGCGTTTTGAATTCGTCTAATCGCGGCAAGGGTCCGAGCGACGTTGTTTTTGTTCGCGAGTCGACGTGTACAGGATAAACTATGCAGACACTTCATCTTCAAAACATTCTGGAGAATGCCTCGAACACTTTAGTGATGTTGCTCCATTGATTTCTCTGACAAGTCTGACACACTATGGTCGTAGGTACACTGTTAAAATTTTGAGACACTTGCAGAAAGGCCTATCCTGTAAGCTTATAACAGTCTGTGAGCCGGTATAGGTAACCCGGCATGGCATGTAAGCAACAATAAGTGTCACGTTGAGCTGGGAACTCGAGACCCAATGATGTCAGCGGGTGGTATCGCAACGCATTCGATACCGTCGAGCGTATCGAAGCACCATAGGACGGACCTGCTGACCAACACTGAGGCCACTGCCATCAAGCTCTGCTCTTCAAGTTACAAGTGACACAACAACGCTGACAGGGTTGGAGCTACCTGATCTGTAGTTGTGCGCATGAATCGCTGAAGAGCAGTTGTCCTTTACTATATGATATTCCCGAAGGAACGTAACTACGCACTAGAGGAAAGAGCCCCTTCGCATGACACAAATACACTGATGGAAAAAAATCTTAGTCCCAAAAAATAGTTAAAGTAATGAAATTTTGGGACTACATTTGACCAGGTAACATGTTTAAGTGATTAACATGGCAAGGTCACAGATTAACGTAAGTGCAAGATTTGTAAATGGGAAATGATGGTACATTAATTACCGGTGTAGCTGTCAGACTGTTTAATGCAAGCAGACGTGCGTGCATTGTTTGTAGTATGGAATTCCGTGTCTCTTGCCCTTGGTCGGTCAGTAAAGTAAGGTTAATGCTGGTTGCGTGTCACGTTGGAGTTGTCGTCCTATGGTGTCCCATACGTGCTCATTGGAGACAGATTTCGTGACCGAGAACGCCAAGGCAACATGTCAACGCTCTGTAAAGCACGTTGGGCTACAACAGCGGTGTGTGGGTGAGAGTTGCCCTTTTGAAAAACACCCTCTAGAATTCTGTTCATGAACGGAAGCACAGCAGGGCAAATCGACAGTCTGACGTAGCAATTAAGAAAACTTTGTGGATTTACTCGGTTCCCATACTAAACTTGAAATCAGGAAAAAGGTGCAAAATGTCAAAGGTTTCAAGAAGAAAACGCAAAGGAAGAGAGGAGGGACACGGGCAGAAGAAAGAATAGAACAGACAACAGGAATAAAGAAGTATGGGGAAGGCACGAAAAAATAAAGGAATATAATGTTATGCATCATCTGTTTAGCGTATCCCTGCGTCTCCCAAATTCTAATAATCGTGATTAACAGTCAGTGACAGAGTTTGGTTAACTTTTACTTATAATATTACATTGTTTTTAAGACATGCCATGTGAATTATTATTCGAATACTTCTGTCGATCTCTACATATGTAACGTGAACGATCCTGTTGAGAGGAGTGATCTGTAAAATATGGCCACGCTAATCTATTAACCAGCATTCCATTGACGGTTCTCCCGGAATTTCGTAGGAGCGTGTTGTATAATGTAGTTAATATTGATACGAAAGGCGGTCGTAATCTCTCTTTAACCTTTACGGCTATCGATTGCCTCGGTCTGTTGGTATCCCACTGATCGCGGCAATAAAGAATGCGTGTAGTGTATTCAAAACGGCGCTTTGTTTCGTCTGCACAAATGTTAATCCACTAATAACAGACTCGCACACATCTAATCCCCGTATAGAGTATTGTCACGAAGTCCATAAAAACTGGCGATACAATAAAGACCAAATGTACGCTCTATTAAACGACGCGCGCCAAGACGTGGGACAACTACAAACTGCAGTAGAAATAGCACACACATTTTTGTGGAATTACGCTTTAGATTGGCAGAGCATCTGCACACATTTGATTTTGAATAACGAAAATACTATGCATAAGTCAGGTGGACTCCTGAGTATCATTTGCTTCTTTAATATTGAGGTCGACATTATTATAGAGTGTAAAGCTAAAGATAAATCAAATAGCTGGCGAGGAATTGCAGCTAATATCTGTCGATCATTCTCGAACTTCGCTCAGCGGTTGGCTTCAAGTATAACTAATTTTTTCTTGCACAATCAGTGCTAACAAATGCCAAACGGCTTAATAAATGTGCAGCTTACACACTGAACTAGTCCCCCAGTATTGTACTCTTCCGCACTTCACAGGCCACATTCGAGAGTCTGGCGGACGCTGTTTGGTATCAATGTCGCAGTTTGTCACTTCTTATATTCAGGGATGTGGCATTAAAACATTTCATAACATTCCTCTGAAAATTACTCTGCGTCTACTTGACGTATAGTGGCAGATGACGATGGATGTATCATGTCTTTTAATTTCGCCGTTCTCTCTTGAATCTTTCGGAACTGCTGTACAAATACTCACACTCGAACGACAAGACTACTCATGATAGATGGACGTGTTTCGTCATTCTTCTGCCTTGAAAGCATGTCGTGAAACACAACTTACTAACCGAAGCCAGATTTTAGTAACGATTTTAGGAGATTGATGATCGGGACTCGATTCCAGTAATATATTTGTAGGTCTAAACACGACAGTAGTTCCGCGAAGCTCATGAACAAGAGCACGGCTCTTTAAGATGTTTAAAATGGCCGTCGTTGATTTTGATGCATCGTCTCCTCGCTGTTTAGATTACATTGTCACTAAATGACGAAAATACTTTTGGAGCCAGATATATTTTGTCCGCTTGATTTGCAGAGTTAATTGTACGAGCCATGGTCAGGCTCCGTTAGTGAACCTACAGAGACAGGCAAAATGTTTTCTGGTAGCTTATGTTGCTATTTTAACCAGTTCGATAGTGCAAATGCTTGTTTCCAAAGTCAATAGGACGCGTTTTTGTCTATTTTCTACCCGTCGTTTTCAAGCTAATATTAGTAGCAGAGTGGATAGGGAGTGTATACGCTGCCCGCGGGGGCAGGAGCAGCTATGCTCCATTAGCACGGAGACTTATGAGATTTTACTGAGAAACTTGTAAACTCAGAGAGGCACGTAATCCGAATACGACAATAGCAATATTGCACCGGATCGGATATGCCGATGAGACGCATATCTTTTTAGATGTGCCGAACAAAACGATATTGTGCTATAAATGGACAAAAAGTTGTCTTATTACGAACAGCTGTAACGAAATAAATAAGAATCAGCGTGATGTTAGCAGTTACTGCAGAGGGAGGAAAGGCTTTCTTATCCTGGAGCCTAAACCTTTGTCCAAGTAAACTGCCCTATGAGGTTGGTGATTTGTTGCCACGAAATAGACTGTATGATACAAGGATGAATGTTGCGCTGGCCAGCTGCTGTTTGGAATCGCAGACCTGGTGGTGCGTAACACATTTATAGAACTAAAGGTCACTTCACATGTGAAGTTCAAAACGAAGTTGCATTGAAGGCAGACTCAGTTGCTATATCTGAAGGTAAGGCTTCAAAATAGTGCCTTATGTATTCGTAAACAAACCGTCTAAAGACTGTGTCCGAAGACTGTATTCCGACTGTGTTTTAGTAGGGAATCATGCACTCAGTCCATGTGCCAAGATTAAACCTATAAATCAGCCTTGTGTGTGAGCGGATTCTCTCTTCGTGGCGCACAATATCACCGGATTCTGTCGTCAAAGCGTTCGACAATTGCTGTGTTCCCTTAGCCTTGAATGGTAGCAAGGACAAAATATTTGGGAAGAACTGTAGTGAATGAAATTAGTTTATTAGGGTTCTCGTTGGCGAGTCGTCCGCCGCCGTAGCCAAGCGGTCAGCGTGTCTAAGTGGAGAACCGGGGTTCGGTTCTCGGAACTGCCAGGAATGTTTCTTTGGTGAGAGGACTGGAACGGGGTGCACTTTGCCTGGTGAGGCAAATTGAGGAGCTACTTGATGAGTTAGAAGCAGTGGCTCCAAGATCAAGGAAATCGACAACAACCGAGAGTGCTACGTGTTGACCCCAGGCCCATCCATACCGTATCCGAATGACGTCATTGGCAGTGGATAACACGGCGGTCGGTCGTTACTGGTTCGCCTTTGTAGCGTACTGCCCTTTGTTGGCTTTTTGCTTCTCCTGCAACTGACGACTCAACGTATAACGTAACCACTTGGTTGGACTACAAAAGTTAATACTCAGCTTTTAATTTTGGGTGTTTGAAGATGTGGTGTATCTCTTCGCTGCAGATAACTCCACCTGAAAGTAGTGCCTGGTTTTGCCGTTTGTCAGACAGATTATGTCGTAGTTCATATACTTCTGCAGATATAATGTACCCGAAACGAAATAATTTGCTTTATAACACATTTGACGCACGACAAATGACGTGACAGTTGGGTTGGGTTATTTGGGGGAGGAGACCAAACTGCGAGGACATCGGTCTCATCGGATTAGGGAAGGATGGGGAAGGAAGTCGGCCGTGCCCTTTTGTACCGTCCCGGCATTTGCATGGAGCGATTTAGGGAAGTCACGGAAACCTAAATCAGGATGGCCAGACGAGGGATTGAACCGTCATCCTCACACTAATGGAATTTTGAGTACAAGCACTGCTTAAAGTGCTAATTTCGTAATATTTACAGTGAAAAGTTCAACAGTCTTCGAGAAAGTTACAGAATTTGGATTTTTAAAACGTTGCAGTCATCTTTGAATAAAAAGATACCGAAATAATATGGTTAATATTTCCAAAACAAGAAAAGTCATATTGCAATAATGTTGACGCTAGAAATCGAAATAACTTTTTAAATACAGTTTGGAATTTGATGCTGACATATTTTCCAGATCTTTTCATTAAATTGGACAAAAATAACAATTATGTTTCTCCGTACAATTTTTGTAAGAGTTAAGTGTTTAAAGTGTGCTCCACATGACGTGGTGAGTAGCCGGAGATTGCGCAGCCAGCATTTAGTGGTGGTGGGCTCGTGGAGGAGCCATGTGTGCCTTTAAAATACGGGACTGCATAAAATGTAATGTAGAAAAATAAAAATGCACAGTAATAGGATGTACAGTGAGAACAATAATAGGTTTGCATAGTTTGTCGCTTCTGTCGATTGATGCAAGAAAATACCACAATGAGTATTTGGCAGAGACTGCGGCCCATTTTATGCCTTTCCTATTGAACTCGGATACGTCTTGCAAAATAGAATTTAAAAAGGAGAATAAAATAAAATTAACGAAAAATGTATATTTACTGACACATCTTGGACCACCAGTGACGTTTGGCTATCCTCAAACAATTTTTATAATACTTATAAAATGTGTTGCAGTCAGTGATTAATGAGGCGCATGCAGCGCATTTACGAGCATTTATCTCTCCCTTTCGAACCCAAGGATTACGTTAAACTTGTAACGGCTTGCAAACTGCAGTCACAATTACTTATTTGGAGGTGTAGGGCAAATATGAAATTTATACTTGTCATTTTTTAAGTAAATTAAGCAAATGTCTGTGCGATTCATATGTACAGTATATTTTCTTCACACAGCTGAAGAATCTTATTTGAGAAAGTATAAAAAAGGACTGTCATACATTTAAAAAACTATTATTTAATAAAGCAATGACGTTTTCTGTTTCTACACACCTCATTCATAACACGTGTTTTATAATTGCCGATATTGTCTCTATTGTACATAGGTATTACCATACACGATATAAAATAACTGCTAACTAATTGTTGTTAGCAGTTAATCTCGGGAAAGAAAGGATAGATGTAGATAATCTTTCCAACAGAATTTTGGAAGGAGATATTGGAATATTTAATTAGGGACCTATGATGTAGAATAAACGAGTAATAACTGTTTAAAGTTAATACAGAAGTCCGACTATCATAAATACAAAATAAATTTTATGTATTTTTAGGTTTAGGCATCAAATTTCATGAGTTCACAACAAAACCGGCGAGTTGTTCAAGCTTTAAACAAAGTCCTCAACGGAACTGCATGAGGAATAAAAATCTTCTTACCAGTCCGTTACCAGCCAAGTAAACCTAGTCTCAAGGTACATAATATAGGTTTATGGTGTACGATGTATTTTTAAATGCGGTAATAAGCAGTACTGACACGGTTTACCCCAAAGCATCGTCTTCACCCTCGCTGTCTCACGTAGACGAATCAGAATCGTGAAGACGATTTATGAAAGGTTCCATCAGCGAGTCTGTGGATTTCCTGTTTAAAAACTTGCTGCAGTGTTTCTGAATATCTGACGCGTTTGCCCATGCAGAAATACACTGTGTGATCAAAAGTATCCGGACACCCCCAAAAATATAAGTTTTTCATATTAGGTCCATTGTGCTGCCACCTATTGCCAGGTTCTCCTTATCAGCGACCTCAGTTGTCATTAGACATCGTGAGAGAGCAGAAGCAGAACTCATGGACTTCGAACGTGGTCACGTGATTGGGTGTCACTTGTCACACTTATGTACGCCAGATTTCCACACTGCTAAACATCCCTAGGTGCACTGTTTCCGATGTGACAGTGAAGTGGAGATGTGAAGGGAACGTACAGCACAAAAGCGTACAGGCCGACCTCGTCTGTTGACTGACAGAGACCGCCGACAGTTGAAGAGCGTCGTAGTGTGTAATAGGCATACATCTATCCAGACCACCACACAGGAATTCCAAACTGCATCAGGATCCACTGCAAGTACTATGACAGGCGGGAGGTGAGAAAACTTGGATTTCATGGTCGAGCGGCTGCTCATAAGCCACACGCCTGTAAATGCCAAACGACGCCTCGCTTGGTGTAAGGAGCGTAAACATTGGACGATTGAACAATGGAAAAACGTTGTGTGGAGTGACGAATCATGGTATACAATGTGGCGATTCGATGGCAGGGTATGGGTATGGCGAATGCCCGGTGAACGTCATCTGCCAGCGTGTGTAGTGCCAATAGTAAAATTTGGAGACGGTGACGTTATTGTGGGGTCGTGTTTTTCATGGAGGGGGCTTGCATCCCTTGTTTTGCGTGGCATTATCACAGCACAGGCCTACATTGAGGTTTTAAGCATCTTCTTCCTTCCCACTGTTGAAGAGCTATTAGAGAGTGGCGATTGCATCTTTCAACACGATTGAGCACCTGTTCATAATGCACGGCCTGTGGTTACACTACAATAAGATCCCAGTAATAGACTGGCCTGCACAGGGTCCTCACCTGAATCCTATAGAACACCTCTGGGATGTTTCGGATCGCCGACTTCGTGCCAGGCCTCGCCGACCGACACGACACCTTTCCTCAGTGCGGCACTTCGTAAAGAGTGGGCTGCCATTCCCCAAGAAACCTTCCAGCACGTGATTGTGCGTATGCTTGCGAGAGTGGAAGCTGTCGTTTAGGCTAAGGGTGGGCCAACACCATACTGAATTCTAGCATTACCGATGGAGGGTGCCACGAACTTGTAAGTCATTTTCAGCCAGGTGTCCGGATACTTTTGATCACATAGTGTACATATGTTGTTCACTGCTTCATATGTGTCTTTAAACGTAAGCAATCCGGAGGGTGCTACTTATTTCTGCGATATGGTCAGTAACTTGTGCCTATACCAGCTCAATAGAATTGTAGTGGCAGTGATATGGTGGTAAGCTGACTTTACAGTGACCATGCTGTCCCGCAGGTTCATCTCTCTCTTGTAAGTGCGGTATTTGGACTTGTAAGCGTTTACGAGCCTGACTAACTCTGGCTGGTCTATGTCGCAGTGTGAGGAACTCAGTTAGACTACAACCATTACAAAATTTCGTCCTTTCTGGTATTTAAAGTAGGAGCCTTATTCACTTGCACACAGTGCACGCTTACGTTGTCCATGACAGTAACAGAATTCTCTGCCCGGTACGGAAATAGCAGTTTTACGAACCGCCGCTAGAAATACACAGCATAAGTCAGAGTGCTAGTCATCTGAATGCTTTGACTTTGATTCTATAAATATTAATTTACTTTTCTGGTATGGAGCCTGTCTATGCAGAACGAGCGGGACGCACAGTAAGCGTTTCCCTTTTCCCACAAACCTTCAGGCCTCCAATATCCTCACATGTCTTCCAGCACATTAGTCTTTCATGGTTATGATTCACGTATGTGCCATCGGGGTAATAAATATGTGATTTTTCCGACTTGTTTTATCTCGTGCATTGATCTCAAGAACATAGTTCTTGCTACTATGTCACTTCTCTCCAAGCGCAGTTTTCTTCCGTCGTTGGTCTTTTTGTATTTAAATCCCACGTCCCTTAATATTCTGAGCATGGTAGATTTGCTGCCGCTGAGACTGTCAGCTTCTTTCATATATGAGCATAGTTTATCTGCCGTAAGATATTGACACCTATACTGTACATGTCAAATATTTCGCGCCGTAATACATTCTTGCTGAAATCGTCGGGCTCACCCACAAATTTGTTCAGATTTCGGCAGGCGACTTGAAAATAGGTGATTGCCTTCACTCACGATCCCGTTACTGCGCGCCTCAGCTGTTCGTTCTTGTTACTTGACAACACCGGGAGACGCTTTGTGATCACACGTGGATGCCGATTCCGACTTCTGTCTAAAGAACTGATACACACGAAAAATTACTTATCTCGCGTGCTTGTGTAATACTGGGCGAGATTTGCTTTTCCCACTTATGATTGTCTCGAAATCAATTTTCGAAAAAAGATCAAGCAGAATGCTAAAACCAATCGTAAACTCGCTCCGCACAGTAAGAAATTAACGGTGGCGCACACTACGGTTGACAGACTGCCATTAGTTGGCACGTCACATCTGTGATTCTGCGGTTCGAGACCTCATCCGCCATCTTATGTGGGGTGTACTGTAGTATTTGTTTAGTCATTGAGCATACATTTGAATAGAAACTAGATTTCATGTCAGTTCGTCAGAACTATACCCTAATACCACTATTTCAGCAGTTTAGTCAATTAATAATATTGCAACATGTACTCATTAAAATTCGATACGTTACAAAGCGGTATCGTACTGTTCAGTTGATCGAGAATCGTTGTTTTCATTAAAGGTCAGCTCTTTGTTACTTTACAATTGCATAAAATGGGGTCCGCTCATTAACATCGTAGCTAAGGTAATAATAGACTACTGAAAAAACTACACGATTCCCTATATTAATTTGTTTTTCGGTACACTGTTGAAAAAGATGATCTTATTATGACTGAATGACTTCATCGTGTTCTTGGTATGTATAGGTGGTAACACACACGTTTTGCGTCATTGCTCGTTGCTATTGTGGAACCGTTGTATCAAGGATAAAGAAACGACACGCAGGTTTTATTGTCTAAGGTAAACAGCATTCGTACGGCAGAAACAATGACATAGCAGCTGCGCAGGTACTGCCAGTGGGGCGCTTTGCTAATGAGTGGTGTGTGTACTGGAGCAGGAATTCTTTCATTGTGTAGCGCGGTCGATGATGCGCCCGTGGCAGACAAAGCTCGTGTGAGGCGCGGGCGGAGTGTTTTCAGAGCGTGCCTGCCTGGAGGACTGCGCTGATTACGCGCCGTATCGACTGCGCGTAGCCGCTCCTCATAACGCACCGGCCGCCGCTATTATCTCGTTCGCAGATGTGCTCGGGGCCGGCCGCGCCACGCTGCCCCGATGTGCACGGGACACGTCATGCGTGCAAACGCGAACACGGCGTGCTTCATGAACAGCGTGTTGGTGTGGCCGCAGGGCAAGATAGGCTTAACCGTGCGACATTTCGCATACCTGGAAGTCTTAAAGTGTTCATTATCACCTCGAAAAAATCAGGCTGCTATCATGAGACTGAGCCGTTCCAGCAACGTCTCCCGCCTTTCGATTGCAGAGAAGTCTTGCAGCGAGTTCTCTTTGGCTGGTTACCTGTGGCCAAGGAGGTGAGGATGCGATACAGTAGCGTCGGCTAGTGTGTTGTCTCAGTTATAGTTGCCAACCGTTGGGGCATGTTTCTACACTTAGGTCCTTTTGGCTCTTTTCCGAAACGTAGGGACGGATTTCCGATCCCTCTGTAAAACGTAAGGACTTCTTGACAAAGAGAGAAAAATTACAAAATAGGAAATTAAGAAAGAAGTTGCCAAACTGTATAGATTTTAAACACTTGTATACATCTGTCACCACTTCGTAAAGGAAAGTTGGCCTATAAGGACCTACCTCAGGGACGAAATGTGATGCAGAAGGAAAGTATTGTAGTCGCCCTCTAGCGAGGGTACGCGACACGGGAAGTATTGATGTGGTTATTTAGCGCTTCTTGTGCCGATGAGCTGCCCAGCATAAGGTACAAATTTTCTGCGGAAGTAACATAGATTCGGAAATGCGCATTACCTAGGAATAATTTCCAAATGCGATACTTATTAGTAGCTAAGAACGTAAATTACAATAAAGTTATTACAATACAACGCAATGATTAGAAGAAAAATTGCCATTTTTTAGGAAACCGTGACACTAGCAACAATCGTGAATAGAAGACAACGCGGAGTGCTCCGAATGGGGCAGACGTGTGACGACCGAAACCAAGGCCCCACAATGCTAACTTCAGCGCTTCTACTGTAATCTCTGCGCCATTTGTACAGTTACATTCTTAACTTTAGCGGCGGCGATTGTGTTTCTATCTTAGTCGCAGGTTCGCTTGTTGAAAATAAAGAATAAACAGCTCACATAGATCAGTTCAGTAGCTTTAACCTTAATATAAAAATGAGTCTTTCCTTTTCAGACACCTCCAGTGGAGAACTGGAAACAGTGCGTCATTTCCAAGAGAGGCTGCATTTCGCTGCGTCTGTTGGCGCCTTTAGTAGGAAGCACAAAATTATGTGCTGCCGCATATGGCGAAGAAATGAACAGCAGTAAGCTTCGAAATAACACTGTGACTACTTTGTTTGAAAACACCGTTCAGTGTATGGAATTGTTCATAAAGGGGAAATCATGCACCCAATACGTGATAAGTCTTTTTTTACGTCAGTCTAGATTTTTTTGCGTCTGCAGGGACTGTCAAGATGAACGCAGGGACTTTCACATGTCATGTACGGACATGATCGAAAACGAGTTGGCAACACTGATCTGTCTTTATGCTGCCCGGGATCGATAAAGCGAAGACACTGTCGTCTGGAATGCGTTGTGGGGAAACTACTCTCTGTACTGCAATCACGGAGGCCCGGCGGCTAAGCGCTGAGGGCACTCCGAAACTACGGTACGGAGTGTGCAGGCCATTTGCCTACCACTTCTCGCTGCCGTGTATTGAGTGCGGCACAGGCATGCCTAGCCTGGAGTTACAAGCAACGGGTGCAGGCTGTTTGCCTGCCAGTTCTCGCTGCCATTTAAGGAACACGACGATCGGTGAGATGTAACCTGTAGCTTGTCCAGAGGTACATATTCCACTTTTTCCTCGATGTTAGAAGAAGAAGAAGAAGAAGAAGAAGAAGAAGAAGAAGAAAGAAAAAGGAAAAAAACGAGGATCGCATAAAAGCGTAAGTACCTCAGTAGTAGGTGGGGGCATTCCACTGCTTGAGGTTCTATAATTTGTAGTTAATGCCCATGAAACGGGGTGCATACAAAATGTCTAGAAGGCGTGATGGCACCCTAGCAGACCTACTTGCTGTGAGGAAGTTTAATTGTGCTGTGCCGTCACTGCTTGAAGATGTTTTGGACGTCTCACAGAAGAGGAGCCATCAGCCGTTGTAAAAACAGAATAGGACGGAAAAACGATTTGTTCATTCATTACGAAGTTGAACTTATATCACTAGACGTGACAGATATCACTAGACGTGACAGGTATATTTAGATATGTATTGATGTAATGACTTGAAAACTGCGAGATCTGTTACAGCATTTTTGTATGATCATTCAAGACGATTTAAAACACAAGTTTTCTGAGAGAATGTTGAGCCATAATTTCGTAGCTGCTGGACGCATTTAGAACTTTTTTACAGTCTTCGCACTAACACAATCGGAGAAGAGTCGTACATGATAACCGGCAGCATTGATTAGCAAGCACACAACTTCAAGAAACCACCAGAAGGCAACCTTAATTGAGGAGAAGTCGACGTAAAACTTGGGCAAGCTACCAAAAGGTGAGAAATCTTAACAGCATTAATATTATACATCCCAAAAGGAAACAACGCACTGGACGGATGGTGCGGAGTTACAGGCAACAATTGCAGGTTGTCTGCCTGGTATTTCTCGCTGCCGTGAACGGAGGGCGGTGTCAGAGTGAATGTCACGTTCCATAAGGGTGGTTGCAAAAGTTCAAAAATGGTTCAAATGGCTCTGAGCACTATGGGACTTAACATCTGAGGTCATCAGTCCCCCAGAACATAGAACTACTTAAACCTAACTAAGGACATCACACACATCCATGCCCGAGGCAGGATTCGAACCTGCGACCGTAGCAGTCGCGCTGTTCCGGACTGCAGCGCCTAGAACCGCGTGGCCACCGCGGCGGCACGGTTGCAAAAGTGACAGGATAGGATAGTGTTAGTATTGTGCTTAGCTGTGGTTGCAAGAAGATACGGTATTCAATAGTTTCCCTCATTGCTGCTATGAGCTGACGCAGGAGTGTGACGGGTATGCTTCCTCAGTGCTTCAGCGACATTTTTTGACAGAGATTATCGTTGATCCATATTTGAGTTGTGTGTGAGGGACGTTGCTTTGGCTGTCATTTTGGTTCGTTATGGCGTTGTCTTCTTAGTTGTCTCTTACGTCACATTTATGTCATTCGTGGGGTTGAGTTAATGTTGCCACGTCGCGTGAGCTTGTGTCCTTGCTAAACTGTGTATGTCAGTTCATTGGCCCCTACTGTAAGTGAATGGCTTGCTCTGAATGCCAGAATCCCTTCTTGTCCATCCCCTGTTTTAAAATTAATGTTAAGTTTGTCTTGTCGTTTGCTTACCACGTGTCTTTTGAATTATGCAAAGGACTGTTGTTTTATTAACGGCTTAATTTCGGAATCTTCTCATCGTTAAACTGCTTTCAAATATTTATTGCGTTGGTAGCACAGGAACCCGCTTCCATAGTTGAGTAATCAGCATATATGGCTGCTATGCGGAGAACCCGGGTTAGATTTCCGGTACTGCAAAGGATTTTTCCTTGGTGGAGGACTCGTGACGCCAAGTGGGGAGCTACTTGATCGAGTACTAGCGGCTTCCAGAGTCTGAAAAAGTCTGCCAAAACAGTCGGGAGAGCGGTAAGGCAATCAGCGTATAGCATTGATGGCTGGGTAAGTTCGGCTGTCGAGTTGAAAGGCTTTCCAGTTGGATGACTTCAGTGTCGATGATGATGATGATGATGATGATGATGATGATGATAACAACACATCCACGAGCGGTGAAAGTCTCCGACCAGGCCGGGAATGAAACTCAAGCCCGCTGCATGGAGGTCAGACGCATTGATCACTCGGCTAAGGAGGCGGACGGGAGAGCGGTGTGCTACTCACATGCCCTTCCATAGCACATCCACAAGGCAGAGGATGACACGGCGAGCTGTACACATCCCTTGGGCTTTCACGGCCTGAGCAAGGAGCTCGTTTTTGCTAGCGTCGAGACTAACAGCTGGTTAGATATACACTGAGGCAAAAAGTGGCCACACCACGGAGGAGTTGTGCGATATAAACGATAGTTGTAACCAAGTTTATATGTCTGAAATACGATGTCTCTTCAAATTTCGCACCAGTCGCATGATAATAGCGCCACTATGGGGGCACTAAATCAAGTTTGCTAAATATACGCTGTAACGGTCGTGTGCGTCAGTTTTTTGACATTGAACGTGATGAGATGGTGTTAGTCAAGGATGCCTTTAAGGCGAAAAAGACGCCGCTACCAGCAGCTCACATAGTTTGAACGAGGTCGTGTAATAGGGCTAGGAGAAGATCGGTGTTCCTTCTGCGACACTGCAGAAAAACTTGCCAGGAATGTAGCCCTGTGTATGGTTGCTGGCAACGGTGGTCACGAGAATATACGGTCTCAAAAAGACTGGGCTTTGGACGGTCACGTGGTACTGCCGAAGGAAAGGTCATCTAGTTTGGCGTGTGGCTCTGACTGTGACACAGCGAACTGTTACAAATCGGTTAAATAAAGGACAACTATGATACAGACGCCCTGTAAATTGCGTTCCACTGACCCTAAACCATCGCCATTTGTGACTTAAATGGAGTAAGCGAGAGCTCATTAGAGGGTGGGTGGAGGTCTGCTGTGTTTTCTGATGAAAGCTGGTTCTGCCCCGGTGCCAGTGACGGCCGTGTGTTGGTCAGCAGGCGGCCAGTTAAGGGTCTACTAGACATACTAGACGTGCACCTTGAGTTCTGGTCTGGGGTGCGATTTCGTATGACAGCAGGAGCATTCTAGTAGTTATCCCACGTACCCTGACAGAAAATTTGTACGTCAGTCTGGTGATTTGACTTGTTGTGCTGCCATTTATGAACAGCATTCCAGGGGGTGTTTCCCAACAGGGCAACGCTCGCCCACATACCGCTGTCGTAACCCAACATGTTCTACATTGTGTCGACATGTTGCCTTGGCGCACTCGATCACCAGATTATTTCCAGTCGACAAATGCATGCACGTTTGCCATGCTTGCATTCAACATACTGGCAGTTACACCATTTATGTATTAGCACCTCACGTTTGCAATGGCCCATTTCCTGCTTATATTAAGTTGTGATCCTGCAAATAATAATGACCAATTATGTTACCTAGACAAATGTAGTCCCAAAATTTCATTGCTCTGCATTGTTTTTTGATGTTGAAATTTTTTTCCGTTCTTTTCTGTGAAGTTGTTCTCCGATTGCTACCGTTTGATGTGTAGATTTTAGTGCTCCAGTTGTGCCGAAGTTGTTTGAAGATTTCAGTATGTGCCAGGTTAATTGATTTATATTTTTTATTCATGTTTCTGAGTGTTTCCTGCCGTGGATTTACTTTTAAAGAAATTGCTAACTATTCGTAAATGTATTTTGTGATTCCCAAGGGGAAAGAACCATTGATTGCGTAGTTGCTGTAACTTTAACAAAATTTGTCATAACATTCTTTATTTTGAATCGGTTCATGAGATTGCAGTTTCGTTATCACTTTTGGTAAATGATAGTGCCTTTTGTAGTATATTATGTGACTGAGTGGTGGATTTTTTATAACATTCTAGAATGTAATCATTCACTATCAGCTATAAGAGAAAAGACTCGTTTTCTTCTTGCCAAATGTGATGAAATATACCTGGAGATTAAGCTGTGTTATGAACAGCTGTGGTGAAACTGCACTTGCAGTGACGCGAAGTGTTCAGATTGTTTTTTATTAATAGATTATGAGTTTGCATTAATCCATTAAAACCACCAGTAAGCTCCACTTTCCCTCTCCAAGGTTCATAACGCATCAGAAACATGTTTATGGTGTTACCAATATCCAACTTTCAGTACGACAATTTTCACAACTGTGCATGACTTGACAGATGCCTTGAGTATAGAAGTCTGCGTTTCGGCTCTTCAGGAAACGTTCCACCCCGGAAATCTCCTCGTCGTCATTCTGGAAATGCCCGCATCTCATTGATTTCTTCATACGACAAAAGAGCTAGAAGAAATTGAGTACCACGCCAGGAGAATACAGTGGGTGAGGCTAAATTTGACAGTTCAAAGAAGTAGAATGTGTGCGCCCTGTGCAGAACTAGCCGGGACTCTGTCGTGGAACAAACGTACCCCAGTGAACAGCATCCCCCCCCCCCTCCCCCTGTGGCTAATTCGACAGCCTCCCTTAAGTTTCGCAAAGTAACATGCCACCGAGCAGAAACGCATTCTCGTTCGTGAGCGCTGTGCGATTCCACCCATAACTCGAGGACGGTGGCCATCTCAGATGGCACGTAGAACGTTGTTTTTGCTTCCTCTTTACTACGTTCCATGGCGCCGGAGTCTTCACCAGAGGTGTAGGTAAATGTGTCATTAAATTTGTGACGGAAGAGGCAAACAAAGAAGCGAAAATCTCATTAAAAACTAAGCAGCTTTTAGCTGTCCCTCACTCAATAAAGAAAATAAAGGAGGGGGCGGGGAGGCTGGTGGAAGTACGTCCCAAGGCATCACTACTTTGGCAGCATACGTGATTAGCACAAAATTTTTTAGGTAATATTACCCATATGGTTTCAAGACACTGACACATACACTTAGGTAACAAAAGTCATAGGATACCTCCCATTAAGTCATTGGAAGTCCCGTGCAAAATACTGAACCATGTTGCCTCTACAGCCGTCCATAATAGCGAAAGTGTTTCCGGTGCAGGATTTTGTGCACGAGCTAACCTCTCGATTGTGTTCCAAGAATATTCGTTGGGATTCATGTCGGGCGATCTGAGTGGCAAAGTCATTCGCTCGAACTGTCCAGGATATTCTTCAAACCAGTCGCGAACAATTGTGGCCAAGTGACAAGGCGCATTGTCACCCATTAAAATTTCATAGTTTTTTGGGAACATGAAGGCCATGAAAGGCTGCAAATGGTCTCCAAGTAACAAGGCTGTAAACGATCTCAAAGTAGATAAACGTAACAGGGATCCAGTCCATACCATGTAAACACAGCCCACATCATTATGGAGCCACCACCAGCTTGCGCAGTGCCTTGTTGACAACTTGAGGGGCCATGCCTTTGCGGGGTCGGCGCCACAGTCGAATTCTACCATCAGCTCTCGCCAATTGAAATCTGGACTCATCTTTCCAGGCCAAGATTTTCCAGTCATCTAGGGTCCAGACGGTATGGTCACGCGCTCAGGAGAGGCGCTCAAGCCATGTCGTACTCATAGCAAAGGCCCCCCCTGCGGGTCCGGGGATTAGAATAGGCCCGCGGTATTCCTGCCTGTCGTAAGAGGCGACTAAAAGGAGTCCATCCCCCTCACGGGGGTAGTTAGCGCCTACGTCCGGAGACGGACGGTTCCACGACCTATCATCGTGGTCCTTTTGGTTTTTCACTTCTCGTTTCTTCCTTCCTTTTGTTGGTTCCTTTCTTTGCTCTTCTCCACCTCACTGTCTTCCTTACTCTTTCCCTTGACTTCTCCTTGCTTTCTCATTGCCTTTTTCTCCTTGCCTTCTCATTGCCTTTTTCTCCTTGCCTTCTAATTTGCCTTCTTCTTCTTGCTTTCTCATTGCCTTCTTCTCCTTGCCTTCTCTGGTCTCCGCCTCGGCGTTTGAGACAGTCTGTCCTCTTTCTCCCTCTCTCTCTTCTTTTTCCTCTTCTTCCTTCCTCCCTGTGCGTGCCTGAAGGCCGACCCACGCGTTCGCACGCGTAGCCGGTGACGGGGTAACGCGTAAGTCCCCGCCCTGGGTAGACATGTAAGGCACGCGCGTACCCCCTGGTAAAGGCCAGGCCCGGGGAGGGGTGATTGCCTGAGCTGATACCTTCTGACCATGCCGATTGGTCCCTCCGTCTGTTTCTCGGGAGGTGTGACCTGAGGTGTAAACATTCACCTAAGGCGGGAGTGCCCTCTGAGAGGGTCCCCACAAGGAAGGAGCGCGCCATCGGAGACGCTGGCAATCATGGGGGATTCCTCCGCAATGGATTCTACTCCATCTCTTTCGACTTCGACCCAAAAACGGAAACGTGACCAGCCAACAGTGACAAAAGTACTACCGCCTGCCCCACAGTTCCTCGTAGTTTCTCGATCTGAGGACGGAAAGGATTTTTCCTCTGTCAACCCTTTCGTTATTCAGAAGGGCGTAGATGCCATAGCCGGATCTGTCAAATCTTGTACCAGGTTGCGTAACGGCACCTTATTACTAGAAACTGAGAGTGCCTTTCAGGCACAAAAACTGCTTCGGGCCACCCTCCTGTACACGTTCCCTGTCCGGGTGGAGGCCCACCGAACTTTGAATTCGTCTCGTGGTGTAGTCTATACTAGCTCCCTCGACGGATTGACTGACGAGGAGCTTCAATCATTCCTCGCTGAGCAGGGCGTGACGGCTGTCCATAGGGTCATGAAAAAGGTCAACAATGACCTTGTACCGACCCGGACAATTTTCTTGACCTTCGATAGTGTTAAGCTGCCATCGCGCATCAAGGCTGGCTACGAGGTTATTTCTGTTCGCCCCTATGTCCCGACACCTACGCGCTGCTACCAGTGTCAGCGTTTCAATCACACTCGACAGTCTTGTTCCAATGCGGCTAAATGTGTCACTTGTGGCAGGGATGCCCATGAGGGTGACTGTCCACCTCCGTCTCCTCGTTGTGTGAACTGTCAGGGTGACCATGCCGCATCCTCCCGCGACTGTCCTGTCTATAAGGAAGAACGCTGTATCCAGGAAATTCGGGTCAAAGAGAAAGTGTCCACCTCGGCTGCTCGCAAGCTATTGGCTAGTAGGAAGCCCACGCTGCTCCCAGCGGGGAAATACAGTACTGTCCTCGCCTCTCCTCGGACTACCCGGGAGGTAGCAACCCAGACATGCGATCTGACCTTCAGCACCACGGTCGTCCGTTCGGCCAGTGCTAAGATCGCGCGGTCGACGTCTCCTCTTCCTCCCATCACCCCACAGAC
Source organism: Schistocerca piceifrons (assembly GCF_021461385.2). Classification (NCBI taxonomy): domain Eukaryota; kingdom Metazoa; phylum Arthropoda; class Insecta; order Orthoptera; family Acrididae; genus Schistocerca; species Schistocerca piceifrons. Next base: position 309,249,050 of record NC_060139.1, on the reverse strand, counting down.
ACGAGCACCTTCCTCAGCTTCTGCTAAGACGAAGACCCAGAAGTCAGATGCACGGGCCTTCAAGAAGGAACCATCCCGTGCAGACTTCCTCCGTACCTCGACCTCCCAGCCTTCGACCGGTACTGCCACTACACGTCCTTCCAAAAAGGCGCATAGGAAGCACAGTTCTCCTTCTCCGCCACGGCGCATTTCTTCTCCTGCGCCACCCAGCGGTTGCCGCCCCAGGCCGTCATCCGTTTCGCCTGGCCGCACCGCTGGTCACCGTACATCTGGCCGTTCACTGGCGGAGGAAGCTCCCCCTCCCGGCCATCCTCCCGAGATGGCCGATGACCCTATAGACCCAATGGACGATGACTCTCCGCCTACTGATAGCGGCGGCAGTGCTCGCTCGAAGCCAGGCCCTAAGCGGCCTTCGAGGTGACCACTTCTCTCATCTTCCTTTTCTTACGATGGCATTTATTCACTGGAATATTCGCAGCATTCGCTCCAACCGAGAGGACTTGAAGCTGCTGCTCCGCTTGCACCGTCTGCTTGTCGTAGCCCTCCAGGAAACGAAGCTACGCCCATGCGATCAAATTGCCTTGGCACACTACACCTCTGTGCGTTTTGACCTACCCCCTGTGGTAGGTATCCCAGCTCATGGAGGGGTTATGTTGCTGGTCCGGGATGATATTTACTACGATCCCATCACGTTGCACACCGGCCTGCAGGCAGTTGCCATCCGCATTACTCTCCCCACTTTTACGTTTTCCTTTTGTACCGTTTACACTCCATCGTCATCTGCCGTTACCAGGGCAGACGTGATGCAACTTATTGCTCAGCTACCTGCACCATTTTTGTTAACTGGAGACTTCAATGCCCACCATCCCCTTTGGGGCTCTCCAGCATCCTGCCCGAGGGGCTCCTTGTTAGCAGACCTTTTCAACCAGCTCGATCTTGTCTGCCTCAATACTGGCGCCCCTACTTTTCTTTCGGACACATCTCACACTTATTCCCATTTAGACCTCTCTATATGTACTCCCCAACTTGCACGCCGGTTTGAGTGGTATGCACTTTCTGATACATATTCGAGCGACCACTTCCCGTGTGTTATCCATCTCCTGCAGCATACCCCCTCTCCGTGCTCCTCTAGTTGGACCATCTCCAAGGCAGACTGGGGGCTCTTCTCTTCCAGGGCGACCTTTCAGGATCAAACCTTTACAAGCTGCGATCGTCAGGTCGCACACCTCACGGAAGTCATTCTCGCTGCTGCTGAATATTCCATCCCTCACCCTCCTTCTTCTCCACGTCGCGTACCGGTCCCCTGGTGGACCGCAGCATGTAGAGACGCTTTACGTGCTCGTCGACGTGCTTTACGCACATTTAAACGCCACCCTACAGTGGCGAATTGTATCAATTATAAACGATTACGTGCTCAGTGTCGTCGTATTATCAAAGAAAGCAAGAAAGCCAGCTGGGCTGCTTTCACAAGCACCTTCAACAGTTTTACTCCTTCTTCTGTTGTCTGGGGTAGCCTGCGCCGGCTATCTGGCACTAAGGTCCACTCACCAGTTTCTGGCTTGAAGGTCGCGAATGACGTCCTTGTGGCCCCTGAGGCTGTCTCCAATGCCTTCGGCCGCTTTTTCGCAGAGGTTTCGAGCTCCGCTCATTACCACCCTGCCTTCCTCCCCCGCAAACAGGCAGAGGAGGCTAGGCCACCTAACTTCCGCTCCTCGAATTGTGAAAGTTATAATGTCCCATTCACCATGCGGGAACTCGAAAACGCACTTGGCCGATCACGGTCCTCTGCTCCAGGGCCAGATTCTATTCATATTCAGATGCTGAAGAACCTTTCTCCTGCGGGTAAAGGTTTTCTTCTTCGTACATACAATCGCATCTGGATTGAGGGACATGTTCCCGCATGCTGGCGCGAGTCTATTGTTGTCCCGATTCCTAAGCCGGGGAAGGACAAGCACTTGCCTTCCAGTTATCGACCTATCTCGCTTACCAGCTGTGTCTGTAAAGTGATGGAGCGAATGGTTAACTCTCGATTGGTTTGGCTGCTCGAGTCTCGACGCCTACTTACCAATGTACAATGTGGATTTCGTAGGCGCCGCTCTGCTGTTGACCATCTGGTTACCTTGTCGACCTTCATTATGAATAACTTCTTGCGGAAGCGCCCGACCGCGGCTGTGTTCTTTGATTTGGAGAAGGCTTACGACACCTGTTGGAGGGCGGGCATTCTCCGCACCATGCATTCATGGGGCATTCGCGGTCGCCTCCCTCTTTTTATTCGTTCCTTTTTAATGGATCGACAGTTCAGGGTACGTGTGGGTTCTGTCCTGTCCGACACCTTTCGCCAGGAGAATGGGGTGCCACAGGGCTCAGTTTTGAGCGTCGCTCTCTTCGCCATCGCGATCAATCCAATAATGGATTGCCTCCCAGCTGATGTATCAGGCTCCCTTTTCGTGGACGATTTTACCATCTATTGCAGCGCGCAGTGTACACGTGTCCTGGAGCGCTGTCTTCAGCGTTCTCTTGACCGTCTTTACTCCTGGAGTGTCGCCAATGGCTTCCGTTTTTCTGCCGAGAAGACGGTCTGTATTAACTTCAGGCGCTACAAAGAGTTTCTCCCACCGTCCTTACGACTCGGTCCCGTTGCTCTCCCAATCGTGGAGACAACCAAATTTTTAGGCCTTACATTTGACAGGAAACTTAGCTGGTCTCCACATGTGTCATATTTGGCCGCGCGTTGTACCCGTTCTTTAAATGTCCTCCGTGTTCTCAGTGATCTGTCGTGGGGAGCGGATCGAACCGTCCTACTTCGTCTATATCGGTCGATCGTCCGCTCCAAGCTGGATTATGGGAGCTTCGTATACTCCTCTGCACGGCCATCCATCTTACGCCGCCTCAACTCCATACAACATCGGGGTTTACGACTTGCGATCGGAGCATTTTATACCAGTCCCGTAGAGAGTCTTCATGCTGAAGCTGGCGAATTGCCACTCACCTACCGGCGCGATATACTGCTTTGTCGGTATGCCTGTCGGCTACTGTCAATGCCCGACCATCCGTCTTATCGTTCCTTTTTTGACGACTCTCTTGACCGCCAATACGGGTTGTATGTCTCTGCCCTGCTACCCCCTGGAGTTCGCTTTCGTCGCCTCCTTCAACACCTTAATTTTTCACTCCCTGCAACCTTTCGAGTGGGCGAGAGCCGCACGCCACCTTGGCTCCAGGCTCAGGTCCGCGTTCACCTTGACCTCAGCTCGCTCCCAAAAGAGGTCACCCCCGGTTCGGTCTACCACTCCCGTTTTTTGGAACTTCGTTCGAAGTTCATCGACATGACTTTCATTTATACAGATGGCTCTAAGACCAATGACGGGGTCGGGTGTTCCTTTATTGTCGAGGCACAAAGTTTCAAATACCGGCTCCATGGCCATTGTTCGGTCTTCACAGCTGAGCTCTTTGCCCTCTACCAGGCTGTTCTTTACATCTGCCGCCACCGACATTCTGCTTATGTCATCTGCTCAGATTCCCTGAGCGCCATCCAGAGCCTCAGTGATCCGTACCCGGTTCACCCTTTCGTACACCGGATCCAACGCTCTCTTCAGCAGCTGGTGGACGTCGGTTTTCCAGTTAGCTTTATGTGGGTTCCTGGCCATGTCGGTATCCCTGGGAACGAAGCTGCAGATGCCGCGGCCAAGGCTGCGGTCCTCCAGCCTCGGACAGCTTCTTGTTGCGTCCCTTCGTCCGATTTTAGCAGGGTGATTTGTCGGCGCATCTTATCTCTGTGGCATGCCGATTGGGCTGCACTTACCGACAACAAGCTTCGGGCCCTAAAACCTCTTCCCGTGGCTTGGACGTCCTCCTCACGCCCTTCTCGGCGGGAGGAGGTCGTATTAGCCCGGTTAAGAATTGGACACTGCCGGTTCAGCCATCGCCATCTGCTGACGGCTGCGCCGGCGCCGTTCTGCCCATGTGGGCACTTGCTGACGGTTAGACACATTTTAATGTCCTGTCCAGATCTTAACACACTGCGCCTCGATCTTAACCTGCCAAATACTTTCGATGCCATTTTAGCGGATGACCCACGAGCAGCTGCTCGTGTTCTTCGTTTTATCAATTTGACAAACCTCGCTAAGGACATTTGATGATGCTGTTTTTTAATCCTATGCCTGTCAGTCTGTCTTTTATCGTGTTTTCCCTTTTAGTTGTTGTGGTCCACTTGTGCCTCGTGGTGCATTCTTAGAGTAGTCAGGGCGCTAATGACCATTGAAGTTGTGCGCCCTAAAACCACAAAAAAAAAAAAAAAGTCATAGCAAAGGCACTCCCGTCGGGAGTCTGCTGCCATAGCCTATTAACGCCATATTTCGCCGCACTGTCCTGACGGATACATTCGTCCTCCGCCCCACTTTGATTTCTGCCGTTATGACACCCACAGTTGTGCCTGTTAGCAGTGACAACTCGCAAATGCCGCTGCTCTCGGTCGTGAAGTGAAGGCTGGCGGCCACTGCTGTCTCCGTGGTGAGAGGTAATGCCTGAAATTTTGTATTCTCGGCCCACTCTGTGGATGTAGGAATATTGAGTTCTCAAACGATTTTCGAAATGGTATGTCCCATGCGTCTAGCTCCAACTACTGTTCAGCGTTCGAAGTCTGTTAATTCCTATCATGCAGGTATAACCTGTTCACATGAGTTAGTTGAGTACAAATGACAGCTCCGCCAATCATTGCTCTTTTATACCTTGTGTATGCGTACTACTATATGTGTGCATATAGCTATCCCATTAATTTTGTCATCTCACTGTAAATTCCACATGACATTTTCTTTAGTTTACATTGCCAATATTGCAGGAAGTGACTTCGCTACAATGCATTCCTTTACACTTTGTTTTATGAGATTTCCTTCTGGTGGCACGTTGCCGATCTTGTTCTGCTTTCGCTGACTTTTCCTTTTCTGTACAACTATTTCTTTTTCGTTACTCTAGAGAGAGAGTGTTGACTTTTGGCGTCATTATTTGTCGTAATGGCATACGCTGTTAATATGAAAGTTTGCAGCCCCGCTAGCTATATGAAACTTCCTGGCAGTTTAAAACTGTGTGTCCGACCGAGACTCGAACTCGGGACCTTTGCAGGAGAGCTTCCGTAAAGTTTGGAAGGTAGGAGACGAGATACTGGCAGAAGTAAAGCTGTGAGGACCGGGTATGAGTCGTGCTTCGGTAGCTCCGATGGTAGAGCACTTGCCCGCGAAAGGCAAAGGTCCCGAGTTCGAGTCTCGGTCGGGCACACAGTTTTAATCTGCCAGGAAGTTTCATATCAGCGCACACTCCGCTGCAGAGTGAAAATCTCATTTCGCTAGCTATAGCTTACAAGTTATTAAAGATACACACTGATGAACCAAAATATTATGACCATCTGTTTCATAACTTGTTTGTCCGTATTAGGAACGAAAAACGTCGCCGATTTTGCGTATCAACAAACATTTTGTTGGTAGGTTTGGGGAGATATGTAACATTCGATGTCTAAGCACAGGTCATGTAACTCGTGTAAATAACGGACCTCTGCTTCGCGTACGCGGTGAGAGCTACCCAGATGGGTTCCATAGGATTTACATCAGGCGAATTTGGTCGCAGAATCAACAAAGTGAGTTGACTGTAATGCTCTTCAAACCACTGTAGCACGGTTCTGGACTGGAACACGGACAATTACACTGCTGAATGATATCGCCGTCGGGGAAGGCATAAAGCATGAAGGGATGCAGGTGGTTTTACAGCTGTCAGCGTGTCTTCGATTACTACCACAAGTCCCATGGAAGCGCAGGAGAACGCCTCCCATAGCATAACAATGCTCCCACCAGCCTGCGTCCGTAGTGCGGTGCACGTTTCTAGCCACCGTTCAGCTCGATGACGGCGCTTGTGGAGACGACCACCGACCTAGTGTAGAGCCGACACGTTTCCATTGACCGACGGTCGAATCCCGAAGGTTCCGTGCCCACTGGAGTCGTAATTGAAGTTGTCGTTAACATGTGAACACGTGGGAGTGGTCTGCTGAGGAGCTCTATGTTTAACAGTGTCCCATGAACGGTGTGCTACAAAACAATGGTGAGTGCACCAGCATTGTGCTCTTTCGGCATAAATGCCACGGATCACCATCTATTCTACTTTAGAGCAGACAAGCCTCCGAACCCCATGTTCTGTGAAGAGTCGTGGACATCCAACCGTTTAGCGCCTAGCGGTAGTTTCACTGTTCATCTACCCCTTTCGGCCAGCTTCTCCATTTTCGAGATACTCATTCACAGGCGCTGCGTAATAATAACCTACCCTTTGTCAAAGTCGCTTATCTCAATGGAAGTCCCCATTTGCAGTCCACATCTTCTATGGGGTGATCCCCCGTCGTATCTGCTCGCTTACGTACTTTTGTTATCGCGTCACGTGCCCGCAGCGCCACTACGCGGCATCCAACGTCGCGTTGGGCAGTGGTCATACAAATGTTTCGGCTTATGAGTGTACCTTTTGTGCATATGAGCTGGCGAACTGCTGCTCCCCCACATCACGGTGATATTTCACAGCAGAGCCCCCACCACCACCACCACCACCACCACCACCACTACTACTGTCTATTCTATCATGCACTCGGCTGTGGGCCAAGTTACTTTGTGCGCAACTTACCTCGTTAGGAAATTCGGTAGTATGCTTCCGTAACCGTTTTGTCCCCTACGAGCGTAATCTGCTAGCACCACACAATAAAACACTCAGTTTCGCCTTGCCCGTTGATTGTTTGGTCGTCGCATTTTTCAGCAGTGATAAATCCACACGTATCCAATGCTTGCTTGGCTCCTTTGTCTCAGGGACGTAGTAATACATACAGAACTCGCCCATGGTGGTTAGGTGGTTAAAGAAGTAATTTGGATTGGCCTGTCACAACTGCAACATTTCCGCTGCGCATCAGTTAGGCGGGCTTCTTGTATTGGAGTGAGCAGTCGCGGAACCCAGTGGGCGCAGACATTTTTCTTGTTTAACCGTTTATGTAGCAGTGGCTTCTAGCTGAAACCACCACTTTATTAATTTTTTTAAAAATCAAGTGCCTTTCTCATGAAACAACCGAACGCTATTGCAAAACGAGACGTCTAGTGGTACACTGAAGTACTTCTATGAGTTTAGTGCACTGTAGCTGTCACTTACGCCATGCTACACGGGCGATGACCGTAGCTACACGGTACGGCAATTGACGCACATTTTCGAAGGACAGGCGCTTTAAGGCCGTACCGCAGACAGATGGTCCTGGGCCCATTTTCTTGGTCAGAAGGCACAATTTGTAGCGGCTAGTGTATTGAAGAACACAGTGTTCTAGCCGGCGGGTACTGGTGGCCACAATTGCTGACGGTTGCTCTACTTAGGTCGCAGGTTCGAATCCTGCTTCGGGCATGGATGTGTGTGATGTCCTTAGGTTAGTTATGTTTAATTAGTTCTAAGTTCTAGGGGACTGATGACCTCAGATGTTAAGTCCCAAAGTGCTCAGAGCCATTTGAACCATACTTTCACCGAAGTAGGCGTGGGCAGTCAGACATTCACAATGGAGTTTGCAAGTGAACTGCTTGTAATGGAGGCTGACAAGCACAAATGTTTATATGGAGTTCGCGACACTGGTTAAAAAAATCGGTTTAACAAATAAGATTCAATTCCGACAACTCTCGCAGGTGGTATCTCTGCGCGTAAATTTTCCACGTACTGCAGAAGAAAGACAATCAGATGATTGTAGTGACATACGATGATTATCAAAATACGAATTTGGATAATTTTCAGTCTTTCATCTATATTTATCAACTTTCCTGTTCGAGGCCTGTTCAAAAATTATTGGATTTTCCAGCACTTGTTCTGATTTCTCTGTTGCCATTATCTGACTACCAATAACGAAGTACTCACTTTTGATGTTGTGTTCCAATTCTGTCGTTGCTTTTCTCAATTCTCATACTGACTCAGGTCGGTGAACAATGGACCGTGCTGAAAAGGAAACTACGTTAACAATAAATCATGTAGCAGGCGTGCTCTCAAACCTGCGTCATTTACCGCATAAAACTTTGCGTTATTTAACATATGGTGTAGTCAGGTGCCTGCGGTAAGAAAACTTTGCCGTAATTTCCGTAAAATTTTTGCGTCAAAATACGCCTGTGTACCTTAGTCGACGTGATGCTTGTGCTGCGGGGTTGCAGAACATTGTGTCGTTAGTTTTTTATATGTATAGTGATGACATTGAAATCAATAACGGCGAAAGTAGGTGTATCTAAAGTTAATGTAACATAAATTTGAGTTCGTACTACTGCTGTTTCCAGTAGTTTCGAAATAAAACCACAGAAGCTGTATGTCTAAATTTTATGCCCATTTTTGCTTGTTGTTCAGGACCAAAATTCGCTTGCGTTATCAATGCATAGAAATTTCGAGAAGTGGGATTGTTTCTAGGAAAAATGAGAAATTGCCTTCAAATATCTTTCATGAAATGATGTGTGGCTGAAAACTGTATGTGCCAGTGGTTCCAAAGTGAAACCAAACTTTCAGATAATTGTTTACTTTTTGCCAATTTCTTCTTGTTTTCGTTGCTTACTGTAATAGTAAAGGTTAATTTTGTGAAAAGTTTTAAAATGAAATGGACACACTCCTTAATGTAATAGATTGATTACTTCTTGCAAACTTGTTGTTGTATTTGTTGCGTAGCATCATGTTAAAGGTCAATTTTATGTACAATTTGAAAATCAATTTTTGTTACATTGATTTGGCTCAAATGATTAAAAAGTCGTGCAGGATGTAGAAAACTGTCTTATTTCCTCATTTTTCCAGTGTCGCCTCGATTTTGATACGCAGGTCTTCGTGCACCGGCGGGCCTCAGATTTTCTTGGCGATACCGGTCCTTCAGGGAGAGATTGTCTGCATTCACACTTGTCTGACCACACTTGTCTGACCACACTTGTCTGACCACACTTGTCTGACCACACTTGTCTGACCACACTTGTCTGACCACACTTGTCTGACCACACTGAAAGCTCCACGCCACCCAACACTATGCTAAATGATGCTACGTTCTTGGCATACAGCTTCACTTACATGATGTGTTGCTGCGTTGTCCCCTTCAAATATAGAATACGAATTCCTGCATGATATTCCACTTCTGTCTGTGGCCTACGGTACTGTGGTGCGGGGGTTTCAGTGATTAGCAGGGCTGCTGACGTGTACCTGCAAACAAACAAACAAAATTAATTTGCTAACTTTATTATTTCGAGGTGCTAATTAACTCTTTAGCCGGCCCATGTACAGCAGAGGCCTAAAAAGCTGTTATGAAACTAAAGATATGTTGTTCGTTCGGTCGTCTGCTCTAAAGCTACTTTCCCACTAGGACGTAGATACGAATGCCTGCCGCGCTTTCGTACTTAGCTCGTTTTATTTGGGGGAATGATTCCAACAGACGTGGATGGTTCACACGGACTGAAGTATGTACAAAATAGTTGTTCACAAGAGACACTCCCCATCGCACCACCCTCAGATTTAGTTGTAAGATTGTCCAGTGGATAGCCCTTCAAAAACTGAACACAGTTCAAGATGTGCAACGTCGAGCGAATTGGAATAACAACGGTGTCCTGGTTATGTGGTTGCGGTGTTGGACTGTGCCCCATTTTTTTCCTGCAAAATTAGAACAGTCCGTTCGGCCGTTGACAGGGGCACGAGTGAGATTTGAACACGGATCTGCGGCTTTGCAGTCCAACACCGTGATCACGATGCCGTAGTTTCTGCAGCTCGCTCGATGTTTTTTTTTTTCCACAGTTTGGTAAACGTCTTCCTGTTTTCATGCTTGATCCGTGTTCAGTTTTTGACAGGCTATTTTACGACTAAACCTGAGAGGTACTTGTCAATGTCAATTAAATTCTCTTACAGCCGTGTAGCTTAAGATGTTTTATTTTGAAGGCTACCTGTTTCAACATTTCACTATGCTATCTTCAGGACCCATATGCATCTTTCCAAATAAAAGAAAATGTAAAATAGTGCCATAAATCCATGGATGTTGTGAATTCAATCGTTTCGTTAGTGCTTCATTCGAAGTTGCTATAAAGTCACTAGTGAAACGATAATTCACAACATCCATGAATTTATGGCGCTATATGGCATTTTCGTTTATTCGGAGGAATGCATATGGAGCCCGAGGATGGCATAGTGAACTGCTGAAACTACTAACCTTCAAAATAAAATAACACCTTAAGTTAAACGGTTGTTGGAGAATTTCGTTGACATTGACAATTACTTAACTAGCCGATGCCCCCTGTCCATGATGGGCCAACAGAGAAACCTGAGGGGGATACGATAATAAGTTTCTCTTGTCACGTGTTTGCGGAAAACCAACTACGAACGATTTTCTCATAGAAAATAATGGTACAGTGAGTTCTGTTTTTGCTTCTATTTTAGCTCAGAGAATGGATCGACTGAAGGGAGAGTGGATTCTAAAGAGGAAATAAGGACACATAATTTGGTTGACATGGAATGCAGAAATGTTGTCAGTGCCACATGCTGACCGCTCACTATCGGCTATTTCGGCAACTCCTGCCAGTAACTATAATTCTTTTTTTGTAATTACCTGACATTGTCAGAAGGTGAGGATCTCTATATCAATGTAAAAAGGCTTCCAAAACAGAAGTTTTATTGCCCAGATCGCAATTGATACATATCCTCATTACTAGTTCCAGCAAAGTTATATTGCCGCCTTCAGATCATTGGACAATTGAATTATAAATCCTGTAAGTGTGGCACATTGTCATCTGCCCATTGTAAACAAGGAGGTAAACTCATACAAAAGAGACCTCCGTGCAACACAAAGAACTCTAAAATAAATGCCATAACTGTATCAACAAAGGACAGAGGTGTCAAATACATCGGCTGAGCACATCCAGTGCTGTCAGATGTGTTATGTTGATAACCGGCTCCGTATTTGCTAAAAACTTGTCGCCTCTCGGACTCGCCTCACGATTAGATTCTGATGGGGCATATTCCTAATCAAAATAACATGGAGTAGTGTGTCCGCACCCAGTAAAGTCAGGATTCATCAACGGAACTTCCTTTTCGGGTGTTCTACTGTATCTGCACTTTAAAAGGAGAACCATGTGATAAACAGTGAGGACCAGGAGGTACTGTCCCTTAAATCAAAGTTAGCTGTAGTCACGACTGCGCACTTGGCTTACTAATGTTAAGAACGTGCGCACTATAGCAATACGCATTAGGATACGGCCTTGAAGTTAATTGCTTGCGATCTGCAGCGAGGATAGAGTGCAGACGTAAGCAGTGCTGCGAGAGCAAAAAGCTAGTTCATTCACAGAGGCGAGGCAAGGCCCCATTGCTGTGACGTACTCTCTGCGCAATCATAACGCGGCAGCCCTGTCTTAAGCGGATCACGTGTGTTCACGGTGGAACACACACACACACACACACACACACACACACACACACACACGGGGACGGCACGGAGGGGGGCGATGCTACATGTATACTATATCATCTTCGTAATATTTGTAAATGGCTTTTGTCTTCTTTTCTCTGTAGATACAGCGATACTGAGTCTGATCGTAATGTGTTCACTGTGTAGGCCAAATGTGAGAGTAAAAAAATACTATATATATATATATATATATATATATATATATATATATATATATATATATATATATATAAGAAGAATGGGTAGCTTTGAGGGATGAAGTAGCGAAGGCAGCAGAGGATCAAGTAGGTAAAAAGACGAGGGCTAGTATAAATCCTTGGGTAACAGAAGAAATATTGAATTTAATTGATGAAAGGAGAAAATATAAAAATGCGGTAAATGAAGCAGGCAAAAAGGAGTACAAACGTCTCAAAAATGAGATCAACAGGAAGTGCAAAATGGCTAAGCAGCGATGGCTAGAGGACAAATGTAAGGATGTAGAGGCTTGTCTCACTAGGGGTAAGATAGATACTGCCTACAGGAAAATTAAAGAGACCTTTGGAGATAATAGAACCACTTGTATGAACATCAAGAGCTCAGATGGAAACCCAGTTCTAAGCAAAGAAGGGAAAGCAGAAAGGTGGAAGGAGTATATAGAGGGTCTATACAAGGGCGATGTACTTGAGGACAATATTATGGAAATGGAAGAGGATGTAGATGAAGATGAAATGGGAGATACGATACTGCGTGAAGAGTTTGACAGAGCCCTGAAAGACCTGAGTCGAAACAAGGCCCCCGGAGTAGACAACATTCCATTGGAACTACTGACAGCCTTGGGAGAGCCAGTCCTGACAAAACTCTACCATCTGGTGAGCAAGATGTATGAAACAGGCGAAATACCTTCAGACTTCAAGAAGAATATAATAATTCCAATCCCAAAGAAAGCAGGTGTTGACAGATGTGAAAATTACCGAACAATCAGTTTAATAAGTCACAGCTGCAAAATACTAACTCGAATTCTTTACAGACGAATGGAAAAACTAGTAGAAGCCGACCTTGGGGAAGATCAGTTTGGATTCCGTAGAAATACAGGAACACGTGAGGCAATACTGACCTTACGACTTATCTTAGAAGCTAGATTAAGGAAAGGCAAACCTACGTTTCTAGCATTTGTAGACTTAGAGAAAGCTTTTGACAATGTTGACTGGAATACTCTCTTTCAAATTCTAAAGGTGGCAGGGGTAAAATACAGGGAGCGAAAGGCTATTTACAATTTGTACAGAAACCAGATGGCAGTTATAAGAGTCGAGGGGCATGAAAGGGAAGCAGTGGTTGGGAAAGGAGTGAGTCAGGGTTGTAGCCTCTCCCCGATGTTATTCAATCTGTATATTGAGCAAGCAGTAAAGGAAACAAAAGAAAAATTCGGAGTAGGTATTAAAATCCATGGAGAAGAAATAAAAATGTTGAGGTTCGCCGATGACATTGTAATTCTGTCAGAGACAGCAAAGGACTTGGAAGAGCAGTTGAATGGAATGGATGGTGTCTTGAAGGGAGGATATAAGATGAACATCAACAAAAGCAAAACGAGGATAATGGAATGTAGTCGAATTAAGTCGGGTGATGTTGAGGGAATTAGATTAGGAAATGAGACACTTAAAGTAGTAAAGGAGTTTTGCTATTTGGGGAGCAAAATAACTGATGATGGTCGAAGTAGAGAGGATATAAAATGTAGACTGGCAATGGCAAGGAAAGCGTTTCTGAAGAAGAAAAATTTATTAACATCGAGTATAGATTTAAATGTCAGGAAGTCATTTCTGAAAGTATTTGTATGGAGTGTAGCCATGTATGGAAGTGAAACATGGACGGTAAATAGTTCGGACAAGAAGAGAATAGAAGCTTTCGAAATGTGGTGCTACAGAAGAATGCTGAAGATTAGATGGGTAGATCACATAACTAATGAGGAAGTATTGACTAGGATTGGGGAGAAGAGAAGTTTGTGGCACAACTTGACCAGAAGAAGGGATCGGTTGGTAGGACATGTTCTGAGGGATCAAGGGATCACCAATTTAGTATTGGAGGACAGCGTGGAGGGTAAAAATCGTAGAGGGAGACCAAGGGATGAATACACTAAGCAGATTCGGAAGGGTGTAGGTTGCAGTAGGTACTGGGAGATGAAGAAGCTTGCACAGGATAGAGTAGCAAGGAGAGCTGCATGAAACCAGTCTCAGGACTGAAGACCACAACAATAATATATATATATATATATATATAATGTGTGTGTGTATGTGTTAACTTAATTCTACTAATACTGACGTGGTCCATAGCACAGTGGCATTACTGCTATTGTACAATGTTGGACATTACATACAGTTTCGAACGATGCCTCTTTGGGATGTCGTTATCTGCTAATCCCTAACGTTAAATAAAGATTCCTGGATTCAGTCTACAAAAGCTTCTGTAAAATTTTTGATTCATTTAATTTTTATTCAAGTGGAAATTGTGTTAATGATGATCTTACAAAATAAGTCATAAGGTATCCAGAACTTATTGAGAGAAAAGAAAAACAGAATAATAAAACACACAAGTATAATATCCCTGAACTAATGTAACGATGTAAACATTAACAGTATAATATAATAATAAATGTGCAATATAAAAATTTACTTCACTTTTCAGATCTAAGCTGAACGAAAAGGGAAGATGTCGATAAGTGCTCAGGCTGCATCCTTTACTTGCAAATAATGTGAATATTCAATTGACCAAAAAGTGTCGCTGTGAAAGACAACATCTCAAACCAAAATATTTATGCGTTAAACAATTATTCCGTTGTCGACCCTAGAAGAAGCCGAAAACAATTACGTGATAAATACTGACTAACTGAAACCCTCAGCTGCCGACAGGTGTTGTTGATATACCTCGAAGTGGACAGCTGAAAATGTGTGCCCCGACCGCGACTCGAACACAGGATCTCCTGCTTACATGACAGACGCTCTATCCATCTTAGCCACCGAGGACACAGATGAATAGCGCGACTGCAGGGACTTAACCCTTGCGCGCTTCCCGTGAGACTCACATTCCCAACTGTCCACAATTCTACATATATAATTTACTTTATAGACATTTGCCCATTCACTAATTACTCGCGCACGCTTTGGCGATTCCAACTATTCATCTGTGTCCTCGGTGGCTCAGATGTATAGAGCGTCTGCCATGTAAGCAGGAGATCCTGGGTTCGAGTCGCGGTCGGGGCACACATTTTCAGCTGTCCACATCGAGGTATATCAACAACACCTGTCGGCAGATGAGGGTTTCAGTTAGTCATCATTTATTCCAGGGAAAAGCTTCAGGTCAACAACAGTAATCTGTTCTTTCGAGAACAGTTACTGTCTTCATATATACAATTACGTGAGTCACTTTCGGTTAAAAACTAAAATACAATCCAGGTGCAAACAGTTATTTTCATCTATTTAATAAACTGCGTTGAACTAGCAACTAAGAAAGAATGACAGCAAATACTTACACTATAATTTATAATGTACTCAGATGAGGAAACCCTGCATTGCCGTCCTGGACAAGGTCCTAGTTGAGGTCCTCTGCTGTTGCTTGAGTGTGATCTGCTATGAATTTTCACGGGTGTGCCTGTGTCGTGGTGATGACTGTCCAGTGCTTATGCAGTATGGTGTTGTATTTGTGTTGTTACGGATGAAGGGAAGGGAGAAAGGGAAACCCGATGTCAACGCAGAGCT
The DNA here is from genome assembly GCF_021461385.2 of Schistocerca piceifrons. NCBI lineage: Eukaryota > Metazoa > Arthropoda > Insecta > Orthoptera > Acrididae > Schistocerca > Schistocerca piceifrons. The sequence goes on along the minus strand of NC_060139.1, from coordinate 309,233,876 downwards.
TACTCCTCTCGAGTAGTACGAAGGTTGCCGCCAAGTTTAACATCCCCTCCTCACCCGACGAACGGATCACCGTCAGCAGTGTCGCATGCGCTCGTTCTGAGAAACACGACAGAGAGGCTTGAAATTCGTCAACGCCATTGGTGCGAAGTCTGGGTGTCGAGAAATTTGCACCACTACCTCTCCTCTTGCCGACCAAATACTGGTGTTGAAAATGTGGGATTGGAACCACCCCCTCAGAGTCGAGTGGCGCTGACCGAGCGTGCCTTAGGGACTGTGGTTCAGGGACGAATGTCAGAAAAGTACAGATCATCGCTTGTAAAAGAACCACAGAATATCAATAAATCTTACCCGACAACGTAATACAGACACACCCAGTTAGTAATAACACACTTGTTAGTGGAACAACACAAAATTTTAACGATATTGAAAAGAAGGCGCCCATACTCTATCTGATCAAAAATAACAGACTCCTATATATTAGGAAATCGATCACAAGATGAGGACCCGCCAATATGAAAAGAAGTGGAGTATTGTGTTGCCAATTGAGACACAATATCACCACCCCTCAGAAGATCTCAATGACTTCGCACGTGGACTAGTCATTAGATGTAACCGGAAGAAAAAGTCCATCAGGAACAGTTAAACCAGTCTAAAGCTGCCCACGTCTACTGTTGATGATGTGTTTGTAAAGCGGAAACGTGAAGGAACATATATAGTTAAACAAAGACCAGGCAGTCCTCATCTGTTGACGGAAAGGGACAGTAGGGCATTGCGGAAACAGTCGGAAGGAATTACACTTGAGTTTCAAAGTGGTATTAACAGTTCAGATAGTACAGTGAATATGCGTAGAGAATTACAAAGCATTGGGCACAATGATCGAGCAGCTCCACCTCCAGAGAAGCCAAATATTTCTGTAGTCAGTGCTAAGCAAAGCTTGAGGGGGTGAGAAGATTGACGGCACTGTACAGTGGATGACTGGAAACGAGGGATTTGGCTCGATGAATCGTGCTAAACCTGTGGCAATGTGATGGTAGGGTTTGGGCTCGGTGAACGACTAGAGCACGGAGGATTTGGTGTTACGATATAGGGGTGTTTTTAGTTGTTAGGTTGTGGTCCCCTTAATGTGCTAAAAAAAGAAAGCTAAATGCGGAAGTATATGAATACATTTTATTTACTACATTGTATACTGCGTGCTGGAGAAGAACAGTTCGGAAACGATGATTGATTGTATCAGTGTGGTAATACACCCTGTCTCATAAAGCAGCATCTGTGAGACAGTCATTTGTTGCCTATAACATCTCTGTAGTCATTTCTGTATTCAGTGCTAAACGACACAGGTGGTGGTGTGGAGGAAGATGTTCCTGGACAGTGGATGATGGGAAGCGAGTGTCAGTCCGCTCCAGGAGTTTGGCTAATGCTGGAACTGGTCGTAGATGATGATGATGATGATGATGATGGTACCAATATGACAGTGCACCCTGGCATGAAGGAGCATCTTTGAGGTAATGGCTTGCACCAACTTGGAGAAACTAAACCTCTAAAAAAAAAAAAAAAAAAAAAAAAAAAAAAAAAAAAAAAAAAAACTTACATAAAAAATATTCCAGGTGAAAAGTTAATATTTTCAAAGAGGGCATTTGCCTGTGCTAAAATTGGTGACCCCCTAACCTCACCCCTTCCACCTCCCACACTCCGTGGTGAATTAGCTTTTTATTTTTAAATGGTAACTTTTTTACAGTGGATTCGATTTCTATGCCAAAATATACCTCAGGTTTATTCGAAACAGTCTTTACAACTCGTGGTAGATGGGTCTGTAATTGGCGCGAGAGTTACGGCGGTTGGTGTGGAGAACACACCAGAACGAGTCATCCTGTTCGTGAGATTCGAAGGGACTCACAGAAATCAACCCCGAAGGCAACAGAAAATTAAGTTAAGTTACAAGTATATTATTTGCCAGACTTCTACATGTCTAAACGAAAAAGTTTTTCTGTGCAATCAAATTACTAAAACTGAATTAAATTTTTAACATTAATATCAACTGTTTTAGAACAAAATACTTCACACATTTATGTAAACTGTAATTAGAACCCAATTTATCGGTTCTTCATTGCAAACATCGGAAAATTGAACTTCGTCGATTACAGTTCCATTACCACGAATGGCAAAACATGTTTTGGGTCAACCGCAAGCATTTTTTGGCGTAGAACACAAATAAAAAGTTGACTCCCGTTTGGAGGGGGGGGGGGGGGGGTAGTCACTTTCAGCACAGACCGATGTCCCCATTGAGAATATTAACTTTTCATCTGGCACATTTTTACACACGACGCGTACTGTTTTTTCGAGATATTTAATTGTTCCGAGCTAAGACTGAGAACTACATATGCAATGTAATGCTGCTTGTGAAGAAATCATCAGTGTGCAGATATAATAGTTGCGTTTATCCTGCCAGGTAAAATAAAACGTATAAATATGGACATTGGGAAACATATCTGGAGGCAACATACCATGCCTGCTTTGTGACTGTAAACATACTTCAGACACTATCATGCGTTCTTTTGATCATGGACGTGCTGCGCCGTTATGTTTGATTTTTACGGTAGCAATCTTTTAAAATATTCTCTTAATTACAAAACGAAATATATTCAAGCGAGTTTCTAATGAGATTTTTAATGAAATTTTATTTTCAAAATGCTTCTTGCTCCTCCACGACGTACGCAGGCACTTGAACAATTGTCTCTGGCAATGAGTTCCGCAGTGCTTTCATTCTGAGCTGCCTCTGCCCTCGACAGTGTTGTAGAAATTTCATCACGAGAGAGCCAGCCGCAGACCAGAATTAATCTGTCGGAGAAAGCGCGACTGAGAACCAGGCACAATGTTGGCGAGAACAAATGCTTTGTACAATAACGGCATTACGTTTCGTGTAGGCTCTCGCTCGCTTAAGTAAAACAAAGAGGACCACAAATTCTGCAATCTGACAACCCTAAAAGTTAAGTCCTAACCTTAGACGATTAATATAATTGGCGCTCAGTATTGAGAATTACCCAAACTTCCGATGTCTCAGTCCTGGAAAAATGCTGAGCGTACTGTCAAGAAAAGAAGCACTCTTCCGTAATTGTAAATGTATTGATTCGTTACTTGAAAGTGGTGGACGACACTAAAGTGTTCTCCCTTCTAGTTTCGGAGCGCTGGTGTCGGTCAGGTGAGGCACTGAGTACACTTGCTAGCAGTAATGTTTATTAATCAATATTCCCATAAACATTCCTGTAGCTGTACCGATTTCGATAGCATATTTTACAGGGCCCTATAAAGAAAATTAATATAAAACTGTATGATAAGTAAACATATTACGCCGATAAACTACAGAAGTACACTATGTGATCCAAAGTATCCGGAAACCTGGCTGAAAATGACTTAAAAGTACGTTACGCTATCCATCGGTAATGCTGGAATTCAATATGGTGTTGGCCCACCCTTAGCCTTGATGACAGCTTCCACTCTCGCAGGCATACGTTCAATCAGGTGCTGGATGGTTTCATGGAGAATGGCAGCCCATTCTTCACGGAGTGCTTTGAGGAGAGGTATCGATGTCGATCGGTGAAGCCTGGCACGAAGTCGGCGTTCCAAAACATCCCAAAGGTATTCTATAGGATTCAGATCAGGACTATGTGCAGGCCAGTCCATTACAGGGAGGTTACTGTCGTGTAACCACTGCGCCAAAGGCCGTGTATTATGAATAGGTGCTCGATCGTGTTGAAAGATTCAATCGCTATCCTCGAATTGCTCTTCAACAGTGAGAGCAAGAACGTGGTTAAAACATCAGTGTGGGCTTGTGCTGTGATAGTGCCACGCAAAACAATAAGGGGTGCAAGCCCCCTCCATGAAAAATACCACACCACACCGCACCACACCATAACACCACCACCTCCGAGTTCTACTGTTGGCACTACACACGCTGGCAGATGACGTTCACCGGGCATTCACCATACCCACAACCTGCCATCGGGTCGCCACATTGTGTGCCGTAATTCGTCACTCCACACAACGTTTTTCCATTGTTCAATCATCCAAAGTTTGCGCTCCTTACGAGGTGTCGTTTGGCATATACCGGCATGAAGATGTGTGGTTTATGAGCAGCTGCTCGACCATGAAATCAAAGTTTTCTTACCTCCTGCCTAACTGTCATAGCACTTGTAGTGAATCCCGATGCAGTTTGGAATCACCGGCCGCTGGAGCCGAGCGGTTCTTGGCGCTTCAGTCCGGAACTGCGCGACTGCAGGTTGGGCATGGATGTGTGTGATGTCCTTAGGCTAGTTAGTTCTAAGTTCCAGGCGACTGATCGACTGATGACCTCAGATGTTAAGTCCCATAGTGCTCAGAGCTATTTGGACTTTTTTTGAGCGCCCCATTTCTGCTCTCTCACGATGCCTAATGACTACTGAGGTCGCTGATATGGAGTACTTGGCAGTAGGTGGCAGCACAATGCACCTAATATGAAAAGCGTATGATTTTGGAGGTGTCCGGATATTTTTGATCACATAGTGTATGTTTTAAGAGTGGTACCATGGGTTATGTCTTGGCCTAAGAATGTGTCGTAAAATTCGTAGCGTCGTCATACAGGTGAGGCTCTAACGATAAGACTGACTAAACCTAGCTTTTACGAGTTGTATTTGTGTAAGTTTTGGCTGTAGTAAACTTTATATTCTGCAAAAGCTGCTGCAATTCTTCATTGCATCTAGAGAAAGACATCAGTCACGAAACCACCAAAGGTGCTATAATGTATGTTTATTTGTCGATAGCCAGCTTCGGTCAAGCGATCGCCTTCAAATCAAGGATATCATTACCCACATAAAAGGAATGTTTTGTAGCGATCGCCCCTCGGACCAGATTTTGGGCGCGAAAGTTGTGCAGGTGAGGTTGTGACTCTACTGGTGCACGAGGCCGACGTCAAGTGCTGGAGTGGATGACTAACAGACGCCCTACGGCGTCAGTGAGACAGCAGTATCTGGAGTGACGTATGTTTACTGCGACCGTGTACAGAATTAAGTCTTCTGAGCTGCAGTCGGTGCCCAAGCGCCAAGCACGCGTCACGAAGTAGTGCAGACTTGATAGGCACATCATGTGCAAGCCGCATGTACGACGGAAAGCACACGCCCACTTAAAGGCGATTCACTCATTGCTTAACCACGAATCAACGCACCACCACACACTGGCGTCGCGTTATATCTGGCACTGATAGACCAGTGCTAGAATACGCGTCCGCAGTGTGGGAAATGCAGTCGATTGCCACATACATCGTCTCCAAGGCGTGCAAGGTTGAGCCCTGTGACTAGACTTGCACCTTTGGAGAGACTGCCCAACCAGAGTCCTGCATGAAGAAATGGGAATTCCCGTGATTAGGGCCCGTGGTCTAGGGGTAGCGTCTTTGATTCATAATCAAAACGTCTTCGGTCCCGGGTTCGATCCCCGCCACTGCCTAAATTTTGATAAATAATCAGCATTGGCGGCCGAAGACTTCCGGCATAAGAAGTCAGCCTCATTCTGCCAACGGCCTTGTCAAAGAGGGCGAAGGAGCGGATAGAGGTTCAGGGCACTCTCTTGTCCTAGGGGTGGGAAATTGCCCCTAAAGGCGGAAGAATCAGCAATGCAGAAGGCAATGGAAACCACTGCATTAAAGACACGTAACGTGTATCCACAGGACATGTGGCCTGTATTTGAAGAAGTGTCATGATGATATCTCCATTGGCAAAATATTCCGGAATAGTCCCCCATTCGGATCTCCGGGAGGGGGCTGCCAAGGGGGAGGTTACCATGAGAAAAAGATTGAATAATCAACGAAAGGATAACGTTCTACGAGTCGGGGCGTGGAATGTCAGAAGCTTGAACGTGGTAGGGAAACTAGAAAATCTGAAAAGGGAAATGCAAAGGCTCAATCTAGATATAGTAGGGGTCAGTGAAGTGAAGTGGAAGGAAGACAAGGATTTCTGGTCAGATGAGTATCGGGTAATATCAACAGCAGCAGATAATGGTATAACAGGTGTAGGATTCGTTATGAATAGGAAGGTACGGCAGAGGGTGTGTTACTGTGAACAGTTCAGTGACCGGGTTGTTCTAATCAAAATCGACAGCAGACCAACACCGACAACGATAGTTCAGGTATACATGCCGACATCGCAAGCTAAAGATGAACAGATAGAGAAAATGTATGAGGATATTGAAAGGGTAATGCAGTATGTAAAGGGGGACGAAAATCTAATAGTCATGGGCGACTGGAATGCAGTTGTAGGGGAAGGAGTAGAAGAAAAGGTTACAGGAAAATATGGGCTTGGGACAAGAAATGAAAGAGGAGAAAGACTAATTGAGTTCTGTAACAAGTTTCAGCTACTAATAGCGAATACCCTGTTCAAGAATCACAAGAGGAGGAGGTATAATTGGAAAAGGGCGGGAGATACGGGAAGATTTCAATTAGATTACATCATGGTCAGACAGAGATTCCGAAATCAGATACTGCATTGTAAGGCGTACCCAGGAGCAGATATAGACTCAGATCACAATATGGGAGTGATGAAGAGTAGGCTGAAGTTCCTGACATTAGTCAGGAAGAATCAATACGCAAAGAAGTGGGATACGGAAGTACTAAGAAATGATAAGATACGTTTGAAGTTCTCTAACGCTATAGATACAGCAATAAGGAATAGCGCAGTAGGCAGTACAGTTGAAGAGGAATGGACATCTCTAAAAAGGGCCATCACAGAAGTTGGGAAGGAAAACATAGGTACAAAGAAAGTAGCTGCGAAGAAACCACGGGTAACAGAAGAAATACTTCAGTTGATTGATGAAAGGAGGAAGTACAAACATGTTCCGGGAAAATCAGGAATACAGAAATACAAGTCACTGAGGAATGAAATAAATAGGAAGTGCAGGGAAGCTAAGACGAAATGGCTGCAGGAAAAATGTAAAGACATCGAAAAAATATGATTGTCGCAAGGACAGACTCAGCATACAGGAAAGTCAAAACAACCTTTGGTGACATTAAAAGCAACGGTGGTAACATTAAGAGTGCAACGGGAATTCCACTGTTAAATGCAGAGGAGAGAGCAGATAGGTGGAAAGAATACATTGAAAGCCTCTATGACGGTGAATATCTGTCTGATGAGATAGAAGAAGAAACAGGAGTCGATTTAGAAGAGATAGGGGATCCAGTATTAGAATCGGAATTTAAAAGAGCTTTGGAGGACTTACGGTCAAATAAGGCAGAAGGGATAGATAACATTCCATCAGAATTTCTAATATCATTGGGGGAAGTGGCAACAAAACGACTATTCACGTTGGTGTGTAGAATATATGAGTCTGGCGATATACCATCTGACTTTCGGAAAAGCATCATCCACACAATTCCGAAGACGACAAGAGCTGACAAGTGCGAGAATTATCGCACAATCAGCTTAACAGCTCATGCATCGAAGCTGCTTACAAGAATAATATACAGAAGAATGGAAAAGAAAATTGAGAATGCGCTAGGTGACGATCAGTTTGGCTTTAGGAAAAGTAAAGGGACGAGAGAGGCAATTCTGACGTTACGGCTAATAATGGAAGCAAGGCTAAAGAAAAATCAAGACACTTTCATAGGATTTGTCGACCTGGAAAAAGCGTTCGACAATATACAATAGTGCAAGCTGTTCGAGATTCTGAAAAAAGTGGGGGTAAGCTATAGGGAGAGACGGGTCATATACAATATGTACAACAACCAAGGGGGAATAATAAGAGTGGACGATCAAGAACGAAGTGCTCGTATTAAGAGGGGTGTAAGACAAGGCTGTAGCCTTTCGCCCCTACTCTTCAATCTGTACATCGAGGAAGCAATGATGGAAATAAAAGAAAGGTTCAGGAGTGGAATTAAAATACAAGGTGAAAGGATATCAATGATACGATTCGCTGATGACATTGCTATTCTGAGTGAAAGTGAAGAAGAATTAAATGATCTGCTGAACGGAATGAACAGTCTAATGAGTACACAGTATGGTTTGAGAGTAAATCGGAGAAAGACGAAGGTAATGAGAAGTAGTAGAAATGAGAACAGCGAGAAACTTAACATCAGGATTGATGGTCACGAAGTCAATGAAGTTAAGGAATGCTGCTACCATGGCAGTAAAATAACCAATGACGGACGGAGCAAGGAGGACATCAAAAGCAGAGTCGCTATGGGAAAAAAGGCATTTCTGGCCAAGAGAAGTCTACTAATATCAAATACCGGCCTTAATTTGAGGAAGAAATTTCTGAGGATGTACGTTTGGAGTACAGCATTGTATGGTAGTGAAACATGGACTGTGGGGAAACCGGAACAGAAGAGAATCGAAGCATTTGAGATGTGGTGCTATAGACGAATGTTGAAAATTAGGTGGGCTGATAAGGTAAGGAATGAGGAGGTTCTACGCAGAATCGGAGAGGAAAGGAATATGTGGAAAACACTGATAAGGAGAAGGGACAGGATGATAGGACATCTGCTAAGACATGAGGGAATGACTTCCATGGTACTAGAGGGAGCTGTAGAGGCCAAAAACTGTAGAGGAAGACAGAGATTGGAATACGTCAAGCAAATAATTGAGGACGTAGGTTGCAAGTGCTACTCTGAGATGAAGAGGTTAGCACAGGAAAGGAATTCGTGGCGGGCCGCATCAAACCAGTCAGTAGACTGATGACCAATAAATAAATAAATAAATAAATAAACAGACTGCCCAACGGTTCTATGAGATGTCGCAGCGGTCTGAAAATAGGCTAATTTCGAGTCAGGAGTTTCAAAACGACGTGTCACGCGCTCACGACACAGGAAGAGCAGGAACAGTTTCAAAAACTTAATAGTGCTCAAACAATACAGTCAGGACTGTCATTTAGGAAAACAGGTAGTAGCCTTCTCAGAGTCGTGACGTCACTGCCAGGCTCCTACGGCAGCGTGCTGGGGTGGTGGCGGCGAGGAGACGCCACTCGCCCAGACGTTCCGCTATGACCTAATGTGGTTTCCACGTCGGCGTTCTCGCAGATAGACGTGCGCTTAACCTTCAATTGGGGATGTGGGGTGTTCACAGCACCCCAGGTGTAAAAGTTCACTGGTATTTAGTGAAATATGTTGGTCACACTGTTGAGCGCCTTTTTACCTTTGTTCAAAGGGATGCGCATTGTTGGGAAACCATTGTTAATGTTTTTAAAAGTACGCAACACTGTACACAACAAGGTTTTAAATGATGGGGTGCTGATAACACCCCACCTACCTAGTTGTGCGACTTCCTGTGTTGAGCAGTGTACATCATGATGTCACATGAGGAGGAGCAAAAACGTCTTAGAAGGCTGTTGGAGGAAGTTTTTAATGAAGATGAAGACTGTGAGAGTTCAGAGTTTGAAGATTCGGATGACAATGAAGAACAATGTGATGAAAGTGATCATGCAACTGCAAGTGATCAATCTGATAAGGATGCTAGTTCAGATACAGCTTCCCTCCTTTCCAGTAACACCAGAGAGGTTTATGCTTGGTAAGTATAAAGTAACTAAATGGATGACTACACCTAAGCTTAATAATATCAGAATAAGGAAGCAAAATATGGTAACTCTGCTTCCTGGTGCCAAACTAATTGCTAAAGACTACAAGACTGCTGTAGAATTCTTTGATGTGTTCATAAATGAGCAAATAATTCGCCCAATAGTAGAGTGCACCAACCTTTATATTGATCGCATTGAGGCCTTCTACAAGAACAAAAATGGATGTCAGAAAACAGATGTAATAGAAATACGATCTTTCATTCGGCTACTTATAATTGCTGGTTCTTATAGAGCAGCTAAAATGAATTTACTTTTTTCACAGGGACTAGGAGTAGAAATATTTCACACTACTATGTCACTGGGCAGATTTTTGTTCCTCATGAGGTGTTTGAGATTTGATAATATTCATGATAGGGGGCAACGTAAGGAACTGGATAAAATGGCTGCAATACTGGAAGTATTTCACCTTGCTCAACGAAAACTGCAGAAATGCATACAGCCTGGGAAGTTACACCACAATTGATGAACAACTGGTTCCCTTCAGAGGTAAACGCCCCTGTTTTGTGTGTATTCCTAGCAAACCTGCTAAATATGGAATAAAAATACAGACATTATGTGATGCAAGGATTTTGTATACATCTCAAATGGAAGTACATGCGGGAAAACAGCCTGAAGGACCTTTCCAAGTTTCTAATACAGGTAAAGATGTCGTTTTGAGACTTACTGAGGGGATACAAGGAAATGGAAGAAATATAACAACAGATAACTGGTACACTAGTATCTTGCTTGCTGAAGAATTACTGAAAAAGCGCTAACACTTGTTGGCACAATGAGAAAAAAATAAGCCTCAGCTTCCTACTGAAATGATTGTCATAAATGGGAGAGAAACTGCAAGTACAATTTTTGCTTACTAAGGGGACATCACTTGCCTTTCATATGTACCTAAAAAAGGTAAAAATGTTATACTGCTGTCAACAATGCATCCATTACCTTCTACAACCTTACAAAAGGTGGGGCTGACACAGTTGACAAGTTGTGTGCAACAAACACCATAGCAAGAAGAAGAAACCATGGCCATTAGACGTGTTCTTTCAAATGGTAGATTTTGCTTGCATTAATGCTCGAGCTATAATGAAGAGCAAAATCCCCAGTTTTGCTATGGAAAGAAGGCAATTTATAAGACAGGTGGAGCAGGAGCTTGTGCATCCTCAGGTTTTAAAAAGAGCTTCAAAGTCGGCTGTACCAAGATCCATCCAGCTGAAGGATTTATTCCAGCAGTTCAAAGTAATAAACACACATCAGGAAGACGAACAGTTTGTCCAAGAAATGCTGACAAAAACACCAAGTTCTTCTGATTCAAGTGTAACCAATTTGTGTGTTTAAATCATATGAAAAAACATTTGCAGTAAATGTATCAATTTAGAATATTCTTCCAGTGATGATGAAAATGTTCAGTGTTCAAATGTGATTTTTCTCTAGACTTTAGACATGAATGATTGTTTTAAGTTATTAATGTCTGTTGCTTTGGCTGTTAACATCTCTCTAATTTTAAAGTGGTTATAGCTTTTCTTGTTTGATTTGAAAAATGGTATGTATACAAAACCATTTCACACATGCTATTGGTTTATCAATTACGGATAATTATTCGAGTATCTTAGTGATTAAAATTGTACTTAAATGAAATAATAAGACTAAATGCAATGTTTATTTTATAATAAACAATTTAAAAAATCGAAACCTCAGTATCATATTTATGTAGGGTACTGTGAACACCCCACGAGTCTACTTACGTTATAAATGCTCACTTCCCCAGTTAAAGGTTAAGCGGATGTCATGAAGACGAAAGCCTAGATCGGCGACACAGGGTACAACCAGTAAGGCGGTGCCATTATCAGCCAGACGGCGGTCATCCGGTGTAACGCCCAACAGGTTTTAGGCGAAAGCTTGCAGTCACTCGGTACGGCCTCTCACCGCGGGAAGCTGCAGGTTCGCTCACATCATCTTCAGCCATTTTTGTGGCAGCCATGCAGCCTGCAGTGGCAGCTTTCAGTGGCTAAGTTCCACTACAGTTGGCTGGCTGTGTTCTCGGACACTAAGTCTTTTTATGTAGCAGGCAGCACATCACGATTCGCCAGTCGGGTTGATCGGTAATTAGCGAAACTGTCATTCAGTCGGAATCAGTAATAGAGACGGAACAGACAGACACTAACAATGAGGCTTTGGACACGGTCGTATTTAAAGCAGTCATTTTCTCCCATTATTCGGAGGCGTCGGTGGACGTGTCCCCACCGTGGTGTCTCAGTTATTGCCCGTTCCACTTTTCTTCACATCTTCCGCCCGTAGTAGGATTCAGTGGAACGGCAGAGCATGGAGGTTACATGTAATAGCTCTGTAGTTCAAGGCTCGCCAAGTAACGCTGTCGGTGCTGTCATGCTGCGCAGTTCGCGCTTCTTGATTACAGATCGCCTGGACGTGCCAAGTGTATAAAGAGCGACGACGCTCTACCCTCAGCAACTCAGAACTCCTCGTGCCCCAGATACCGATTGTGACACATGGTATGAGCCAGAACTGTCTCTCTGTCGTCGTTGCCAAGTAATAACTTTAAAATTTATTGCGCACCCAGGAATCGAATTTGCTATGCAACAGTCTCCCTCCTTCCAGAAATTAGTCCCGGATTTTGGTTTGGTGGACCCAGAATAACTGCAGTTACGTAGATTGCATTGACACTAATTCATACCGTGCAACCCCGCTTAATATTTCTTTGCTGGGTTCTGCACTCTAATACGGCCGAGATTCAACTCATTGCATATGCTATCATTCAGTTACAAATATTGATACAATTTAGTTCCTATATCTTAGTTGTTGCGTCAGGCCATTCGACGGGGATATGGTGCAAACGTAGAGACCCGGAGGATTGGCAGGTTTAAGCCTCAAGCTTAGGTAGGGCACACAAGTTGCTATAAATAACACGGCTATGTTAGTAGTAGAAACACTTTAGTGAAATGACAGATGTGTCCGAACATCAGTTTCGTATTAAAACGCTCCTTTTCTGATGCAATTAGGTTGTCTCTTGAGTGTAGAATTCAGAGTAGCGTTAAGAAAGGTTAGATTTTGGATAGGTAAGATATTTCAACTTCTTCTGTCCAATTTAACATTGGTGTTGGTAATTTGATACTAGTTATAGTTAGCCCTGCCTATAACCCAAGTCGTGCCATTCTGATACCACTGTTCTGAAACTCCATTGTTGCCCCTGGGTTTCCCATCTACATTAACAGCAAATGATTACAGGCTGCGATGTGAAGACTAAGTAACTCCAGTAGATAACGCTTTTCTGAAAATGTTCGCATCGAGCTCACAGCTGAACCAAGCACGATAGCGCATCTGTGCAGATCCTTCTAGTCGGACAAATGGTGGAGATTCCTGTTCCGGAGCCTCACAACTCCATCAGTGTCATAAGGGCATGTGCATCTCCTCGGCCCGAGATCACGACCACTTCCTCAGACTGTAGTTTCTCTCACTTACTCATGGCTTCCCGTTCATCGATCATGGATGGACGGTGTAAACTGATAATTAGCGTTTCTACTGACTGCCGGGAATCCTTGCTTTCTGTCTTTACCTCTACAGTTGCCATGTGATGGAAGAGAGCTAGATTCTCATGTGTTACCTACGCTGAAGAGCCAAAAAACTGATACATCTGCCTAATATCGTGTAGGTCCCCCTTCCCCCGCGAGCACGCGAAAGTGCCGCAACACGACGTGGCGTGGACTCGACTAAAGTCTGAAGTAATGCTGGAGGGAATTGACCATTAATCCTGCAGGCTGTCCATAAATCCGTAAGAGTACGAGGGGGTGGAGATCTCTTCTGAACAGCGTGCTGGAAGGCATCCCAAATATGCTTGACAATGTTCACGTCTGGGAAGTTTGGTGGCCAGCGGAAGTGTTTAACCCCAGAAGAGTTTTCCTGGAGCCAATATGTAGCACTTCTGGACGTGTGGGTGTCGCATTGTCCTGCTGGAATTTCCGAAGTCCATCGGAATGACATGAATGGATGTAGGTGGTCAGACAGGATGCTTACGTACGTGTCACCTATCCGAGTCGCATTTACACGTATCAGGGGTCCCGTATCACTCCACCTGCAATTGCCTGCAAACGCCCCACACCATTACAGAGCCTCCACCAGCCTGAACAGTCCCCTGCTGACATGCAGGGTCGATGGATTCAGGAGGTTGTCTCCATACCTGCACACGTCCATCCTCTTGTTGACAGGAACAGGCGTGTGGCGTAAAGCTTCGTGTCGTGCAGTCATGAAGGGTACACGAGTGGTCCTCTGGCTCCGAAGCCCATACCGATGATATTTCGTTGAATGGTTCGCGCGCTAACACTCGTTGATGGGCCAGTGTTGAAATCTGCAGTAATTTATGGAAGGGTTGCATTTGTGTCACGTGGGACGATTATCTTCAGGCGTTTTTGGTCCCGTTCCTGCAGGATTTTTTTCCAGCCGCACCGATGTCGGAGATTTGATGTTTCACCACTTTCCTGATATTCACTGTACACTCGTGAAATGGTCGTTCGGGAAAATCCCCACTTCATCGCTACCTCGGACATACTGTGTCCAATCGCTCTTGCGCCGATTATAACACCACGTTCAAACTCACTTAAATCTTGTTAATCCGTCATTATAGCAGCAGTAACCGATCTAACAACTGAACCAGACAACTTTATAGCAACTAGTTTAGGGGCATTCATTATCATTGTGTCTTATACGGAGAAACATAAGTTTCGCGACACACCCGACATGTATTCGCGATACAGAAGTTGAGAAACGGTGGACTGGGGGAACTCGGAAGCCATTACGGTCACGACGACATCGTGGTGAGAGACCCCTTAAATGATGCTGTGCTGGGGTGAGAAAGGGTCATGTTGGATGGCCATTCAGAGCTTCACATTTTCGTCGGTGGTCGGCGAAATTTTGCTGTCGCCTCATGTGCTAAGCTTTAGAGGTGCAGCTGGTGCATACTTGATTTTCTAGGAGGAGAGAACGGTATGAATATCAATGGTTCCGATGAAACGCCAGTACTAAGCAAATAAGGGAAAACTGAAAGGTAGAAGGAATATATACAGGGGAGGGGGGGTCGATAGGTCGATATCAGGGAAACAAACTTGAGGAAGTATCTTTGCTATTTAGTTTACGTTAAAATCCATATCGGTTCGATCAACTTGCACAACGTATTGGTTGGAATTGTATTTGAACTTACAGTAAAAGTAGTGACGTCACACTAGTCGGCCTGTCCGCCACACTTAGCAAACGCTGGGCTCCGTGCAGAGCCCACGGGAAATCAAGTCTATTGAAAAGGTAGCCACTAAAGGTCTTAATTGTGGCGTGTGCTATCGAGAACGTGCATGCATTTAAACACGCAGTCATGAATTACGAAACGCGTCTGAAATAGTTACTCGCTCCCCGCCGGAGATAGCTGCTAGTACTCAGACCTGCAGTGTCACGTGCTTGTGACGTACGCGCCACAACCCTTCTTCGCGAGGGCCTCGTGTTGTTGTGAGGAGTGTTTGGACTTGATGTAGTCGCCGACTTCCGTAATGTGAGAAGCACGAGTAATAAATTTTCTTTTTGATACGGCACTGACGACAACTTGCAAAACTTCACCTATCGAACAAACCAGAGTGATCAAGGTGAAAGAAATCCGGTAAGTAAAATTAAGGTTTGTCATCGTTGTTGGCATTGGAGACGAGGGGCAAGTATGGGGCAAATATCGGCTGTATCCTTTTGAGAAAAACACCTCGCCTTAAATACTTTTGAAAATCTCTAGAAATCCGATTTTTTATCTCTGCTTGGAAATTTTAACGCCGAACTTTCAGAGTGCTAGTCCTGTGTGATCTTAAAGTAGTGCGCTAGGGTAGTATGCAGAACAGTCTCCGTCCGGGTATGCGGATATCTAAGGGTTTCTTAAGCAAGAAGTCCTCAAGCGCTATTTTTCTCCATCCTTAGCTTGTGCTCCATTTTAAATTACCACTATGTTAAGAGACACGGTCGAAGCGATTGAAGACACGTTTGTACTCAGGTCTTGAAGATGGTCAAAAAATGGCTCTGAGCACTATGGGACTTAACATCTGAGGTCATCAGTCCCCTAGAACTTAGAACTACTTAAACCTAACTAACCTAAGGACATCACACACATCCATGCCCTAGGCAGGATTCGAACCTGCGACCGTAGCGGTCACGCGGTTCCAGACTGAAGTGCCTAGAACCGCACGGCCACACCGGCCGGCGAAGATGGTCATCATAGAATTTAATTACCTGGTGGAAAATGTTACCCGTAACTTGAAAACATATAAAAAATTTTAAAAACTTCCCTGGATCAGTGCTACTACAATGTCGCAACTCCTTACACGCTGTTACCTTCCTTCGTCTCAGAGCGGGGTGCACAAAATCTTTGTAGTACTCAGTACGTACAATTACAAGAGAAACTCATTCGTCATGCTTGTCACTGAAACAAAAACGGATTGAAATTTAGAGCAGGTTAGATAGATAATCACTGCACCAACAAGTTTGTGGGGTGGTAATCCAAATGTGTTGCGGACATCTGATCAATGAAATTATGTCTGAACGAAAAATTCGCGCCTGAACGTCCGTATCGTCTTGCTATCAAGCGTTGCTCTCCAGTATATTACACAGGCGCGGATGAAAGGTTCGGCTTTGATGGGGTGGTGTGGGGGTTTACATCAGTGCGCAGAACATCGGTTTAACATAGCTTTCAAGATTGCAGTTCATAAATATTGCATAAGTTGGTATTATTGTGGTTTGTTTGGTGCAACAACAATGAAAATTGCGTCAGAAGTAGTTGGGAGCTTGAGGAAAAGGCACGTGATTTTTCGCTGTATACTCTAACATAAAATTGGCAAGATACAGAAATGGACACTACGGGGGTCTCTGGTACTGTGACTGTTGAAAACCAGAGGCCGCACGCACATAAAGATCGAAACTTTACGCGGCAAAAACCCGTCAGGAGGCTACAGTGCGTTAAGTGAAGTTCGTGGTGAGTTTATAGTGGACCGTAGTATAGTTCCACGTTGGGTTAATAGTTTTCTTGACTGTAAAATAGGTATATACGAAAATCAAAGACCCGGAAGGCCAAGAACATCAACAGATGAACCAAGTGTGAAACTTGTGACAGATGCTCTTGAAGAAGATCGCAGTGCGTCGTGTGAGGAACACTCTGAAGCCACGGCAATTCCCCCCAAAATCAGTATTACATATCCTGACAAATGATTTAAAGAAGAGGAAAAATTTCTGCGAGATGGGTGTTGAGTTGCCAGACGTGCGGTATTTCCCGGGACGCACTGTGTTTCCTGCCAAATTTTAAATGTCCACCGGGACAGTCTCTGTCCCGTATTTCAACCATGTTCGATTATTATTATTGCGAAATCTTTTGCGCTACAGCTTGTAAATACCTTTCATGTACGCGCGTACCGCATGTAGGTACGACTAGCTGGGCTATCAGTCTGACAGTGCCGGGCGGGGACGATATTCACCGATTCCCACCATAGCGCGCCGCGTCTCACTTTCTTTCTATAATTTTGTATTCAGCATTTTTGTTTGTTTGCTGACTCGTTTAAATGCTGTGTCAACGCATGTTAACACTTCTGGAAGGATTTTTTAATTCCATTATTGTCATTCTAGTTTAAAACTTCGTTCATTGTTTTGCGAGAACTGCTGAGTGTTGAACGCGTTACGCTTGTAAATTATTTCTAAAACTGTAGACAGGATAAATGATTTAAGTGACTGCGACCCAGATAATTCGTCAAGAAATGGAGTAATACCTTCCCAAAAAAAGGCTTACTAAGTATAATCCGAACTCGGAAAATAGTTATTCCTGGTTAAGACAAGTAAAAGGAAACTTTTACAAGACGCAGTGATTATCTATTTAACCTGCTCTAAACTTAAATCCGTTTTTGTTTCAGTGACAAGCGTGACGAATGAGTTTCTGTCACCTGTGCAATAAAGATTTCTCGTGTGCTCATGGAGGCATTGTTGATGTAAAACATGCATGTACTAAATCTCAGATGACTGTAAGAGCAACGAAGCATGAAGTACTTTACCTAATATTTCTCGAAGCCTTCCTCGGAGACGGAAAAGATTACTGCTGGAGAACTCGCATCTGTTTATCGCACGTTAAAACATTCTGTTAGACACAATAGTGTGGATCTGCAGTGAAACAAAAATAGTTCAAAGTTTTAATTGCAGAAGAACAAAAGCGGAAGCTAGTGCATGCGAAGTATTGGCCAAAGGATCTGTTAAAAATGTTTTGAAGAAAAATCTATACTTCTCTATAGCGACAGGTACAAATAATAAAAAAACCAGAACATTTCCAATTTGCTTATGATTTTATGATTACGATACTAGGGTTTAAACCGTCTACTGGAATTGGTAGAATGAAATAATTTTGCAAACCAAGTTACGAAGTAATTAAGACATATTGGAGAAGATTGTCTTCATTTAAAGTTTCGGCTTTCGCCGCTGACAACACTGATGTAAACTTTGATAGAAACCATTCCATCTATATACTTATTTTAGCCGAAAATGATAAAATTGTCAAAGCAGGTTGCCCGGTCAATATTCTTCACAATGCAGCAAAATAAAGTCCTGATAAACTTGAAGTGGATGTAGAAAGATTGATACTGAAAATTTGCAGTCACTTCAGTATATCTGCGAAACGAAGGACGGACTTGAAACTCCATGTTGAAGCGAATGAGATGCAACGGGATTGTGTGTCACTTGTGTCATACATCTGTCCGCGAGATTTTCACAGCCCTAAACATCCCTAGGTCCACTGTTTCCGATGTGATAATGAAGTGGAAACGTGAAGGGACACGTACGTACAGGCTGGCCTCGTCTGTTGACTGACAGAGACCGCCGACAGTTGAAGAAGATCGTAGTGTGTAATAGGCAGACATCTATACAGAGCATCACACGAAATTCCAAACTGCATCAGGATCCACTGCAAGTACTATAACACTTGGGCAGGAGGTGAGAGAACCTGGATTTCGTGGTCGAGCGGCTACTCATAAGCCACACATCACGCCGGTAAATGCCAAACGACGCCTCGCTTGGCGTAAGGAACGTAAACATTTGACGATTGAACAGTGGAAAAACGTTGTGTCGAGTGACGAATTACGGTACACAATATGGCGATCCGATGGCAGGGTGTGGGTATGGCGAATGCCAACGTGTGTAGTGCCAACAGTAAAATCCGGAGGCAGTGGTGTTATGGTGTGGTCGTGTTTTTCATGGAGGGGGCTTGCACCCCTTATTGTTTTGCGTGGTACTATCACAGCACAACCCCACACTGATGTTTTAAGCACGTTCTTGCTTCCCGCTGTTGAAGAGCTATTCGAGCATAGCGAGTATAAGACGATCGAACACCTGTTCGTAATGTACGGCCTGTGGCGGAGTGGTTACAAGACAGTAACATATCTGTAATGGACTGGCCTGCACAGAGTCCAGACCTGAATCCTATAGAACACATTTGGGATGTTTTGGAAACGCCGACTTTGTGCCAGGCCTCACCGACCGACATCGATACCTCTCCTCAGTGCAGCACTCCGTGAAGAATGGGCTGCCATTCCCAAAGAAACCTTCCAGCACCTGATTGAACGTATGCCTGCGAAAGTGGAAGCTGTCATCAAGGCTAAGGGTGGGCCAACACCGTACTGAATTTCATCGTTACCGATGGAGGGCGCGACGAACTTATAAGTCACTTTCAGCCAGGTGTCCGGATACTTTTGATCACATAGTGCAGATTAGTAAGTGGATGCCGTGTTTTTGAAATACCTTGCCATTTTCGAGACTTCGTATTCATGCTACTTTATTTGCTGAAATTACGAAATGGATACATATAATAATATAAAAGCTTCAATTTATTTTCTGTTTTGCGGGTCGTCATGACACCGCACTTTCCTCAACGTCCCGCCGCCCCATCCCCTTCGCCCTCCGGTACTTAGGTAACATTGAGCGCTTCGTTGTTTGCTGAGTACTCGTGACTCGACGGACGGGCTTACTGCTGTGTACGTCTTTCGAACGGGTCGTGTTTTGCTTTATAAGAGCAAAGAACGCTTTCTTGTTGTAGGCTAATACTTTTTGGAACCTGCGTGTAAAGGACTTCAGTTACTAATTTGAGCGATAGTTGGCAAACGCACGGAAGGACCTGAAAGAACTGCTTTCAGGTACTTTATCCCAGTTGTCGTGCTGTACTAGCATATTCGTTCCTGAAAATTGAACCATGTAAATATCTTTCGTTAACATTTATTGTTGTCAGTTTATCATTTCATATCTTAATTTGGATATCCTTCGCTGCCTTCACGCTGCGAATATTGGATGGCACTCACTAAAACTACTTTCAAAATATCTTCTGGCAGTTTCTGAGCAGAGGCTGTGGAATGACTGTCTTTGTTCAGGAGATATAAAGCGCCCTGTTAAAAGCACACGAGGCTCTGTGAGGCTCTTCTCAATGCAGGTCTATTGTTTAAAAAATGTGATAACTTGAAGGTGAACACCGCCCTGTGCAAAGTATGAGAGCTGTTGCTAACATAAATAGATACAATGTGATGCGCGCTGGCGAAATGACTCTATATCATTTGTGACCAGTCATTCACGAGAGTCAGTGCATCTTTCGAAATTCTATGAGAATCAGTCAGGAACAATTTAATAGGCAAGGGGACAATAAAATATCCTTAGGGAGACTGTATACTAATATACAAAGGGAATCCTTATTAGCAAAAAGCTCGAAACGTTCATGAACGATTTGCTTCAATTTTTAATTGGTACCATAAGAAACATTCGCACGGACGTAACTACATGCTGGTTGATTCAGTTGGCCATACCAATGACGTTTAACCCAACGCGTAATGTTATATCTGGCCTTTAAAAACAACGCGCGAGATTCTGATATTCTCTCGCTCGCTACGCCCCAGCAATTACTCCTACAGAAAAATCAGTAGGACGTTTTTGTACGAGGGACGTTCAGTAAGTAATGTAACACATTTCCTGGCCCATTTCGGTCTTAAAAATGCGAAATTTGTTGTGGGACATCGTGGAATATTCGCGCAGCCACAATAGTTGCACGAACTTCCGATAGGTGGCAGCGCTATACGTAGCCTTCAAAATGGCGTCTGTAAGGAGGTGTGTTTTAAATAGTTTCCGGTGGAAAACCAGAGCATCACAGATATTCAGAGGCACTTGCTGAACATCCACAGAGAACTGGCAATGAACAAAACGACTGTTGAGTCGTTGGGTGAGGCATCTGTCATCGCAACAAGATCGCGCAAACCTGTCCGATCTGCCTTGAGCCCGCAGACCGCACACTGCTGTTACTGCTGCAAAATGTTAGTCACCACAAAAATGCAAACGAACGTCACCTCCATGACACCCCTAGGCCTCACATGTCTTCGCACCCGAGAGGAGATCGCAAAACTTCATTTGACTATTCTTCCTCATCCACCCTACAAGATGGATCTCGCACTTTCATTTAGGCCCAGTGAAAAGGTGCACTCCGCATGGAGGAGTACGTAGATGATGGGAAGGTTATTCATACATCAGGCCGTTGGTTCCACGTCGACCAGGTAGAGTGGTACCATGCAGGCATACAGGCTCCCCCAGTAAGGTGGCATAAGATCGCCGCATTGAACGGAGATTGTATTGAAAAATAGGTTTTCGTAGCCAAAAGAGTGGGGAATAATGTAGTATATCAGAATCCTGAATAAAAACAACCTACTTTCAGAGGAGAAAAATATTTCCATTACTTATTGAACGCCACTTGTAGAAAATTTAAATGTAGTTAAATTTTGTACTGGAATATGTTTTCACTGGAGGCCACGATTTGAGTTATTCAAGAAAAACGTACAGAAGTGACATTCAAACGCACCTCGACCCCTACGCTCATCCCTCACAAGTCAGGATTTCTAGTATGGTGTGGCACTCCCTCCTGCCGCTGTACAAAAACTTTCCGACTACACAAACTATTACCGATATTCGATCGATTTTGTTCTCTGTTGACTGGGTTATTATGCCACCACTATAATCGCTTTTAACATTATTAATTTAAAGGTGCCCGTGAGGGTAATGAAAGATGAAAGGCATCTGTAAATGTTACACTAAAATTAATTACGTTGACATTTTGAACCAGTCTTAACCCTTACAAGCACAGTAGTTTCGTAGTCAGAAAGCCTGACGAATAACGCGGTGTAATTGATTACTTTAAAATTCACGAAATTTCCACCATACTGCAGTAGCTGACAAATCCACCATCGCCCGGGTATTCGTTTTGCTAATATTCTATCAGAAGCGGAAAAACTAACAATAAACTGTGTTTTTGGTGTAATATCATGAAAATTTTATTTCCGTGTATTCGTGTAAACACCTTTGAAATTATGAAACATTCGTGCAAAGAAAGATGTATAATGTACAAACGTATAACGAATGTAGGCGCGTAGTAGTCACAAAACGAAAATCGAGTGATAACGTGTTATGTTGCAGATACTAAAAGCATAACGGTAAAGACCTGGTGTTGCGGGTGATGTGTTGTATGCTGTCAGAACTCGAATTCAGTGAAACGTAACCCAATACAGAGAGACGTTCTCCTTTGTGAGAGCACAGCTGTAATGAGCTCGTTATTCGCAACAAGCCAAACAATAAGAATCCTATCACAGTCAAAGCAATCATAGCGTCGCTAGTTTGCAAAATGATTCCCATGTTAAATTGGATTATTAGATAGACATCCAATAGAAACTTTAACAACGTGTAGTGCTTCGTACACTGTTGGTCACGAGGACTACCAGAAATTTTTCAAATGAGAAGAAATAAGTCATAACTGCTATATTACTTACGTGAAATTAAAGGACTGCTTTCAGTTTAAAATTTGAATTCTAGAATGGCTGAGCTGTAAGGTTACAACGTTATCTTAGACTTCCATTGCGTGAATAAAGTTGTGTGTGAGCCATTTGCTATGAAATATACCGGGGTACAACTGCTTCCCCAGTAACATAACCCAAAAGAACATGGGCCCTCACTGTACTGGTTTACGTGATCAAAAATTAATGGAAGCAAATGCGAAGAGACCTACGAAACACACACACACACACACACACACACACACACACACACACACACACACAACCTGATTCTCTTAAGAGACTGGGACAATAGGAATCATCAGAAGATTTACCATCTAGGTGCATATACACCACTGCAAGATTTAAAAGGTGAATAATTTTTTTTTGTCTATACTGGTTACCTTGTCAGATGAGAAAAGTTTGCAACAGAGATATTAAATGTGAAATTTGTTGGTGGTGGTCATGTTCTGAAACTAAAAGAGACCTAGATCAAATTAGATTTTATGTCTTCATTTTTGTGGCCATGAACTCCGTAGGTGGTGTATCACCACATAAGGTATTTAAAAATACGACGTTGCAATTGCTAAAAATGCGTATTTACTCTAAACGTACGGGTTTTATTCATTTAACAATCATCAGTGGTCTAGAATTAAACACATTTCCAGTTTTGGTTTTGGTTCTATATGTAAAAAAACTGCTATTTCCCGAACTGCTAATGTGTGAATTTTTGCTACTGCATTTTCTTCTGATTTTGGGGCGTCTCAGGAAGTATCGTTTATTAGCATGGGAGTTAATAGTATAGTATAGAACAGAGCCTTTTGCGGGGGTTGGGGAGGGGGGGGGGGGTGCTTAAAGACCAGCACAAAGCGACGAACACCGAATGCAGAGTAGGGAAGAGGAGAGTGGGGTAGTTGACATGAAGAATGTGGGGGACGTTAAGGGGTTAGTAATAACGAAATAGAGAGAAGTAGATGTAGTAGAGAGAGAGAGAGAGAGAGAGAGAGAGAGAGAGAGAGAGAGAGACTGGAAGGGAAAGAGAGGGGGGACCGTTTCTTGTGTGTTTGCTTAGGCGATGTGCTCAATGGTTTGTATATTGTTTGGTTTCAAATGTTTATTTGGTCGTTAATACGTTTGTTGTGTTAGGGCTCTCTTTTTATGGTAAATTCCTTGAAATGTAAAGAGATGCTCAACTTTTTCTGTTGTAATTTGGCCTGTGCGATCCTGGTTAGGATGGTCCACGTACGCCGAGGAACTTCCCCTGTGCTTCCATAGCTTACACCGTGTGCCAGAGATCTGATTCCACGTATTTATACTGGGTTACTACAGTATAACTGTAAATAAGTTTCCAGCTTGTTGACAGTCTTACTTCACAATCTCTCCGATTATTAATTACATTTTATGAATTTTTTCCCTTCCCTAAACGAAGACTTATTCATTTCCTACATCTTTCATATTTGAAAACAATGTATGAATGAATGAAACATTCGCTTAGACAAAAGTAACCAGTAGCACTGCCGTAAATTCATTGTATCATACCAGTACTGAATGAAAGTATGTGTATTTCGTTACTGGGTAGCTCAAGACATGTGCTTGTCCCCAGGTAAAACAAAGTAATACCATAGTTTGCAATGCGGACGGAAGCGTGAAGCGGGAGCGGTCGGTGTTGCTGGGTTGGGCGGAGGACAATATAGGGGGAGCGATCGGTAATGCTGACGGACGACATCCTGCGGATAACGCTTGCAGCTTTCGCTAGCTTAACGGTGCGGCAAGTGATGCGAGGCTATATCAAACAGTAAGTCGTACAGTTCGTTGCACTGTGTCGCTCAGTTCTGTTTTCCTTAAAAAGCCTTTTCTCTTAAAGTACAATCGTGTAGTCGGGTTAGCGTTTGAGAATATTAAATTTTTCATTTGCGTGACCATAATGTTCTTCATTGTTGATACTGCTTCCTCTGTAAACACTAAATGTGGAAGGTGCGTTAAGTGACCACTCTAAGGAAAATGGAATTTTTACCAGACGCGCCTTTTGAATTACATATTGCAAGGTATCACAACACCCATTTTAAGTAAAATATAAAATAGTATAATAGGAACAGTATGCATTTGTCTAAAATTGTACAAAGGACACTTCTCCCCATCTAAAGGATTAATGAGGCCTCTGCCATCACGGCAGCATTCCATCCATGTTTGCTATGTTGATTTACGGACTTACTTTCTAGGCATCTTGACGCCCTAGGATTTGCAAAAGTACCTAGCGGCTGCAGCAGCACGCCGTTTCCAGTTAGATTTTTGTATTGGGCCAAATACACTGAAGATCCAAAGAAACTGGTACATCTGCCTACTAACGCATAGGCCCCACGCGAGCACGCAGACGTGGCGCAACACGACGTGGCATGGACTCGACCAATTTCTGAAGTAGTGCTGGAGGAAATTGTCACCATGAAACCTGCAGGGCCGTCCATAAATCCGTAAGAGTACGACGGGCTAGAGATCTCATCTGAACAGCACGTCACAAGGCATCCCAGATAAGATCAATAATGCTCACGTTTGGTGAGTATGGTGGCGATCGGAAGTGTTTAAACTCAGAATAGTGTCCCTGGAACCAGAATGTAGCAATTAGGTACGTGTGGAGTGTCGCATTGTCCCGCTGGAATTGCCCAAGTCAGTCGGAATGCACAATGGACATGAATGGATGTATGTAATCAGACAGGATGGTTACGTACGGTTCACCTGTCAGTCGCATCGAGACGAACTATGGGTCCCATATCACTCCAATTGCACACGTCCTACACCATTACGGAGTTTTCACCAGCTTGAACAGTCTCCTGCTCCGCCCGTCCACTCGATACAATTTGAAACGAGACTCGTCCGACCAGCCAACATGTTTCCAGTCATCAACAGTTCAATGTCGGTGTTGGCGGCCCAGGCGAGGCGTAATGCGTTGTATCTTGCAGTCATCAAAGGTACGCGAGTGGGCCTTCGGCTTCGAAAGCCCATATCGATGATGTTTCGGTTAATGGTTAGCACTAAAATCTGCAGCAATTTGCGGAAGGCTTGCACTTCCGTCACGTTGACCGATTCTCATCCGTCATAGTTGGTCCGTTCTTGTAGGATCTTTTTCCGGCCCCAGCGATTTCGGAGATTTGATGTTTATCAGATTCCTGATATTCACAGTACACTCATGAATGGTCGTACGGGAAAATCCCCACTTCATCGCTGCCTCGGAGATGCTGTGTCCCATCGGTCGTGCGCCGACTGTAACACAACGTTTAAACTCACTTAAATCTTGATAACCCGCCATTGTAGCAACAGTAACCCATCTAGCAACTCTTGTCTTATAAAGGCATTGCCGATCACAGTGCCGTATTCTGCCAGTTTACATACACTGTGATCAAAAGTATCCGGACACCTGGCTGAAAATGACTTAAAAGTTCGTGGCGCCCTCCATCGGTAATGGTGGAATTCAATATGGTGTTGGCCCACCCTTAGCCTTGATGACAGCATCCACTTTCGCAGGCATACGTTTAATCGGGTACTGGAAGGTTTCTTGGGAATGGCAGCCCATTCTTCACGGAGTGCTGCACTCAGGAGAGGTATCGATGTCGGTCTGTGAGACCTGGCACGAAGTCGGCTATCCAAAACATCACAAAGCTGTTGTGTAGGATTCAGGTCAGGATCTGTGCATACCAGTCCATTACAGGGTATTATTGTCATGTAACCACTCGGCCACAGGCTTTGCATTTTGAACAGGTGCTCGATCGTGTTGAAAGATTCAATCGCCATCCCCGAATTGTTTTTAAACCGTGGGAAGCAAGATAGTGCCTAAAACATCAGCGTACCCCTGTGCTGTGGTAGTTCCACGCGAAACGACGAGTGCAAGCCCCCTCCATGAAAAATCACACCATAACACGACCACCTCCGAATTTTACTGTTGACACTACACACGCTGGCAGATGACCGAGCATTCGCCATACCCACATCCTGCCATCGGATCGCCACATTGTGTACCGTAATTCGTCACTCCATACAATGTTTTTCCATTGTTAAATTGTCCAGTGTTTACGCTCTTTACACCAAGCAAGGCCTTGTTTGGCATTTACCGGCGTGATGTGTGGCTTATGAGCAGCCGCTCGATCACGAAATCAAAGTTTCCTCACCTACCGCCTAACTGTCGCAGTATTTGAGCAGTGAATCCCGATGCAGTTTGGAATTCCTGTGTGATGGTCTAGATGGATGTCTGCCTATTACACATTTTTAATGAAAAGAGGAAGTTTTCAAAGATTTTGGCAGGCGGCGACGGGCGGACGGTGATGGTTTCAAGAAGCAGCCGGTAGAGTTCGCGCGGCAAAAGGGCCGTCATTCCGTTTCACTGTCAGTTGTGAGAGAGATGGCGACTGTGGAGCAGGTGGTTTTCTGCGTTCTTGTTCGCGAAAAGTGAGTCGCAGATTGCAGTGCAGCGGGCATTTCGTACGGAATTCGTTACTCAATCACCAACTCGCAATAGCATTAGCCATGGGTGTAAGCAATTTAGCAGACTGGGAGTGTGTATTACTTTGTTTTACCTGGGGACAAGCACATGTCTTGAGCTACCCAGTAACGAAATATACA
The DNA here is from genome assembly GCF_021461385.2 of Schistocerca piceifrons. Taxonomy (NCBI): domain Eukaryota; kingdom Metazoa; phylum Arthropoda; class Insecta; order Orthoptera; family Acrididae; genus Schistocerca; species Schistocerca piceifrons. The sequence goes on along the minus strand of NC_060139.1, from coordinate 309,206,847 downwards.
TACTTTCATTCAGTACTTGGACGATACAATGAAGAAAGCACATACCTACAGCGTGTATGGGAGGATGATACCCGACGGATTCAAGAAAATTTTGTGCGCATTCCCACTAAGTCTACCAATAGAGCCAGTCAAGGACTTTGGAATACCCCAACCAACTGTTAGGAAAGTTCTGAGAGGGCGTTTGCTGTACAAGCTCTACCGATTACAACTTGTGCAGGCTCTCAACCACAATGACAAAGAGCAGCATCTCGCATTTTGTCGTTATACGAGGTTCATTCAAGTTCTAAGGCCTCCGATTTTTTTTTTTTTCTAATTAACTACTCACCCGAAATCGATGAAACTGGCGTTACTTCTTGACGTAATCGCCCTGCAGACGTACACATTTTTCACAATGCTGACGCCATGATTCCATGGCAGCGGCGAAGGCTTCTTTAGGAGTCTGTTTTGACCACTGGAAAATCGCTGAGGCAATAGCAGCACGGTTGGTGAATGTGCGGCCACGGAGAATGTCTTTCATTGTTGGAAAAAGCCAAAAGTCGCTAGGAGCCAGGTCAGGCGAGTAGGGAGCATGAGGAATCACTTCAAAGTTATCACGAAGAAGCTGTTGCGTAACGTTAGCTCGATGTGCGGGTGCGTTGTCTTGGTGAGGGTGCGTTGTCTTGGTGAAACAGCACACGCGCAGCCCTTCCCGAACGTTTTTGTTGCAGTGCAGGAAGGAATTTGTTCTTCAAAACATTTTATTAGGATGCACCTGTTACCGTAGTGCCCTTTGGAACGCAATGGGTAAGGATTACGCCCTCGCTGTCCCAGAACATGGACACTATCATTTTTTTAAGCACTGGCGGTTACCCGAAATTTGTTTGGTGACGGTGAATCTGTGTGCTTCCATTGAGCTGACTGGCGCTTTGTTTCTGGATTGAAAAATGGCATCCATGTCTCATCCATTGTCACAACCGACGAAAAGAAAGTCCCATTCATGCTGTCATTGCGCGTCAACATTGCTTGGCAACATGCCACACGGGCAGCCATGTGGTCGTCCGTCAGCATTCGTGGCACCCACCTGGATGACACTTTCCGCATTTTCAGGTCATCATGCAGGATTGTGTGCACAGAACCCACAGAAATGCCAACTCTGGAGGCGATCCTCCAAAACAATTCTCTCCCCTTTCTCGATCATGTCGTCAGACCGGCTTGTGCGAGCCCGAGGTTGTTTCGGTTTGTTGTCACAAGATGTCCTGCCTTCATTAAACTGTCACACCCACGAACGCACTTTCGACACATCCATAACTCCATCACCACGTCTCCTTCAACTGTCGATGAATTTCAATTGGTTTCACACCACGCAAATTCAGAAAACGAATGATTGCACGCTGTTCAAGTAAGGAAAACGTCGCCATTTTAAGTATTTAAAACAGTTCTCATTCTCGCCACTGGCGGTAAAATTCCATCTGCCGTATGGTTCTTCCATCTCTGGAACGTATTGACAATGAACGCGGCCTCATTTTAAAACAATGCGCATGTTTCTATCTCTTTCCAGTATGCACCTCGTATGCTAGCAAAGACGGAGGAAGACTCATTTCTAAAGCGTGTAATTTTTAGCGATGAAGTGGCGTTCCACCTTAGTAGAAAAGTCGACAGACACAATGTTAGCATATGGGCTTTTGAAAACCCACATTCACCATTGCAACACGGAAGAGACTCACCGAAGATCAACGTGTTCTGTGCCGTATCTCCTACAAAGGTTTGCGGACCATTTTTCTTTGCGGAAACAACTGTAACGGGAATCACGTATCTGGACATGTTGGAAGAATGGCTGTTAAGTTATGGAAGATCACCAGGACTTCATTTTCCAGCAGGATGGAGCTACGCCCCATTGGCACCGTCACGTATGAGGCTTTTTGAATGACTCCCTTCTTCAGCGCTGGATTGGTTGCAATGGACTTAAGGACCTGGCTCTGCACTTCTGGCCACAGAGATGGCCTGATCTCACACCCTTTGACTATTTCTTACGGGGTTACGTGAAGGAAGCTGTTTACGTCCCGCCTCTGTCAACCACTCTGGACGATATGAGGAACCGGATCACCGATGCCGTGCACTCAGTAACAGCAGATATGCTCTCGCTTGTGTGGGACAAGTTTGGCTACCGCGTCGATGTTTGCCGTGCAGCCAAAGGTGACCACATGGAGCATTTATAACATTTATCAATTTATAATTATTAAATAACTATTAAAAACTAATTAAATTTATTAAATTGATATCAAACATTATGAAAAAGTCTTTGAAACTTCCTCTTTTCATTGGTATAAAGCTTGCCCATTTTGGATTTGTACTTGAATAAATACGAAGTTTTGAAAATGGGTCCATCATTTAGAATAACTCAGCATAAATTATATCGAAACCTTCAACATGATAGAATCCTTGCTTTCGTTGGTAGAAAAGATGCATTATGCCTTCTCGCACCATAAGACCTGGACCATTAAATGAATCATGTGCGACAATGCTCCTTGATGCGTTACGTGTCCACCTCTCACTGTAAGAGGGTACCTCCAGCACTGTCGCACATTATCGCTTTAGGCCGGACGTTATGGTGTGGGGAGGCATAATGTTGCACAGACGTACTGACCTCCAAATCTTTAAGCTTGGTACACTCTTCGGTCAGCGTTATTGTAATACTGTGTTCCTTTCCCAAGTGGGTCTTTTTAGGGGTGCATTCGTTCCTGGTTTCATTCTTATGGATGGCTGCGCGACCGCATTGAACACCGCAGGTGGGGTAGCTGTTGGCACGCGAAGATATTCGGCGAACAGGTTGGCGAGCCCGTTCCCCCGACTTAAATGGTTCAAATGGCTCTGAGCACTGTGGCACTTAACTTCTAAGGTCATCAGTCCCCTAGAACACCTGCCTGAGGCAGGATTCGAACCTGCGACCGTAGCGGTCTCGCGGTTCCAGACTGTAGCGCCTAGAACCGCTCGGCCACCCCCGACTTAAATCCATGGAGTACGTGTGGGATGCGTTGAGCAGACGTATTGCAGCACGCCTACATGCGCCAACAACTATTCAGCAGTTTGCAACCGCGCTGATGGATGAATGGAACTTCCTACCATTAGAACAGCTAACCAAACTTGTGGCCGGCATAGGAGCACGTTGCAAACCACGCATTGCCGTCCGTAGTGATCAGACATCCTATTAAGAACCATGTTCCGCCTTTTCTTGCTGACTGCGGTATAAATTTTGTATAATTTTTGCAATGTATGGCTTTATGGCGACGACCATATTCCAACAATGAAAGAAAGTGTCTAGTTATCATGAGGTCGCTAATTCGATTCTCAGTGGTAGTAACGTTTTTTATTTTTAAACTTCTATATTTATTAACAAAAGGAAATGTTTATCAATAATTATTAAATCAGTGTTTTCAAAAAAATAACACTTCTTACTAATTACGTGAAAGTAAATTAGAATTCGATAGAGACATAACTGCATCGTTGTTAAATGAAATATATTATATAGATCGACAATACTGTTCAATCTCTGGATCTAAAAGGGTGTTTTACTTTCTGATGTTTCGCGATTTTAATTCACTGTGAATACAGGCATTTTCATTCGATCAGTAGTAAAAAATAAAAGCTAATTTTTATTAAAAACTAATAATTCAGTATTTGTAAACTAATATTTTCATTTGGTAATAAATCTGGAATCTAAATAAAAATACTATTTGCTAAAGCCAGAATTGAAATAACGAAATCTCAGTTACAGACGTCATATGTTACCCACTCAGCTACTGGGATTGGCACTTAACCGCGCGTTGGAGTATTTTTGAGAACTGCTTCGTACTGTTTTGCGAAATTCATGTCCGAGCACTAACCTTTAAGTATGAAGGAAATCGAAGAAATCCCGTCAGTAGGATTCTCTTGTGAGATAAACTGGAAGGATCCTGAGCAAACTATAGTCCGCTCACAAACGGATATGTTACAAAATCGTCGTTCGACCGATACTTGAATATTACTCGCCAGTCTGGGGCCAGTACCACGTAGAACTGAATCAGATTTGTTTAGTTTGCGGGAAATCGTTACGGAGATGCTCGTCCAGTTCCAGTGGCAGAAACAACAACGGAGGCATTGAGATTCAGTGGCACGCAAAATACCCTCCGCCATACGCCATGCAGTAGCTTTCATAGTATAGATGTCGATGCAGATCTGGATAAATGCATAATAATACCCATAACAAAGAGAGAGAACACAATAATATCCAATTGCGAGATTAGGGATGGCCATCTGGAGCATATCACATAGTACACTATCTGATCAAAAGCATTCGGACACCGATTAGTGGACATCAGTGTGGAGTATGTCCACCCTTTGCTTTTATGACGGCTTGAACTCTGCCGGGGATAATTTCAGCGAGGTGCTTGAATGTTTGTGGAAATATGGCAGCCCATTCTTCGTCAAGAGCCAAAACCAGAGTAGGTGCTGTCTTGAACGCTGGGATCTGGGGCGACGTCGAAAGATGTTTCATTTGGTTTAGGTCGGGACTCTGGACAGGCTAGTCCATTCAGGGAACATTATTGTCCCAAAACCATTGCCTCAGAGATGCTGCTTTATAACAGGGTGCATTGCCATGCTGATACAGTCGTCGACTGCAGCCTGCTCCCCTACTGTACACAGTATACAATGCTGTGAAATGTGTTCATATCCTTGTACATTTAATATTTTCTTAAGCACAATAAGGGGATCACACCATTCCGTAACACCACTTCTTCCGTACCTCACTGCTGGCTCTGCACTTGTTGGCTGCCCATACAAGAGATCTTCCTGGTTCTGGTGTAGCTGACGTTGTTGCTTCGCGTTTCCACCCCATCATCACATCACCAACAGTCGACTTGGACGACTTCAGAAGGGTTGAAATGTCGCTGATAAATTTGTTACTCACGTGACATCCAATGCGTAATCCACGTCGGAAGCCACTGAGCTCTATTGGCTGACACATCCTGCTGTCGCTGCTTCTCTGCTGTCAGGATTATAAGACCCGCCTCCTTTTATACTGACCTGTCCGCCTCTCGTAAAATTTAGTGGTCAGTTCTGCGTTATATAGAACTTTCCGGATAGTTTAGATCAGAATTTGGATAGTCACTTTTTGCTCGGCAGTTGCACAGAGAGAACAGTAAAACAGTTCGCTGATATTGATGTGAACTACCGCCTGTTACACGCCGTACCGCGGCTTGCATATTAATTAGATGTAGATATAGAGTGAACTTTTCAGAGTGCCGGGAGGAGTTGACACCTAAGCGACACCGTTGCTCATTAGCTTAAGTGAAGGATGGTCTTTTTCTTGCAGTTTGTCTAGACAAATGTAAGGAGAAGAGAGCCTTCCACCTCTGTGCCGTCCAGGTTACGACAGTGAAGGTAACGAGCGGACGCGAGGGTAGTGGCAGCTGGCATCGGGGCCGAGTTGTGAGCTACGTAAGAGGCTGTTACCCGTAACGAGGGTCCCCAGCCATGCACTTACGCAACGCTCTCAAAGGGAGGCCTAATCCATAAAGCAGCGGTCATTACACCCCGCTAAATCCAGCTCACGACCAAAGGGCAGGCTCTACACTACTTCTCCACTGTCACTGCTCGGAAATTACGCCAGAGAGAACGGAGTTAAAAAAAAAAAAATAGCACGGGAAGTGATTCGCATTCATCCGAATAAAAATCCAGTGTAGTGTTGGAGAAACTAGAGAATTTCAAGAAATTTATAACTCTGTTCCGGGGGGGTCAAAAGGAATGGAATTCACGTCCCAGATATTTAGGTGCAGCCTACTTGCTTGGGACATCGTATACAACAGCCATGCAGCCGTAGAAGTCCAGCGTGCCTGCGTCCATACACGTCATCTACTGTACCTCTAATGAAAATAGTTGTATGTGAATGCTCAACTGCGTCCGCTCTTTACTATGGGGTAACGTATTTTAGCATAAAAAGAATTAAAGCATTGTTCATGGATGTTGCTTGCTGTGCAGTTTTTCTCAAGAAAACTATAAAATAATACTCGTACAATTATTCTTAAGATTATTATCGCGAAAGAAGGTGGCTCAATTCCTATTTGAAACAAGGATCACGAGGAACAATAACAAATTGTTGGGCAGCGTGTATGTTGGAACATTTCTCACACTTTCACCTATGGGCACCTGTAATACAAGTTTAAGGTATTTTATAATTCCATTTTTAAATGATTGAATACACATTTTATGTGCTGCAGTCGTTTTCTGAAATTACAAAAATTACTCTGGAAAATTACGGGTTTTCCAAGTGTGAAAACATGGGTATGTATCAAGGAATAAATATGCTACTGGAATTTAAAAGCGTGGTAAGCAAGTAAATTTGGTCCGTGTTGCATTTAATTGTTTATCTGTTACAAACTCTTCCATCTTGTGTGCGAGATGCATCATAAAGAAGTAATAATTCGAAACTTCCTGGCAGATTAAAACTGTGTGCCCGACCGAGACTCGAACTCGGGACCTTTGCCTTTCGCGGGCAAGTGCTCTACCAACTGAGCTACCGAAGCACTACTCACGCCCGGTACTCACAGCTTTACTTCTGCCAGTACCTCGTCTCCTACCTTCGGTCGGGCACACAGTTTTAATCTGCAAGGAAGTTTCATATCAGCGCACACTCCGCTGCAGAGTGAAAATCTCATTCTGGAAGTAATAATTCCATTTCCAAAGAAAGGCTATGCTGACAGGTATAAATATTACCGAGCTATCAGTTTAATAAGTCATTGTTGCAAAATACTAACACGAGTTCTTTATAGAAGAATGGAAAAACTGAGAAAAACTGATAAAAACTGACTTCGGGGAAGATAAATTTGGATTCCAGAGAAATGTAGGAACACTAGGTTCCTACGACTTATCTTAGAAGATAGGTTAAGGAAAGGTAAAACGACGTTTATAGCCTTTGTAGACTTATGAAAAAGTTTTTACAATGTTGACTAGAATACTCTCATTGAAATTCTAAAGGTAGCATGCAGCATACATAAAATAGAGGGAGCGACAGGCTATTCACTACTTGCACAGTAACCAGACTGCAGTTATCAAGAGTCGAAGGGCCTGAAAGGGCAGCAGTGGTTGAGAAGGGAGTGAGACAGGGTTGTAGCCTATCACCAGTGTTGTTCAATCTGTACATTTAGCAAGCGATAAAGAAAACAAAAGAAATATTTGGAGTAGGAATTATTCTTGGGAGAAGAAATAAAAACTTTACTTTGAGGGTTGCCGATGCCACTGTAATTCTTTCAGACAGCAGAGGACTTGGAAGAGCGGATGGATGGAATGGACTTGAAAGGAGGATGTAAGATGAACATCAGCAAAAGCAAAACAAGGATAATGGAATGTAGTAGACTTAAATCAGGCGATGCTGAGGGAATAAGATTAGAAAAAGGCACTTAAAATAATAGATGCATTTTGCTGTTTGGGCAGCAGAATAAGATATGGCAGAAATAGAAAGGATGCAAAATGTAGACTGGCAATGGCAAGAAAAGCGTTTCTGAATAAGAGAAATTTGTTAACATCGAATATAGACTGAAGTGTCAGGAAGACTTTTCTGAAAATACTTGTATGGATTGTCGCCATATATGGAAGTGAAACATGGACGATAAACAATTTAGACAAGAGGAGAATAGAAGTTTTTGAAATGTGGCGCTAAAGGACAATGCTGAGGATTAGATGGGTAGATCACGTAACTAATGAGGAGGTACTGAATAGAATTGGGGAGGCAAGAAATTTGTGACACAACTTGACTAGAAGAAGGGATCAGCTGGTAGGACACAGTCTGATATGTCAGTGGATCACTTAACAACTGATCATTTAACAACTGAGAACAGCGGCGTTTACGTAGAGTTGTCAGTACTAAAAGACAAGCAGCACTGCGTGAAATTACCGCAGAAATCAATTTAGGACACGCGTCGAACGTATTCGTTAGGACAGTGCGGCGAATTTTGGCGTTAATGGGCTATGGCAGCAGAAGACTGACGCGAATGCCTTTACTAACAGCATGAAATCGGGCAGCAGACGAGCGACGCGAATGCCTTTGCTAACAGCACGACATCGCTTGCAGCTCGTCTCCTGGACTCGTGACCATATCGAATGGATCCTGTACAACTGGAAAACCTTTGTCTGGTCATGTAGGGAGAACTGACGGTAGGGTTAGAGTGTGCCTCAGACCCTGCGAAGCCAAAGACCTAAGTAGTCAACAAGACACTGTACAATCTGGCGGTGGCTCCATAATGGTGTGGGCTGTGTTTACGTGGAATGGACTGGGTCCTCTAGTCCAGCTGAACTGCTCATTGACTCGAAATGGTTATGATCGGGTACTTCGAGACCACTACCAGCCATTCATGGGCTTTGTTTTCAAACGACGATAGAATTTTTTATGGATGAAATTGCGCCATGAGAATGTGCCATTGCTTTGAAGAACATTACCGACAGTTCGTGTAAATGAGTTGGTCACCCAGATCGCCGACATGAATCCCATCGAACATTTGTGGGACATAATCGAGAAAAATTATGCACCTGCAACATTTTCACATTTATGGACTTCCGACGAGTTGGTGAGTTCTTGACACGGTAGAGTCGCTGCACCACGCCAGGTAAAAGGAGACTCTACATGATTTTGGGAGGTAGCCCATGACGTGTCACCTGAGCGCATAGTGGGTGGACTAGGTGTATACAAGTATATACATTTGTTTCACAAGTTGTAACCTCTACCACGCTGCGTTAAGCGTTAATGCTAAAATGTGAAAAAAAAATGAAATTATTGGCATTAAGCTTTTATCTTTTAAAAATAAGTTTAGAGACCGAAACATTATTTCCGGAAAATTGGTTTTTATTCTGAGTTTTAAGGTTTTTAACCTCTCTCTGGTGTTGGGGTAGGACGGTTAGTGTTGGGGTATCTCCCACTGTAAGCCGTGTTTGGAGATTCCCGACTCCCCTCCCTGGCCGAGATCCTCTTTTCTTCCCCTTTTACTCTGTTGTTATTATTTTTTTTTAGGATTTGTTAGTCTCCTTTTCCCATACGCACTTCTACATTCTAGCGGTTGCACCTATTAAGTCGCAGGTGGTCTTGCCTCTGCTGCTTCAGAAGTGGGATATTTCCTGCCTCTAGCATAGCGTTGGGTTCGCTCTCTTGCTGACTTACCTTATTTTGTTGTTACCATTGACAACATGACTGCCCTTTTACATTTTTAGCCTTTTCCCTTTTATCAGTCTGACTTTTCTGAGATGTCAGACTATCGGAATGGACCAAATTTGAAACAAGTAACTGATGACCTTGCTGTTTGGTCCCTCCAACACCAACCAACCAACCGAAACATTATCGATCCGTTATCTTTTTACCCCTCAGAAAATTTCATACTAGTCCTCCGGGAGTAATTGGCTGCTGGCTGGTAGCCACGGTTTTACGGGGTCAGCATTGTTACATGGATTGAGGAAATGTTAGTGGCAGCTGGTGGCCAGACGCCCCTCCTGATGCAAACGCTCCCCTCGGGGTCGAGTTTGTGTATCTCATCTCTCTCCTTCTAGAGTAAATCTCAAGTGCAAGGGTGAAAACGCTTTCTAAATGTTTGCATAGCGTGTATCTCAGACGGGACGTGGATGCTGCCCAAGTATTAACCTTACCTAGTTGTAAACAGGAAACAAAGGGGTCTTTCGAAGTGTTGTTATGCATATAGAGAAACGAGTCGAAATAGAATCTTATCGGCAAATTGTATTGTCATTTCATGAAAAAAATTAGAATGTATCAAGCAGTGACTAGAATTTGGCTTGAACGAAGTAACTTCTGTTTCAGAAAAAAAATAGAGGAACAATGGACAATTTAGAATTGTAACTACTGAAATATGCGCGTCTCATATCAATGTAGTAACAACAACCACGTGCCTTGACAGTATCCAAAACACGTTAATAGTAAAATTGCTTCATACTTCTGGAGTAGTTGCGGGCTTAAATCATGCCTATCATCTAGAAATATGTACACACCTTCCAAAGGTTCTCGTGGTACACCAAGAGGAGCAATTAAGAATCTGTTCCGTTTCGCCAACTGTGAACACGATCTAGAAAGAGAGATCTCGGCTGAAGGTAAGTTGCTATAAGGACGTGCTGAGAACTTATGCCTCCTGTATATGAAAACTCTCAAAGTTTTTTTTAAATATAACAAACGTTGTAGACATTGAACATCTTTATTCTTCATGTCTACATATGTACTGCCTTCTGCCGCTAGAGGGCTCCGAATTGTAGCGCGTAACATGTTAGTATTCAGCATAACTATGTCTATGTATGAGAGACAGCGTGCTGCAATGAGTCTGTTTCGAAGTGTTCGCCCACACATGGAGCACCATGTCCTTCAGCATGACAATACCAGACCACACAGGAGCGCTGCTACATCTGCAGCAATCCGACGCCCTGGTTCCCCTGTAATCGATGATCATCATCCGTACTTGGCCTCATCCGATTTTTATCTGTTTTCAAAACTTACAGAACGCCTTCGAGGGCATCACTTTTACAGTGATGAAACGTTGCCAGCAGAGGTGAGGTTGTGGCTCCGTCAACGAAACCAAACATTTTATAGCGACTATATCAACACAAACTGGTTCCTCGTTTGAAGAAGTGTGTTCGTCTCCAGGATGACTATGTTGAGAAATAAATATGTAGACATGAAGAATAGCGATGTAGAATGTTAATAACGTTGGTTTTTTGTAAAAAGCTTTAAAAATTTTCACACAAATTCGGAGGCACTACTTTCCAGCACGTCTTCGTACAACCTGTAGATAACTACCTAATCAGCTACATGTTTCCACCAAGTGCAGACTATCTCCCAACAGTCATCGTAAAAGTACAGTAGGATCTGAATGCCTGTGACTTAAATCTCTCTCATGGTAAATGGGCCAGTGCCGAGCTTAAAGACAAACAACTCCAGTAACCTCATGTTCTGTTGAGAATTCAAGCTGAAAATGGCAGTTAAGTCTATTTTCAACTAATTTAGATTCTCGGCTGAGTTGTGGGCTTCGCATCCTCATTATGGGCCTTCGTAACGCAAGCGAGGGAGCTATGGACATCGTTATTACATCAATTTCGAGTGTTTGGTGAGAGGTCACCGTATGATGTTGAGCTACATTTATGACGCACTGAGTTGGTCACATATTGCTTATATATCTTTCATATAAAACAGTGCTCCTGATTGGCTATCATTTTATGTCCGTATTTTCTCAGCGGTACATTTCCAATTTGGAAAATTTTTGCTCTCTTCGACGGCCGCTATCATGGTCTAATCTCATCAATTTTTTTTCCAGCCTGTGTGTGTGTTTCGTCAACCCTGGAAACCGTGAAGACTCGTCGTGACTCATTTCTAGGTAGCTCGATTGGTCAGAGCAATACTGGCAAGAGTCAAGAATCGAGTTCCGGTTCGGAACACAGCTTAAATTTTCCAGAAACTTTCACACCTCTGTAGAATGAAAGTTTCGTTTCGTAAACAAGACCTGTAATTTCGGTTAACAGAATCAAAAATACATTGCGTCTAAACGTTCAAATTTTGACAGCAGCTACACACAAAATTCACGATGCGCACCGTTTGCTCGGTATCTCATAACGCAAACCTACCTTCGAGCTTACGATCAAGACGTTAGTAAACCTGCAGATAACTGAACAATATTACAACCATTGCTCTTTATAGTGGACGTATTAACTGCTAACCTTTTCTAACTCACGTAGGTATCCATTCCTGCCTACTTACGGTAGTAATGTGTGTCAAATCTGAGGTACTGGCACTACTCTGACCCACTTAACTGACTTTGAACTTAGGCCGATTATCTAACAGAGCCTATTTATTATAGTGATGGATCGCGCGCTCAGCTTTCGGCGCCCCGTTGTACCCCCGGGCAGGGCTGCCTCTGATGCTATTATGGTACCGTAAACAAAATCCAGCCCCTGTACCGCACGCCCGCGGTTATACCGTCGCGTCCTTAAGTGAGTCTGTTAAGTGAAACAAGAGTGGGCGTCCGGAATGGCTTCCTACACGCGGGGGCAAGGTGCTGACGCCAGCATGTTAAGTCAATTTAGTAAAGCAGGCAGCGCCTGTTGAACGAACTCAACCCACTGTTGTAACGATCCATGAATCACAGCTTCGTTAGAAAGTATTCCGTTTGATTTTGTTTCATTAATAGCAAGTTCCTTTCCCAGGTATCTCATTGGTGAACTAATTTAGTGAAACCATCACGAGAAACGCAAACATGTTCTCGTAACTTCCTCCTGACTGAGCTTTCAATTTCACCCTTTGTACGGTTGTATTGCAACGGTTAAGCATTAAATTTACAGAAATAAGATTAACACGTGGAACAGTGGACGTATAACAAAAGTAAAGTGTTTTGTGTGGAGTGATTGTTCTTTTAAGGGGCAGATACATGGACGACAAGATAGGACGACGAAAGATTAGAGGCCTAGGTGAGATTTGTGTATGGATGAAGTTTGAAGGATAAGCTGGACAGAAAAAGTTGAGAGTAGGGAACTACGAAACACAGGATGGAAGAATAAGGCAAATAATGAAAATAATTTGATGAAAGTTGATGATAGGTCATTGCCTGTTGCCAATCGGGGCGAATCAATTATATGAATGTGTGGGTTTGTTCCTTCGGGCATGTCTGATGTCCGAAAGAACAGACCCTACGCATTCATTTAGTTAAATAGAAAGGCTGGGAGCCACACGATGTATATACTTGGTATGAACGACGTCGGTCGCCTCACAGGTGATCACCAGATGAGTGTTTCTTCCTCCTTTCTTTGAGTCTTAATTTAAACGATACAGTACGCATAGCAGTTACTGTTTTGATTACTCTGTCCTAGATGCGCTGCAGCCTTTTTAAAAATCAAAATAAAAAGGCTTCAGTAGACGCGTTTCCCCTTGTTGCTGATATTGTAATACTGTAAACAGTTTCTATATATCAGTCTTCTGAATAATTATATCAACAGTAGAATTAAAACCGGTTTTGTTTAGAAAGTTTTTTTTCTTCAGTTACGTGCGACATTCATTACTTGTTTTCATACTTGATGATATGATTTTCCTTGAAATGTCAGCTGGGATTGAAATTTAAAACTTTAGCCCGCATCTCGTGGTCGTGCGGTAGCGTTCTCGCTTCACACGCCCGGGTTCCCGGGTTCGATTCCCGGCGGGGTCAGGGATTTTTCTCTGCCTCGTGATGGCTGGGTCTTGTGTGCTGTCCTTAGGTTAGTTAGGTTTAAGTAGTTCTAAGTTCTAGGGGACTGATGACCATAGATGTTAAGTCCCATAGTGCTCAGAGCCAGTTGAACCAGTTAAAACTTTAAAACTTGGTAGCATTTCACTACTTGCTTTCTTCCGGATTTTATGAGCCCACTTCATGGTCTTGAATTACGTCTGCTGCTTATGGGCACTTTCAGAGGAACCATCACTACATTCGTGATTTAGTGTAATCACGGACAGCCTAAAGTAAGCTGGCCTGGCGGGCGTATTAGAACTGACGGCCTCCGGAAAACGCAACCATTAGCTCTCTTCCTGATCCCAGCATGGTGAGTGTGTGTATCTATTGTTTTACCATGCTTTTTCATAGAACTCTCATCCATTTAATTTAAGATCGCCGAAACTAGAGCGTCGCTTTGACTATCGACCGCGAAACATAAACACGAACATTTTCAGTGTAAACAATTGAAGAGTAAAAGGTGCTTTGTGGTTTAAAAAGATCCCTGCAGGAATGTGCGAAGCGGTTTGCACTTGTCGGGCTACTGCGGGGCTTCGCGCGATGGCAGTAGCTGTACTCTATAGCAAGAATCATCGTCGCCTTGTGGCCACATTCTAAAGGCTTCTCACAACTGTTTTGATTCGTATTTTCTTTCTCCGCTCATTGTGCTCAGCAGCGAAATCAATCAAAGTTTCTTCTGGCGTAGGAGTGAGACGTGTAGTGCGGCCTGGTGGGCAACAAGTCCCTCTGACGTTTCCTATTATAACACCTACCGGTGGGTAGCAGCGCGTTGCGGGTGTTCTGCAACGGGCATCGTAGAAAAAGGCGAAACGGATATAATTACAAAGATATTGATTGCTTCCTGGACGTTCATTCGCCTCATCCACCCGGAGAAGAAGACGGCAGAGAGATCAGCCAGTTCTGTTTCACATTCTTAACTGAAACGAGGTAATAACACAGACTAACATATACAGTCGCGACACTCACTGCTGTGAAACGTGTTACGTTTTGACAGTTGGAACGACACTAGCGCGTATAGCGGCGAGAAATCCAGCCTAATATCGTTTATTTTTAATTATATTTCTACTTAATTAACGAAATAAATGTATTTTTGCGTTAAAAGCATTAGTAAATTTTCAAGAGGCATGAATTAAATGTAAAAGCAGCCATATTTCACTGATACAGTGACATAAGATACAACTTAATCATGACAAAGTAGTTTCGAATATATGTGTATCTGCTTCATACTCCACTGAAAGCAAGATAATATAAACACACATTTCTTGCATGAGAAGCATCGGTCTGTTTTGAAGACCCTTGGTGAAGGAATTCCGCAAGGTTCGGTCATTTCGCCATTGCTGTTTAATTTTTATATATAAATGACCTTCCAACAAACCCCATCATCGTCTACAATCTTTACGCTGACGACACGGCCTTTTTTATATGCGATAGGAACATAGATCAACTGCTTACACGAGCGCAACAACAAAGCAGCGTCATTGAGGAATAAGTGTCTACTAATAGATCACCATCAACCCGACAAACGGCAGTAGTATTCTTTACAAAAAAAAGGGCTGCCTATTCTACGATGCCAGGTCAAAGTTCTTGGTCAGCCTATTCTGTGGTTGTTCAAATGGTTCAAATGGCTCTGAGCACTATGGGACTTATCATCTGAAGTCATCAGTCCCCTAGAACTTAGAACTACTTAAACCTAACTAACCTACGGACATCACACACATCCATGCCCGAGGCAGGATTCGAACCTGCGACCGTAGTAGTCGCGCGGTTCCACACTGTAGCGCCTAGAACCGCTCGGCCACTCCGGCCGGCTTCCGTGGTTGTCCTCAACGAAATATTTGGGGGCCATCCCCGACAGGTCGCTTAAGTCCACACCCCATATGAAGGAATGAAAGTACACCTTCAAGATGATAGACTCTCTCATTCCTTTCTTTGTCAGTAAGGATCTAAATACCGAAACGAATCTTCACTTATACCATTTACAATACCGGTGTCTGCAGTGGTCGCTAGGGATGCCGCGCTGGACCAGGACCAGGGAAATTTATGCTCTCCTTGGGGATCCATATCTCCAAGAGAAGATTTACGAATGCCCTAGGAAGATTTTTTCGGAAAAATCGCCAGGAAGATTCTTTTTTAAAAAGATATATTTTGTGTTTATTTTTGATGGATTTGGATGTTACGGTAGTAATCTCGCTACAACCACCTTTTGGTCGCCTTTTGAAGACAGATAACTTTTTAGAGATCCAAACCCTCTAATCTCCATACGTTCCCACATGTGTGTGGGGAAGGAAAACGTTTTGCGTCCGATGTAGAGGTAATGGCATCAGGTGAAAGCTATTTTACAGGATTTCCAGAACCGTTCTTAAAGATTAAAATCTAGTCGCCTTAAAGACGTTGAGAAATTGCGTAGACATCGAAATATGGTTGTATTTTCAATCTGAAAAACGCTTTCATTGCCAGCCCGAAACATTTTCGCCTTATCAAAATGTGTAGCTAACGCTCATTCTGTGAACGAAGTTACAAATATGCATACTTGTTATTCCAGTAGACTAGCTACGTTATGAAATGTCGAAACTAGATGGAGGATATTTTGTTCTAGTAGGTGCTGGTAATAGAAAGAGATGAATGGAACATTCCAAATTGGAAAGGGTTTGGTAATTCAGAATTCCGGGGTTCGCGATCCCTCGAGTGCACAAATGAACAGCGTTACATCACTTCCCGTCATCCATAGCTCGGTGGCCGACCACGCCTGTATAATAGCTGCGACCGGCAAAGAACGCGCAAGGACGTCCGTGTTAACAGACCGTCGGCACTGCGTCATCTAATGAACACATTCAACGAGGGACGTGAAAGAGAGATTTAAAGTAGATAAGTGTAGCATCATACGACTTTGGCACCTTATAGCAAAGGATCCGCGAGAGACCCCGTACCATCACGGCACTAAAACCAATTCCTCGTTTATGTGCGTGGACACATTCTTTCGGTCCGAAAAAAATCGGAAATACGGGCTTTGTCCGATGAATAGTGAGTGGAGTTGCGAACTGGTGGTAGGTTAATCCGCATTTTACTTCAGATGTGGCGCAGATGTCATGGTGCCATTAATCGCAGCCCCCAGCAAAAGACTGCCTAACGTGGCGATAACTCCGAGTTGGTAAGGAGCAAGTATTCACAACATAGCTGGATTCCTATGGTGAAATTCTGAAGGCGACGAACTCTTTCTTAGCGGCGACGGTGCCGTAGCGCAGTACTGAGGCGCTGGATGTGAAGTCCAGTTATCTTTCTTTACTAATAACGTAAGTTATCTGACGATGGCCTAAGAAGCCGAAAGGCGATTCATAACGAACTATTAAATAAAAATTATTGTGGAATATTAATACTGTGTATTAAAGTTATTAATGTCTATGATCCCCCAAGAACCGACAAATATTACAAAAATATCTTTCTGTAAATTTTCTTTTGTTCTGATTTGCTAGTCGAATGTTGAAATAATTTCATAAGGGTTTTACACATTCCTTTTTTAAACTAGTTTGACTTTGCGATTGAGGAACACTGGACGCTTGATAGCGCTGTAGAGGGTGTAGAACGGGTACCAGATGGTAAGTCTCTCTCTTCTCTAATTCCTTCCTCTTATTGGAAGTTGTTGAGGTGAAGGTTGTTGTCCCTTGGGGACATTTCCTTCGCTGTGACTGAGTGTGTTGTGATGTGCTATATTTTTGTTGTTCTGTTGTGTTGAGAGGTGTGTGTTCCTTTTGCTATACTCAGGAGAGTATTGATTTAGGTCGCTTGTATCTATCGTTTACTTGGTCGTATTGACTAGTGTGTTTATAAGCTGATTGTGTGAGGTTCCGGCTGTGGCATAAAATTGCTCTGCCAGGTGTCTGAACCGTGTTTGGAGTGTTTCAATGTCCGCAGCAGCATGCAGATCTGCTGTGGGAAAGCGTGGGGGTACGTGTAGGGCCCGACGGAGGGCTCTGTTTACAATTTTTTGTAGGCGGTCTATTGTCGATCTGGCTGCATAGCCCCATACTGGGCATGTGTATTCCATTATCGGCCTAATAAGGCTTCTATAGACCGCTACTCCAGTGCTGGGGTCGAGTGAACTGTGTTCATTCAGTAAGGGGTGGAGGACTTGCATCCTGCCAAGGGCTTTTCTGCGGAGTTTCTCGATGTGGCACTTCCAAGTTGGCCGCTTGTCCAGCGTCACACCGAGGCATCTCGCAGTGTTTCTCCAGGGGAGAGTTTGCCCTTGTAGCTGCAGCAGTTGGATGGGTCGTCTTAGGGAGCGGCGTTTTCCGAGACGTCTTGTGATCATTAAAGCCTGTGTCTTTTCGGTGTTTAATGAGATGCGCCATTTCTTGGCCCATGTTGGCTGTAAACGTCTCGTGACCAGGTTCCTGTTCGTGGAGCAGGAGAAGAATGCGCTGTCGTCTGTGTATTGCGCTGTTTGGACGTGCTGCATGACAGGGATGTCGGCAGTATAGAGGTTGTACAGGGTAGGACCCAGTACGGACCCTTGCGGCACTCCTGCTCGTATTCTTCTCCTGCTCGACTGTGATCTATCGATCTTAACGGAAAATGTCCTACCAGTTAGATAGCTCAGTATAAGTTTTACTATCTTCCCTGGGAAGCCTTGGGTGTACATTTTATGCAAGATTCCGGTGCGCCTGAGTCAAAAGCCTTGGCAACGTCTATAAGACAATCCCGCAGTAGCCCTTTCGGTTGAAGCTTTCTGTAGCTGCTTCAACTACCCTCATTGTTTGTTGGGGGGGGGGGGGGGGGGCGGGGCGGAGTGTTGTTGCTGGAATCCGAATTGAAATTTTGGCATGATTTGCTCTTTTCTGATGTGATCTTGAATCGAAGTGAGTTTCTGAGCTGATATAAGATGGAAGTGAAGTGGTTTCATATGCTAGTCGGGTATGTGCAATCAGCGCAGTGAGATGGGTCTACTTGGCCTCATAAGAGAATGGCAGATTAGAAGTGTCGTGTTGGGATGTACCCATGTCCACACCATCAGTGAAGTTGCCTTACGTTTCGGGGTATATAAACGGACTAATATATATAATGTATGTCTCATAGGACGAAACTGATGCGGTCATCGGTCCCTAAGCTTACATACTTCTTCTTTAACTTACGCTAAGGACGAAACACACACACACACACACACACACACACACACACACGAGGGGGACTCGAACCTCCGACGGGGGAAGACGCCTTAGACCAGTCGGCTAACCCGCGCGGCTAACGGACTCTCCAACGTATTTCCTATGATTGGCAAAACTCTGTAATAACGCGTAAAAACAGTGGTCGTAAGATGATCATAACCGACAGGGGACAGACGAGTGTTAAGTCTTGTGAATGACAATCGGTTTGAAACCCAATAGGAATTCCTGCTGTCAGCGAATGCAGGTTCCTCTCAACCTGGTGCCGAGCGAACATTGCGAAGAGAACTGGATGCTGCAGACATCTGGAACTAGGTACCAGACGAAAGAATCACAGCGGAACTTCCAGTTGCACATTTCCAATGGACCAAACAACACAGAAACTAATGTGGTTCGACGTGTCGCGTTTCTGCGTGTTTTCGGATGATGCAAGGCGCCTCGTGCACGGACAGCCTATTGAGGCGTTTAAACCGCAATGTGTGGAGGGTATAGTTCAGGCCGGAGGTGGTCCTGTAATACTTTGCTTGTGTTTCTCGCGGTATGACATGGGCGCTCTTATTCGGGTTACCGTGAACATTAACTAGGACGTTTAAACATTATCTGGGCCGAAGTGTTGCCCTTTCTTCTACATTTGCAAGAGGAGTGTGTTGTGGACACTCTCTTCCTCCAAAATGACAACAGCTATGTTAACGTGGCAGCACACATACGTTGCTTGTTTTGCACCTTGACTGTGCCGCTAAATCACTGGAGATTAATCCTATAGAAAATGTCTTAGACTGTTTGGAACAGCCGTTGTAATAGAGGGTGGTGTCAACTTGGCAGGTATTGATTGGAACAGTCATGGTATCGAAGCTGGTGCCACAGACAGGAATTAATATGACGTAACTTTGAATGTCTTGTCCCGAAAATTACTTAGAGGAGATAATTACGGAACCGACTCGAGAAGGTAACGTCTTAGACCTCCTTGCAACAAACCGATCTGAACTTAATGAATCACTTAAAGTAGAGGAAGTATCACTAGCATACGGCTGTGACAGCAATTTTGACTGCGGTTGGTACATTGAATGTTAAGAAAGCTAGGAAAATACTTTTGCTTAGCAAGAGTGACAGGATACAAATTGCAGAGTATCTGAGTAGTCAGAATCTATTAATCAGTGCTGAGGACGAAAATGTGGAACACAAATGGAAAAAATTCAAAAGCGTCATTCAGTGCGCCTTAGACAAGTATGTTCAGAGCAAGATCAGGGATGGGAAAGATCCATGGTTTAATAGCTCTTTCAGAAAACAGCTACGTAAACAGAGAGAGCTTCAGGTCAGATTAAAGAGAAGTCAAAACCTAGCTGACAAACAAAAGGCGAACGAAGCGAAAATGAGCGTAAGGAGAGCAATGAGAGAGGCGTTGAATGAGTTTTGAAAGTAAAATTTGGTTAATTTTTCCAGGTAAAAACCCTAAGAGGTTTTAGCTGTACGTAAAAACAGTAAGTGGTTCGAAATCCTCAGCTCATTCGTGTAAACATCAATGTAGGAAGGGAAAAGGATGCGTGGGAAATAGAGACGGCTAGCTGCACAGGACATTATGATAATGCAATGGCTGAAATTAAAATTGTTTGTCGTACCGGGGCTCGAACTCTGATTTATCGCTACTTGTGAGCGATTGCCGTAACTGTTTCGGCCATCCAGACACGGACCCTAACCAACTCAGATTTCGAACTTAACCGTATGCTGCAATGCAGCCCCTCTCGTATGTTAAACGCTCAACTCGCAAATCTTGATTTCCGCGGGAGTTCGGGCGATATTTGTGCATTCGCACTGAAACAAACATCGAGGAGACGACCCCTCTTTTTCAGAAATGTATTTATCTGAGAGGTGTTCGCTCTGTCGGGCATGTGCTCAGTCCACCGCTCTCCCAGTCGTTTTGCCAATTTTCCAGACTGTGGAGACACTGCTTCTGTATCAAGTAGCTCCTCAGTTAGCATGAAGAGGTTGAGTGCTCCCTGTTCCAGTCCTCTACTAAGGAAAAATCCTTGGCAGTATCGGAAATTGGACTCGTCCTCCGCAAGACAGCCATATACGCAGACTACTCAGCTACGGAGGCTGATGAAAGTATCAAAAACGCCGCATAATATGGTAGCTCTATGAGACCTAATAATTAAGTGGCTTCAGCTCTGCTACGTATATATTGAAGAACGAAAACATTATGGCAATCTGCTTACTAGCTTGTTGGTCCATCTTTGGAACGCAATACGTCACCGTATCAGGTATCCGACAGTGTTGGTAAGTTTGTGCAGGTATGTGGCACCAAAAGTCTAAGCGCAAGTCAGGAAATTTCCGTAAATAACGGGCCGGTGACTTATGTACGCGATGATGGCGCCTAAAAGCGGCGACCCAGTTGGGTATTGGATATTCACATCAGGTGAATCTGGTGGTCAAGACATCAACGTAAGTTCGCTTCAAACCATTATAGTACATTTCTGGCTCTGAGGCACGGACAGTTACCCTGTTGAAAGATAACATCGCCGTTGGGGAATGCATCAAGCATGAAGGGGTGCATAGTCCGCAGCTGTCACCGTATCTTCGATGACTACCATAAATGCTATGCAAGCACAGCAGAATGTCTGATATAGCGTCATATTGCTCTCAGCGGCCTGCGTTCGTGGCGTGGCAGACGACCACCGTGCTGGTGCAGCAAGAAACGTGATTCATCCGCTCAGGTGACACGTTTCTGTAGATCGACAGTGCAGTCCCGCTGATCCCGTGCTCATTGCAATCGTAGCTCACGATGTAGTTAGGTCAGCACATGAACACACAAGGGTCGTCTGCTGCGGAGCCCAATGTTCAACAATGTGCGGTAAATGGTGTGCTCCGAAACACATGACCGTGCACCAGCACTGTGCTTTTTCATTTCATCAGAGTTGCTAAAGATCGCCATCTATCTTACTTTATGCAGCAGACAAGCTTCCGAACCCCACGTTCTGTGAGGAGTCGTGGGCGTCCAACCATTTGGCGACGAGTGGTAGTTCACTGCCCTTCTACCACTTTTCATTCATGCTCACGAGTGTAAGCTTTGCCGTTTTCGAGATACTCGTTCACAGGCTCCGTGTAATAATCTGCCTTTTGTAAAAGTCGCTTTTGTCAGTGGATTTCCTCATTTGCGGCCCCTATCGTCGCTAGAATGATTCCCCATTCGTCTCTGCTCTGCTTACATGCTTCTGTTACCGTGTCATGTGCCTGCAACGCCAGCAGGCGATGTACAACCTCGCGGTGGGCAATGGTCATAATGTTTTGGCTCATAAGTTTACGTATAAAGAAGCGTCAGTTTGCTTGTAATTAATACAAATCTACAGTTTTATTCCAATCTTGATGCAAACTTTACCTTCAACACAAGAGGAAAATCACTATTTACATAAGATTTCGTAATCTTTCAACATATGTATGTATGTAATACATAAAGAGGAAAGGTTGTTACCAAAAATCTCTAAAAGTTCTTGGATGATTTACTTCAGTTTTCTGTACTATCCCGTAATGATTATGTGGGCGGACGCAGGCTATGTACTTTTTTAGTATACGCAGTATATAAATATATATATATAAAATATACACGAAGAAGAAAGGTTATTACAAAATATCTCGAAAAGTAAGTTATGCAGTACAGGTATATTACTTTAATTTGTAAAATAAAAAAGAATCAAAGCATAATCTATTACGTAATTATTACTAACCTTTTGGTTTCAAATTTGTGTATATTTGCAAAAGTCAGTACCGGAAGCCTAGAACTTGATTTTATGAGTGCCGCAGGGGAAAACATAATTCGTCGCATTCCGTTGACACCCCAGTGATTCAAACAGGCACTTCGATTTAAAGTGATAGCGGTTTCCCATGCGGCTTGAATTCGCTGTGGGTGTCAACAAAGCGCAGGCCAGTCACTTTGTGTGGCAGATATTAAACTGCTGCTGTTAGTAAGACGTCCTGAAGAAAGTTGTGGATACTGTTCCCTACCGAACTGAGGCTATTCTCTAGGCTAGAGGCGGCATTATTTTCTGTTTCTGATGGCAACGTGTGATGACTACTTTTGCATTCGGTGTGCTAATAAAAGCAGTGGAGTTAAGCAGTAGTAATACGGGGTGGAGATCTCTTACGAAAAGCAGGTTGCAAGGCATCCCAGGTATGCTCAATAATGTTCATGCCTGAGGAGTTTGGTGGCCAGCGGAAGTGTTTAAACTCTTAAGTGTGTTCCTGGAGCCACTCTGTAGCAATTCTGGACGTGTGTGATGTCGCATTGTCCTGCTGGAATTGTACAAGTACGTCGGAATGCACAATGAACATGAATGGATGCAGGTAATCAGAGAGGGTGCTTACGTACGTGTTACCTGTCTGTCGTATCTACACGTATCAAGGGTCCCAGATCACACCAACTGTACACGCCCCACATAATTACAGAGCTTGAACAGTCCCCTGCCGACATACATGGATTCATGAGGTTGTCTCCATACCCGTCCACGTCCATCCGCTCGATACAATTTGAAACGAGCCCCTTCCGAATAGGCAACATGTTTCCAGTCATCAACAGTCCAATGTCGGTGGCCCAGGCGATGCGTAAAGCTGTGTGTCGTGTAGTCACATAAAGGGCACACGAGTGAGCCTTCGGCTCCGAAAACCATATCGATGATGTTCGTTGAATGAATGGTTCGCACGCTGACACTTGATGATAACCCGGTACTGAAATCTGCAGCAATTTGCGGGAGGGTTGCACTTCCGTCACGCTGAACGATTATCTTCAGTTGTCGTTGATACCGTTATTGCAGGATATTTTTCCAGCCGCAGCGATGTCGGAGATTTGATGTTTTACTGGATTCCTGATATTCACGGTAAACTCGTGAAATGGTCGTACGGGAAAATCACCACTTCATTGCTACCTTGGAGATGCTGTGTCCTATCTCTCGTGCACCGACGACTATAACACTACGTTCAAACTCACTTAAATCTTTATAACCTGCCAGTGTAGTAGCAGTTATCGATCCAAAAAGTACACCAGATACTTGTTGTCTTAAAGCGTTGCCGACCGCAGCACCGTTTTCTGCCTGTTTACGTATCTCTGTAATTAAATACGCATGCCTATACCAGTCTCTTATATATATTAGGAAAATTGTGAAAAGCGTTCAGACAGCACTTAGGGTGGAAAAAATCAATTGTAACCAGCAAGGCGCCTCGTCTTAATCGTAAAAAAACTTCGTTATGAAGCAAAGAAATTTGCGCTAGTGTGCAACCAAATTTCCGCGAACTACGGAATCTGAGAATTACGTACTAACGTGTGCAGTGTTCTGTGAACAGTCTGGCTGGGAAACGAAGCAGGCGCGGCACTGGTGACACTGACGTTTGTATATTGTGTATCCTTCAGTCTCGATCTTAGTCAGCGCAGCTCGGAGATGTCCGGTTTAGTTCAGACGGAAATAGCGCCGCGTGCTTGCGTCACAAGCGGCAGTTCAGGTGTACTCGCGAGGAGCGCAGGGGCAGTGCATTGTGAGAACTGCGCCCTCCGCGCTCCGCGCTTCGCGTTTCTCCGATGAAGCACATAAACTGTTTATCATCTGCATCGCGTTCAGACCACAGTCTCAGAACAGCAGTGAAACTGGTCAGTGTAAAGCACGACATAACATCCGGTTTCACTAGTTAGGTAAGCAGTTGTTCTGATATTGGTTATTGTGGGATACTGCTACTGGCGACTTTTGTCTAGAAACGCTGTATGGAGACGTAGTAATGATATGAAATAAAAGCCGTGCTTGCATTAGTATTCAGTCCAGCTCTTCATTGTGTAAGCTGTCACTG
Organism: Schistocerca piceifrons; assembly: GCF_021461385.2. NCBI lineage: Eukaryota > Metazoa > Arthropoda > Insecta > Orthoptera > Acrididae > Schistocerca > Schistocerca piceifrons. Next base: position 309,182,618 of record NC_060139.1, on the reverse strand, counting down.
GAATTAGATACGTTGACACAAAACTAAAAGTATTTTTGTGCAAGATCGCAGTTACGTGTTTTTATAGCAGAAAAAGACATAAGAGGCAGTAATGAAAGTTAACTTACAAAAATTACATATGCCAATAGAAACGTTGGTGTAATGTATAAAACGAACCTTTCAAAATATGAAACAGTCTTTGCCTTGCCAAAAGTATTTCTCCTTTCATAATATTTTTAAGGCATAGCTCACGGCAGTGCTTTGCAACAAGAATGCAGACAGGCACATATGCGCTGGTTTTTAAGTAATTCTGTTTTAGTTAATTTTACGCTATAGGTCTTTGCTGCTGCTTCAAAGACCACCCAGCTGTATGTTACCCCCTTTCGATGTCCTAGACTGACAAGCAGGGAGAGAGATGTGAGCTTACAAAAAATTCTCCAACTTCAGTTTCAGGAAATATAGCGATGCCGGGAGCTCCTGTGGAACGCCTGGCCTTGGCTTTCCTCCACACAACCTCTTTACTCGTGGCCCCTCCCTCAACCCCCCCCTCCCCCCCGCTTCAAAATCATACACAATTATATGATGACAGAATACATTGTGATGAGATTTAAAGTAAATTGAATGGTGTTTTTCGTGAAACGGCACATATAATACTTTTACCTTTAACACGTGGTAATCTTTTCACCTGTTGTCAGATTTACGCAGCCTAGCTTGAGTTCCATATCAGCCGCTGTGAAATACCTATCTCAAAAAGACCGAAAGGTATATGTGCTACGGAAAAACGGCTCTTTAATGATACCCAAAAGCAAATAATGACATAACGCTAATCCGGCTGATGTAATTATGCACCGTCACATGTGGAAAGGATGTGACTTAAACGCGGCATCTACCATATTTCTCCTGTGAGTAATCATTTACTAAGTTCAGCTGTTTCCGTCTCTCGCCTACGGTGTACGTTATTTCGCTTTCGGTCTCAAAAGCGTAGTAGGTAGCTTAAAAATACGATGTTGCTGTTGATAGCTTTGTTTCATTTTATATTTACTATTTGTATACGTTTTGGAACATTCTGGACTTTAAACAGTTTCTGATGGTTCTTGACGATAATAGTACGAAGCCCTACGTTTCCATTACTGACCGAGCATTCTAGTTCAGTCGTTGCAGCTGACATCTTCCACAAAAGAAACACAGTACTTCATCATTGTGTAACACCAAAGTTTTTTGTTGGTGTTGATAATCGTAAGGTGCAACTACAGTCAACACATTCAAATTCAAAGGGTTTTATTTCTTTGTCACTAGTTGAGACGCGCTGATTGGTGTGGGAAGTGTAGAAGGTGGTGGTCGTGGTGGTGGTGGTGGTGGTGGTGGTGGTGGTGGTGGTGGTGGTGGTGTTCTGCACTGTTGCGCAGCTAGTACAGTCACAGACTGTTATTTTGTCTTTCATTACATTTTTATTTCTACAATTATCCTCAGAAGTAATATTTTTGATTTGTACCAACGGACTCTTCTGTGGTGATCTTTCTGATTACTTATATCTAGTTTTCTGTTATAGGAGCGCAGTAACACGTGTTAGCATGTTTTTTTATAATATGTTCTTACTCCTACAACACTCCACGAATTTAATCACCGCACGACTGTCACCAACAAAGCTCCAAACACACAGTTTAGATAGGCAAAGGATGACGCTATGATGAAAGCGTTGTATTTTACGTGGATTCAACTTCTGTCACCATTTTTCTTTCATGTTTCATCGCCGCTAATTGTCAGTATTTTAGTAAAATATTTCAGAGGCGTATTGTATGCGTACTTATGTGAAAGCTGCTGCATTTTTTTCTGATACTGAAGATTAAGTCTACAGGGCGGTTATAATTATACTTTCGCTACTTGAGCCAGTGTGTACGGAAAACTGTTTACCGTATGGGTACCTATCTGTATAGGAATGATATTCAGACAGTGCGCCACAGAGTTTGCATAGTTAGTTCTGTTAGTGTCATGACTTGGGTTAGTCGTCGGTACTGGTATGGCGACACAGGGTTGAAATAAAACTTCTGTGTGCATTACAGTTGCTTCAGTCGAGATGGGTCTGTACATGAGCAGCAGGGCTTTAGTCGTAAAGCTGTTTCATTAAAAGCACAGCAATAGTGCTGCTACTCTTCGCGAGTATCGACGAGGAGAGGTCTTCTTTCCGCATTGAAGGACATGATTTGGTAGTTCGAAGTAACCAGCGATTTGGGAATTGCTACTGGGAGATTCTAACTGCTCTACAAATTCTGGACAAAGTTGCTGTTGCTATGGCTGAGAATGCTGGACGCAATGTGCAATCTTCAAACAGTGCACGAGCTGTGTGACGACGGCTGAACATTTCATGGTATACCGTTCGAAAAGTGCTGCGAATAATTGCGAAATGGTATCTGTAGTGCAGTTCCATGCTGCCGTGGCTGCAGACGGTCGTCACATTGAGCAGCGTTCGTAACCTCGAACGTAAACGTGGCACACAATTAAGAAATGCTACCATCTAATGTGGAAATCAAAATATGTTTCAAAATAAACTATATACGGTTCCAGAGACCTTATCAGGTCTCAAACATCTATGATTCACATATGCAGACTGAAGCGACAAATGAAAATTTGTACAAATACCGGCATTCGAACCTGTATCTCCTGCTCAGTAGGCTGAGGCACTAAAGACTACGCCTTCCTGGCACAGGGCTTTGCACAATTACACGGACTACCCCAGCACGCCTCCGTCCTCAATCCAAATTCCCATTCAAGCTTCACCCCCCCCCCCCCCCTTGGTATTCCTCCTACACTCGAACATCATTGCAGAGACTCCCCAACTGTACCTACTGGAATAGCATCTCAGCACCAAACGAAACATTCGTCGCTTCAGTCTGCGTATGTACATCACAGATGTTTGAGACTTGAAAAAGTCTCTAGCGCCATTATTTATTAAGGCGCCTATGTCTGTTTTTCAGGCAGGTTTCTCCGTTTCGTTGAGTACTGATGTGCTATTCCAACACAGATGGAGAGCCTCTGCAGGTCTGTTCGAATTTAGGGGGAATATCAAGTGGGCCGAGACGTGAATGTGAATTTGGACTGAAGAGGGAGGCGTGCTAGGGTAGTCCGCGCAATTTTGGAGAGGCAGTGTGCTACAGTGGCGTAGTGATGAGTGCACCTGCCTAGTGACAAGGAGACATGGGTTGGGATCCCGTCCTTTGTACACATTTTCTTTCGTTGCTTCAGTCTGTGTATACAGGGTGTTACAAAAAGCTACGGCCAAACTTTCAGGAAACATTCCTCACATACAAAAACAGAAAATATGTTATGTGGACATATCAGGAAACGCTTACTTTCCATCACATTAATCATGGAATGGAAACACACAGCAACAGCATGTACCAGAGTGACTTCAAACACTTTGATGTGCTTGATACTAGTACTGTAGAGCAATGAGTCGCATGTCAACACAAGCACCGAAGTCAACATTATCTTCCTTCAAATGGGCCAACTGGCGGTGAATCGAGGAAGTACAGTACATGCTGACGAAACTAAAATGAGCTCTAACATGGAAATTAAGCTTTTCCGGACACACGTCCACATAACATCTTTATTTGTGTGTGAGGAATGTTTCCTGAAAGTTTGGCCGTACCTTTTTGTAACACCCTGTATACATAAAAAATCTTTCTTTCAGTGGTTTACCCGTTATTTCTCTTAAACATGTCCGTACAAATGTTTCCAAGTTTCGTTGTATCACGATCACCCGGCCCACCCGAATTCTCGAAAGTTAATACAAGGGTTGGAACTTTAGTAGTGGCAACTATTTATTTACAGCTCGTAAAAAATAAGAGTTTCAAAGTTTTACTGACATTCAAAGTATTGTGTATAACCCGTTGCCAGCGACGTGGAAGTCGTAGGATACTCCTAGCTGTGCCAGTTGTATTGACAGTTCGAGCGGCTCGGTCTATTGCCCGACGAATTTGTAGCAGTTCTGAAGTCAGTGCCGTGAAGTGTTTCCTTCAGTTTAGAAATCGAGTTGAACTCACGAGGGCTTAAGTCAGGGGAGTGCAGTAGGTGATACAGCACTTAGCAACCACATCAGTCAAACAAATCAGTAACAGCTTGCACTGTACGTGCTTAAGCATTGTCCAACAAAATGGTCAGATCCTGAAGAAAGTGTCATCACTTCTGTCTGTAAGTTGGTCGTAGGTTGTGTTCCAAAAATGAACAGCATACAGATAGAAGTGATGACACTTTCTTCAGGATCTGAACTGTCAACACAACTGGCACTGCTAAGAGTATCCTACGACTTCCTCATCGCTGGCAACGGGTTATACACAATGCTGGTGACTATTTTGAAGGTCAGTAAAACTTTGAAACACGGATCTATTTTGTACGAGCTATGAATAAATAGTTGCCACTACTAAAGTTCGAACCCTCGTATAACCACCCTGTGCATGTGAAGTCCTTTCTGTTTCGCAAGACCTATCATAAACATAGCCATTGAAATATGGGGCGTAGAATCCAATACTTGCTAGTACCAGACGAGGCATAATGTCTTATTACGAGCTTAAACAAGAGAAAAACATTACAGTATTCTAATCTGACACTTTAAAGACATTTTATTGAATCATTATCCCCTCAAGAATTTGTAATATGTATAGAGTATAAAAAATGTACGTATACAAAATTTTAGATTGTTTAGAGGACATAAACAGAAATAATTGTTTATGCGACAAGAATGTCAGAAGCGCACCATTCCCCCACTACGGGTCCACGAAGATTTTGACACTAGCGATGTTCGAAGTGGGGAATGATAAATATTGTTTTAGATTTATTGCTAAAAATATTGTCGGTTTACATTAATGCATAACCTGCATCTGCGTGCTAATTATTGTATTACACGCTCGAAACAATCAGGTGTTTCACAAATTATGGCTACAGCTGCTACCAAACGGATACTCGCCTCTTTTCGATTGTCTGTCGGTGTCTCGTACACCAAATACTTAATTTCGCGTCTGCTCCCCCTCCCCCTCCCCCCCTGCCCACAAACATAAAAAGAAATCCACAGGAATGAGGTTGCAGGAAAAAAAAAAAAAAACAAAAAAAAAGGGAAAACATCTAAATGTTCTGATACCAACGGCAAAGTGCGGTAATTGTTTCCTGATCAACATTCTAGTAAACGGAACACACGTCCGGAAGTTTGGGATGTTTACAGTGTTTAGTAGAAATCAATGGCAGAATTCCACGACCTGAGAAAGTCATCAGCAGATAGATCTTGAATCTTCTGATACTTAAATGGGCGTCTCGTGCAGGACTGAATTTAGATTCTTGGCCATGTTTTGTGTGCTGGTGGTGCGATTGTCATCATTTCTCTGCAGCACAGGTTCCTCAAACAAAAAGCTTCTCACACTACGAGAGCTACCAGTCTCCCATCGGTGTGTCTAAGGGGTCCTGTTGCACAAAGATGGCAATTAATACATGATTTAGTAACCTCCTCCCCGGAAATCGTTATTCGTAGAGGCTGCTTCTTGCTCAAATGCTGCCGGCCGGAGTGAACGAGCGGTTCTAGGCGCTACAGTCTGAAATCGCGCGACCGCAACGGTCGCAGGTTCGAATGCTGCCTCGGGCATGGATGTGTGTGATGTCCTTAGGTTAGTTAGGTTTAAGTAGTTCTGAGTTCTAGAGGACTAATGACCTCAGAAGTTCCATAGTGCTCAGAGCCATTTTTGCTCAAATACTGGGTCGTACCTCCACATAAACTCCGTTACAATGTAATCAGCCGTTAATATCCTGAATCATCATCAGAAACTTCCATGTAAACGTAACGTAACATAAATACTAATAACGTAACAGTTTATCCAGGGACGCGGACACTGCTAGCAGTAATGAAAACCCATACTTCGTAGCGATAAGATGTGATTGTATTGTAAATGAGATTCCTGTGTCAACGTGCTACATACGAAGCAGTCAAAGCAACTGTGAACAATGCGTAAGAGAAGGAAACTCTACACTTTTTAACATTCGTCTCAAGTAACGTGTTTCTTTGTATATATATCCTATAATAACTACAAATTTTTATATGTAATTTCTATACTCTTTATTTCCACAGTTAACACTCGATTCAACAACACGAAAAAAATGTTTTTCCTCCAATTAGCGAAGAATAAAACTTGATTTTCACCGACACTGTGCGGCACTTCTGTTGGTCAGCACTTTTCATTGAATATACAAGAAACACGCAAGCAGTTTCTAACAAACTAGTTTTTCTTTTCTTCTTTGTGTCATTTTCTCCACTCTGTCAAGATTTCAAACTTGAAATGTATTACCGAGCGAGATGGCGGAATGGTTAGTACACTGTACTCGCATTCGGGAGAACGACGGTTCAAATCCGGGTCCGGCATTCTGAATAGGTTTTCCGTGATTTCCCAAAACCGCTTCAGGCTAATTCTGGGATTGTTCCTTTGAAAGGGCACGGCCGATTTCCTTCCCCCTTCTTCCCTAACCTGAGCTTGTGCTCCGTCTGTAATGACCTCGTTGTCGACGGAACGTTAAACACGAATCTCCTCCTCCTCGAGACGATCAAAGTACCCTAAATCTCTGATGTTACATCCATGTTCCAAAACCTGTGGAGTATGACCCTATAAGTTTTCACGACATCAGTATTAACAAGACATATTAAACTAATCATCCTTACTGCGCTTGAGCAGCTCCCTACGCCCTGCCCTCAGAGTATTTCATCTGGATACCACCGCCACATCCTCCGACAAACACTCCAGTTTCACTCTCCGTCATAGGTTCGTTTGTTTGATCTCATACTCGTGTGGCGTCTGCATTCATACTGCGCCCAACCTCGTCCCAGTCGCAGCAAAATCCTGGTCCTTCAACGCAAACTTCACACCACCATTTCCAGTACTATCGCAGTCCTTCGTCACTTCGCGGCAGGGTAGCGCTGTGGTCAGTACCCTGGACTAGCACTCGGGAGGACGACGGTTCAAACCAGCGTCCGACCATCCTGATTTAGGTTTCCGTGGTTTCCCTAAATTACTTAAGGCAAATGCCGAAATGGTTCCTTCAAAAGGGCACGGCTGCTTTCCTACCAATACCTTACCAAATACGAGCTTTTGCTCCGTGTCTAATGACCTCGTTGCTGACGGGACGTTACACTAATCTCCTCCTCCTCAAAATCTCCTGCTTAATATACGAATACAATCTTCTTTTACAGCTTCCGTTTTCAACATATATATGGTTGAAGGGCAGAAACTAACTGCTGCCATCCCGCCACGGTCAGGCCATGAAATACGATAACGAAAATAAATAAAATACAGATTATAGCTTAAAAGGAGGATTGGGTGCTCAAATGGCACACGCTGCAGTTGCTTAGGAAAATAGCCTTGCATACAGAAATTGCGGGGATTGTGTGCCAAAACATGTTGTTTCCATCTTGCGAAGAGAAGGGGCAGGGGTTAATCTTTCTGTACGGAACCTGGACTTACAGTAAAGGAAAATAATAGTAACTGACATAGTGTAATATGTCATAAGTGTAATATGTCATAACATTCGTATAATCGTCGGTTGTAAGTACGTCTGCCTATGCTATCCGGAGAGGCTAGCCGAGAGCTGCTTATTGAAGCCGTACATGCACGAGGGTGGAGCGTGATTTGTGGCAGACGAATACAGATGGCTGGCTGACACGTGCGGAAGGCATATGATTCTTTCGGATCCGTTTCTCTGGCTAGTCTGGCATGTTCCTATTCCCTCGAAAATCGTTTTCTCCTCCGCTCGCCATACATCAACGTCCACAACACATATTGCTTCCCCGATAATGAGGTGAACGCACGGCGCCTCAGCCGTGAGTAATCTTTGAAAGACTTATTCATGCGTGCGGAGCTATGATAGAGGACACGATCGATGTTGTGCGCTCGCGTTATACGGCGGTCGCCAGTGTAAACACTCTTCCTGTGATCATAACCTGTGCTCGTAGCGGAAAGACATCTGCACACGATGTTCTTCGCGGGCCGCTTCCTGGAAGAGATGCGTGTGTGCTTTGTGTAGCAGTGTGTGTGTGTGTGTGTGTGTGTGTGTGTGTGTGTGTGTTTTGTCGGGCTAACATGTCTAGCAATGGGTGTGACGGTGAGACATTAGGAATGCCTGGGGTAATATAACCCAAAATTGTAGTAAATACTGTGGTGGTGGTGGTGGTGGCGGCGGCACACACATAGCACCACTAGGGAAGGACTCGGAATGGGAATGTTATGGTAACTGAAATTAATGGAAAATTTTGTACATTTGTGCTTATCTCATAAATAAGATACTGCGTCATTTGCAGCTGATTTTTTTTTTTTTTTTTTTTTTTTTATGTCGACCCAACATGTTTCGCATATTCTCAATAGACAAAAGTGTTGTGGAAACTGCGCGAGAATTGCATGCTTGAACATACAGGGTGTTTCAAAAATGACCGGTATATTTGAAACGGTAATAAAAACTAAACGAGCAGCGATAGAAATACACCGTTTGTTGCAATATGCTTGGGACAACAGTACATTTTCAGGCAGACAAACTTTCAAAATTACAGTAGTTACAATTGTCAACAACAGATGACGCTGCGGTCTGGGAAACTCTATAGTACGATATTTTCCACATATCCACCATGCGTAGCAATAATATGGCGTAGTCTCTGAATGAAATTACCCGAAACCTTTGACAACGTGTCTGGCGGAATGGCTTCACATGCAGATGAGATGTACTGCTTCAGCTGTTCAATTGTTTCTGGATTCTGGCGGTACCCTGGTCTTTCAAGTGTCCCCACAGAAAGAAGTCACAGGGGTTCTTGTCTGGCGAATAGGGAGGCCAATCCACGCCGCCTCCTGTATGTTTCGGATAGCCCAAAGCAATCACACGATCATCGAAATATTCATTCAGGAAATTAAAGACGTCGGCCGTGCGATGTGGCCGGGCACCATCTTGCATAAACCACGAGGTGTTCGCAGTGTCGTCTAAGGCAGTTTGTACCGCCACAAATTCACGAAGAATGTCCAGATAGCGTGATGCAGTAATCGTTTCGGATCTGAAAAATGGGCCAATGATTCCTTTGGAAGAAATGGCGGCCCAGACCAGTACTTTTTGAGGATGCAGGGACGATGGGACTGCAACATGGGGCTTTTCGGTTCCCCATATGCGCCAGTTCTGTTTATTGACGAAGCCGTCCAGGTAAAAATAAGCTTCGTCAGTAAACCAAATGCTGCCCACATGCATATCGCCGTCATCAATCCTGTGCACTATATCGTTAGCGAATGTCTCTCGTGCAGCAATGGTAGCGGCGCTGAGGGGTTGCCGCGTTTGAATTTTGTATGGATAGAGGTGTAAACTCTGGCGCATGAGACGATGCGTGGACCGCAGCTGCAACATGGCGAACGGAAACCCGAGGCCGCTGTTGGATCACCTGCTGCACTAGCTGCGCGTTGCCCTCTGTGGTTGCCGTACGCGGTCGCCCTACCTTTCCAGCATGTTCATCCGTCACGTTCCCAGTCCGTTGAAATTTTTTGAACAGATCCTTTATTGTATCGCTTTTCGGTCCTTTGGTTACATTAAACCTCCGTTGAAAACTTCGTCTTGTTGCAACAACACTGTGTTCTAGGCGGTGGAATTCCAACACCAGAAAAATCCTCTGTTCTAAGGAATAAACCATGTTGTCCACAGCACACTTGCACGTTGTGAACAGCACACGCCTACAGCAGAAAGACGACGTACAGAATGGCGCACCCACAGACTGCGTTGTCTTCTATATCTGTCACATCACTTGCAGCGCCATCTGTTGTTGAAAATTGTAACTACTGTAATTTCGAAAGTTTGTCCGCCTGAAAATGTACTGTTGTCCCAAGCATATTGCAACAAACGGTGTATTTCTATCGCTGCTCGTTTAGTTTTTATTGCCGTTTCAAATATACCGGTCATTTTTGAAACACCCTGTAAATGCAGATGCTCGCCAAGCCTGCAGGTTGCGCTGTTGCATTTGACCGCGAGCGGCACATGTGCAATGCCCTCAATACGTTGAAAGTGTCGGTCTTGGTCAGAAAAGTATTATGTATAGCGCATTGTGTCGGAGCCAAATGATGTCGAATGTGGGCTAATTGCTGGTGCTCGTATGGTGGGTGCTTCTGTATCTAAGGTAGCCGAATTGTTTGATGTTGCAAGAGGCACCGTACAGGGAAAGCGGAAAAACATCATCCGCCAGGTTACAACGCGGACGAAAGTGTGTGGTGAATAATCGTAATGAACTTTCATTGAAGAAGATAATGACGAAAATAGGGGGACGAAGCTGCCAAGGTCACTGCAAAATTGAATGTCGCACTTGCGAATCCATCAGCATCCAACCAACATGAAGGGAGCTCCGTGCGTAGGGCATTGCTGGGCGAGCAGGATAAATCCCATATCAGGAAAACGTTGTGTAGATGTCGTAAAACCTGGACTATGGAACAATGGAAGAATGCTATTTGGAAGGATGAGTGTTCTTTCAAATTGTTCTCAACTTCTGACAGAGCCGGCCGCGGTGGTCTAGCGGTTCTAAGCGCTCAGTCCGGAACCGCGGGACTGCTATGGTCGCAGGTTCGAATCCTGCCTCGGGCATGGATGTGTGTGATGTCCTTAGGTTAGTTAGGTTTAAGTAGTTCTAAGTTCTAGGGGACTGATGACCTCAGATGTTAAGTCCCATAGTGCTCAGAGCCATTTGAACCATTTCCTGACAGAGTTCTACGTCCCGAAGTGTGAAACTTGCTGCGGGTCCGGTGTTGAGTTGGACAGCCGTATCGTTGTATTCCATGGATTCTACAGTTACTCTCCAAGACCTTATCACTGCTAAAGATTATGTGATCATTTCGGATGATCACCTCCACGCCGTGGTGCAATGTTTGTTCCCCAATGGTAAAACTGCATTCCAAGACGATAGGGCCCTTGTTCACACAGTTCACATCATCCATTACTGGTTTTGTGAGCACGAGGATGAATTGTCGCATCTTCCTTGGCATTCACAGTCATCATATTCAAAATTGTTGAGCCTTTGTGATCTGCTTTCGTGATCGCTATCCAGCCCCCCGCGCCTCCCCCTCCCAAAATCATTACCTATTTGGAGGAAGTGTCCCTTGACAACCATGCAGGACCTTTTTTTATCCAAGCTGAGTCTGATGGAATCCGTTTTGAATACGAACATCTACGTTGCGTTAATTTGGTTTTTCATAATTTTTTCCATCCCCTGTATATAATATACCCAGAATTATTTAATTATTCCTTTTTTGATAGGAGATGATTAGTGGTAGCTCATTTATACTATAAAGCTGTTTGCAAATATGCCGCTCTTCATGCTGTGCAGACCTCGTCATCCCTGCATTCATTTCAATCTGTGTACTATAGTCATCACTTAGTCTCTCTCTACAGTTTTGATCCCCAATCACCCTTTCCTTCGATTACGAAGTTGGCAATCCCCTGATGCCTCAGGTTGTGTACTGAAAATCCCTTATTTTAATGTTGTACCTTAAATTTCTTTTTCCTGAATTGGATTCAGTACCCACTAATTTATTATTCGATCAGCCCATCTAATTTTCTAAATTCTTCTGTAGTACCACATTTCAAAAGCATCTCTCTCCACCACTGCGCAACACATTTAAACGATCACCTTTTTGAATCCCCGTAATTGTCTACCACTGCGATGTGAAAGTTCGAAGTCTGGCTCAAAGCTGCATACAATCTTTCTCTGTAATGGTGCAGAGGTATGGCGCTCTGCGACGTCACCCACGTTCTGGGCGACGCTTCAAACAGCTATTTGTTCCCCTGAGACCCCCCTCTTCCCCAGTTCGGCAACGCTCTCCATACCACCCACGCACTTTGATGAGCACGTTAAGAACCTACATACCAAAGACTGACACCCATTCAGTTGAGTGGCGCCCCGCTGCTGCTATAGCACCTAAGATCAGGCAACCCCTTGGACATCCCTTAGGCGGGGTTGCCTGCTCCGTGCAAAATTCTACCAGCCGACTTGCTCTTTAATTTCTCCCACTCCCCAGTCTGTTTTCTATTTTTTTTCCCTTGTTTCCTTCTTCCTACTACCGAATTCGTCACCCATCAGAATTAAATTTTCACCTCCCTTAATTATCTGAAATAGTATCCTTTTTGAAATAGTATCTTTATCTCATTCTGCATCCTCTGAACCTCTTCATCTGTGGAGGTACTTGGCGCAAACGTACACGATTGTGATGGTTGGCATTGTGTCTATCGTGGCTATAATAATGTGTGTATTATGCTGTTCGTAGTAGCATTGATAACGCTGTACTGTCTCCACCAAAAATCCTGTACTTTGTGTCACCACAGTTCACTAATTCCCACTAAATTTCAGTCCGACCTATGTACTTCCTTTTTTAAATTCTCAAATCTACGAGGGATTTATGGAAAGTAATGCCCCCGAAATTTTTATGCGAAAACTTTTTTAAAATAGAACAAACGTTATTAATGTTCTATATCTTTATTCTTCATGTCTAGATATTTGTTTCTTGACGTAGTCTCACTAGCCACGAACACATTCCTCTCATCGAGAAACATGTTCCTTAATACCGTCACTATAGAATGTTTGACTTTGTTGACGGAGCCACAACTTCATATTTATTGGTAACGCTTCAAGTTATCGAACATGTTCTTGTAGTTTTGGAAGCGGATGAATATCGGATGGGTCCAAATCGGGAATGTATGGAGGATGATCGATCACAGTGAGCCCAAGGCGACGGGTTGTTGCAGGTGCAGCAGCGCTCGTGTGCAGTCTGGCATTTTCACTCTGAAGGAGAGGGTGCCCCATACGTGGACGAACTCTTCCAGTGCACAACTCGTCTACATCACGCTGTTCCTCATACACTGATCTAGTTGCGTTACACAATGCCGTGTTACACGCTACAATTCGGATCCCTCTAGTGGCAGAGGACTGCAAATATACACACATATAAACAAGATGATTAAAGCTGTAGAATGCTAACATTATTTAAAAAAGCTCCGGAGGAGTTATTTTTCAGCTCGCCCACGTAGTTACCCGATTAATGGAACCAGCATTGCACACTCCGATCCACAGAATGTCAGTCTAGTATTGCTGATTGTGACACTTGCTGAATAGTCTCTGTCGAATAGGGGACTGTTTTACCTCAGGAATATTTCACCAAAGAGGATGCCATCATCTTTAAGCCATAAATTAGAGTTGCATGCCCCTCGGGGAAAAAAATCACGACTGTGCTTTTCCTTTGCTTTCATCCGTTCGCAGTACCTGTACAAAAAGGCCATGTTAGCTAATGTTAAAAGACCAGATCACTGAGTGTGTTGCCCGTGCAACGTGTTATTGTGCCCTCTCTATAGACAGCCCTCCGTAGTGGCTGCACCTACGGCACTGCTATCAGTATCGTTGAGGGACACAAGCAACCCCACCGTGGCAAGGTCCATAGTTCACGAAGGTCTGTATTGGTTATATACAGTGAAATGTCTGAATGTGACTTACCAATTGTAAATCTGTACTATGTACATCTAAACGCATGGTTCATGAAAAGGAAATAAAAATGAATATCAGTCTAAAAAGACCAAAGCCATATATTTGTAAATAGATAATTTAAATGAACTCCCAAGAATCGTAGAGATATCCTATCGAGCTGTGTGTAATTAAATAATTTTCTTTATACTGCAGACAACTGAAGATGCTTAGTAGGAAAGGCGAAACGTGTTTGGTATAATATTCAGTTGCAATGGACATATTTTTCGCTTTTCAATATGATAAAGCACATTTGAAGTAGCAACTAAGTACTGTTACTACATGCACCCATTTGTTTAAGTACAGGTTGGTGCAGATAAAAGTAGCCCGTGTAAGTATAAAGGTAACGCAGTGAAATTACAGAAACGAATAACGCAGTGAAATTACAGAAACGAAGAAATGAAATGGACTTGCAATTTATTTACAGTGAAATCTACATTTATAGAAGATATTGGAAGTTCCACCTGCAACATGGGTACACAGTTCCGCACGTTTAAGCATATACACCGGTCGTAAAGTTCGGATATTGATGGCGGCAACTTCACGGCTGATGTCTTTAAATTCCTATATTATGTGTGGATTTGTTTCGTAGACTTTGCTCTTGAAGTGTCCCCACAGGAAAAAATAACATGTTGTTAGATCCGGCCGCCGAACGTGGTGGTCCTAAATTTTTGCCGACAGTTCGTTCCTAAGTGAAGACGTCATGGGTTCGTTCCAAGGATACCTTAGACTCGTGGTATGTTGCCCTATGTAGCTGGAAGAAGCAGTATTGTTTTTCATATTCAGTTGAGTTGACCACAGAATGTATCAAAAATTTCCATGTAACCAACCGTGTTGAGGGTAGTGTCCAAAAATGTCTGTCCAATATTGCGCGTTCCTGTCCACCGCACCAAAAGCAGATTTTTCCCTTCATGGAGCGGCCGTTGACACAGTGTTACGGTTCTCTTTTGCCCAGTATCTTGTGTTCTGTGAATTCACGTGACCGGAAAGATGAAACCATACTTCATTAATCATGATGTAATGGAATGGGTTTAACAAACTGTCGTTAATTTTAATAAAAAGCGAAGTAATCTGCGCATTTCTGACAGTCATTCTACGATAATCGCTGCGCACAACCGTCACGCGATATGCCTTCAAAATTAAGACTTTACAATAACCTCTGGCAACACCTCCTACTTATATGCGCCTGTTGGGCCAATTTACGAGCGGACTTCTATGGACACCGAGTAAGTCTTAGACGAATGTCAGCAGTAACTTTTGGTTTGCGAGCTGAAGGAATTCCTTGTCGCTTTACATTTTGCACAGATCCGTATGTGCGCCAATTTTTATACAAACATAGTATTGCTCTCTTTGCTGGTAGTCTATCCAATGCTTGACTCAGAAAGTTTGCGAGTTCTATTAATCGAACCTGTTTTCATATATGCTTCCACAATTTCAATTCTTTCTTCAATCGAGAAAATTATTTTGCAGACTACAAAGAGAAACGTGTAACTTCACTCATGGAAATACACTGAAATCAGGATTGTGATATCCAGACAGCGCGATTCTCGTACCAACCTCATGAAATTCTCGTATTTTAGTAAAAATTCTCGTACGTTTTGAAAATTTTTAAAACCTTATTTACAAATGAATAAAACTATGAACAAGAATTTGTAATTATGAAACAAATTCGATGTCTACATCTTCTTCTTCCTGTTTCGTTTTATAGAGTGTGTCCGACGTCATTTTCTCGTACATTTCGTGTGTTGGCTCAAAAGTTAAACATGTTCCGTTGTTTCCTGGTCGTTCTTTAATGCATTCAGAGGCAAGAAGTTCTCCATTCAGTGTACTAGTTTGGAGTCTGTTCCTAATTTTGGTTTTCATGAGGTTTACCTGAAGTTGAACATGAAACTTCAATAACCTGACAAGTATGAAATCATATTATTAACTAGTTATTAGCTTCATTGCTTTACATACCTTAGAAAAAACTCTTTCGCAGTCTGCATTTGAATGAGGTAAACTCAAAATTGAGAGAGCGAAAGCGCTCTATTCCTTAAATTCTTCAGATTCGTTATTTAATATATTCCACATTTTATCCGGTGACTGTTTCTTTTGTAGTGAGCCTGGGAGACAAGCCAAAACCAGAGGGAGACGCCTCCACTGGTCTTCTGTAGTTTGTGCTAAATCGAGATCTGAGGGAGGAATTATACGTGGCAACAGTTCCATTAAAGGCATGAGTGAAGGTGGTGTATCTCGGAAACTTTGTGACAGGGCATTTGTAGGTTTGAGTGCCGCTAGTTTGGACAGCACTTTATCTTCCATATCATACCGTAATTTGATCTGGCACGAAGCTGTCTGTAATATTTGAGAATTAATAGCACTCATTAGGTATGCCACACATAAACACACAAATGTATAGAAAACAATAAAACACAAATTATATATGATTTCAGGCAAACGAGGTGTACTCACCACAAGAAATTTCCTGCATCGATGATAAGAATCCTTGATAAGATGTGGGTGACTCTTTATCTCTGGTGTGCCAACGTTCTTCAGAATTTTCACACCCAAATACAGTTGTGAATCTTCCAGATGATGAACTGCATTGGGTCAACATCACTGAGATTTTTTCCCGTGACATAAGTGCGTTTCATGAAATACAGAAATATTTCTGTATAGAGAGCTCTAATCTTGTCATGAAGGTCAACAGTTACTACTGCTCTAGACTGGAAATACTCGTTGAAAGTAGTAAATTTGGGTAGAATCCACTCTAAGAACACATAATACATTTTTGCAAAGGCGTCATGCAAACAGTTAAAAACTTGTTCAGCACTTAGAACTCGCTCAGAAAGCCATTTTTGGTTAAAAAAGAGCATTAGAGCACCCCAGTTTTCCAGCACTGTCCTAACAACCGCGATCATTGACAGCCAACGTGTCTGTGATGGATGTAGTAATTTGTGTGGTTCCAAGTGTAAAAATACCTGGAATAAAACATAATGTTTAGCCTATTTCCACACGATCGGACGTAAAATAAAGTCTATGAGATAAAAAATGCTACAATACCTGAAATTCCTTGAACTCTGCCTGCCTCTTCGCACGGAGTTTGAAAAAAACCATAAATATTCCTCGCGAGGTCCTCACAAGCTCTTGGAAGGTTCTTGCACGCCTCGCTTGCGCATATATGCACCGAATGACAAACACACTTCATTAGAAAAATTCCCGGGCAGCTATCTCGGAATCTGCTTGCTACACAATTATGAACTCCCATCATAGTATTGCAACCATCAGCTCCAAAGCCAATAATCTCGGCAAATGGAATGTTGTGCTGTTGAAACGTTTTTAGTACACCATTGTAGAGATTTTCTGCAGTAGAAAATTTCTCAACATTTAAATCTCCATCTTCATAAACTTTATATAGCTCCCAAAACTTACTTTCAATACAACCTGTAAAAGGAGAAGTGATACAAAGTGGTAACTTAACAGAAAAATTTATTTTAGAATTAATTTGGTTATTATTTCAAAACTAGCTCTTATTATTACTCACCTGAATCTTTGTCATAAAAGCGGAGCGCCACGCAGGAATTTTTTCACAGTTCCGATATCGGTGGACTCGTCCGTCATTATGCTAAATTTGGCGTGTTGTAGTTTTTTCGCCAACACTTCTTTGTGTGACGTCCGACATTAGAAACAATGGTACGTGCTTTGTGCCGTTTAAGAGTCATTGCCCTTGCAATATCCGAGTCTGGAAAAATATCTTTTGACAAACCGGATAAATGGTCAGCAGCTAAAAATGCCACATTGTTCTGCTAAGAATGCTGATAATTTGGTTTCAGCTTTAGCAACCTTCCTCTTAACTGGATGTGCGTTTGTGACAAATTGAGCAACTGAAGGCTGTCGCACGGTAGCAAACTGCACCATGTTTAGGTGCTTCTTACTTCTGGGATGGTTTTTAATATTCTGGATTTCGGAAACCATGCTGGTATTGCAATATCTGCATCGTGCCCTGAGCGGATCACTATCGCGCACCAGCCAATTACGTAAACCTGGCATATGTAGCCACTCATCACGAAATTTTTGTTGTCGATGGACAGGCCGTTCTGTCTTCGAGATTTCACCTCTTTTTAGACGTTTTTTCTCCGGCGTGCACGAAAGTTTCGTGCTTGTGTTTTCATATTCACTGTCACTTCCCATTTCTTCACTCACAGTAACACAGTAACCCGAAACACTTACAAAAAGAAACTACATAGTAAATGAATTCAGCTAAACGTACTCGTAATGACTATACGCGAAATACGCATTGTTAAGAGTATCGTTTGTTGAAGACGAAACAATACCGTCTGATGAAATGTCTTTCGTTTGTACGTAACAATTCCACAGTATTGTAGGTTAATTAGGTCTGCTGTTAATTGCTTTCCAATAATATTCGATTAAAGTTCCATTTAGTGCTTTGAGATTCGTTGGCCGCTCTATTTCTGAAACTTAACATTCGAACTAAGTGAAATATGTCATGCAAAGCAAAGTGATTCGTTATTGTTAGCCTATTTAATTTATTTTCCAGGGCCAGGCTTTGAACTAAGCCTCATTCTCGACTTTAATCGTTTTGTCATGTCGGTAGTTTGGCGCTCTCTCTCCTGCCTGAAATTTGTTGATTGACAGAGATTACATGGATTCGTAACAGTTTCTAATAATTTTTAAAATATAACAGGTGAATTGATTATTTTCCAAACAAATGTGTATAATGTATATTTGGTAAAAAATTTGGACCCGCCTCCATAGCCACACTACTTGGTGTGGTGTCACGAGCCCGCAACTACTAAGGTTATAGTTCCCCCGTGGGCATGTATGTTTCTGTGATGTCTGTAGACTAAGTTAGGATAGGATAGGGTAGAGTAAGTCGTCTATAACGACTCCAGTTATCGATCGGATTAAACGCTAAAAAAAAAGTTTTAGGCAAAATTCTCGTACATATCACAACCTTGACTGAAGTGCTGACAGAAGAACGCTAACAATCGATTATTGCAGAAAACTGTCCATTGTTGTAGCTATTTACTCTGTTTGAAAGCAGAAATACTGCAATTCAAAGGGGAGGCGGGTTACCTTTCATTGCGACAACCTGGGCCGTGGAGGGTAATAAATGTAGAGTAAGACGTTGGAATACACAAACAAATGTTGGAGGAGGTACAGTGTTATGAGGTTGGCACGGGAGAAGAATTCGTGGCGGGCCGCTTCTAATCAATTGGAGGACTGGTGACTCAAAAAAGCTGTTGCCGACAATCAAATGACAGAACGCGAAGTTTAGTCAAATAGAACGATTAGAATCTTCCGATTGAAGATTGTCATCAGGTATAAAATTATTTACATCAGCCTGTATGAATTATGCCATGGAGACTGGTGTAAATAATTTTATGATGCTTAATAATAGATTGAACGAAAGTGGTAGTGAGGAAGGTAGAGGTCTCTCATATCCCGTATACTGGTGATCCCAACCGATTTACCCAGTCATTTTAAGCGATTTAAACTCCCAGTGTACCTTTGGCGATAACAATAAACGAGACCCGAGGTCAGAGAGAGGGGGACGAGGAGATGGTCAGAGGTAGGGTGAGGGAGGAGGTGGAGAGAGATAGGGAGAGGAAGGAGGAGATCAGGACAAGTATTCCGTAATTGCGAAGCATTGGAAATCGGGGGGGGGGGGGGGGTGTTTGCTGGTTTTGAATAATAGTTCGCATAACCATATTAGGCAGGCGCACAGCGATACAGCCGTGAAGTCTAAGTGTAAACTGGGCAAAGTGCAACCACTGTTGGCGGGTTTTATCACTATGCTAGATGCATAACCAATAAAGGCGATTTCAAGTGTTTTCGACGACTGCACAGTAACTGGAGGACCTAGATACCCTGCTACCAAAGAATATACGCTTCTGTAGATTCTTATGCGTCGAATGCTATGTGCACCATGACAACCGTCGTTAAAAGCTAGAACCGGACTTGCTGGACAGGACAAAAAGAAAAACATAATCTTGCGCAGCGCTGTGATTGACAGTATAACCGCGAGTAACTGTTAACGCTAAAGCAAGATAATCGCGTTGGACCTAAGAACGCCAGTTTCTGATTGATCTGTAATTATTTTCTCGTATGAAAAACACATTAAATTTCTGCTAGTTGCATACCGTGTTGTGACCAAAATAACGATGATAGCTCTGCAGGTTGCACGAAATGGTGTCACTGGCCTTATTCGCGTCACGGATTGCCACCACTGTTCTAGGTAAACTAAAAATGCAACGGAACTTTATATCCTCTGAAAATAAGTCATTACATAACGTCATGTACTCCGCTAAAGCTTCTGCATCCTCCCAGCTAGTACGGTTTTACAATATACACTGTGATCAAAAGTATCCGGACACCTCACTGAAAATGACTTAAAAGTTCGTCGCGCCCTCCGTCGATAATGCTGGAATTCAGTATGGTGTTGGCCGTTGATGACAGGTATACTTTCAGTCAGGTGCTGGAAGGTTTCCTGGGAATAGCAGCCCATTCTTCATGGAGTGCTGCACTGAGGAGGCATCGATGTCGGTCGGTGAGGCCTGGCTCGTAGTCGACGGTCCAAAACATCCCAAAGGTGTGTTCTATAGGATTTAGGTAAGGACCCTGTGCAGACCAGTCCATCACAGATACGTTAATGTCGTATAACCACTCCGCCTAAGGTCATGCTTCATGAACAGGTGCTCGATCGTGTTGAAAGATACAGTCGCCATCCCCGAATTGCTCTCCAACAGTGGGAAACAAGAAGGTGCTTAAAACATCGGTATAGGCCTGTGCTGTGGTAGTGCCACGCAAAACAGCAAGGGGTACAAGGCACTTCCATGGAAAACACGACCTCACTATAACATCACCGCCTCTGAATTTTACTGTTGGCGTTACACACGCTGGCAGATGACGTTCACCGGGCACTCGCCATAGCTACACCCGGCCATCGGATCGCCATATTGTGTATCGTGATTCGTCACTCGACACGTTTTTCCACTGTTCAATGTTACGCTCCTTGCACCAAGCGAGGCGTCGTTTGGCATTTACCGGCGTGATGTGTGGCTTACGAGCAGCCGCTCGACCATGAAATCAAAGTATTCTCACTTCCCGCCTAACTGTCATAGTACTTGCAGTGGATCCTGATGCAGTTTGGAATTCCTGTGTGATGGTGTGGATAGATGTCTGCCTATTACACACTGCGACTCTCTTCAACTGTCGGCGGTCTCTTGTCAGTCAACAGACGAGATCGGCCCGTACGCTTTTGGACTGTGCTTGTCCCTTCACGTTTCCACTTCACTATCACATCAGAAACAGTGGACCTAGGGATGTTTAGCAGTGTGGAAATCTCGCTCACAGACGTATGACACAAATGACCCGCAATCACCACATTCGAAGTCCGTGAGTTCCGCGAAGCGCCCCATCCTGCTCTCAAGATGTCTAATGATTACTGAGGTCGCTGATATAGAGTATCTGGCTGTAGATAGCAGCACAATTGACCTAATATGAAAAACATGTGTGTCCATATACGTTTGATCACTTGTGTATCATGAAATAACAAGTGCACATTGCGAAAAAAGCAAAATAGTAATATCGTACAGGGGTCGCGGAAAAATTAGACTTATATTAATTTATATAGGTTGGGGCAAATAAGTGGTCCGGACGAGTGGATACGATTGGACGTGAATTCGTGGCAACATTAGCGGGGGAGGAAAAGACAGTTGGTTCCAACAGGATGGATAAGTGCCCATACAGGCAGCCGAAATTTAAAGCACATTTACACAACCTTCATGCCTGACAGAGCTGTTCGCAGAGGCCAGTCTGCAGCACAACATTTCGGATGTGAATGCAGCGATTCCAGCATCTGCCTTCAGCAACTTGCTGACTAGAGCCGCAAAGTGGCAAGAAATGGTCACTTTTACCGTCTGCTATAGTAAAAGGTTAGTACTGTCTTTTCTTTGCTCTGCTGTGTTTCTTTGTATCCTTGAACTCTGTTCTCCGGATCAATTTTAGTTGCCCCATCCTATAGTTAGTCCCGCCATTGGCTGGTGGCAGTTGATATTGCTATGCCGCTGAAATATTTCTCCTCCTTCACAGCTTTCACCAGTACAATTTTGAGTGTGAACGAAAAATTTAATTTTAACTATGATTAATCCATCTCCCACCACCATAGGTTGCGACGCGCTGAAAGTGTGTCCGAATTTTAGCTGCCGCACAGCGACAGACGAGCAACCTTTTAATTAAAAACCGCCCGTGTAGGCTGCTTGTTTCATCGTGACTGTGTAAGATAATCATCCAATCAAAGTGCTTTGCAATTACTGAGTGATTATCTTATTAAAACCTCTACTAGGAGCTGAACAAGAACTTAACTGTTAGGTGTTCCTTCGTTCTTGTGATAGTCATTAGGCTGTAGACGCAATTTGAGCTACTATTGTTCTCCTCATAAACCATAAATACCAAGCAATAATAACCAGAGTTATTAATCGTATTTACAAGAAACCTGCTATATTATTTTATTGGGGCTTCGGCGCCGCCGCACTATAGAGCTGTCCCGTTACACAATGAAAATAGAATTAACACAATAAATTGACAACAGTTATGTCAGAGTATGTTGGGATGAAATTGCATATTTCTACTGTGCCGTAACTAAGTACACATGAAATATTGGTAGTACGTCAGCAGACATAGCCAAATTTAAAAGTGTATAACTTAATGTATAGTTTTCATAAATCAAGGGAAGTATCGCAAAAAATGGTAATCATCTGTGTTAAAAAATTGATCCTGTCAAGACAAAATTTGGCGTTGTGAAAACTGCTGACTTCATGGATGTTCAACCATTTGGACTTTCGGATGACTAGAATGTGTTTGGAGATTTTCCAGAGCTGTTATTACTCGGGGGGGGGGGGGGGGGGGGTCATAATGCGTGCGCAGAACAGAGATTTTTTGCCGTACTGCGCATGACGTCAGCGTCGAGAAACTCCGCTCAGTTCGCGCGCGCTTTATTATGTGTTGAAGCAAGTAAGTTTTGTGTTGTTGCTCTTTGTTATCGTGTTGAATCGAGTTTATTCTTTCTGCGACACTTTAACAATGCCGAATTGTGCCGTGGCTGTGTGTGAAAACTATAATCAGAAGACTAAAGGGAGTAAGTTTCCGACAGATCCTGAAACATGTGCTCGGTGTGTTCAGCTCTGTGGATGAAGTGATAGTATTAACATTAAAAATGCTACTATCTGTAGCGTACATTTTAAAGAAGACGATTATTTACTCTATCTCCAAGCTGAATTAATGAAACTTCCGCCAAAGAAGATCTTAAAGCCGACTGCAGTTCCTTCATTGCATCTCATTAAAGCCACGTCTGCAGCTGCTGCTGCTGCTGCTTCGTCTTCTGTCCAAGAAAGAAATGACAGAAGGAAACCGAGCGAGGTGGCGCAGTGGTTAGCACACTGGACTCGCATTCGGGAGGACGACGGTTCAATCCCGTCTCCGGACATCCTGGTTTAGGTTTTCCGTGATTTCCCTAAATCGTTTCAGGCGAATGCCGAGATGGTTCCTTTGAAAGGGCACGGCCGATTTCCTTCCCAATCCTTCCCTAACCCGAGCTTGCGCTCCGTCTCTAATGACCTCGTTGTCGACGGGACGTTAAACACTAACCACCACCACCAGCACAGAAGGAAAGATCGTGAAACACGTAAACGTGCTCTTAACAGACTAGCTTCACTGTCACCGAAGAAAAAAAAAGTGGATCAAAGCACAGAAACTGAAAAAGGCCGCATCGAGTATGAAATGAAGAGGCTTCATAAGGAATTATCGCTACAGACAGAAAAAAATACGCGTTTGATAGCTGAAAACAACACGCTGAGAACGAGAAACAAATTACTGGCTCATGCATTAAGCAGACAGAGAAAGCTATGCCAAAGCCATCAGTATCAACGAAGTACAAAAGTGACAACTAAAGTACACAAAGTTTTAAAAAAAAGTGTTTACGAACGCACAAATTGAATGTCTTCTGAAATCAAAGAAGAGCACCCATTGGACCCAGGAGGATATAAGCAAAGCCTTGCTTCTGCGCTCTCTGTCCAGAAAAACTTATATTTATTTAAGAAATATGATGGGAATACCATTACCTGGATTATCTACGTTAAAACGATGGATATCCAATTCTTTTCGTTGTGTTCCCGGAATTTTGACTGATGTATTGTACTTAATGAATAAGCAAGCAACAAACTCAAGTCAAGCAGAGAAGCTGTGTGTGTTGAGCTTTGACGAAATGAATGTGGACAGTCGCATATGCTACGACCAAGAAACTGACACCATATACGGACCACATAGCCAGGTACAGGTTGTTATGGCACGTGTTCTGTGTGGAACCTGGAAGCAGCCCGTATATTATAACTTTGATACTACGATGAATCGGGATTTACTGACCAGTATCGTCAGAGAGACACAGAAAGTGGGATTTGTCGTAGTTGGTATAGTGTCTGGTTTGGGGGGTAAAAATGGGAAAGTGTGGAAGGAATTACACATCGACTACACAAACACGTGCTTCACCAACCCAGATGATGAAACGAAGCGTGTTTGGGTATTTGCTGATGTACCACATATGGAAGAACGATAACAAAGCGCATAATCGAGCAGCTATTGTCGAAAGATAATGGAAAACTGAAACTGTGCCCTAAGCTTACTGCTCATCATCTGACAGTTTGTGGAAGAGATCGACAGCGCGTTTACCTTTTCTGCCAACTCTTTTCCAACACTGTATCAGAAGCAATTTCTTTTGTAATGCCTGAAGAAAAAGACACGGCAGAATTCTTCAAATTGGTGAACGACACTTTTGATGTTATGAATTCGAGGGTACCTGTCGGCAAACGACCAATTTCAAGTGCTTTTGGATTGTGTAAGGAGACGCAGGAGGAAGTTCTTCCCAGATTCTACTCCGTCTGTGAAAAAATGAGTGGGGAATCATAAAACTTTACTTCCTTTCCAAAAGGGATTACTCACCTCGATTCGGTCACTGCTGGGTTGTTTTTCGGATTTAAAACATGGCTACGGTTTGAAGTATGTATTGACCTCAAGGTTCAACTAAGACTGCCTTGAAAACTTACACTCCTGGAAATGGAAAAAAGAACACATTGACACCGGTGTGTCTGACCCACCATACTTGCTCCGGACACTGCGAGAGGGCTGTACAAGCAATGATCACACGCACGGCACAGCGGACACACCAGGAACCGCGGTGTTGGCCGTCGAATGGCGCTAGCTGCGCAGCATTTGTGCACCGCCGCCGTCAGTGTCAGCCAGTTTGCCGTGGCATACGGAGCTCCATCGCAGTCTTTAACACTGGTAGCATGCCGCGACAGCGTGGACGTGAACCGTATGTGCAGTTGACGGACTTTGAGCGAGGGCGTACAGTGGGCATGCGGGAGGCCGGGTGGACATACCGCCGAATTGCTCAACACGTGGGGCATGAGGTCTCCACAGTACATCGATGTTGTCGCCAGTGGTCGGCGGAAGGTGCACGTGCCCGTCGACCTGGGACCGGACCGCAGCGACGCACGGATGCACGCCAAGACAGTAGGATCCTACGCAGTGCCGTAGGGGGCCGCACCGCCACTTCCCAGCAAATTAGGGACACTGTTGCTCCTGGGGTATCGGCGAGGACCATTCGCAACCGTCTCCATGAAGCTGGGCTACGGTCCCGCACACCGTTAGGCCGTCTTCCGCTCACGCCCCAACATCGTGCAGCCCGCCTCCAGTGGTGTCGCGACAGGCGTGAATGGAGGGACGAATGGAGACGTGTCGTCTTCAGCGATGAGAGTCGCTTCTGCCTTGGTGCCAATGATGGTCGTATGCGTGTTTGGCGCCGTGCAGGTGAGCGCCACAATCAGGACTGCATACGACCGAGGCACACAGGGCCAACACCCGGCATCATGGTGTGGGGAGCGATCTCCTACACTGGCCGTACACCACTGGTGATCGTCGAGGGGACACTGAATAGTGCACGGTACATCCAAACCGTCATCGAACCCATCGTTCTACCATTCCTAGACCGGCAAGGGAACTTGCTGTTCCAACAGGACAATGCACGTCCGCGTGTATCCCGTGCCACCCAACGTGCTCTAGAAGGTGTAAGTCAACTACCCTGGCCAGCAAGATCTCCGGATCTGTCCCCCATTGAGCATGTTTGGGACTGGATGAAGCGTCGTCTCACGCGGTCTGCACGTCCAGCACGAACGCTGGTCCAACTGAGGCGCCAGGTGGAAATGGCATGGCAAGCCGTTCCACAGGACTACATCCAGCATCTCTACGATCGTCTCCATGGGAGAATAGCAGCCTGCATTGCTGCGAAAGGTGGATATACACTGTACTAGTGCCGACATTGTGCATGCTCTGTTGCCTGTGTCTATGTGCCTGTGGTTCTGTCAGTGTGATCATGTGATGTATCTGACCCCAGGAATGTGTCAATAAAGTTTCCCCTTCCTGGGACAATGAATTCACGGTGTTCTTATTTCAATTTTCAGGAGTGTATTTTCCCAGGTAAGAGCAATTGGCAGAGTCTATGATCATCCCTTGCCAGTGGAATTTAAAAGCCGTTTGCGTATTTTTGTTATGAGAAAAAGTATTGCTGACATTCAGTTACGCAGTTCTTGACCAGGCTCAGCGGAAAGTGATACAAATTATTTGACTTCCTACGTGTTTACAGGACTTGTGCCGGGCATTGAAGAAGCGTTGTCAATGACAGAAGGTGATCAACAAATGAGGGACATTACACTACATGACTTAATTGTTCCACCTTTGATAGAAGATTCAGAGTGTTCTCTAGAAGGTCTCCGCTACATCGCTGGATATATTGCCTCCAGGTGCGTCTCCATTGACAATCACTTGGTCATCCTAGTGGTAAGACACTCGAAGTGTCGAAAGACCATGCAAGTTCTGGGTGGATTGAGAAACTGTCTCGTGGTGGCTTAATCATCCCTTCAGATGAGTGGTTTGATGTTATTAAGCAGTTAGAGGTGCTTTTTTTTTTTAATTTACATGGCAGCAGTCTGTGTAAAGACGGCAATGTGATCAGAAACCTGACAAGACTTTTAATTGGGAAGTTTCCAACTATTCCTCAAGAGGTCATCGCAGTGCACGCTAAAACCAGAACCTTCATCCGGATAAGGCACTTCAACACATCTGCAAAGGCACAGAGGGCCAAACAGCAGCAGCAGAAAGCAACACACAGGTGAGGAGCTTCTGCAGTCCGCTCCAGATCTGATTAAGGTATTTAAATTATTCTTAAAATTTTTGAATGTAAGTTCATTAAACCGGGCTTCTGTATCATTATGCGTAGTAATGTCTCAACTAACTAGACGTATGGTTGCTGCTTAATACCTGCATGAAAAAGATGGTACACACTACTGCCGACTGTGATGCACAAAATGTGTTTAGTAAACTGAAAGCTCTTGTAATTGTTGCGTTTCCAGTACTATTAAAAATTGTGAAATATATAAAAAGGGACTGAAGCATACCAGATTGTTGTTATCTAACAAAAAATATTGAGTAATAGAATATAAATTGAGGGGGAGCCACAAATCTGTAGTTTTACTTTTGTCATTACCAGAGAGACAATATAAGAGTTTCACAGCCGTAGCAGGTATTAACATTCAGTCCCTGTATTGGTAAGCTTCAATCGAATCCATAACTCATTATATTGCCCTTCACTTTTCGTAAATTAAGGTTAGTTTAAGCGCAATAGTGCCGTATGCGAATGTCTCGCGCTGCTGACGCTTCTCGACAGCGACGTCATACGGAAGCGCCCGATCGCTGCCGAACACATTGGCCCTACCTTCTATGTAGCAACCTTGGTTATTACTGTTGTCAACAATATAATATACCTCGCTCGCTTCACATTCATTTTTCTGTGTTGGGGCTTACGTGTTTTCGCGTCGAAAATGTGACAGCCACTTGTTTCGTCTTTTCTATCAAACATGGTCTTATCCAAAAATATGATCCTTCTAATTTTTAATGTGGCGTTGATCAAACGCAAGAAATAGTGGTCGGTTTGGATCATTTGCGTGAATAATTAGTAACTTCAAAATATCACCTTTGGAAAGGCGTCTCATAATATTTTCATTGGTCTTATGACAGTATCCAGACGTACTATAAGAAATCAGCACGCCTTGATATGTCTGAAACAGACAGTGTCAACGTACATATGTAGTTCCTTGTCTGAGATTCGTTTGGTGAAGGAGTACGCAGCAGACAGCTTGCATTGAGTACATAAGCCCTCTATCATGAAACATGGTAAATTGTTGGCGAGAATTCCACATTCGCTCACATTCTTATAGTTCTTAACTTCGGATGTATTGTCGCTAATATTACGATAGCGCGTGTCGTTTTATGACCAAAGAATGTAGCCAGCTTTCTGTCACATTGTAATTGTTGTTCTATTGCAAATTCATCCACTATCAAGGAACAAAATATTTTAATATCATTCAAACATTTAGCTTCTAAGGTTAATTTATCTTTTACAAGGTTCGTAACTCTTTCGCTTGAAGTATTACCCAAATAGCGGGACAGTGTGCTCATAGAAGGAAACTGCAAGATATTTTTTCTAGCGTGCCTGTATGCTTTGGGTGATACTGATCCCAACACAACATTACGTTTCATAGTGTCTCCTGTGCTCTGCTGCTCTTAATTATATGTGACAAAGTTTGTGACAAGTTGTTATAAGACAACACCACACGTGTGGTTTCATTGAGTTTCTTTTTAAAACGTCAAAGGTTAACCCACCCTCTCCACAGTTTCACTCACAATTTATTTTGTTCTGTTTTGATCACCTTTTAGTCTAAAATGTAGCACTGGCTGTGAATGGAAGAACGGCAATTATTATTGACCTGATATTCGTGCAGGGAGACAACTCAACGCATTGATCATGGATTTGCTCAGTGCTTTCATATACTCGTTTCTTGTATGTCACATTCAATGAATGTTTGGTAATGGGCCTACGTTCTTGTTTGACTTGTTCGACTTAATAAGCTGGTTAAAAAGCTAAAACCGTGGGAACGACAGCGACCTGCAGTTCCTAATTTTTAATCCACTTCCCTGAATTGAAGACTGCACATACCACATATGATCTAATGTTGAAATTGGATGTGAAACGTGCTCTTGATATTGCTTTAGGCCATGTTCGCTGAGATTACGTTGGCTGGGAAATTCGTGAAATGAAACCCGTTTCACTTTGCTACTTCGGCTCGTGCAAAAAGGCACCGAGCAATACACCATTGCTGTCGGCAACGTGAAACCCGTAATGACGCATTACAGTGTTAATGTAATGTATGGCAAGATCATAAGAAATAGCTTACTGGAGCAGATGTACCGATGGGATGGAAAATTAGAAAGAGCATGTGAAACATGAGATGTACATCGGATTTACACAAAGTCTGTAATCGTTTCTTATAGTAAATTACTAAGGTTATAGACCTCTTTGTAATGAAATAGATCTACCGTAATTCCTGTATCACACCTCAATACTATAAATAATATAGTAAAATAACCTAGACAGAGAAACCCCAAAGCACTATGTTTAATCAGTTTGTACTGTTGTTTCTGATATTAGTTCAGTGCGGATTTATTACACGCTACTCCGATACGTTCGCTGTATTGCATGCAAGCCGAGCTAAGTGGGGAGGCTGGTAGAATACTAGCGGGCGATAGCATGGCTCTTTTGAACTCATTGATTCCATATTGTCATGGCAGACGCGTGGACCCCGAAACACACCAGCAGAACGATGAACCACAGTCTCGGGAGCCCACGTGCTGATAGGCGTTTCTCCTCGTCACACGAAGCGTAGCATCTCATAAACAACCTACTTTCGAATGCGATTTGTGAATGAGAATCGTGCTGCATAGTCTTTTCTTATATACAGAATGTATATGGTGTTTCTCCTACCTACTTTGTACGAATGCCCATGAATGCTAATCATTTGCACATCCAAGCGTTTGACACGCTTCATGTAAATTTCATATGTGCTGCATCCTGCCGTCATGGTGTTAGAATTACAATGACCAGCACTGTATCAGTGCTACGGCATTATGCGGCCTTAACAGGAAGGGCCAGTATGCACGTATGGTACCACTCTACTGGTCGACGTCGGAGTCATCGCCTTTCTGAGTTAGTAACCTCCGCATCATCCTCGTGCTGCTTCTCGCGGAGTGCTTCCTTTATTTGGGCAAACAGATGGAAGCCGGAAGGTGGGAGATGCAGGCTGGAGGGTGGATGAGGAAGAACAGTCCAATGAAGTTTCGTGAACTGCTGTCGGGTGCGCAGACTTGTCTGAGGCCTTGCGTTGTTGTGAAGTATTTCGATTGCTTTTTTGTGGCGATGAACACGCTGAAATTGTTTTTTCAATTTCCTGAGGTTGACACAATACACTTGAGTTCATCGTTGTACCTTGAGGAAGGACATCAAACGGAGTAACCCTTTCAGAGTCACAGAAGACCGTCACCCTGACTTTAGCGGCTGAGGGTGCGGCTTTAAACTTTTTCCTCGGAGGAGAGGTGGTGTGACGCCGCTCCATGGATTGCCGTTTTGTTTACGGTTCAAATGGCTCTGAGCACTATGGGACTTAACTTCTGAGGTCATCAGTCCCCTAGAACTTAGAACTACTTAAGCCTAACGAACCTAAGGACATCACACACATCCAAGCCCGAGGCAGGATTCGAATCTGCGACCGTAGCGGTCGCGCGGTTCCAGATTGTAGCGCCTAGAACCGCTCGGCTTCGTTTACGGTTCGAAGTGATGAATCCATGTCTCATAGCCTGTGTGGAGGTTCGACAAAAGAACTGTCACTATCAGCTTCGTAATGCGCAGGCAATTCCGCAGATGGCTCTTCGTTGCTCTTCATGGTCTTGTGCTAGGCGGCGAAGTAAATCAAAGGACACACACTTTTAAGTAGCCCAACTGGTGGAAGTGTGTGTCAGTGCTACAGACATGACGTCCATTTGTGTAGCAACGTGTCGATCACTTACAATGAGAGTCCGCACGTTCAAGTATTGCAGCAGTCACAGCTGTGTGCGGCCGGCTGGTAAGCCTGAGATCAAACAGGTTTGCGCGACCTTCTTATGATGAGACACCTCGCCCAACGACTCACCGTGCTTTTGTTCACTGCCAGGCCTTCGTGTACATTCTGCAAGCACTCACGAATATTTACGGCGCTCTGGTGTTCCGCCGAAAGAAACTCGGACGGCTCTCCGCTTGGAACGCAACTAAGTTACAGACGCCGTTTTGTAGGCTACATATAGCGCCGCCAGAAATTCCGCATTTTTTCAACCGAAACTGGCCGAGAAAAAAAGGTGTTGCGTTACTTATTGAAAACCTCTCGTATAGATACGACCGTTGGTTGACGTGCTTCCTGATCAATAACCTTTAGTGAACAACTGAGAGATTTCGGTGTCTGCGCAAACGCCGCAAGTCTAAGCGACTGAGTTTTATCCTTTGCCTTTGACAGCTTATAGACTGACAAGGCCGTGCTTACATCGGCTGGCTAATAAAACAGAAAGGAAAATGTGCTGTGCTAATTACAGTGTGGCACGCGTGCGGCGTCCTGGCGCTTCCGTCAGAACCCTGTGTGTCGACGCCGCCTTTGCTTCGCCCCCGTCTCCTCACCCAGCGCAATTTCGCTGTGTCGCAGTCCCTTGTGCGTATTTTTAACGCTACTCACAGTCCCTTGCAACCGCTTCTTTAAAGGGGAGGTGGCGCCAGCTCTCTGTGAACTAAGCACCTTTCCCGGGGAGAAACTTTTGTACGGCCAAAGCAGAATTCGTATTGCTGAAAGTAGATTGAGGCAATACCCGCCAGCAACATTTGTAACAAAACGAATTGCGGACACGTGATAGGTAACATTGCTGTGCTGTAGGTGCGGCAATATACAACGGCTATCCGGAAAGTAAGGAAAGACCGGTCACGAAATGGAAACCACAGAAAAAAGCCCTTGAAACTTTGGACAGTGTCCCTAGTATGTCCGTAGACAGCATCACGTCGCCGTTCTCACTTCTGACCGCAGATGTTAGGACAGTAGCGTCTTCTGCCAAGTATGGGTGCTGCAGGGAGATTTCATGCAACTTTACATGACGTGACTGTCATACAGTTCCTTCATCACTATACGCTATTTTCCTATGTTAAAAATATGCTTCGTATTGTTATTACTCTGATTGCCATTTAAATGGCATTTACGGTCCATATTCTCACCAAATGTTTTTATGTAATTAAAGCTTAAAAGTCATTAAATGTGATCGAAAACGCTCTGTTATTGGTTGATGTTTTGGTGATGCCACAGGCTAGGAGTGAGACGAAGCTATTCTTGTGTTTTAGGAGCATTAGCCGAGTTTACGAGGTTTTTACGTACTTTTACTGCAAACAGTTCAGCTATTTAGTGATTGAAAACTCAATTACAACTTCTAAACAATAATAGAAAGGAATTTTATGAACGCTGGTAGTGGAAGCCTAGCGAAAGTTGATGCGTTTATGCTCCACCTATTTAGAGCGATGATATGTGCAACGTAGGACATTCTTTTCCCTGCTCCCTGCATCGTTAAACTCGCTCAGTACTAAGGAACTGTATAACTTTTGCAAATGGGTCTGAACAATATAACTGGATTGTTGACTGTCAGTCGACCCAAAGCACAACAAAATTGTCCTTGGCAAAACTTACTGCTGATTTCCCGTGTAAAAGGCACTCGGCAGAGATACTGTATCCGTCAGGCAACGGATAGTGGGTTCGAGTGCAGTGAAAGAGATCACATGTTAAGAGTTTTACACGAAATACGAAAGCAAGAACTGTTTATAGCAATTGTTTAGATTGTGGGGTTTATTATACGCTATGTGATCAAAAGTATCCGGACACCCCAAAAAACGTAAGTTTTTCATATTAGCAGAATGGGGCGCTCCGCGGAACTCGCAGATTTCGAACGTGCTCCGGTGATAGGGTGTCACTTGTGTCATTCGTCTGTACGCGAGATTTCCACATTCCTAAACATCCCTAGGTCCACTGTTTCCGATATGATAGTGAAGTGGAAACGTGAAGGGACACGCACAGCACAAAAGTGTACAGGCCGACCTCGTCTGTTGACTGAGAGACCTCCGACAGTTAAAGAGACTCATGATGTGTAATAGGCAGACATCTATCCAGACCATCACACAGGAATTCCAAACTGCATCAGGATCCACTGCAAGTACTATGACAGTTAGGCGGGAGGTGAGAAAACGCAGATTTCATGGTCGAGCGGCTGCTCATAAGCCACACATCACGCTGGTAAATGCCAAACGACGCCTCGCTCGGTGTAACGAGCGTAAACATAGGAAGATTGAACAATTGAAAAACGTTGTGTGGAGTGAGGAATTACGGTACACAATGTGGCGATCCGATGGCAGTGTGTGGGTATGACGAATGCTCGGTGAAACTCACCTGCCAGCGTGTGTAATGCCAACAGTAAAATTCGAAGGTGGTGCCGTTATGGTGTGGTCGTGTTTTTCATGGAGGGGGCTTGCACCCCTTGTTTTGCGTGGCATTATCACAGCACAGGCCTACATTGAGGTTTTAAGCATCTTCTTCCTTCCCACTGTTGAAGAGCTATTAGAGGGTGGCGATTGCATCTTTCAACACGATTGAGCACCTGTTCATAATGCACGGCCTGTGGTTACACTACAATAACATTTCTGTAATGGACTGCCCTGCACAGAGTCCTGACGTGAATACTATAGAACACCTTTGGAACGCAGACTCCGAACCAGGTCTCACCGACGGACATCGATACCTCTCTTCAGTGCAGCACTCCGTGAAGAATGGGCCTCCATTCCCCAGGAAACCTTCGAGCACCTTACTGAAAGTGCGCCTGCGAGAGTGGAAGCCTTCATTAAGGCTAAGGGTGAACCAACACCATATTGAATACTAGCATTACCGATGGGGCGCGTCACGAACTTGTAAGTCATTTTCAGCCAGGTGTCCGGATACTTAAAATCACACAGTATATGTAGCTTCACATTAGTCTTGAGAAACTGACAACACAGAGTAAATGCATTTACTTTGCGAACAAACAAATCACGTTTTTCAAAAGCATTGCTAGTAGTGAAGATATCACCATACTTCCACAGTACAACTAGGCGTAGGACGATGATGATCTACGGAGAGATGTACAACATGCAGGTAACACAAACGTAAGGGCTGTTACGTTTGAGTGTTAAGTTAGCCTCTGAAGCTGACTTACTCCATCTTTATGTAATTTGATGAAACCGGAAAAGTTTAAACAATGCGGATGCTATCTAGAAAGTACGAAGGTAAAAAGTGTGTGGTCACATTAACTAGGAAATATCTTTTCGAAAGTGATTTGTATCGAAAAAGATTGCAAATGTAAGCTCATGTAAACAACAAGGAAAACACAATAATATTCTGTTCCTGATCGGTGTAGTGAAGTTTTGTAATTGTGATTTGGTTTTCATATGAGAGCACTGTCGAGTCGTTTTACAAATAAGTTTAAATGTTCTTTCGGGTTAGATTCGAACCAGCTATATATGGACATCTCGTATAAAATTCGACGGTTTACCGCTCTAACAACTGAGCTAACGAATATTTATAGTTAGGTAAAAAGAAAATTTTCACCTTGAGTTTAATTTCGCTGAATGACGCTATCTTTCGTTGTAACAGTGGGAGAGCATATCTCGGAGATAAGTTAATGTTAACAGTGCAACACATTTTTAATTAAGTTAACTTGTGCATCGACGTAGTGGCAATTTGCCAGTACAGTGCAAGAATACTGAAATTAGAGGAAAAATAGTATGTTACGAGCATAAAATGACATAATGAATCATTTAAGACAATTTCTAGAAAACAAATACGCTATTCTCTGCCGCACACTGCAGGAGTCATGAGGACAGTGTACGGTCACCCACCATACAGCCCGGACTTGGCTCCTCCTGATTATCATCTCTGCTCAAAAGAGCCGCTGGCCATGAAGACACCATTTTCTCTCAGACAACGGGCTGCAGTCCAGCGTAGCAAATAGTCGGAAAGCACAGGAGGCTGCCTTCTATGACAAGGGATTGAAGAGTTCCTAGATAACACAACGCAGCATGTCATTCTCAATGGAGAGAAGTCTTCCGAAGTAAGAGTGATTTCAGGTGTGCCGCAGGGGAGTGTCGTAGGACCGTTGCTATTCACAATATACATAAATGACCTTGTGGATAACATCGGAAGTTCACTGAAGCTTTTTGCGGATGATGCTGTGGTATATCGAGAGGTTGTAACAATGGAAAAATGTACTGAAATGCAGGTGGATCTGCAGCGAATTGACGCATAGTGCAGGGAATGGCAATTGAATCTCAATGTAGACAAGTGTAATGTGCTGCGAATACATAGAAAGTAAGATCCCTTATCATTTAGCTACAATATAGCAGGTAAGCAACTGGAAGCAGTTAATTCCATAAATTATCTGGGAGCAGGCATTAGGAGTGATTTAAAATCGAATGACCCTATAAAATTAATCGTCTGTAAAGCAGATGCCAGACTGAGATTCATTGGAAGAATCCTAAGGAAATGCAATCCGTAAACAAAGGAAGTAGGTTACAGTACGCTTGTTCGCCCACTGCTTGAATACTGCTCAGCAGTGTGGGATCCGTACCAGATAGGGTTGATAGAAGAGATAGAGAAGATCCAACGGAGAGCAGCGCGCTTCGTTACAGGATCATTTAGTAATCGCGAAAGCGTTACGGAGATGATAAACTCCAGTGGAAGACTCTGCAGGATAGACGCTCAGTAGCTCGGTACGGGCTTCTGTTGAAGCTTCGAGAACATACCTTCACCGAAGAGTCAAGCAGTATATTGCTCCCTCCTACATATATCTCGCGAAGAGACCATGAGGATAAAAGCAGAGAGATTAGAGCCCACACAGAAGCATACCGACAATCCTTCTTTCCACGAACAATACGAGACTGGAATAGAAGGGAGAACCGATAGAGGTACTCAAGTTACCCTCCGCCACACACTGTCAGGTGGCTTCCGGAGTATGGATGTAGATGTAGATGTAGAAAGTTGGTAGAAAGCTGCGACAGATGCCTAAGATGGAGCGGCGTCTACATAGAAACGTAGCTGGAAGGCGTAGCTAATTGTTGCAAATAGAACAGTTTTGATTTTCGCTGTGGTTTCCTTTTCGCGACGGATCCTTCCTACTTTCCGAATAGCTCTCGTACTTTCGAATCAGAGTAGTGCGAATGCAAACTGTTGAACGTGATGCACTTCTCCTGATACTCCAACTTACACTTAATAATTTAATACAAGAGAGAAAGAGAAATCGAGCTTAAGGATGTGTTAAATTAAGCGAGCTGCTTCGAAAAGTTTTAATTCGTGAACTTGTAGCGTTTCTCCAATTAAAAATTGTTACATAAAAAAGAGTATTTCCTGCTGTGACGCACTACTGCTTATTTGTGAGCGGTTGCATATGGAGGGCTTCGTTGAATGAACCGACGAGGTAAATTCTAACAAATTGCTTTTGATTCTTCCCTAAATTACCTCAGAATATGTTATAAAGATGTTTCTACTGAATTTCTTCTCCCTAGGCTGCGACTTCTGTCGTGCGATTTAAAACCGTCAAATTTGGAGTGGCTTTTGTGAATGCTACTGCGACACTACAGTAATGTCTCAATACATGAGGTGACAACTTATTTATTAATCCAAAATTACATCACCGTATCATCGCGGAATATGATAATACTTCGAGCATTACAGTATTCACAAAAGACTGCACAGTATGTTTCCTTATTTCTTCACTTCAAGCGAACATTGCATTACAAAAAACATTTTCTTAAGTAAAATGAAAGTCGTGATCAGCTAGACAGCCTTACTGTTTCCATATAGCTCGCGCATGGCGTTCTTTCATGATAGGTCAGAAATGTCCGTCAACTTTCGTACCATCAAATCAATTCTTACGTTAACTCCAGCAAGCCCTTTTTTAATAACTGAAATTGTGGTTATATAGTTGTCGTTATGGGTAATATCTTCAGAATTGTCAGATTGGTTTCTTATTTAGTTAAACCTTAAGTGTTAGTTCTGAACGTTAAGCTTCTTGGCACCAAATTAAGACTTTCCTACGATATGTTGTCGTTCATGGACAATTTCGACCACTCGCGGGGTATATTGCATGATAGCCCGCAAAATGACATAAACGCCACAGCCGTGCTGTATATCCACATTTTGAACAACATTGCATCTCGAAACAGGATTTTGAATACCACGTAAATTAAACTGGTTACTTATGAGAGATTACATATAAGTTAGGAGATTCGTGATGAGCCTTCAGGTGGCAATATTTTTCTTCGTCCTTGATTGTTATCAAATATTTTTAGTATAAATTCCAACTTCTGTGTGTAATACGTCGAGTGAATTCGAATAAGTTGACGAGGAATCCGGTCCTTTTTTATGCCACCTGAGAACCACGTCGAGATAACTGTTTCTCTCTTAATTCAACGTTCTCCAAAACTTTCATTTTCTCATAACGAACTCTCTTCTTATCTCATCTGGCCATCTGACTCATTTTATTTTTCTTTTTATATTCCTGAAAACCTCGAATTTCTTGACTTTTAGTCTGAATTTGTCTGTGTTAAGCAAGGTCTTCTGTTCAGTTCACATTTCTTCTAAGTCCTTTTTTTATCTTGGCTCCACACTAGTTTCTTCATCAGTTTTCTTGTTCAGGAAGGAAAAAGGAATTTTCTTTATTAATCTGTCTTCTTCATTCTTTATAGAGAGTAAGACGTCTTTTCCAGATCTCGTCTATTATTTTAGGGCAAAATGAGTAATTTCCTTATTTGGTCTGAAAACCCATTTGGATCTTTATTCTAGATTGGGCCTAATATTTTTCGCAAAATTCTTCTCTGTCGGCTCGGATCTGCTAATGCTATTTTTCATCCATATAGAAGTAGTGTTCCTGATCCGTAGAGGACTTGGAGTTCTAAAAACTTTATTCTGATGTCTTAGTTTAAAATCTTCGGAAAAAAAAATCATTCTACAAATTTCTCTCTGTGGTCTTTCATTTTTCAGTTCTGATTTCAGTTGCTTCCATTCAATTTTCATGCTTATATTTTCACCCATATGTTTAAAGTACACGGTTTTGTTGTTGTCGCCATAGTTGGTTTTTAAAATTCGTCGTGAATTACGTTGAGTGATCTGTATTCCGTCTTTCCAAACGACATTTGTAGACCTGCCTTTTTCGCCGTTTCCTTCAGACGTCCTTTCACTGAAACACCGCCACAGTAATAATGTTAAATCAGTTGGCCACAGGAACG
This sequence comes from Schistocerca piceifrons, assembly GCF_021461385.2. NCBI lineage: Eukaryota > Metazoa > Arthropoda > Insecta > Orthoptera > Acrididae > Schistocerca > Schistocerca piceifrons. Next base: position 309,144,786 of record NC_060139.1, on the reverse strand, counting down.
AAGGATTAAATACCTGTCATCTAAACACAAGGTCTCATTTCTCTAGTATCCTAACAGTGCATATTCATAAATACAAAAACATTGGGACATTTCTTCCCTGTTGCTGCCGTCCATCTCTAGAACTGGCAACCCAGAAGAGACCAGGAATGCTCCGTATATTAGCTGTAAACTCGCCGGCGAGTCCTGTGATGTCAACTCTCCGTCGCCTTGTCAGGGTAGTGCATCAAAGAGTTTTCCATATTGTGTTAAACATGGAGGGATTCAAATATGAATGAGTAAACTCTATGAATGAACCATGTTAACTATGAGGATGAATCATACCTCTGTCGGTAGTACTAAATTCGTCCGCCTCTGTAGCTGAATGTCCGGCTCGTCTCTGTGCCATTCAGACGATCCGGTACAACCAGGGAGTTTTCCTTGATAAGGGGACTCATGTGGGATGTATTCGGTCTCGTGAGACCGCAGGAGCTAATAGACCGATCAGTAATAGTTCTAAGGTCAAGAAACCCGACAACAACCGGGAGAGCGGAGTGCTGATGACGTGACCCTCCATACCACATCCAATTAACGCCCTTGACAGAGGATGACACGGCGGTCGGTCTGGTCTGAAGGCACTTGTAGGGCCAAAACGTGGAAATTTGCCTTAACTTTTTACACTGAAGAGCCAAAGAAATTGGTACACCTGCCTAATATCGTGTGGGGACCCGGCGAGCACGCAGAAGTGCCGCAACACGACGTGGCATGGACTTGACTGTCAGAAGTAGTGCTGGAGGGAACTGGTACCATGAATCCAGCAGTGATTATGGAAATCTGTAAGAGTACGAGGGGGTGGAGATCTCTTCTGAACAGCATCCCAGATATGTTCAATTATGTTAATGTCTGGGGAGTTTGGTGGCCAGCCGAAGTGTTTAAACTCAGAATAGCGTTCCTAGAGCCACTCTGTAGCAGTTCTGGACGTGTGGGGTGTCGTATTGACCTGCTGGAATTGCCAATGTCCGCCGGAATGCACAATGACCTGAATGGATGTAGGTGATGAGACAGGATGCTAACGTACATGTCACCGGTCAGTCGTATCTAGACGTATCAGACTCCAACTGCACAAGTCCCATACCGTTACAGAGCCTTCACCGGCTTGAACAGTCCCCTACTGACATGAGGGTCCATGCATTCATGAGGTTGTCTCCATACCCTTTCACGTCCATCCGCTCGATATAATTTGAAACGAGATTCGTCTGACGAGGCAACATGTTTCCAGTCCGATGTCGTTGTTGTCAGGCCCAGGCTAGGCGTAAAGCTTTTTGTCTTGCATTCGTCAAGGGTACACTAATAGGCCTTCGGCTCTGAAAGCCCGTATCGATGATGTTTCCTTGAATGGTTCGCACGCTAACAGTTGTTAATGGCCTGGCACTGAAATCAACAGCAATTTGCGGAAGGGTTGCACTTCTGTCGCGCAGAACGATTCTCTTCAGGCGTCGTTGGTCCCGTTCTTGCAATATCTTTTTCTGGCCGCAGCGATGTCGGATATCTGATGTTTTGCCGGATTCCTGATACTGACGCTAAACTCGTGAAATGCTCGATCATGAAAATCGCCACTTCATTGTTACCTCGGAGATGCTGTGTCCCATCACTCGTGCGCCATCTGTAACACCACGTTCAAACTCACTTAAATCTTGATAACCTGCCATTGTAGCAGCCATAAGCGATCTAACAAATGCGCCACACAGTCGTCGTCTTACGTAGGCATTACCGACTGCAACGCCGTATTCTGCCTGTTTATATATCTCTCTGTTTTGAATACACATGCCTATACCAGTTTCTTTGGAGCGTCAATGTATGTTCCCGTTTAATCGCACTCCTACGTTACCGATGTAACGTCGTATTTTGCGATCGCGCCCCCCAGTTCTAGGACATTTTCGTTCTTTACATGTCGTTTTGATTTCGTACTCAAAAGTTAGAAGTGAACGCTTGACAGCATTCAACGAAGGACCGGAAGAATTTGTACAGTCTCTACGACAGTGCACGCTGCGATCGTCAGGAACGATACTCGATGGTGTTTATTTACGTACTTTATCGTCTTTCACTTGGTTATGTAGTCACTAATTTCCTGTGTTACTCTAAGCTACGAATTACCAACAAGCGTTGCAGGTAACTATGCCAATGTTGTTTATGAACTCAATGTTTATGGCGGCAATTCGAAGAGCTTTTGTGCGTCCAGTGTCCTAATTTCTCGGTTTGCACAGATAACAATCACGTAATTAGCTCCAGGTTTTCACAGGTTTATGAATATAGAACGTTGGAGATAAATGGGCAAAATAAACGGATTGAAAACGTAACAACGTATAGCTCGGCTAAATGCAGCACGTTCACAAACTGTGGTGTTCAGCGGAAAGTGAGGAAGTGCTTCCCGAAAAACTACTAGTGACATGGCGTGTTTTTCAACATTTCGGGATAGTATGTCATTTTAATTTCATAATTATTTGTGCGTTAATATTTATGATGAAAAATTGAAAAAATCACTGAATGAAATGATTTTTCTAATTTTAAAATTTTTTATTAACTTTAAAAAAAAAAAAAAAGTGCTCCGTCAGAGTATTCTCAAAGTGTTCTGTCAGAAGAGTTTGCAAACATCTGGCCTAGAGCGATTATGGCACATTTTCGAACTAGAGTTTTTTCGTGCCTAGTACAATCAGTAGTGCTGAACAAATAGAACGGGGCGTTTCCGTGACAGTTAAAACTACTTTCATGGACATAACGGAAAGGAAATTCATCAATTGGATGTAGAGGGCAACGGTCCGGAAACCACTGAGCCGAGTGTTACAAGGGAAAAATGAGAATTTCACATTTTTTGCTAGCGATTATAAAAACCCAAGCAGACATACTTTTGTTGGGTTGTTTTTTGGGGGAAGAGACCAAACTGCGGATTAGGGAAGGACGGGGAAGAAAGTCGGCCGTCCCCTTTCAAAGGAACCACCACGGCATTTACCTGGAGCGATTTAGGGAAATCACGGGAAACCTAAATCAGGATGGTCGGACGCGGGATTGAACCGTCGTCCTCACGAATGCGAGTCCAGTATGCTAACCACTGCGCCACCTCGCTTCGTATTTATTTATTTATTTATTTTTTTATGGACGAGTTGAATTCACAGCAGTCGTTCTCTGTGGCCTCGTCTATCTTCTGTGAAGGGGTAACATCGTAGCACAAAGGCCTGTCGTACCCAGATGATCTACTACGGAAATCTAACAGTGTTTACAGGTGGTAAAAGTCATTGCAAAGCGATTCCTGTTAAGTGCGGCATTCTCCTACGTGGACCGTTAAACGTCGTCACAAAGAGCTTAACGACGTGGTCACGAAAAGACTTCCCTGTTTTACACACTTATTATGGGACATCTGACGAAGGTGTGCAAAGCGACCTGGGGCACCATAATGTTGCAACCATATACATCCATGACGGGATGTCGGTAGAATGTGTCAGAAACACTGGTGCACTGAACCAGTGAGGAAACAGATACTGGCCTGTTAACCAATCGTTGCTAGTAGCCGCTTAAAAGTTTACTGCAAATTTGCCAGCGATCCATACGACGATACTGCGGGGCTCAGCTCACGTATGCCTGCTGCTGCTGCTGCTGCTACTGCTACTAAGACGGCTTGCTGAAAAGCAGTGCCTCTGAATTTTTTTATATGAAAATTCCTAAAGCTTTTCAATAACTTCTTTATTCTTTATGTCTGCGTATTTATTTTTGAACAAAGTCATCCTGGCGAGGTACACATTTCTCTCAAGGAAACACCAGTTTGTTGCTACCGTTACTGTAGAATGTTTGACTTCGTTGACGGAGCCACAACCTAACCTATGCTTGCATAGCTTCATTACTATCAAAGCGTAGTTCTCGGAGGTGTCCTTTACACCAGGAGCTCTGTCACACACATTGAGTGTCCGCAGCTCGTGGAGATCATCATCATCCTCACCCTCATTCGTGACAGTGGCTAGATTGGACTGTGTAAAAAAAATTGGGGCTTTGTAAGGGCGCTGTTGACCGCGCAGTTGAGCGCTCCACAAACCAAACACACGTTGAGGTTAACACCACTGTTTTCTTCATTACGTCGCACATTACTGATGTTCATGGCCATCTCACCGTACACAGTTTCATTCTTCTATGGATGTTGTTGGTACATTTTATGCGGTTAGAAACTAGATTACAGTAGAGAGGATGAGATTTTCACTCTGCAGCGGAGTGTGCGCTGATATGAAACTTTCTGGCAGATTAAAATTGTGTGCCGGAACGAGACTCGAACTCGGGGACCTTTGCCTTTCGCGGGCAAGTGCTCTACTAACCGAATTACCCAAGCACGACTCACGCCCGTCCTCGCAGCTTTACTTCTGCCAGTATCTGGTCTTCTACTTTCCAAACTTAACAGTAGCTCTCCTGCGTATTAGATTACAGCACCCTGTTCTCACGTACCAACATACGTAGTTAGGTTATACACCGCCATGTCACGCGGTACAGTTCGGAGCCCTCTGGCGGGAGAGGGTTGCAACTAGCGTCAGCGAAGCGGTAAGTCGACCGAGTAATATGCATGATACGTAATAACTCAACCGACATTGAGAACAGAATAAAAAAATTCGGAGGCATTTCGTTTTAGCACACCCTCGTATTGAGTGTTGTGTCCCTTGTGGAAAAGACATTACCCGAGAAAAGTAAACTACAGATCTGCTATACTCACACCAGGAAAAGGCTTAGAAACATGTAGGTGTTCCAGTTGTAGTCGACGCTATAGCGTTAACTGTCGACATTCACACTCTTATCTCACTAATATTGGGACGGCTGATATTTACCGCATCAACTGCAGCATCTATAACCCTCTAAAGCTGTGTTCGTTTTCAAGGGTGTGACTTAAATTTCGTCCTGTGGGCTTACGTGGTTTGCAAATATTGTCTCGCACATAGTGCGTTGTAATAGTAAAATACTGCCTTTCTATACGTGATAGGCGAGCCTGAAAATAGGGTTGCGCCCTGCTTGGACCGTAGAAAGAGACATAATAGACCATTAATACCGACGCACTCTGTCAGTAATTGGCCTTTTTCTCGAACTTGCATTTGCAGTTCTCAGAATCTGCAGACCTTTAGTACACAAATGTGCGCTGAAAAAAGAAAGATGGTTGTGGGTGTACGGTTGGTGGATTCTTTTCATTGGGCAGTGCGCTGCCCACGGAGCAGCTGACTGGAAAAATCGGCGGCCGCGACCCACCCCTTTGAAGTGAGCCGCGCTACACCGCGCCACTGCAGACCGGTGGGTCGCGGGTTTTGACGACTCTGCGCACGGGAAGCACAGGCCAGCAGCAGTCGGGACGCGGCTGTTCCTCTCAGGGGCCCACTTCAGCTTCTACTGCAGCCACTCACTTCCCCGCCGCATTTAATTAAACACTTCCTGTTCAAGTAAACTTGACTCGCTTTGACTGAGACACCACAAGCGGCAGTCAAGAAGCGTTAAGTGTAAACTTTCCTTCCTTCAGGAGACTAACACTTTACCTGCAAAGAACGTGTGTTGTGTCTGAAGGTGAATACATTTAAAGATGTATATTCAGTTAGTTGACGATGAATATTTTATTTTGGCCAGAAGTTCGCACGAAGTTTGAATGTTTGCGATAACATACTAGACTTCTTTGCAGCAATCGTGACCAAATAGAGAGCGTCATGACTGATACAGGAATCAGTGATCACATGGTCGTTGCAGTCAGAATGAATACCTTAACATTCAAATTCACCAAAAATAAACGCAAAATATATTTACAAAAGCAGATAAAAATTTGCTTTGCGCCTTCCAAACTATGTAAGCGTCGACCAGATGTGGTGCAAATTCAAAGAAATATTGTTTCCCTAACTGAGACTTTATTACAAGGTAATTAACAATAGGCGGAAACGATCCCCCACGGTACACAAAACAAGATCTGAAAGAATACGAAATATCCAAGATAGACCGGCGACGTTTCACAAAATTTCGAAGCTTTTAAAAGCTCGCATAACAGAACTGTCAAGTGTGTCTGGTCGTATGTAAAGTATGTCATCGGCAAGACAAAGTACTTTTCTGTACGATAGCAGTACTAATGTTACCGATGACAGCTCCACTAAAGCGGAGTTCACTAAACAAGGTTGTCCGAAATTCCTTCACCAAAGACGATGCAGTAAATGTCCCAGAATTCGAATCAAGAGCAGCTGCCAAATGAGAAAGTGGGAAGTAAGCTTCGGTGCACAATCGGGACCGCAAATTGTATCTGAGTATGCTGATGTAACAGTTTATTAGCAATCATATCCAACTGCTCGCTCGACGGAAGATCCGTAACCAAAGGATGGAAATTTGAGCCGGTCTTGCCAATGCACAAAGAGGAAATAGAAGTTATACACTTATAGACCTATATCATGCAGATACATTTACAGTAGGGTTTTTGGAACATATACTGTTTTAGAACATTATCAAACATAACTGGCTCTTTGTTCACATATGAGTGCTGTCGACAGGGATCCCAAATTGATTCCATACGCCGTCAGTCCAAAATGTTTAGAGACTGTACTAATAAAAGTAGCAGAAAGCTGTCATTGAGTTTCTTTTGGCGGAAAACCAGAGCATCGCAGATACTCGTAGGCTCTTGGAAAATGCCTACGGAGACCAGGCAGTGAACAAAAGCACGGCGAGTCGTTGGGCGAAGCGCCTGTCATCATCCCAACAAGGTCGCGCAAACCTGTGCGATCTCCCGCGTGCCGACTGGCCGCAAATAGCAGCAGTATTGGCACGTGTGCGATCATAAACAAAAATCTTGCTGGTCAACTGGATGTCTTTGTTGGTAGTGTATTATGCTACCTTCATAAAATTGAACCGGCTTCAGTATCTGCAGCGCCACAGAAATGCAAACGAATATCTCCTTCTCCATGACAACGCAAGGCCTCACAAAAGTTTGCGCACCTGAGAGCTCACAAGAATCATTGGACTGTTTTTCCTCATCCACCCTACAGCCCGGATCTTGCACCTTTCGAGTTTTACCTGTTTGGCCCAATAAAGGATGCAATCCGCCGGAAGCAGCTTGTGGATGATGGGGAGGTTATTGATGCATCAAGACGTCGGCTTCGACGTCGACCCGGGCGCTGATCACCGCGCAGTTGAGCGCCCCACAAACCAATAATAATAATAATAATAATAATAATAATACCCGTGGAGGCCCGGGAAAAGAATAGGCCTCCGGTATGTTATGCCAGTCGTAAAAGGCGACGAAAAGAACAAACCACTAATAGGGATAACCCCCTTTTAGGGTGATTAGTTGGTTCAGGGCAGAGCTAATGAAGCCTCGGACAAGCGCTGCCATGGTCGGGGATGACGCTTGAACCCTATGCCCGTCCACAATGGTAACGACACTGCTTGCCACACGGAAAATGATTTAAATCCAAATAGAGGTGTTTTGCAGGATATGCTTCCTGCGACCACTCTAGAAGGAAAACAAAGACAGAAGATGAGATGCTCAGATGAAGTTAACAGACAACTCATGCTCTGTTATTACCAAGCAACAAACTTAGGAACAAACACAACTGGATACAGATCACAAGTATACACAACATTTATTACCAGATACCCATAATTAAAATTTTTAACAGAACAACGACTAGCTGATCAGATCCGTGTAATAATCAAAAATAACATGATACCCCAGTCAGAATTAGAAAATATCAAACAAGTGCAACAAATACTAGAACAAAATAATGTGCAATCAGAAGAAGGAAATACAGTAATGGACTCAAACATCCCAGAGCAAACAAAGAACAACACGCGTCAATTAAACCATCAGAGGAAAAGGAAAGCTTAAGACAGCCACCACAAATAGAACACGAAGTGACACACATGTTCACACATGTTATATATAGAAGAAAAATTTCAGCTGACATATATACAGAATACAAAGACACAAATACAGACATTAGACCATTCTTGCATAGACCACCAAATAACCCACAAGTCGAAACAACAACAACAACTATCAACACAATCATACACAACAAAATAAATGAAAATACAACTATGGAAGAGTTACAACTACTGATTTATATAGGAGCACTCACTACACTAAATATACACACTAGGCAGAGATCAGAACCAACCAACACACAGAAGAAGCCGACAAAACCAGCATGGCAATACAGGCTACAGATCAGAATAGAAAAACTGAGAAAAGACATCAGACAACTAACACAATTTATAAGAAATGAAATATCAGACAAAAAACGAAAAAGGTTAGGTAAAATCTCACAACAAGAAGCGATAGTAAAAAGAAGCAGAAATTACAAGCATTGGCCAAACGACTTAGAAGATACAAAAAAAGTGAAAATAGAAGGAAACAAAACCAAACATTCAACACAAACCAAAAGAAATTTTACCAGACAATAGATAACACACACATTAAAATAGACAATCCACCAATTATAACAGACATGGAACACTTCTGGAGCAACATATGGTCAAACCCGGTACAACATAACAGGCATGCACGGTGGATACAAGCAGAAACAGACACAAGCAAGATGATACACAAACGCCTGAAGTGATAATTTTGCAACATGAAGTCACCCAAGCAATTAATTCTACTCGCAATTGGAAAGCTCCTGGAAAAGATAAAATAGCAAATTTCTGGCTAAAGAAGTTCACCTCAACACATTCACATCTAACTAAATTATTTAACAGTACATTGCAGACCCATACACATTCCCTGATACACTTACACGAGGAATAACTTATCTGAAACCTAAAGATCAAGCAGACACAGCAAACCCAACTAGATATCGCCCCATAACATGCCTACCAACAATATACAAAATATTAACTTCAGTCATTACACATACAAACACAGAACAAAATTATAAATGAAGAACAAAAAGACTGTTGCAAAGGAGCACGAGGATGTAAAGAGCAACTGATAATAGATGCAGAGGTGACATACCAAGCTAAAACTAAACAAAGGTCGCTACACTACGCATACATTGATTACCAAAAAGCTTTTGATAGTGTACCCCACTCGCGGTTACTACAAATATTGGAAATATACAAAGTAAATCCTAAATTGATACAGTTCCTAAACATAGTAATGAAAAATTGGAAAACCACACTTAATATCCAAACAAATTCAAATACTATCACATCACGTCCAATACAGATTAAGCGTGGAATATACCAAGGAGACTCATTAAGTCCTTTCCTCTGAACCCACTATCCAACATGCTAACTAATAAAAATTATGGATACAATATTACTGGAACAAACCAACACAAAATCACACATTTGCTATATATGGATGATCTAAAATTACTGGCAGCAACAAATCAACAACTCAACCAATTACTAAAGATAACAGAAGTATTCAGCAATGATATAAATATGGCTTTTGGAACAGACAAATATAAGAAAAATAGCATAGTCAAGGGAAAACACACTAAACAAGATTATTACATATTGGATAACCACAGCGACTGCATAGAAGCGGTGGAAAAAACAGATGCCTATAAATATCTAGGATACAGACAAAAAATAGGAATAGATAATACAAATATTAAAGAACTGAAAGAAAATATAGACAAAGACTAACAAAAATACTGAAAACAGAATTGACAGCAAGAAACAAGACAAAAGCTATAAATACTTATGCTATACCAATATTGACCTACTCATTTGGAGTAGTGAAATGGAGTAACACAGACATAGAAGCACTCAATACACTTACACGATCACAATGCCACAAATATAGAATACATCACATACATTCAGCAACAGAAAGATTCACATTAAGCAGAAAGGAAGGAGGAAGGGGATTTATCGACATAAAAAACCTACATTATGGACAGGTAGACAATTTAAGGAAATTCTTTATAGAACGAGCAGAAACTAGCAAAATACACAAAGCAATCACTCATATAAAGACATCGGCTACACCACTACAATTTCATAACCACCTCTACAACCCTTTAGATCACATAACAGCAACAGATACGAAGAAAGTAAATTCGAAAAAGAAAACACTACATGGCAAGCACCCGTATCATCTAACACAGCCACACATCGATCAAGACGCATCCAACACATGGCTAAGAAAAGGCAAGATATACAGTGAGACGGAAGGATTCATGATTGCAATACAGGATCAAACAATAAACACCAGATATTACAGTAAGCATATTATTAAAGATTCCAATACCACAACAGATAAATGCAGACTTTGCAAACAACAAATAGAAACAGTAGATCACATCACAAGCGGATGTACAATACTAGCAAATACAGAATACCCCAGAAGACATGACAATGTAGCAAAAATAATACATCAACAACTTGCCATACAACATAAACTAATAAAACAACACGTCCCCACATACAAGTATGCACCACAAAATGTACTGGAGAATGATGAATACAAATTATACTGGGACAGAACCATTATAACAGATAAAACACCACCACATAACAAACCTGACATCATACTCACCAATAAAAAGAAGAAATTAACACAACTAATTGAAATATCCATACCCAATACAACAAATATACCGAAGAAAACAGGAGAAAAAATTGAAAAATACATCCAACTGGCTGAGGAAGTCAAGGACATGTGGCATCAGGATAAAGTTATACCAATTATACTATCAACTACAGGAGTCATACCACACAATATCCACCAGTAGTACACCAACGCAATACAGCTACATCCAAACTTATATATACAACTACAGAAATCTGTAATTATTGATACTTGTTCAATTACCCGAAAGTTCCTAAATGCAATGTAACACATACCGTACAGTTAAAAGGAAGTCACGCTTGATCAAGATCCGCGCCACTTTCCATTTTTAACCAGACATAACGTCTGAGAAAGAAAAGAAATAATAATAATAACCATAATAATAGTAATAGTCGTCATCATCATCATCATCATCATCTACGTCGACCAATAGAGAGGTACGGTGTGGGCATAGAGACCTCCAAGTAACGTTGAGTAAGGCCGTCGCATTGAACGGAGATTATGTTGAAAAGTATGGTTTTGCAGCCAGAAGGGTGGAGAATAATATGGTGTATTGGAATCCTAAATAAAACCAACCTGCTTTCAGAAAAAGTGTTGCATTACTTATTGAACGCACCTCGTATATGGTGCGAAAAGTAACCATTGACACACAACAATAAAGTGTGTACGGTTCTCGACAAGAGTTTAAGGAAAAGTCAGTTAAATCTCGGCTACACGATTAATTACAGGAATTTAAATGGGGTCGGTTCGACTAAATATCTCGCGATAACAAGTACACTACATTTACCCGTCTTCTTTTTTAGTATCGCTGCAGGGAAATGAATCCTTGCTAGATAGGATTGATGGGGGACGTAGCAGGGATTCAATGAAGGGCACGGATATGATAAGTTGTTTGAGGTGGCATTCATGAAAGCACTGGTAGTTTCTGTTGCGGCGAAATATTTCACGAAGTTCGTCTCGAACTTGCTCCTCCGAATGCGAAAATGTTTCCTCCCATCTACGTAGGGGAAAATTACTATCATAATAAAATAAATCGGAGCTCGCACGAGAGTATTTAGGTGTTCATTTGTGTTATTCGTGAGTGGAACGGTTGAGAAATAGTCTGAAAGGTGTTCAGAGTATGAGCCCTCTGCTGAGTAGTCATGTAAACAGTCAGCGTTGATATTCCAAACAACCGGTATTCTGCTGGGGATGAATTCGTAGCGAACCTGATAGTGATAGTGAAATTTTAAACAGTTCCTGGTAAACGGAGCTTTTCAAGTTTCTTGAGAGATGCTGCAGGAGCAGAAAACAGAGATTCCATAGCAGTGAAACTTATCAATTGCCGAACTATGCGGGTGGGGGTATTCATGGTGACCATTGCCCGTTTGACATCCCCTGCAGCTAATGCGTCCATATGGTACCTGCGTGTTTGTAAGTCATCCACCCACTTTCCGCCAGGTCGCTTTCTTAGTTTTTCATTTCCTCCTGGAATGCAACATGCCTCAGAAGCGAAAGAATCGGGCATCTGATTGCTGACCCCTCTCTACTCAAATCCATCTACCCAGAATATTCTGAATTGATTCAGTTACTCATAATGGAGTCCCATGAAACCTTTTCGTTCCTCAAACATTGCTTCTGATGAATCATGCCAATAATTTAATGAGTACAGCCGTGCTCCACTTGAGCCGTTATTGTTGTTCGTCGTAATACGCCAAAGTGCTACAAAAGGATGAACATGTATCTTGGTTGCGATACCATCGTGTCTGCCGGTTCAACTCTTACTGTATTGTATTTGCAGTGAGCTACAATGTGTTAAGACTATCATGATATGTTGTTAGTACGTCATTATAATTAATTTTAATCATCGGGTATGCTACGTATGTAATAAGATACTGGACGCTTATTTACACAAAAAACCAATACAGTTAAAGAAAATCCATTTCTGTGGACCGACGATGTGGCTCAGTGGTAAAGAAATTCGACTCAGACCAGAGAGACTTAGGGGTTCAAATCCCCGCGGTCCCATCCAGATTTTGGATTTGCCAGTGTTACAGTGTACTTAACGTGTTGTATGTTTCATTGAAAACTAATAAGCAGATGTGAGCTATAGGTGACGCAGCATTGATACGTGTAATAATTTTTTTGATTTGATCACAAAATGTATTCAACTTTCCATCCGTGTGGACCAGTATAAGCCGAAATGAAGTTAATGGACACGGGTTAAACTAGACCGCGATTTAGATGGTCAATGATACACAACCATAAATGTTTTTTTACTTTCATAATTTGTTTTCGTCATATGCGACTTTTTTGGTTTCGTTTCGTGCATGTCTCTTTCTGTTCTTTTGATATTGCTCTGCTTTGTACTGTCTTTCACGTTAAATATTCTCATGAAAGAGCTACAAGCATTTGTTTTGTACATTGTTGTCCAGTAGGATGGGGTCGTATTTTTAGAAAAGATTGCGCTCTGTTTTTCCAAAACAGTGAGTCTCATTTCATTTTCATTTTGGTGCATATACAGACGCAGCTCTGTTGTTGAAAATAGGCAGTTTCAGGTCACGATTGAAAGCGGAAATGCAATTATGATGAGCTGCTTTCAGTTCGTGGAAACCGACCGTTGCTGCATAGCCTGCCAACAGACAATACAAGCGCGGAAACTAAATTAACTCTCTTTACAGAACATATCCTTTCAAGAAACATTCATTTGCCCCCGTGCGCAAACACATACACAGTGTGTAATTAAATCAGACGTCAGAACTGCGCTGATTGAGCCGTTAATTGTGGGGAGAAATTGAATGGTAATTAGCTTTCATGAAAACTCACAGTAGTTACTTCTCGTCCATGCGACACACATTTCTCCTTCCACACAAGGTAAGCAATTAACTTCACGTAATACGTGAAGTTCACTAGTTTTGGGACTCTTAATTCCTTTATGGCCTGAAAAGTATGGAAGAAGCAATTAATAGGCGGTGATGCTTTTATAAAGCGCAACGTCTTAGAATATATCTTACCATACAGTCGTGTATCCGTGTATTGAGTGTGCAGTCAAAAATTTACATCTATGTTGACCTTTTGATTATCTCATATTTTTAACCAATACAAGCTTCGAAAGGTTTCATCTTGGCTTTGTAATGTTTGGAGAATTATACGCAGTAACTTTCTCCATTGCACGCTGTGGACAAAGGGCGATACGTCGCAGCAAGCAAACTTTTTTTAATGTTCTACCTTTCTTGGTTTGCAAGTACTGTGGGTATTGCCTTCGGAGGCTACAAGTTATGTCACTTGACAAGGTTAAATTTAATGACCCTCGATTATAAGCCTTCTAAAAAGGAAAGATTTCGATTTAATTTGATTGTCACACTGGTATCAGTGCTTGTATGAACAGTCAGTCCAAAAAGCTTAGTCTGGATTAATAATGAATGGAGAAAAGTTAAGACAGGGCTTTTAGTGCTTAAAGTGTTTTAGATTGCCTCCCTTTTCTTAGGTACAACGCACAGCACCATGTAAAACAATCAGAAATGTCCCTCTTTGGGACGTTGTTTTAATTCGCTTCAAATGTGGGTTACGTCGCCAAAGCATTGTCCCATCATGTGAATTTCTGCACTTTGTCGTTCTGTGTTAGGTCTCTATTGACAGCACACCCGTCTCTCTACCCGTGATGATCTTTTTCCAGAAAAGGATTGTCAGCGTTTTACACTTACCCAGTCGCGGCAGGCGTCCAGGCATCATTGTCTTTGTTTTGGAGTCAAGGGGTGCGGAACAAACTTTGCTCACACTTTTCTCTCCTTCAGAAGATACTGGAAAATATCTTAACATTTGATTTAGAGATATTGCTCCATTGCCATTTTTGGCAGATCAACGTGACATAACTACGGCCTCACATCTATACTGCCTGCTTACAACTGGTCGAATGCGCATCTGTTGTTTACTGCTGTTGTTAGTTAACGCTGCCACCGTAGTTACTTCCTTGCACTCCATGAATAAAATCCGTCTCGGCACTAGACATCATGAACGGAGCGAAGGCGAGTCGTATGTTCGGGTTGCATACGTTACAAATCAAGGCGTCGTTGTTGCATCAGTGCTAATGAGTTTCCTTGGTCCGCTCTGTAGTTAGTGAGTATGGCGAATCTGAGAACTGCGGCGCTGCTGTCACTTCATACCCGTGGAGTTGTTCTCTCTTACTGAAGCATGCAGGAGTGTAAGGTTAGTCGTGACTTACTGACATTACGGAACATGAGTATCCGAACTGCTGTTGTAAAGTACCACTGACAAGACGAAATGACCGATTGTTGGGCTCAGTTGGACGTTCAACAAAGCTGTATTTTTTCTTGACTGTGGAGGGTTTAAGACGAAATTTTATTGATGCAAAGTACAGAATGGCAAATGTGTTCCATTAGGAGAGGAGTGACATCTGGAACAAGTTTCACTCTTCATACGACAAACGTACAAATTTTCTTCCAATGCAGCGTCCGAGATAAAACTGCGTTTACGAAAAAACAGTTATGCAGCTTATGATTCATTTTTGTAATTTATTTTAGTAGTTAATCACCATTCAGAGATTGCACTTCATCCTTGTCATATCTTCCGGCACTGTCGTTACATACTCGTAGTACCTCGACAATGTATATGGATAGATGTGTGTATGGATAGATATTAAACATTAAAATAAATTTGTTCACTGCTAACCGATCAGTCTTTTTTATTTTTTTTATAAATAATAGGCAATGTCCTGACCGACTGACACATCATCGCCTAGCCCAAACCGCTAAGGATAGAACTTGAAATTTGGAGAGGGTATGGATCTTATACTGTAGACATCGTTTAACCCATTACTGCCCGAAACTCTATCGGATCATTTTTTGCAAACTTTTATACACAAATACGTTACATTGAGTGATTAATTGAATAAAAAGTTGTTTTGAAAATTTTCAGTTTATTAGAACAAAAACTACAGGCCGTCCCATTTTTGGGACATTGGCCATATGCGCTATCCAAATTCACAACCTTATTCTCCATGTATAATATTGTAAGAAACAACACAAACAATAAATAAAGAATGTTTTAATATTATTGAATGTCTATTCAGTATGAAATGAAGCAAAACACTTGTCGTGTACACCAACATTGCACTTATCACCATTTTTTTCTTGCAGTAAGCACATCTCTTCTGTGTTTTACTCTTTTCTGTGTTTTACTTGACACAATGAAATGATTTCCCGGATCTAGTCGTACATCTGTGCTCACCCGTCCTCCCATCAATTTGCTTCCTTGTGGTACTTTGCGTTTTGGTACTGATCCTGTTTTCTTTGATAGGTAAAACAACACTGTTCTGTCGGACATCCAAAAGTGAGAGCTTCTCTTTAAAGTACCGTCTACATCCTGTACAACAGTCTCATTGTTCAATACATTTTTGTCAATGTCTTCATCTGTTATTACATCTGCATCGGGTGGAATAATCGCCAATTCTGCGTCATCATCTTCATCGTCACCCTCTTGATGGTTCGCTATTTCTGCTAGAATTTCTTCAAGTGTAAGTCCACGCGGCATGTTTGTATCCTGTTGGAATCTTAAAATTCGAATAGAACATGGAAAAAAGCAGATATAAAGAACGTAAAATGCAATTGTTCTCTGTATAATACGTGTATTCACGAATAGGGCACATCAACAATTAATGATAGTGTAACATGCCATTGTCCCATTATTGGGACGCATAAAATATATCGATATTGCACTTACTTGAAAAAATCTGAAGTATACTTAATCTTACATGGACATCCATATGTTCTTAACAAACACGCCGAGACAACTAAATCACAGCTCATTGTCGTCCAGGAACTACCAGCAGACATACAGTGCTGCCAAGTGCGAGAACAAAAAAATCGGCAAGTTTATAATTTTCCTGACGTGAAGTACTTAGAAAAAAGTTATTTATTTTACATTTACAGGCATTATAGCAGTTAGTTGAACCTACAGGTGCAACAATAAAGGCTAAAAGCTCCATTGCTTACGTAGAAATAAGTAAAATATACGCGTCCCAAAAAAGGGACAATGGCCAGTAATGGGTTAAGAAGGGATTGTCCGATTGTCCGAAATTCCGCCCTAAAGGGGGGGGGGGGTGAAATAGGGGTGAGAGGCCTTCTGAAAGTGTCGCTATTAAGGGAATTTTGAAGCTAGAACTACGAAAACTGGTCTTTGGTTTCTCAGAAAATAAAATCTGTTTCAGCATTTTTGGAAGTTCAACCAGAAGGGAGTAAAATAGTGGATGAAAGTCATGTGGAAAATAATCACTGAAGAACTAATAAAGAATATTTAAGGCTTCGTCCATGAGAACTGGTATGTGACATTTCGGTTACAAATAAAAGCACGTGTTTCAGTGTTTCTGGAAATTCAGCCCCTGAGCGCTTGCAATAGGGGTGAACATTTTTAAGAAAATATTTCGTTACATTAAAGAAATTTTAAAGCTACATTTATGAAAAATGGTATTTCACTTCTCGGTTAGATATAAGGAAATATTTGTTATGGGATGAAAGTTGCTATGGAAATATCACCATAAGAACTCAAAAGGCATGATTAACAAAAATTATGCCCTCCAGTAACCAGAATCGCTTTTCGGTAAGAAGTACATTCGGAAAAGACCGTGCCAGTGTTGCCTTAATTAGCGTAGATGATGTTGCAATTTCTGAAGAACATAAAAATTCGAATAAATAAACAAAAATTCTTTGCGGGCCATACAGTGTACGCGAGCGAAGCAGTGGGCACTAAGCTAGTATTGGTATATAAATTGCTTTTATCATTTAGGCAGGTCGGAAATTTTGTGGAATTCTACTTGCTCTCGAGAATAACTATAAAGCCGACATCGTCATTGTGTGAAATAAATGACTAGTAATTTACAGTTTAATGGTGGACATTTCTTTCAATACGGTTGTGTATTCACCAGGAACACCACGAGTCTGTTATACTTGCGAACTCGTGTACAGGCTCTTCTTTCTAAGCGAGTCGAGTCCAATTGTAGCCGACACAACAGGCGCGGGTGACGAGTAGGTTTGCCGCGGAGGCTCACGAGTCGATTTCCGAGCGTAAGGAGACGACGAATACGGGGGTGACACTACAGGACTCGCTGGCGAGTTTAAAGCGAGTATAAGTAGCTCATTTCTGGTCTGTATTCGGAACTTTTTGGACGGACTGTTGTTTACCTTTGGTCCTGTTTACAAGTAAGCTACGAGACGATAAACTATCACTAAAATAACCGTTACATAATTACTCAAGCACTTATTGATTTTTGTAGCCACTATTCAGATTTAATGTGTTAATAATTCAAACAGTATTAAACTTAGTTTGTAGACAACACTTCCTTTTACATAAGGAAACTCATTCGGCTACTGTGTTCATCATAAAAGACACACATGCCAGGGGGTGACTGTATGCGAAGATACTACAGTCCTGTGTCCGCTGACGTGTAATTGTAGCTAAAACGATTGCTTCTGTGTAGATTTCAGAGATGACTTATACGTTGAACATGCTTAATAATGGAAATTAGCCCTCCATGGCTTGACATGCATCATGTATCTCCATGAATTATTGACTTGTGGCTAAAGGCAGACTTATTTCCGTACCTTACTGAAGGCCTTTACCTTTTGCTTGCTTGCTTTCATTGCTAAATGTTGTATTTTAAACAGGTTTCCTATAGCTGAAGTTGTTTGGAGAGTAGCGACGTGTTTGTATTGAGCTATAACAAAAAAACACCAAACCTAAACAGTCATTCCGTCAAATAGCTGTACTATAAACCATGACGGTTTTGGGAGACCAGAAGTCATTAGTAACCCAGAAAATATATGTTTAAGAAAGTGTTTGCGCACTTCATTCGTTTTTAGTAACTAATGTTGTATAATCATACATTTGTTGTTGTTGTTGTTGTTGTTGTTGTTGTTGTTATCTTCAGTCCGAATACTGGTTTGATGCAGCTCTGTGTTGTTTTATCCTGTAAAATCCTTTGCATCTCCGAATAACAACTGCAACCTACATCCTTGTTTATCTCCCTTTATGATTTTTACACACCCCAGTTCCCTCAAATCCTAAATTGGTAATCCCATGATGTCTCAAAATGTATCCTCTACGCAGATACCTTTGTTTAGTCCAGTTGTGCCACATACTACTTTTCTCCCCAATTCCTAGTGTCTCCTAACTGGTTAAGTGATCTACTCATCTCATCTTCAGCATTCGTCTGTAGCACCGTATTTCCTTTCAAAAGCTTCTTTTCCTGTCTGAGCTGTTTTTTCGATTATTCACTTTACTACAGAACCACATCCCAGCCAAATACTTTCAGAAAAGACTTCCTAGCACTGAAAATTATACATTTTGTCAGTGCTAACAAATTTCTGTTTTTCAGATATGCTTTCCTTCGCATAGCCAGATATCCTCTCTACTTCGGCCATCTTCAGTTACTTTGCCAGAATAGCAAAACTCATGTATTGCTTTGTCTCGTTTCTAATCTCATTCCTTCAGTATCATCTAATTTTTCGACTATTTCTCATTAGTCTTGTTTTACTTAGTTAATGTTCACATTATATCCTCCTCTATAGATACTATCCATTCTGTCCAATTGCTCTTCCATGTCTTTTGCTGCTTGATAGAATTACAACGCCACCAGCAAACTTCAATTTTTATTTACTGCTTACTAATTGTACAGATTGGATGGCATCGGGAATAGGCTATAACGCTATCTCACTCCCTTCTCAACCACTTCTTCCCATTCACGCCCCACGACCCTTATAAATGTCGCCTGGTGTTTGTTAAAGTTGTAAATGGCATTTTGCTCCCTTTATTTTACCCCTGCTGCCTCCGGAATTTCAAGTAGGGTATTTCAGTCAACATTGTCAAAAGCTTTCTGTACGTCTACAAGTCCTATAAACGTAGATTCGCATTTCCTTAACCTACCTCCTAAGAGAAGTCAAAGGGTTAATATTACCTCGTGTGTTCCTACATTTCTTTAGGATCCAAACTGATTTCCTCGGGCCGGTTCGCGTTAATTTTTGCAACCATGATTTAGTAAACTTATATTTCAGTAATTTCATATGTCAGTAACTGCTTCCTTTGGAATTCTTCCTTTGTAATTGGAATTATTACATTCTTTTTGAAGTCGGGGGGGGGGGGGGGGGTGTAGGTTGTATTTCGCTTCTCTCATACAGCTTGCACTCCAAGTGGAGTAGTTTTGTCATGTCTAGCTCTCCCAAGGTAGTTCTGACGGAATGTTGGCTATTCCAGGGGCCTTGTTTCGACAATGGACTTTCAATGCTCAGTCAAATTCTTCTCACAGTATCATATTTCCTATCTCATCTTCACCTACGTCCTTTTCCTGTTTCTGTAATAGCGCCTCGACGTTCATTTCCCTTGTACAGCTCCTCTATACACTTCTTTCACCTTTCCCTTCTTTTCTTGGTTCTGGATTTCCATCTGAACTCTTTAAAAGCTGCTTTTCTCTATCCTAGTATCGGGTGTCTCTCCTGTGAGTCGTCAGGCGCATTTTCTCTAGTGTTTCGGTAGACGTTTGCAGTTCCTTTTTTTGCAACGTGTAGCTGGAGCCAGTCAAAACAAATACTGCTCATCGCGTCTTTCGTGCGTCGCCCAGCATGTAGATTTGTTTCCCATTACGAACAAAATTATTCTTAAAGTGGAATATTACGTGACCATTCGATGGCGCGGTCCCAAATTCGTCTGGTGTGTTGTTCGTTTAATCGATATGTATTAACAGGACAGTAAAAGACAAAGAATAACCACTGCTCCAGTGGCTAGTGAGCAACGCTTCTGCACGACAGTAGCAGCCAGCGCGGGCCAGGGCGGTGGAGTCGCTGCTGCGGTATCGATATTCTAGGTGTTTTGCTGTTCCTGGCAATAAATATCGATGAAACGAATAACGCAAGAGCCTATTATGGAAGTGCCCTATCGAATAGTCACCTATAATTCCACTTTAATCATCATCTTGTTTGTAACTGGAAATAAACCACGCTTTCCATCGATACTGGGCGCCCAAAAAAGTTGATGAGAAGCATTTGTTTAGGCTGACCCAGCTACACGCTGCAAAAAAAGAAACATCAGAGAAGACTCGCCTGACGAGTAATGATTACTACTAGGTCTTGTCTTGTACAGGGTGGAGCAAATACAAGTGGCTCTGAGAACAGTTCCAGGATACAAAGAAACACAGCAGAGGAAAGAAAATACATTTCTGACCTGACTATAGCAGATGTTGAAAGTGACTCTCGGCACTTTCGGGTCCTGGTAAGCAGGTTGCTGAAGGCGGATCGTAAGTTTTAATAAGACTTTGAGAAAGGAGGAGATAAAATTACTAGTTTCTGCATGTTCGGAGACGGCTGTTGTTCCGCAACTGGCAGTCAACGTGTTGATGAAATGCGGCTATTCATGGATATACATTCGTTAAAATAAATGTTGCATATTTCCGAAACTTTAAAATTGAACGCTGTCGAACAGAAATACGCCTTGATATCAGTAGATTGGTTTGTTTGTAATGTAATGCTAAAGGAAACCTTTCATCTTTCTACTGTGAGGGAGCAGTATGTGCAGGCTATCGCAACCGTGTCACGTGCACACATTGCTGTACATTCTTTGTGTGTTATTACGAGAGTTGACGTTGCTTCAGGATGGTTACAATCAGATGCTGCGTGTAGTCACTCAAATGGAGCAAGGAATGAGACAGGTAGACTTCGCAGCGAGTTTCGCTGATAGAGTGAGGTCTCTAGAATCTGGAACAATTTTCTACCGACAGGATCAGTGAGGATTATCATAATAAATGGACGCAAAAGAAAAAAAAATGTTGTTTAGGCCGGGTATCTGCGTACAAGACCAAGCAGAAACCCGCAACACCAGGCTACACATCTGCGGCGGTAGTTCCGAACAGCTACAACATTGCAGATGTCTAACACAAACGATACGAAATAGGCTCCACGAGCAGGGATTACGTACCAGAAGACCTCTCAAGGCCCCTCCTCTAAATCGTGTTCTAAGAGGTGCTAGTGTAGCATAGGCACGAAACCACCATTTGTAATTAGTAAGCAGTGGGAAACATCGCACTTTTCCAATGACCCCGGTCGTCTCCACCCTAACAACACTAACATTCGTGTGTTGAGGCAGTTTCCAGAACAAGATTTTCACTCTACAGTGGAGTGGGCGCTGATACGTAACTTCCTGGCAGATTGACTGTGTGCTGGACCGAGACTCGAACTCGGGACCTTTGCCTTCCGCGGGCAAGTGCTCCACTGACTGAGATACCGAAGCACGACTCACGATCTGTCCTCACAGCTGTATTTCCGTCAGTATCTCATCTCCTGCCTTCCAAATTTCACAGAAGCTCTCCAGCGAAAGACTTTCACTTTCGGAAGAAAAGATATTGCGTAGACATGGCTTAGCCACAGCCTGAGGGATGTTTAGTGGAGTGTGCGCTTATATGAAGTTTCGAAGGTAGGAAGTGAAGTACTGGCGGAAGTAAAGCTGTGAGGGTGGGTCGTGAGTCGTGTTTGGGTAGCTCAGTTGGTAGAAAGGCGAAGTTCCCGAGTTACGGTCTGTCCATCACACGGTTTGTCTGCTAGGAAGTTTGACCAAAAAGGCTCAATAATGTTGATCTTGTGATCGTGGCGGCCAGGGGAGATGAGAAGATTCAATGTACCATCATCATTGGGGGAACAAACATTGTACCGTGGCATGGTTCTGATCAGCCAAAGTGGGCAAACAATCCTCGGGAGTAATGCAGCGTTGCAGAGTAACAATAGGATCCGCAGAATACCATAATATGGCTGCCCGAATCATCACGGAACCCTCTCCATGTTTCACTTTTGGGACGTAAACTTGCCAGAAGTTGGAAATACTTCGAAAAAAGACTCATCAGACCAAATTACATTATTCCATTGTCCAGTTTTTATGGCTGTGGGCACAAAGTTTTCCTGTTACGGGTATTTTCATCACTGATGAGTGTTTTGGCATTCCAGCTCGACCTGCAGTTCCGCGCTTACGAAGCTCCCAGTGCAGTATTCGGTTCTGCAGCGACTCTGCAGCTGTTGTCTCATTTTTCGTCACAATCCTCTTCAGTGACCGTCCGTCACGATCACTCAACACTCACTTTCGTTTGAGTTGTGACTTAATGGGTGATGCTTTTCTGCTTTCCCTGTATGCGATATAAATCTTCGATATGGTGCCTCGTGAAAAGGCAAATACTTCGGCTACATCGATCACGGAAGTACCAACCAACAATGTTCCCAAGTTGGAATTCACTTAGGTGGGGCATAATGCACTCACAACTAAACAGAACGCTGTTCTGACAGAGACTGACACTAGCAACGTATTGAGGACATTGCACAGGTGCCGTCGATGGTCAAGTACAACAGTTCAATCTGCAGGCTTGGGTAGCATCTGCTATTATATTCAAACATGTTTTTCTCGCTGAGTTTCTTTTTTCCCCCCTGTATATCATCACTGCAGTCCCTCTAATGTTCATAGACTCCGGTAGTATGGAGGTGATGAGTCGCGTCCATTGTAGGTTGTAAAGGTATATATTTCTTACTGACTGGTTTTACTACTCGGATAATTTTGCTTATGTGATCAGGAACTCTAGAAACGAACGGTAGCCTTACAGATTAAGTGGTTCATTATTCTTTTACCACTACTTCGTATGAAGAGTCCATCCAAGGAAAAACACTCGTAGTCATTTGGCATGAAAATTCAGCTCCAATTCAAAGCTGTTATGTCGCTGAGACGGAAGGCACTCGAAGACACAATGTGTTGAGCACCGCTTGCTTCTGAGCCAGGCTAGTTGTCCGAAGTGGTGTTTCGACTTCGCTCTCTGTCCCGAAGGTAAATTAATTTTGGGGTGAATATCATTTAAGAAACTGCGGTTGTGACAATGCTCTTCACCTCTCTCTTATTTGCGGGTGACGAGGCAATATTCTCTAAGTGAAAAGGATATGCAACACTTACTGAAAAAGCTTAGAGAGTGTGATAAACCTTTTGCATTTCCTTTAAAGGCAAAGAGAGAAGATGAAGCGGTAGCTCATCATAGAGCCTATGCCTACCGTCATGTATTTTTGACTTTCAGTTGTTAAAAGACAGGATTTTTTCTGGTACCAGTAGATGCAGGTGTTGACAGATGTGAAAATTACCGAACTATCAGTTTAATAAGTCACAGCTGCAAAATACTAACGCGAATTCTTTACAGACGAATGGAAAAACAGGTAGAAGCGGACCTCGGGGAAGATCAGTTTGGATTCCGTAGAAATGTTGGAACACGTGAGGCAATACTAACCTTACGACTTATCTTAGAAGAAAGATTAAGAAAAGGCAAACCTACGTTTCTAGCATTTGTAGACTTAGAGAAAGCTTTTGACAATGTTAACTGGAATACTCTCTTTCAAATTCTGAAGGTGGCAGGGTAAAATACAGGGAGCGAAAGGCTATTTACAATTTGTACAGAAACCAGATGGCAGTTATAAGAGTCGAGGGGCATGAAAGGGAAGCAGTGGTTGGGAAAGGAGTGAGACAGGGTTGTAGCCTGTCCCCGATGTTATTCAATCTGTATATTGAGCAAGCAGTAAAGGAAACAGAAGATAAATTCGGAGTAGGTATTAAAATTCATGGAGAAGAAGAAAAAACTTTGAGATTCGCTGATGACATTGTAATTCTGTCAGAGACAGCAAAGGACTTGGAAGAGCAGTTGAACGGAATGAACAGTGTCTTGAATGGAGGATATAAGATGAACATCAACAAAAGCAAAACAAGGATAATGGAATGTAGTCAAATTAATTCGGGTGATGCTGAGGGAATTAGATTAGGAAATGAGACACTTAAAGTAGTAAAGGAGTTTTGCTATTTAGGGAGTAAAATAACTGATGATGGTCGAAGTAGAGAGGATATAAAATGTAGACTGGCAATGGCAAGGAAATCGTTTCTGAAGAAGAGAAATTTGTTAACATCGAGTATAGATTTAAGTGTGAGGAAGTCGTTTCTGAAAGTATTTGTATGGAGTGTAGCCATGTATGGAAGTGAAACATGGACGATAACTAGTTTGGACAAGAAGAGAATAGAAGCTTTCGAAATGTGGTGCTACAGAAGAATGCTGAAGATAAGGTGGGTAGATCACGTAACTAATGAGGAGGTATTGAATAGGATTGGGGAGAAGAGAAGTTTGTGGCACAACTTGACTAGAAGAATGGATCGGTTGGTAGGAAATGTTTTGAGGCATCAAGGGATCACAAATTTAGCATTGGAGGGCAGCGTGCAGGGTAAAAATCATAGAGGGAGACCAAGAGATGAATACACTAAGCAGATTCAGAAGGATGTAGGTTGCAGTAGGTACTGGGAGATGAAGCTTGCACAGGATAGAGTAGCATGGAGAGGTGCATCAAACCAGTCTCAGGACTGAAGACAACAACAACAACAACAACCAGTAGATGGAAGGAACTCAGCTAGTGGACGCGTGTGAAGCACGCCATTTTTAGCGAGTAATTGTAGACCGCCATTTTGGGGTCGCCATGAATAAGTGAGGAGTATGTATTTCATATGTGCACCGTTTAGAAAAATACAGTGCTGTTTTATTAACAGAAAGGTCGCGTGAGTTGTTATTTCAAATAGTACAATAATTACAAGAACTGAAGCCCACCTGTGTACTTTGGAAAATTACGAAGATCCGATAAGCTTAATGGGAACACGGTCAAGACTTCAAAGGTGAACACGGCGACCAAACGTAGCATTATAAAGAATGGTAAGCACAAATCTACAGCGGAGAAAGAAACTACTTCGCCCTGCAAAATAATATGAAGTAATACGATTTCCAGGCATAGCTCAGCTTATTGTGCTTGTCATTCATGCCGAAAAATTAATCTCATTAATTCAATACATTTTAAAAACCCACGCATTTCAACATTTTACTATCATCGATTCCATTATTTTATATTATAAGAGTAGTACAGAGAATGGGGTTTGAGAGTAAATCTGGACAAGGAGTAGTGTATGGGACAGGATTTGGTGAAAATTGACACAGAGGAAGGGCAAATAAAATCTTGTAGAAGCTACAACTATTGGCAACCATAGTAGACAATTCCGGCATGTGTGAAAAGATTATTAGTTCCAAAATAACAGTTGGGGGCAGAGCTACTAAGGCTAAGATACGAAATGAGGAAGTACTGAGGTGGATGGAGGTAACATGGTCTATAACCAAAACTTGGGAGAATAGAGCGTTTCAGTGGTACGGGCACGTACAGAAAACTCCTAATAGTAGGTGCCCGAGTGAGATTTTAAATTGGCAGCGGCCCTGGAGGAGGAGAGAAAGGCCAACGCTAACACGGGAAAAATACGTAAGCAAAAAATGAAAGACTAGAACGAAAGAGACTGTAGTATCCATGTAGCTCTTCTTTATTTTGTGGCGATATGGCAAATGTCGTCCACATAGCCGAACCGACAGGAAGACTAGTGGCGCTTTCCTTAATGCATGTTCGGAATATACCGTAAAAATGTCGTTGTTTTCCTCAGCAGCTTACTGTGTCTTTGTCGCTACTGGCAGCTTGAACAGTTTTTCGGAGTGGCTGTACGTGTCGAAAAAAAGAGAGACTAGCTACCCTATGTAAACAGAGCTTCACTCATGCTTCTCCTTAAAAGCTTCCTCGTGAAGGTAATTATTCATACTGTAGAGAGAGGTCAGAAAAGCCCTCGTATCATGAAGAGCCATGTTTCAGTGACCTTCCTTTGGGGGAGTAATATATCGCTGGTGAGGGATTGTCTTGTGTAAGGTTGGAAGCGCCCGACTAAACTCCGCGACGGCGAGCAGCGGGTGTGAGCGATGTGCTGTTGCACGCTATGCCACGTCCTCGCCTCGGCCAAATGAGATCACGAATTGATTACCAATTAGTGGCCACTGCGGCATCGCGTGGACGCCCGCCTTACCCGTCAGCTTGTGTGGCTGTGTACACTCTGTTATACAATGCTTGCCAGGCGCCCATTAGATACCTGATACGTGGTTGCGTTCCGGGATCATTTTCTTTTTGGTTTCAAATCTCATGTTTGGTTTATTGAACAAGGCTCACCGCCTCCGCACCTTCGCAGTACAGTTCTGAATACGGCATTCGATTTCTCTCTCCTTGAATAACTATGCATTTTCTGTTCCCTTGGAATAATCAAATTGACTTGTAGTCAAGCTTTCTTCGTAGTTCCAAATAGTCAGGTTCTGTGTATATATATTTTTTAACACTTTAAAGAAAATTATAGCATTATCACATTTTCTGAAATTAGCGCAAGTAGTACATAAGAAACAGCGAATGAACTGTGAACTAGAATGGCTCGTCTGAAATCCATTCTTCGAGAGTATAATAAAGTTAAAAGAATTACAAAAGAAAATCCGTAAGGTTCGCTAATGGGTCCTTTGCTGTTCTTACGGATCTAACATTTCATTATAGCCAGAAAACAGAAGCATCAACAGATAACTTCCTCATAAATATGACCTTAGTTTTTTTTTTTAAAAAGGATTGGTCAACTTGGTTCTCTTTAAACTTTACAAGGTAAAAAAAGTTAGCTTTCATCTTGCGAAAAACTTAGCACTTTCGATAAATAAGTTCCACGGGGAATGATAAATAGAGTAGTGTGTTCTGTGTTCTTGAGCATGTATATTGATGAAAATATAAACTGAGAAAGCTATACACTAGATATAGTATAAGTGTCAGAACATTAATTTTCAGTTACTTTCCCATACATATAGTAGACAACATTGATCGCAAATTAATCAGAAAACTAGGATATTGTGTATGTCAATCATATTTCCAGCGTTATCAGTTCCAGTAGTATTTTTATTTCTTTCCTAATTTTTTTCTTTCATTTCCTTAGTTTATAACTAACAGTGTACAATGGAAATTTAACGGTTGTGTAGGCTAAGTGTCATACTGTTGTTTCTTCAGTTCTAAGACATATTTGATGTACCTCTCCGTTTCTGAATAGCTAGTGCAACCTACTCCCTTTTGAACCTGCTTACTCTATTCATCACTTGGTGTCCATCTACAATTTTTACCCCGAACACTTCCCTCCAGTATCAAATTGAAAATTCCTTTATCTCTTGGATTGTGATCTGTCAACCGATCCCTTCTTTTAGTCAAGTTGTGCCACAAATTTCTTGTCTCCCCAATTTTATTTCGGTACTTCCACATTAGTGTCGCGATGTACACATACCAATATTCAGCATTTTTCTGTAACACCACATTTCAAAAGCTTATATTCTCTTCTTGTCTGAACTGCTTATTAACCACGTTCCACTTCTATATATAGCTATACTCGAGACAAATGCCTTCAGAAAATATATTCTAACAGTTAAATTTCTATTCGGAGTTAACAAATTTCTATCTTTTTTGGCCCTGGCAAACTACATCTTTTATCCTCTTTACTTGTGCCAACATTTATTTTACTGCCTAAATAGTAAACCTCACCTAGTCCTGTAGTGTAGAATTTCCTGCCGTAATTCCCTCAGCATCGCCCGATTTAATTCGACCATATTACCTTACCGTTGTTCCTCGATCGTATTCAGTCTGTACATTCAATTGTCACACTGTATAATCATAATTACAGGGTTCGAACCGTAGTCGAACACAGAATTTTTATGTCACACGTCACTTCTTTCACCCCCGGCAATGATTTGCATTTGCGAAAAATGGCAAATAGCTCCGTAGTTCGGAGTTGACGTTAACCCTTTAAGAGAGCAAGCATCCTGTGGTTTTATAGCTATTAGGAATGAAGAGTTGCAGGCCTGTAGTTATAATGCTATCAGTTAATGTTTCTTCCAGTAGAATTTAGATGGTTTTTCTAGTCGATCAGTTATAACGTTTTTCATTTTTTTGTATTGATAAACACAAATTATGGTAGTCATTATTTGTGAAGAGAAAACGACTTTTCGAATTTTTTGGAGCATGCTCGTGATTTGTTCGGAAAATGTTACTTACCTCGACAACTGGTGCAGTAGTCTAGATTTGGTTGATAAACTAACGAGGAAGAATACCGATGCTGTCGGCACAATGCGATGAAACAAAGTCGTTTTCTGACTTTATGAAAAATTAAAAACTGGAGTAGGGCGAATACGTGACGCTGCACAGAAACAAGCAGATGTTGATGAAATACAAGCACATGAGAGACGTCGTAATAGTCAGCACATTCCATGACTATACATTTCAAGAAACAAATTCAAAGAATGGCGTCTTGCAAAAGCCAAGCGTTGTCGTGTATTACAGCAAGTATATGGGAGACGTAGTTATGAACGATTCATAGTTGCAAAGCTACCAAATGGCGTGGGGCAGAGTGGAAAAATATTATCAGGAGATTTTACACAATTTATTGGACATTGCATTTTTAAATCCTGTACAAAAAAATGTGGTGGTGAAGAACAAGACTGAAATTCATGATCAGAGTATGGAAACAGTTAGACTGGTGACCCTTCTTCTGGAGAAGATACGGCTAACGTCCACGTCCACCACTAAAAGCGACTCGTCTTACATTCACACCGGCACACCGAAAAGAACATCAACAAGGAGACATTTTAGTTGTGTACAGAATGTAAAGCGTTTTAAAATATTTCACACAAAAAACTACCTAATATTAAGTAAAAAATTTATTTCATTCTCTTTTTTAATACATTCCATTCTACACTAAGCCACTTCAGTTTTGGCCCGCAAACGAATATCAAGGAAGAAATATTTTAACGAGTGAGCAAACAAAGAACAGCGTTTTTAACGGTGTGAATTTTATGTGGACCAGCAGCAGTTATAAATTGTTTTGTGACATTTTAGATCAAATTCAGTTTAGAGTTTAAAATTTGGATAGCTCTATATGCAGTCCTGTCATTTGCTACCCTCTTCGTTTTCTCTCTTTTCCTATACTTATACTGTCCTCCATCTGGTATCTTTTGCGTTCTCTTTTTCTTCTTCTTCCATTCACAATTTCTTCCATAACATCCATAAGCAAACAATCTCTTCTCATCCAGTGTCCAAGCCAATTGTTTTTCCTCTTCCTGATTACCTTTAAAATTTGTTTCTCTTCCCCCACTCTTCTCAACACCTCATTCCCACTCTACTACCCATTTTACCCCTTCCATCCTCCTGCAGATCCTCACATCAAGTGCTTTTATTCTTTCTCTCCCTTCCCTCAGTGTTCGTGTCTCAGCTCCGTATAATGCCACGCTCCATATGAAGCACTTCGCCAATCTCTACCTCAGGTTCCTGTCCATGTCCCCACATAGAAGCCACTTGTTCTTATTAAATGCCTCCTTGACAATTGCTATACGTATTTCCACCTACATCTCATGTCGCCCGAAATAATACTACTCAGATTTTTGAAAGTACTAACTTGCTGTATCTTCCCGTCACAACTTTATAGTTGTTCTTACTTCTCTTGCACTTACCACCACACATTTTGTGCTTTTCATATTTTCATCCTGTATTCCTCACAGGTCTTATTTAATTCTTTTAACATTGCAGTAATAGTTCTTTCGCTCTCTGCCAATAACACCATGTCAACCGCAAATCTAATACATTCTATCTTCCTACCACGAACCCCGCGCTCCTCCATTTTGTTTCTAACATTTCTGAATAATATGGTCCAAACATACGTTAAACAGTATTTGGGAGAGACGGCAGCATTGCCTCACTACCCTTCCAGTTGTTTTTTCCTCTCGACATCTCATTCCCAATCTGTACTCGTATTTTTTGTAGGTGTAGGTTTTTAATTACCCTTCTATTCCTCCATTCGACGCCATTCTTCCTTAGAATGTCCATTAATTTATTCCACTGTACTCTAACAAAGGCTTTCTCCAAGTCAATGAAAACCGTATAAACTCCTTTTCCTCTTTCGGTGTCTCTCTCATTTATAATTTTCATCTTTCCCTCTTCTAAGTTCACCTGTTTCTCTGCAATACTTTTCCAGTCTTCAGAGCTGCGTGAGACGTCAATCTTATAGTTCTAAAGTGCTGACATTTCTTGGCAATCCTTTTCCTCTCACTCGGTATCATTACTGCCGAGAGAAAGTCATCCAGCTATTCACCTTTTTTCATATATCTTATTACACAGATATATTAACTCTCTCACGCCACAACTCCCAAGTCTCTTAAATAAGTCTGCTGGTAATACATCAATTCCACTTGCTTTATGAATCTTCATCTCTCTTAAAGCTCTTCCTACTTCTCCTTCCAAGTTGCAGCCTCCGTTGACCTCTTTTATAATTCTCCCCTTCTAATTTAATATCTTTTGGTGTTTGATCAACATCATATGGAACTCTGCATGGTTTATTAGCATAGAGTAAATCCAGCCGGGATGTTTCAACATTTTATAACATGTCTTTACAGAAGGAAACAAAACCGGCGTATCTCTACGCACAAGCGATGTGCTACGTCACGGAGGAAATTAGGTCTAAGGTGCGCACTCTCAATCTGCCGTTATTGGAACTACGTAACGATCCAAAGGCGCGCTTCAAATACGTGACGGTGAGCCGGGTCCGATCGAATCCTCACGCCACCTTAGCCAGCGTCCACGAGATGCACCAACCGGCACGTACGCTGGTATTAACGTCTCATTCTTGAAGCCGCTTAAGCCTCTGACGGGATTACTCGCCATTTCTCTTTCACAGAACTTCGCAAACCGTCAGAGTACAGTCCTTTACAGAGTGAAGAATTTTTCGTCCGGAATATTATTTGGTGCTATATAAGAATATACAGCCTACAGTTGCAGGTTAACTTTATCGTTTACCTAGGTTTCAACGTTAGTAATAACGTCTTCTTCAGAATCTGCAACAAGTTAATATTATAATGCGCTAGTAAATTAAGGACAACGACTTTAGTAAACACAAATACTCAAACCCAAGATCAGACCAAGAAATGGTTGTCGGTTCCTTATATAGGTAATGTCTCCTACAAGATAGGGCGCCTGTTGAAAAATTCAGGTTTTAAAATTTCCTGCTCGACGATTAATAGTTTAAAGCAAAATTTGGTTCATTCCCTTGAGAAAGACTGTGACAAGTCAGCGAAATCAGGCGTATATAAGATTGTTTAATGATTGCCTATGTTATTACATTGGTAAAACAGGCAGAGCTATAGCAGTAAGGTTTAAAGAATATCTTCCAATAAAGGGCGTAGGAACACGGGGTCACCTTTGCGGAACATCTGGTGCAAATGGCTCATACACCTAAACCTTTACGTGACATATGAAGTTAAGGGATATAGACTCGACATGCTTGAGGAACTACAAATTTTTGCACACCTAATTACAGATAGACAATTTACTGAACGATCAACTGTATCTAAAAAATAGGGCATACTTCGAAGGCTTCCAGCCTATACTAGGTTTACAGTAATCCATAATGCATGTGACCTCACAGTTTCTGTAATAATAGATCCTTTCCTACAGATGTTCATACAAGATTTGTTGGTCAGTTTATAAGGCTCTGTAGTAGAATGTAAAACGTAGTCATGCTGGATACTGTAATTAACTTACAATAGTAAAATATAAAAATAAATTCATAGCAAAAAGGTTATCTGACGCGTGCGTAGTGTTTGATTCTATACGCCTCGCGCATGCGCGCCGCCCTCTGTGAGGCAGACCGCGAAGCCCTCGCGGTCCGCAGTCTCTAGTCACACGACGAGGCCCATACAACGGGCTTAGAGTGAATTTGCTACAGCTTGTTTAATAGAAGTGACAAAACCTTATGGTTATGCATCAAGTTTTACAAAGCTGACTTAGGACATGGCCTGTTTTAGGCCAACATTTAAATAATATTTTATGTAAGTACTACACGTTGCATCCTGTAGGATGACCATATCTAATATAATTTACTAACGCATTATAATATTAACTTGTTGCAGGTCCTGAAGAAAACGTTATTACTAACGTTGAAACCTAGGTAAACGATAAAGTTAACCTGCAACTGTAGGCTGTATATTCTTGTATAAACAATATCAGTTGCTGTCGCTGCATAAAAATGTTAAAAATTATTTGGTGCCATTCGTCAGTGTGAGTGACGGCACTCGTAAACGTCGCATTAGAAAGAAGTTGTGCTGGCCAGTTTCAAGTGTCACTGAGACATGTATAGAAAACGCCGTGGCCTGGCACAAGCGGCCGGCTGATTCGCATTGATAGCCAATGGAAATTTTAGTATATTACTTAGAGTATCACTTTCTCTCTCCTCTACACCAAAGCGGCACCTAATTATCACATAGACTACGAAGAAACTGTCATGTGGACATTAGAGTGATAATTACTGTAACGGGTGTCCCATTTATCTTGACAATCTCAAACGTTTTTCCAGCAGCAAAATCAAAAATCAAGCAAATGCAGTTAAGCTACCAGGCGGACATTAACGTACAAGATCGCTTGATTTATATCTTTGTCCGTTACCTATATATGAATAGCAATTCGTCTTTTTTCAATAGCACCATATGTTTTTTATTTGTTAATCCATTTCCTCTCCGCAAGGCCTGTTCAAAAACAAGACATAGCGTACCATTCACGTTAACCTGAGGTTATTTAAAACGCCGTTCAGATACCGTGGGTAACGTAACCCGTGTACTTGCTGGAGTAGACAGGAAACAAAAGGAAAATGTATGCCGGACATTCAGGCAGCCCCCTTCAGTTTAAGGTCTACATGAATAATTGGCTCTGATCACTATGGGACTTAACATCTGAGGTCATCAGTCCCCTAGAACTTAGAACTACTTAAACCCAACTAACCTAAGGACATCACACACATCCATGCCCGAGGCAGGATTCGAACCTGCGACCGTAGCGGTCTCGCGGTTCTAGACTGGAGCGCCTATAACCGCTCGGCCACTCCGGCCGGCTACATGAATAATTGGGCTGAAAGAAAATGGGGTAGGAAATAGATAGGAGGGAAATAATAGTTTGCAGCCGCACAGGACACTGGCACAAATTTTCAACTCTCGCCATTCATTGCCGCAGATTTGACTCGAACCTGGATGCTTCGTTTCTCTAGAAACGTTGCCTTAACAGCCTCGATCATATGGACACGCTTTCCGCAGACCCAAATTCCTAACATCCCGCTCACCGCACTGTAACGGCCTCGGTCTTTTAACCCCTACTCATAGATTCCTGATTCCCGTAAGGGTTCGTACGTTGGTTGTGCATCCGCACTGAAACTTTTCATCAAACAGACGACGCACCCATAGACTTACAGATATGAGTGGTGTATGTTCTGTCGGACATGTCCGACAGAACGACCACCACCCATGCAAGCTTAATGTTTGTGTGAATACAATGTACACCAACGAAGACAATGTGAACACGCTGCTCATCTATGGAGAATATAAATCAGCAGAACAGTGATTGAGTTTCCATTTCTTTATTGTCAGCTCCAGCAAGTGGAGGTAATCGTGCTGGTTATTGTCACCCTTGTAGGTAAACATCATTTACTTTAAACACTTTTTTATTTTGCTTCTGGACAAAAAGTTATTGGGTGGGTCAAGGTAAATGGAACACCATGTGCGAGAGTCATTAAAAAGCTATGGTAGCCCGTGTGTGTGTGTGTGTGTGTGTGTGTGTGTGTGTGTGTGTGTGTGTGTGTGTATGTGTGTGTTGTTGGTTTTTTAACTTTGACTACCCAAGTCTTTGATGTAGTACTAATTTTTGAATCTACCCCCTAATTTCCTGTTGGTTTCGTTGTCCTGCGACCGCTACCAGAAGCAGAAAGGTAGTACTTCAGAATATCTGACATTGAGCTGCATATAAAACAGAGGTACGTCGTCAAATTCCTCACTGCTGTAAAAACTGCGCCAACTGTAGTCCATTGACGCGCACCAGATGTTTATAGCGACGACACAGAAGACGTGAGTAACGTGAGGCGGTGCGTTTCAGTAGCGGTGAAAAGGATGTGCAAAACAAATAACGACCCACTCGGCCCTAGTCTAGTGTCAGCCTCATTGTATCGATCAATTCATCCTTGATGATCGGCATATTACGACTGAGAATTTGAGTGCAAAACTGGATGTTGTCAGTAATGCCTTAGACGTGACTTTGCGCAACGTAATTCGTCCCAAAGAGTGTGTGTGTGTGTGTGTGTGTGTGTGTGTGTGTGTGTGTGTGTGTGTGTGGGCGCTCGCGCGCTCGCGCGAGAAGTCCTCGGACTCTTACACAAACCCAAAAAGCGTCAAACGGAAATTTGTCTGGAGCTGATGGACCAATACGAGGCTGTAGGTGACGATTTCCTGAACACCATATTCAACGAAGATCAGTAGTATCATTACTAGCTGGAATACAAAACACGTTCTATGTAGTGAATCCTCGTACAAAGTAGTTAGAAAGGCAAGATCGTGTTCTTCAGAATATATTGGAACCTAAATCATTTACATCTACAACCGTACTCCGCAAGCCACCACGTGGTGCATGGAGGAGGGCACACCCTACCACTACTAGTTACTTCTATTCCTGTTCCACTCGCAAAAAGAGCGAGGGAAAAGACTGTCTGTATACAATTGTATAAACAGTATGTTACAGTTCAAGCTAAAATTTGTGAAAAGGAACTACTTTATAAAATATTTTATATTTGATGTTATTATCGATAAGTACTAGTTCTGAATGTATAGCTAAAATTAGTTTTTTAGAAACATTTGAAATTACGAATTATTTGCAAACTTAACATTTCTATTACTAATTACGCAATCCTGTACTGTTCACTATGTTTATTTTTAGATTCATTTATGAAATAATAATCGAAATTAATAATGTAAGAAAACTAGTAGGAATTCATATGTTAAGATGAATTGTAAACCCTTTGGAATACTGTTATTTCCGCAGAATGTGTAGTCGTAAGCTTGGCTCTGATATGATCGGACGTGTTTTTCTACAGTAGGTGCAAACAGTGTAATTTCGGCTTTGTTAATGTGAAAAATTAAAATACTGTGTGATATACTAAAATGTGAGGAAATCAGTGGAAAATAAATTTACGTAAAAAAAATTCTGCAACAAGTCTTCGAATTTATTTAGTTCAAATCAACCGTGAGGACCTGATGTTTGATTTTCAGCTTCAAGAATCAGACCCCTAGACAAGAACAACTGGAGCCATCTCAACGTGACAAACTAAGTAAATCAGAAAGTTTATTGTAACCTTAGCTCCTCTCAAATCTTCATAAAAAAACTTTGTTCATTAATTTCTTGGTTCGAGCGTTGTTTAAAGCGGACAGTAGATGGAAGGAGGGGGAGATTGCAACCTTACGCGAAATGTGCATTTGCGGCAATAGTTCTGCAGTCTGCTTCAAATACTGGCGCTCTAAATTTTCTCAATAGCGTTCCTTTAAAAGAACATTGCCTTCCCTCCAGAGTTCGTTATTTGAGTTCGGAAGCGTCATCGTAATACTTGTGTGTTGATAGAAACCTGTCGGTAACAATCTAGCAGCCCGCCTGCGAATTGTTTCGATGTCTTCCTTGAAGCTCGGAGGGCTAAAAGATCTCATTGACTGGGCTGAAAGCCAAATTTACGAAGTGAGGCCATATAAGAATACAAACTTCCACTTGCAACTATATAACGCTAGAGCTCAACAGTTCCACGACCACTGAAATCGTGGCTAATTTTGGCTGGATTATCTTAACACATCCGGCATACTGAAGTCTGCGTTTGCACTCTGTAGGATGAGTGGTTCTGACGACGTGCAGGGAGGTCCGTGGATACGCTACTGACAGACAGAAACGCTTTTATTCAACTTGAGCATTGTGTGGTTGGCTGAGTGAGGCACACACCCCTGACTCAGTCCGCAGCTCTTGTTCTAGTGGCTAGCGTTGCTGCCTCTGGATCACGGGGTCCCGGGTTCGATTCCCGGTCGGGTTGGGGATTTTTCTCTGCCCGGGGACAGGGTGTTCTTGTTGTCCTCATTATTTCATCATCATCATAATAATTCGTGACAGTGGCTAGACTGGACTGCGAAAAAAAAAAAAAAAAAGAAAAAAAAGAAATTGGACTGTGTAAAAATTGGGAATTTGTACGGGCGCTGATGACCGCGCAGTTGAGCGCCGCCGCCCCCCCCCCCCCCCCCCCTACCAAGCCAAACATCACCACACCAGACTCAGCTGACCTTGGCCGGCGCTGGCTCACGGACGGCCGCTTCCTCCGACGAGGAGTGCTCGCGTAGGCTCCCTGCGATGCTGACGATATGCCGGAGGAAGGCCGACAGCCTCAATAGGTCGTGGTCCTGACGTCAGCGGCTCTGCATGTGCTGCGCCGACGTTGCTCTGGAGAACCTCTCCTTGCGACACAGTCCTGTACGAGTTCACCACGGTGGCTGCTGTGTGTGGAACACGACCCAATGCCTTCCAGCAGAGGTACGGCGGCTGGTTTGGACGGCAGGTCTGCGGCACTGAGGCACAAAGTACCGCAAAGAACTCGGTGCTGGCGGCTGGCCCAACCCGTACTCGAACTCACAGCTGCTGCTGCTGCTGCTGCAGCGCTGGCCACCAAACTCCTCAGAGTTGTAAACCATCCTAAATATGCTCAGTGATGTTCTTGTCTGGCTAGCGTAAGTGTTTAAACTCAGAAGAGCCACTCTGTTGCAATTCTGGATGTGTGGGATATCGCGTTGCCCTGCTGGAATCGCCCAAATCCGTCGGAATGCACAGTGCACATGAAGGGATGCAGGTGATCAGTTGTCTCGTCGGCTGGCATGGCCCTGTAGTTGTGGCTGCGGGACCCACAGTGTGTCTGCTTCACAAGTCAGGCCTATTTATAAGGACCTGGTGTCCATTTGTTACATCAGAACCAGGCACGCAGCCATGTAGCCTTTGTCTCGTCATGGTGTGGTGACACTGACCCGCCGCTACGGCTATTACAGCCACACGGTGCAGTTTTCCGCAGAGTGCTGCTGGCCCGTGTCTGTCCTGCGTACATGTTACTCTCACCCACATGTCGCCACAATGTAGCTACCAGCCCATGACTACTATTGCGATACTTCACAGCGGCTTTGTTACCACTTCTTATTACACTGAAGCTCCAAATAAATTGGTACCGGCATGCATATTCAAATACAGATATGTAAACATGCAGAATACGGCGCTGCGGTCGACAACGCCTTATGCAAGTGTCTAGAGCAGTTGTTAGATCGGTTTCTGCTGCTATAATGGCAGATTAAGATTTTAGTGAGTTTGAACGTAGTGTTATAGTCGGCGCACGAGCGATGGGACACAGCATGTACGAAGTAGCAATGAAGTGAGGATGTTCCCGTACGACCATTTCACGAGTGTACCGCGAATCCGGTAAAACGTCACATCTCAGACATTGTAGCAGCCAGACAAAAAATTCTGCAAGAACGGGACCAACGACGACTAAGGAGAATCGTTCAACGTAACCAGAAGTGCAACCCTTCCGCAAATTGCTACAGATTTCAGTGCTGGGCCATTAACAAGTGTCAGCGTGCGAACCGTTCAACGAAACATCATCGATATGAGCTTTAGGAGCCAAAGGCCCACTCGGGTACCCTTGATGACTGCACGACACAAAGCTTTATGCCTCGCCTGGGCCCGTCAACACTGACATTGGACTGCTGATGACTGGAAACATGTTGCCTTGTCGGACGAGTCTCGTTTCAAATTGTATCGAGCGGGTGGACGTGTACAGGTATGGAGACAACCTCATGAATCCATGGACCCTGTATGTCAGCAGGGGACTGTTCAAGCTGGTGGAGGTTTTGTAATGGTGTGGGGCGTATACAGCTGGAGTGATATGGAACCTTGGTATGTCTAGATGCGACCCCATGGCAGGCGACACATACGTAAGCATCCTGTGCGATCACTTGCATCGATTCATGCCCATTGTGCATTCCGACGGATTTGGGCGATTCCAGCAGGACAATGCGACATCCCACACATCCAGAATTGCAACAGAGTGGCTCTTCTGAGTTTAAACACTTACACTGGCTCCCAAACTCCCCAGACAAGAACATTATTGAGCATACTTAGGATGCGTTACAATGTGCTGTTCAGAAGAGATCTCGACCCCCTCGTACTCTTAAGGATTTATGGACAGCCCTGCAGGATTCACGGTGTTAATTCCCTCCAGCACTACTTCAGACATTAGTCCAGCCCGTGCTCGTCATGTTGCGGCCTTTCTGGGTGTGCGCGGCAGCCCTACACAATATTAGGCAGGCGTACTATTTCTTTGGTTCTTTAGCGTAAAAAATAGGTAGCAACACTACATTGCCCACTGCACAGAGAAGACTCAGCGCCTCAGGTCTTGTTAAGACCTCATTGTCCACCATTACTACTTCCACCCTTATTGTCCACTAAACTCTTACGCTTGTTATCTCGTCTGTCTGTCCGGTGTTTTTTTTCCCTTAGTTGTGGAACAACTTTCAGTAATTTGTTCTTGTGACATCAGTTCCTCCTATGCTTTCCCAGCGAACATATTCCCAAAAATACCCTTACGCATGCTCCGCTACCATTCATAACACGTAGACAGCTGCTCCCGTTTATTCCTCCCATTATAGCGCTCATTGCGGACTGAATTATCCTCGAAATGCTTGATTTTGCGGTACACCTGCTCACCCGAAACAACTTCTTGGTGCCTGGTGTTACTGTACTATCCGAATTACGCATTTGTGTTTTTGTACATGGTTCAACTGGTTTGTCTTGTACGACAGATGCTCCTCGTGGCAGCTCTCCACTGGCAAAAACTTTCTTTCGCTGGATGTTAACTTTGGCACCATGTTCAGTCAGAACGTTTACTTTCAGGCTCTTCACCTACTTCATGTACGTAGCGCACAGTAAACAGCTCGCTGCGCGCGTCAGCTGCTTGCTCTCCAGGACTGTGACCCAGTACTTGCAATCACATACTCAGAAAAATTTCACTCTGTTACCTGCTCATTTAACGCAAAATTGGCTCGTATCTGACGTGCCCTGTACCTCGTATAAAACTGAGTGATTGACAGATTGCAATGGCTGGGGCGCTTTTGCTGTTATGCAGCCTGCCACTCTTCAAAGGGCTGCTGCATGCAGCTACAGAACAGGTAACACAGCGAGCACGTGGCGCTCGAGAAAAAACTGTGACCGGTTACCCCCGTCCACTCTGCCCCTCCGGGAAGTTATTTTAATCAAATTATACTAAAATTTTTGGACGTGAAAGGCTGCTTATCTAGAAATAGTCGAACAAGAAAAACGAATAAAGGCTGTAGCAGAAGAGTCGTTAGCTAAACACCTTGGAACACTACCGGTATTATTCTTTCCCTCTTTGCTGAGATGCTGTATTTAAAGTTCCATGTATTTAGTAAGATTACACACTGTTGATATCATTCCGTAATGCAATGACACCCATTTATTTATTCTCCATTGACCGCTTTATGAAACAATACAGCAATCAATATTATGAGGGTGTGCTGAAAAGTAATGCTTGCGAATTTTTTATGTGAAAACTCTAAAAGCTTGACTGAAACGAACTCTGTTGACATTCTACGTCTTTATTATTCATGTTTGCATATTTATTTCTCAACATAGCCCCCCTGGCGACGAACACATTTCTCCCAACAAGAGACCAGTTTGTTGATATCGTCACTGTAGAATGTGTGACATTGTTGACTGAGTTACAGACTCACCTCACTCACAACCTTGCCTCTGCTTACACCTCTTCATGACGATCAAAGTGAAGTCCGCGGAGAGTTTCGGTAACAGGCAAAAATGGGATGGGGCCAAGTCGGGGCTTTGGAGGATGATCGATGAGAGTGAAGGCATCGGATTGTTGTAGAAGTCGCTGCGCTTGTGTGCGGCCTGGCATTATCATGCTCAAGGAGAGGGATTCCAAATATGGACGGACTCTTCAGATTTGCGCTTCCAGTTTTTTTGTTTTTGTATTGTTGGAGTGACCTGTCCAACTACACAAAAGCAACAAAAACACGTACGGCACACAAATAAAAACCAACAGCAGCTCAGGACGAGCTAAATACAGCAGTGGTACGAAAAAGGGGCATATGCCATAACTCTTAACGGAGTATAAATACCTTTAAAATAGGTAGATTATAAGCAAAAATTTAGTTCAGACGATATCGTAACGTCCCGTATGTTTGCAGATGACATG
Organism: Schistocerca piceifrons; assembly: GCF_021461385.2. Taxonomy (NCBI): domain Eukaryota; kingdom Metazoa; phylum Arthropoda; class Insecta; order Orthoptera; family Acrididae; genus Schistocerca; species Schistocerca piceifrons. Next base: position 309,104,189 of record NC_060139.1, on the reverse strand, counting down.
GTGTACTAATTTAGACCTGCGACTGATTTCAGTTGGCAGCCACAGGACACACACAACGTAAAAAAAAGTACGTATGTAATTTAAATAACAACAAAATTTGATGTAACGTATTTCCTAATCTAAACATGATCTGTATGCATGTATTCCAGAAGATACTGCAGCTGTGATAAAATTTACGTGGGTATTAAGGCAAAACAATAATTGTATAACCTAGTGGCAAAAGGCGGACCCGTCCTTAATTCATTATTACGAGGGCGTGCTGAAAAGTAAAGCCTCCGAAATTCTTATTTTGTGCTCAATGTCGGTAGAGGCATTACATGTCATGCATATTATTCGACAGACGTTCCCGCATCGCTGACGCAAGTTGCAACCCTCTGTCGCCAGAGGGCTCCGAATTGTAGCGTGTATCGTTGCGAGATGTAACGTAGCTGTGTCGGTGCATGAGAGATCCTCAGAAAACTAAAAGCTGGAATTCGAAGAATTCGCCCTCTTCTTTAGCATGGCCGGACCACGCACGAGCCCGCAGCTCGTGGTCGTGCGGTAGCGTTCTCGCTTCCCGCGCCTGGGTTCCCGGGTTCGATTCCAGGCGGGGTCAGGGATTTTCTCTGCCTCGTGATGGCTGGGTGTTGTGTGATGTCCTTAGGTTAGTTAGGTTTAAGTAGTTCTAAGTTCTAGGGGACTGATGACCATAGATGTTAAGTCCCATAGTGCTCAGAGCCATTTGAACCATTTTGAACCACGCACGAGCGCTTACTCTCATCGATCGCCCTCCATACAGTCCCGACTTGACACCAACCGATTTTCGTACGTTTCCAAAACTTAAAGAACATCTTCAAGGACTTCAGTTTGATAGTGCTGAAGCGGTGCAAGCAGAGGTGATAAGGTAGCTGCGTCAGGAAAATTAAACACGTTCTACAGTGATGGTATCAACACATTGGTCTCTCGTTCGGAGAAATGTGTACGGTCGAGGAATAAATATCTAGACATGAATAATAAAGATGGAGAAAGTTAATAACGTTTGTTTCATTTAGAAACGTTTAAGCGCTCTCACATCAAAAAAATCAGAAGCATTACTTTTCAGCACGTCCTCGTAGTTTTTGCGAGCGCTAGAACTGAGATCAAAATTCCAGTATAGTATCAGTGAAGTCATAGAACGTTGACGACAACTGTTGGCTGGATAAAAAAGGAAATAAATGCAAGAGCAAAAATGACTGTGAATCCTGTTCATTTAGGCTTAGTTCTCAAAGCAACGATCCCGATGTGTCTAAAAAGGAATTTGTTGTCAATCTTCATTACTGGTTATGACTTGACCGCGAAATGTGAAAACTAAGGGGTGCAGTGCCAGCAATGAAAAGTCATGTTGATAATAACGAGAAGCAGCAGGAAGACTAAAGGATGAGGGAAAACGCAAGGTATAGGGAGCTCATTGTTCAATTGAAACGGGGTTAGGTTGTTCATACAGCGGGATAAAGTTACGAGAAAAGATCATGACTAAACACTTCGATTGTGTAAGAGACGAAATACAATATGGCCTAGTGGAAGATCGAGAGACCATTTGACAAAGCAGGTTGGACAAAATTCTGAGATGATGATGATTTACGTAGAAGACGTGAAAGAGGTCCTGACCCGACAAATCGCAATGAATGAATGAATGAATGGATGAGGGTCTGCATAAACGTCTATACAGATACTCCGCTATCCACCGTACGGCGCGTGGTGGATGGCACGTTATACCATCGTTAGTCATTTCCCATCCTGTTCCATTCACAAACAGAGCGAGGAAAGAGCTCCGTAAGAGCCCTAATTTCTTACATATTATGTTCGTGGTCCTTACGCGAAGTCTACGTTGGTGCCAGTCAAGTTCTACAGTCAGCTTCTAATGCTTCTTCTCTAAATTTTCTCAATAGCGCCGGCCAGAGTGGCCGAGCGGTTCTAGGCGTTACAGTCTAGAGCCGCGCGACCGCTACGGTCGCAGGTTCGAATCCTGCCTTGGGCATGGATGTGTGTGGTGTCTTTAGGTTAGTTAGGTTTAAGTAGTTCTAAGTTCTAGGGGACTGATGACCTCAGATGTCAAGTCCCATAGTGCTGAGAGCCATTTTCTCAATAGCGTTCTTCGAAAAGAACGTCACTCCCACTCAAGGGACTCTAGTTTGAGTTCCCAAAGCATCTCCGTAATACTTGCGTGTTGATCGTAATCATTATAGAAATCAAGAAATAAAATTTTGTTTACAACGTAGTTGAATGTGTGATTAGTACCCACTAGTGTAAGCATTATTAGTACCCATTAGTGTATGCATTCCGTTCTCGTCAGAGTTGATTATTTAACTGATTGTCTATTCTCTTCGTGCACTTACCTGAAGTAAAGCAGAGACATGTTAAGATTTATTCATTACCACTGAATGGAAATGTGGAGGTACAGTTGTACTGTTTTCAGCAACATCTCTCAAGGAGCGTTTTCATATCTCTCTTCTTAATCCGCTGTCCAGCTATAGGATTCGCATCTCGAAACTTCGTGTCAGATGATCCTACAAGGCAATATGCCCCCCCCCCCCCCCCTAATTTTAATCTAGTTTGAGCTCAAGTTTTATGCTTTCCATGGATTCCTGGCCGGACATGTTCTCCTCTTAAGAACCCTACGAAAGCTGCTAAATGCTCTCTGAGAGACCTATATTGCTTTTCTGGTTACTTATATTGCTTATATGAGCTGGAATGCAGCTTTGTTTTATGCTTTTGTACTGACCTATTCTGACGTCTTATAAAAATTTTAAGGAAACCCAAGTTTCTTGTGAAAATTATTTCCCTGTTTTTATCAGGACTTCTAGATCCACAATGTTCATTTAATTCCAAGTGATGAATGTGTGCTGAATTTTTGCTACAAGTTACACATATTTTCGTATTTGCTTCGTTTTATGACTGACATAGTCACTTGCTCACCATGTATGAAGTAATCCTACAACCGAGAAATTATTTTTAATTTAAAGATACTACGGATTAACAAAGTATGAATAAAAATTACTAAGGGACAATGCCATATCACGCTTCTATCCATATTCCCTGTCACACCACAGAAAACGGATCATCTATACATTGTGGACTGAATCCGTAGACACGGAGGAACTACTTTCAGACGTTGCAGGCAGCTCTGGTGGCCCATGTAGCTTAGCTACATTACTGCGGGTAATCTCACTGTCGTAAAGCATGTAGTTTGCCGCTTTGTGTCCTCTCAACCTGAAGTAACCCGATAAAGTCTACGAAGCACTTTGCCGGAACGAAGGTCATAGGTTGTCATCGTGCTATTGAAACAGGATTCAAGAACTTTAGAAACAGTTCTTGTGTCTTGGATAAGAGTTGCTTTAAGTGGGTTATACAAAAGCGTAATTTTGTTTGCAGACTGTAACTCTAGAGTACAATCGACGCCCATTTGTTGTTTGTTACTTTTTCACCTTGACGTTTCTGACACAGAGTGTACGATCAAAATTGAAATAAAAAAGTTTTGTTTCCGCTTTAGTTGCATTCTCTTACATTACAACTGTGAAGTTGGGATGCTTGATTGCAACATAAGTCGTCGTCTTTTCTCCCCACCCCCACCCCCACCGTCCTCGTTCAGGCCAATATAAGAAAAAACTATTGACAGATTCCACGGACCGTTCAAAAAGCCGTTTCCACTGGTATTCCTATACAGGGACATCAGTTTTGATGTGGAGTACCTTCCTGTGCCAGGCAACGACCACATTACTCTGTTCGGTCTTTAAATGTAGAACTGAACATATTACACGCAGGAAATATCTATTGTGTGTTGTTATTGGCAATACTTTTCATTTATTTTTAAACATAAAAAAGAAGCAAATCCCGTTGGCGTCGCGTGTATTTTCTCTGATAAGGTGGCAGACAACCACTTCCTACCCCCTAGTCTGTATTAAGCGTTATAGAGTATGTTAGTAGCCAAACGATGGTTGTAGTCTGTTACTGAACTGAATACTTCGAACAGTGTTAGGTAGATTCCATTGACATGTTGCAAATGTAGTTTGTCTTCTAGATCTTGGTCGGCAAAATAATTTATAGGATGTCTCTCGTAAGAGTCGTCAGGCGCATTTACTGTGGTGTTCCAGCAGATATTTGCAACTTAGTTATTGCATTGTGTAACCGGAGCCAGCCCAAACAAATAGTGCTCACTAAGTCTTTCATTCGACGAGCAGTGTCAAGACAAAGCGTCGGTTCGTTTATTGTTACAAACAAAAATATTTTTAAAGCGGAATACTACGTGCCCGTTCGATAGAACGATACTAGATTAGACTAGTGTAGTGTTCGATTTATCGATGTGTGTTGACAAGGACACGAAGACAAAGCAATACTATTGCAACGACATCACTCCCCTGACCCGCGCTGTAACTGCTACCGCCAAGGATGCAGCAAGACTGACAACGAGTCACGGCTGGACTGCTGTTGATTATTAGTGTTTCACTGTCTCTGGTAATACAGGATAGGTTACTAATGTTGGAGCGCTCTGTCGAATGGACATGTAAAATTCTTATTTAAAAATAATTTTGTTTGTAATGGGCAACAAACCGACGCTTTCTCTTGTCACTGGGCGTCGCATGGAAGTCGTCACGAGTCGTAATAAAACGAAATTGCAAATATCTGCCGAAACGCGCCTCAGGAGAGACACCTGGTATAAACGTCTACTAGGTTTGACCGCACAGATATGTGATGAGAAAATGATATACATGTAGCTCATGTTCATTGATGGTTCAGCGGTAGTGTGTGTGTGTGTGTGTGTGTGTGTGTGTGTGTGTGTGTGTGTGTGGAGGAATTCAGCTCTAAGCAAGTAGGATATGTAGAATAATCGGAACAATTCTCTATTAAATGCACTAAGGTAAGCATCTCATGCGTAAGAAAATGGAATCCCAGATGCAGCGAACGAGCTGGCAGTCGTAGGAGGAGAGATGGGCGACTGACACGCCACTAGCGCGCTCGATGTCAAGCACTTTGGCTGATTGCTGCTTGCTGGGACTGTGTATTTATGTCTACGTCTCTTGCCTGTTCTTTCCCATTCTCTCTTCCTCCAGCGACCCTCCTACGCCTTTCTCATTTTGTAGTAGCTATGCAGTCCATTACGTTAACAGTTTGCGACGTCTAGCAAATTCAGCTATGGTGAAAACTTTTCCCAACCACTAATGTTTAGTCAACTTTTGCTGTTGAATTTTAATTGCCTGAAGAGATATTGGGCTAGTAAACGTGTAAGTGCAATTTTTGGCACTTAGTTTTAACGCCTCGTCGACAGCGAGATCGCTATGGACAGAGAACTATTTTGGTTGGAAAAGGTGGGAGAGTGAATTGACTGTGGCTTTACCGAAGGAATTAGCAAGGGATTTGCCATAGGGAAATCTCAAAGGAAAACCAGAGTTGCCATGGGATTGAACGCGATGTGTTCTGAATTGTTCAATCAGTTAAGACTGTGTTGCCGTCTACAGTACGGCTGCTAGTGTGTAATGAAATGGAATTTATTTTATATGTAGACCAAATACTTACCTTTTATGCTAAGTGCTAAGATACCTCACCATAGCTTTTTGTAATCTTCTTTAGTAAAATTTCGGAGTTTTTTCGATGAAAAAGTCAACCAATATATTTTAATACTCTCTTAGTCAGTGCTATCTTTCTTCAGTCGTTAGTTTTAAAACAGCTGACAATTGAAGACTGAACGGCAGCATCTTCGTTTAGTATACGAAATGCTGCAAAAAAAAACACCAAATATACAAGGATTTCGTTTGTATGTTTAATGACGGTGGAATAATGCAGAGTATTTTCACCCATTTCCACATGAAGAGCCTTCCAGGATGATAATAATAATGCATTTTGTTTGTTTTTAATTCAGCGTAAATTTCAACATGGAAGTATTATGTATGCACTCCTTACCAAAACTTCTCTGAAGTAGGTGGGCGGACTAAGAGGCGGCATTAAAAAAATCGATGTAGCAATAGCTATATAATTTTTCTGCACGTCGTACATTATTTAGTCATTAATTATTGAATAAATTTGCTGTATACTGCCTCGTTCGTTATATTTGTTTCGATCATAACGTCTTTTATTTCCTTCGGACAGGTGATTAGTATCTTCATAGGTTCTGTAGACTTTCTTAGCTGTTCACCGCAATGCGAATCAACCTATATGTTCGTAGGTCCGCAGTCTTCTTTTTCAATTTCCGCTGAAATTTCTTTATTTATTCGAAATTTATGTTCTTAGCCTATATATTTAGGCACTATTGTCGCTCTTAAAAATTGTTTCTCCTATTACTCAGAGTTCCACAGTGTATACTTCTTGTTCAAGTGAATGCATCCAATCACATACACACTTAGTCACTCGATGATGATGATGATGATGATGATTGGTTTGTGAGGGCGCTCAACTGCGCGGTTATCAGCGCCCGTACAAATTCCCAGCCTTTGCTCAGTCTAATCTCGTCACTTTCAAGAATGATGACAACACCAACACCCAGTCATCTCGAGGCAGATGAATATCCCTGACCCCGTGCTCTGGAAGCTAGAACGCGACCGCGAAACCACGAGCTGCGGACTTGTCACTAGAATTTACAATAACCAAGCCAAGTAAAGAAGTCTTCGTGCCTAGTCGTTCCGTTTTACAACAGATAAGTTCGTATGAGACATCTTAGCAAATTAGCTGTGTCGACACAGTCTTCTCTGTGACACGGCTATTATTATTATTCTGTTTTATTTATGTGGTTTAATCCGCCCTTATAGGGTCACAAGTACCTTGTTCAGCACGCCTTCTGTCTTCCCAGTACCTCTTAATTTCCTCGTTGGTAGTGGTTCTCATCTTCTGTGATGTTAATTTTCATCCTGCCTAACAGCCACTTACGGTTTTCCTGTAGCTGGACATATCTTTCACAGTTGTGTAAGAAGTTTGCCCCGTGTTCCAGTATTTTTTCAGTTTTAGACTGTACGGTATTATAAATAAAAAAGGTTTTTGAGTTATTGTTTGTTGCTCTTGAGTCTCTAAGTGCGATTGCACGAATTACTAATTGGTTGGGCTTTACTTCTTGGCAACGCTAACGTCTAGCGACCAACCACACACACACACACACACACACACACACACACACACAATATTTTCGCAATTGCACTTTATAATCAATATATCTACAATCAATAATTAAAAATGTTCAGGCAGAAATGTTATATGCAGTGAATAAAAATTATGTAATTTTAACAGTACACTCGAATTTTTTTGTTTAAATAAAAAACAGTTTATTGTTCTGGTTCCTACACTGAGTCAACGACTGTATGAAAGATCTAAAGCAAAACAAAACCAGAGTAATATATCACGTTAACTAACGTGTAAATTCCAGTAAAACTTCAAAAAATGTTCAGAGTTCATCGGCAATGTTGTAAAAATAAAGTTCCGCCAATCAAAACCACAAGTATAAATCGCTTTCAAAATAGTCGCAAAATATCTTTGAGTTTTTGTCCAGTTTCACCTAGCGTGAATTATTCCGACTTCACAAGCTAGCTAAATCGCCAAAATATTCGCAAGTATTCGCTGCCGAGACGGGTGGGGGAGAAAAGAACACAGGTCCCCGCTTTCGTACTGTTTCGGACACCACTGAAACGCGCCCTGCTCCAATTCTGACCACAGAACACCAAAAAAGTGCAAGGCCCATGTTACGATACGGAAACTTGCCAGCAGCGCACCTAGTGTCCTGGCAGCAATCTCCGAATACGAGGAAATAAAGCGCGAAAATCCGTATTTTCAATTCGAAATAAGCGAATTAGATAACACATTTTTTTTTCATTTATACCTATACCATGTGGGTGGGCCTCGTAGTCGAGTAGCAAAGTGTGTGCCTGGAATATATTCGTGAAATCTCAAGCAAAAACAAAGATTAACTTCTCATAGCTCGGGTTCAGTCATGTGAATTTTGTAAGTGATGTCGTGGTCACCTTTTGACTGTAAAATTATTTATTTTTAGATCCCAATATTGCAGTTCTCACTATAAAGTAGAAATAATTGCGCCTTAGCAGACGTCGGTGGTTAAAAATTATCTAACATGACATGACGCGACACAGCATCTGGTTTCACTACATTGTGTTCCTGTTTAGGTGTTCTTGTGTTTGTGACCTTCGAATTAAATTGTGAATATTTGACTCGTACCATGCTTTATTTCTGCATGCATCTCTAATATTGAGTGGAGTAAATGATTCCTTTTTGTTTTTGTTTCTTATAAAACATAAGTTGGTTTTGTAGCATAGTGTTCGGCAGACAGTTGTACCTGTCTACAGATTCGTGTGGGAACTGCTTTTATTTAAGTTCACGTGCGTTTTTCGTACTTTCTCGCATTTAATGGAGAACCCCATGTTAGCAGCTTTTGACAGAATTTGTATTCAACTATGTCACGGATTGATTAGGACCCGTGTATTTCAGCTTTGAATGGTGTTGCCTCTTGCAACTGGGAATACTTTGTACTCTTATTGTTAGTGAATAAGGCATTCTTCCTTGCAAACGCTAAAACCGAAACCGTAGTTACCCAAATGTGTTAACACGTTGTTACCAGTTGTACAAACATCGTAACAGAAATCAATATACTATAATCATCCCCCCACTCCACGAAAACTTAAAAACAAGTAACACATACTGTCAAGCTTTCGTCGTTAGATCTACTAATGAATTCTGTTCAACTAGAATTCACTTAGTACAGTAGCATTCAGAACGATGGAAGTACGTTCGCACTATAAGACACAATCCCATGTATAAATATGCACATCGATGTTGTTATTTTTGCTGCATAATAATTGGCACACAACTGCGTACTGTGTCACTAATACTACAACGCATAATCAGTTGCAAGAAGCAACACCACTCAAAGCAGAAATAAATAATAAGCTGCTGACATAGAATTCTCCGTTAAATGTGAGGAAGTATAAAAAACGGATTCGACGTTTGCAAAAATTGAAACGTACCATGAAGTCCAGAAGGCCAGTAATGTTGACGAACGCCATCATTCTGCTGCAGGATAATACAAGCAGTTTCCATACTGTTTGATTCGTGAAGAAAGACTGTTGTCAGTCGTCCATTTGCTTCGGTCGAAGAGGTGCTCGCGTAGCTACAATCATGGTTCCGACGGCAACCGCAAACATCTTTCCATGAGGGCAATAACCGTTTTGGCTCACAGTGGGATAAGTGTACGAGGAAAGTTCAATAAATAATGCAACACACTTTTTCTCGGCCAATTTCGGTTGAAAAAACTCTGAATATGTTGTGGAACTAAGTGGAATATTCTCGCTTTAGCCCCTATAGTTTCATGAAGTTCTGACAGATAACGGCGCTGTACGTAACCTTCAGAATGGCGTCTGTAACGAAGGTGCCAACATTGGAGCTATCATGCGTTTCTTTTAGCGGAAAACCAGAACATCGCAGATATTTATAGGCGCTTGCAGAAACTCTACGGGAGCGTGGCAGTGAACAAAAGCACGGCGAGCCGCTGGGTTAGGTGTCTGTCATCACTGCAACAAGGTCGCGCAATCCTGTCCGATCTCTCACATGTCAGCTGGCCCCATAGAGCTGTGACTACTCCAGTGTTGGAAGTTGCGGACACTCTCACTCGAGGTGATTGACGGATCACAAACCAACCCCTCACTGACAGCTGGTCGTCTCTGTTGGTAGTTCTGACACACTCGTCCACCAGTTGGAGAAGTGGAAGTTGTGTGCTCGCTGGGTTCCTCGCTGCTTAATAGAAGACCGTAAAGAACAACGAAAGACCATCTGTGCTGAATAGCTTGTGCGTTACGAGGCTGATCGTGACAATTTTTGGTTGAACATCGTCACAGGTGATGAGACGTGGATTTATCACTCCGAACCGCAAACAAAACGGTAATCCATGGAGCAGCGTCACACCTTCTCTCCTCCGAAGAAAATGTTCAAAGCCAAACCCTCAGCCGCTAATGTCATGGCGAAGATCTTCTGGAACTCGCAAGGAATTACTCTGTTTGATGTCCTGCCACATGGTGTATCGATCAAATCTAAATTGTCGTTGTGCAGCCCTCAGGAAACTGAAGAAATGACTTCAGAACGTTTGTCTTCACAAAAATGCAGACGAACTTCGCCTCCTCCATGACAGCGCAAGGCCTCACACAAAGTCCGCGCACCCGAGAGGAGCTCACAAAACTTCGTTGTATTGCTCTCCCTCGTCCACTCTTCAGCCCGGAGCTCGCACCTTCCATCTGTTTGGCCTAATGAAAGATGCACTCCGCGGGAAACAGTACATGGGTGATAATGTTATCGACGCAAAAAGACGTTGGCTCCGACGTCGACCAGTAAAGAGGCACCAGCGGACATGCAGCCGTCCCAGTAAGGCGGCGTACGGCCGTTGCAGTGAACAGAGATTACGTTGAAAAATAGGCTCTTGTAGTCAAGAGTGGGGAATACTGTTATGTATTGGAATCCTGAATAAAACCAACCTGCTTTCTGAAAAAAAGTGTTGCATTACTTATTGAAAGCTCCTTTATAACAATTACGGCGATTGCTTTGATAAAAATAAACAATTTACTTATTTTTTCCATTTGACTGTCCCTTACATTTCCTTTGTCGCAGGCGCAATGTCTCGTACGCATTCGGTTTAAATTTCTCTTTTTAAAAGTGTTATTGGTTTTTCTGTAACAATCTTCGACAGATTTTTATCGAATATGTAACTAATTAGTGGTTATTTTGGTCACTCAGTTCTGTCATGGCGTGTACTCATGCCCCTCGACAACGGCTAAGTGTACCAGGCTTTTTCCAGGTGCCGAGCGAAAACATAAGCTTACGTGCTTCTGTCCTGCAGCTGTGGGATTTCCCATACTCGTCCGCCAGTCACTGAGTCCGAATACTGTGGTCACCAGCTGGGCATTGGCGAACGCTATAGCCGCTGAGTTCAGCTAGTGCAGCAGGCACGTTCCCACAGCCGTCGCGCACACGGTGGCACAATAGTACTTTACTGTCCCGTCACAATAAAACGCGCTCGCACAGCAGCATGTGATTTTTAAAGTTCTGGTTTTCAGCATTATACGGCTGTACCCTCAAATGCCCTCCTTAACTTCATTTTCCTGCCCCCAAATGTCTATCAAAATCTTTCGCTTTTTCCTCCAAAGTTCAGTGTCAGAGGCTTTGAAATGAGTTAACCAAGGAGATGGGTTTCCACTGGTCGTTTTCATGTTGGTTCTGGATGAAATTGACAAATAGAGGAGACTGGCGAACATACAAATTGAGTACAAAATAAAGCTTAACACCATAATAGACAGCCCCTTCTTCGAGAATAAAGATACAAAAATGACAGTGATAAATCTTCATAAAATTGAAGTGCAAGCTGTCCTGAAGATTGTGTACACTAAGACTCAGATATTGAATGTGTAGATGGATTGGGAAATTGAAAGTCAAGTCGTAGAGAATGTAGACAGCCTCCTGTGTCTGAGGAAGGGCATAATAGGTAAGCTACAACAGTTGAACAAGACGTTAATGTACAGATAACTAATACGTCAGAAACTACGATACGTTGCAAAGGTAACTTGTATAGAGAAGGAATAACCCATTGAGGAACACCAAAGCGCAACTATGTAGATAGAAATAGGCCTGACTGTGTTATGCGGAATGAGAGACTCCTCTTGGACAGGAGACTTTTAAGAAAAGGTATGACCGAGCAAGGTGGCGCAGTGGTTAGCAAACTGGACTCTCATTCGGGGAGACGACGGTTCAAACCCGCCATCATGATGTAGGTTTTCCGCGATTTCTCTAAATCTCTTCAGGCAAATGCCGAGATGGTTCCTTTGAAAGGGCACGTTCAACTTCCTTCCCCCATTCTTCCTTAATCCGATGGAGCCGATGACGTCGCTGTTTGGTCCCCTTCCACAAATAAACCAACCAACCAAACGATATGACCTGGCACCTGGGAACTAGCATCTCAGAAACAGCGATGTTGCTCAGCTGTTCAGGTATTGCTTTTGTGATCATATGTGGAAAGTGCTTGAAGGACAGTAAGACTACGAGCCGGTGAGAGGGTGCTGGACCTCCACGTCTTGTCACGGAACGTGAAGGTCGGTGGCTTGTCTGTTCTGTACAGCAGGACAGGCGGGAATCTAGGCAGATGTGATGACAGATTGCTATTTTGACGCAGGCACTAGAGTGGCCATCACGAAATTAGACATCACAACAGACGACTCCTACGTGTTTCCATGTTGATCCAACAGCATCGTCACTTAAGTTTGCTGTGTGGATGGGATGAGCTAAATTGGGTCATGTCTGGATACGCCGTCACCCAGGTGAACGGCTACTCGATACACGCACCGCGCCACGCTCACAAGTCGGGTGGAGCAGTATCGTGCTCTTGGGGACATTCATCTGGATTTGTCTGTCTTGTGCTGGTAATCGACGGCACCACAACTGCTTTGAACTTCGTGAACATTATTGCGAACCACTTGCATCTATTCGTGTTTGATCTCTTCCCTGACTACGATGACATTTTCCAGTGGGATGATTGTCTGCTCATAAGGCCAGAATCATACTACAGTGGCTTGAGGAGCATGATGATGAACTTGCCGCCAAACTCGCCTGATCTGAACGCGATGGAACACACCTGGGGTGCTGTCAGGCGTCAGCCCCGCGTCCGCAAACCACCGGCCCACATTTTAAGTCAAGGACGTGATCTGTGTGTAGACACCTGGTGCCACGCGTTTCCTCAAGCCTACCAAGGACTTTTCGAATCTATGCCACTCAGAATCGCTGTTGTATTGCGTTCCTAAAGCGGACCAACCTAGTATTAAGTAGGTGGTGAATGGTCATTATCTCATTAATGTTTTGGCTCATCGGTTTAAATCCACATTACGCACAATAATTTACATCGGCTATTGTCGGCGTAGGCGTAATTGATGTTGCTTGCTTTTATGCCACGTTCCGATTTTTTTCTTCAGAATATGCCCATACGTGCTTGTGTTCGTTAAACAACTCTGCAATTTGTATGTCCTCTACTCTGTGTCTGCATTTACGGAGAAATGTAAAGCAATTTTTTCATCAGAAGTGTCACTACGTTCGCTCATGCTCTGATTTATGAATGTGAAATCCTGCGTCATTTAGCGTATACATGTCCATATATTGTTCAACGGTTTCTCACTGAATTGGCCATGAACTCAGTTTATTTCAGATTAATCTGAGATCAGTGTAGTACGTAATATAAAAGAACTCCTGACTACTGCTTCTCGTAAGCGTTCATTTTCTTTGTTTCTTTTTACTGCGGCCAGCATTCCACTTTTTTTGTCTCCCGTCCTCGTCATGTCTTCTTAGCTAGCATACCACAGATGACTCACAATTTATTATACGGCACTTCCTTGGTCAATCCATTAGATTCTTTCCTGAATAGCTCCTTCTGCTATTATTCCAATTATGATGTGACCAAATGTGCTCTAAGAGTGCTTCCAGACGGATCTGGTTTCCTACCACTCTCTCTCTCTCTCTCTCTCTCTCTCTCTCTCTCTCTCTCTCTCTCTCTCTGTCTGTGTCCGCCCCAGCTGATCGTGAACATCCTTCTGCAATACCAAATCTCAAGAGCTTCTAAACGTCAGCTCTCTTCTTTCCGGTAATCCGAGTTTCACACCTATGTGCGACCATACTTCAGACAAACGTATTTATGAATCGTTTTCTTATTTCTATATTGATTTTCTTACTAGTGAGTAAGTTCTCTCTCGATTTAAATTATATTTTGGGCTCTGGGCGTATTAAGAGTATCTATCTACAGTTAGCTTCTGAAAACGCTCTCTGAAGTGGTTTTGCCTCATCAAAACAAAGAATCGGCACGTAACAGTCCTCGTGAGTCTCCCACAAGCTTTCTTGTCTGCTCAGCTCCCATGACTACTCGTAAGACCTTGGGCACAGTAATACACTACTTTACGTACGTCGTAGCCGCGCAGTTATTGCACATTTTTATTGCTCTGTCCCCTGGTTGATAGGCGGTCGTAGCTGAAGCAGCGCTTATTATATTGGAAATCGTCTTCCTTCTCAACCACACTGTTTTAGCCCAAACTGTACACCAGGTATGTTTCATAAGTCTTCAGGCGCATTTTCTATGGCACTTGGTCAGATACTTGTAATTAAGGATTTACAATGAGTAGATGGAGTCAGCCCCAACAATTGCTGCGCATCGCCTGTTTCTTGCGACGATCATTGTGAATGAAGAACGTCGGCTTGTTTATAATTACAATCAGAATGTGTTTTTTTAAGTGGAATTTTATGCGCCTGTATGATAGATCGGTGCAAGATTAGTCTATCGCGATGTTAGATCTAACGGAAGTGTTTTCAAAGACAGAAGATTAACCAGTAGTCCGGCAGCGTGAGTGTATCTGCTGTAGGGCGACAGACAAGACAGCGAGACACAAGAAAAGATTTTGGCAATACAGACGTGGTGAGCAAATGTGTGCCGATTCTTTTGGTGTCTTTGGTTGTTGCAGACAGCATCAGAAGAGAATTGTCAAGAGGAAGCAACGTAACCGCGGTACTAATGCAGCACGGTACAGAATCGTAAGGTATTTTCCGCATCTCTAACACGATAACATCTACTGTATTTTACTACGTCTCGGAATTCAAAATACTGCCAGCTCCAGTGCCCTTTGTCTGTTGTCAAACAGTTTGCCGGCCATTGTGGCCGAGAGGTTCTAGGCGCTTCAGTCCAGAACCGCGGTGCTGCTACGGTCGCATGTTCAGATCCTGTCTCGGGCATGGATGAGTGTGATGTCCTTAGGTTAGTTAGGTTTAAGTAGTTCTAAGTCTAGGGGGCGGATGACCTCAGATGTTAAATACCATAGTGCTCAGAGCAATTTGAACCATTTTTTTGTTAAGTACCGTAGTGCTCAGAGCCATTTGAACCATTTGTCAAACAGTTTACAATTTGTTGCCCTTTCATCTTTGTCCAGATTGCCGCCTCGCGTTTCGTGCGGCGGCCTGCGGCGCGCTGGCTGCCCCGTACCTCCATGCAGCAAAGCAACCCAGTTTCTGCTGGAATTCTGCTTATCCTTTGAGTGTTGCTGTCCCTGTTACTACACACAACATTGCGACAGTTCTAGCGGAAGGGTACATGAAATTTCAGTCGCACAAAGCTCGTGCTTGAACTGAATATTTACACATGACAAAAACGAAGTTGCAATTTTCTAGCGTGACATGAGAGAAGAGAGATCCGGTGTTCACAAGGAGAAGCACGTAACTTCTTGACTTTTGACTACTCATGAAGATAGTGCAATTTCTTTTCGCCAAGCTGAATAATGTACCATTGGGTTCATGAGACAAAGACCAACACGTTTCCATAAATTCGTCAGCCTCGAAAAAAGGCATTAATTTAGTTTTTTTTGACAAGAAATTACTGAATATATATCCAGTGAATGTAGGATTTTTGTGCTGTTGTTGCGATCGTTTGAACGTTGTGCCTTGCGAAAGTTTACTCCAGTCTCCGTGACGTAAACGTCACATATAGCCTATTTCGACAACAATTCCCGTGGACAGTGGCATAAACTTAGGGCGACGCGCCAAACAGCTTCTATAGGAGCTCAAAATCCCCCCCACCCCTTTCATTCAATGGAATTTCAGTCCGTAATTTCTTGTCAGAATTACAAAAGAGAGATCACTGAATTTGTTTTATATGTAAGTTATCAATAATTACTTTTTCTAAGTAGCATTAATGTGTCGAAGGTTACAGGTTTCTCACCTAGTCCACCCACAACATACATATGTTGTGCTTTGAGTAGTCCAGAAATTGCTTCATCACTCGCTTCAAAACAGAACGACACAGCAGTAACTGCCTAAGGGCTCCTATATTGCTGTACATATTATTATTGTTGTTGTTATTTATTATTATTGTTATTAGTGGTTTTGGTAAGACACAAAGCATTAACAGCTCGAAAACTTCCAGTTTCTGCCAGCTCAGAACTAAGAGTGGAGGCGATCAAGTGATTAACGAACGGTTTCGTTCACACATTTTAACTTGGTTGATTTAAAATGGGGTTACAGTGTACAGGTCAAGCAAGTGCTGCAATGGAGAGGAATAATGCAGGGGAAATATGTTTTGTAACAAGTGTCTACCCTTACTGCGGATATCTTAGCCGAAGAGGAGTTGCAGGTAGCTTTTGCAATGCACCACGAATTCCTTCGTCAGTCATTCTAACACACACACACACACACACACACACACACACACACACACACACACACACACCACTAGATATCATTCATCTATCATCATTTTAAAAATAAAAGTTCCACGGAAAGTCTTTCAGTCTACAGTTTATGTAGGTGCTAAAATTGGTGATAATGTGAGGGAGGGGAGTGTACTAGCTAATATCTAATTGCACTCAGGGGTAATGGTCCTTTCAGATCCCTTTAACCGAATCGGAAGTTAGTAGATTGTGTGTGTGTGTGTGTGTGTGTGTGTGTGTGTGTGTGTGTGTACGCACACGCGTGCGTCCTTCCGTCCGTCCGTTCTACTGTGAGCTTGACACAAACTGTTCAACCTCTCAGTTTAGTTTAAATTTCTCAGGCATGCGTAGTTCATTTGATTAGAACCTTACGGCTAAATTATTCTTATTTAGCATTCTTCCAGATTATTTTTCGATTGTGAGACATTGCGGCAGTTGCTTGCCGGTATATGTATTTTATGCCTATTTACGTCTACTATTTAAAAAAATGCATTTGGTGACAGCTTCCACGGGTTTCAGTAAAAAGTGATGCCGTATTTCTCAACACTTACATAAGGATATGATAAGCTATGTACAGCTGCAGTATAAATATAATTGTAAACAGAGAAGTGACAGTCATGTTGTCGTAACTTCAGAGTCGTGGTTGGGAGGTGCACGGTTGAAATCCCCTTCCTGCTGTTCAGATTTAGCTTGTCAGAACTTTCTGTGAAACAATTCAGGTTACTGACAGGATAGTGCCTCTAGAGCAGGCTACAATCGATATCCTACCGCATCATAGTGCTTAGTCTCGTCTATTAGATCTGAGACTCTGACCTTCCTTCCCATTAAAGTTCATGGATTTGTGTGAGAATTATTCGTAGTGGACGGAGTTCACGTCAAAAACTATAACAGTTGTTATATCACTAAGCTTGTCATACAAAGAAGCGGCATTTCTACGTAAAATTAGTGACACAAAATACAATACTGTGAAAAGTAAGTGACAGTAATATACTGCCAGAGGCCAGTGTTCCACTACCCTGAGTGATATCTTCATAGCGAATATGTACGATTCGCGTGATTTGAACTTAAGGCTTTTTTTTCCATGGCTAGACCTTCCCTCACGGTTACATTGTATCGTACGGATTACTTTATACGAGTAAATGTAGAAAATCAGTTACTTGTGATACTGTGCACACCATTACTTTCTGTTCTCCTAAATGAAGTAACTTTTCTATCTTTTTATTTAGAGACTTTAACTCTCTTGAGCTCGAAACCAAGTGTGTCAGTTTCTCACGTTGTGGAATTTTAAAAATCTGGACTGGAGATGATCCTAGGTTATAACTGCAACCAGTAAAAGAAATGTCTTGTGCAAGCTCTTCTCATAAAAAGGATCTCATAAAGTAATTATGCCAGTTGAAAGAACGACTTCCTCACAAATTTCAGTACTTTCAGCATACATTGGAAAGCCTGTCTCTTGCCTTAATAATGTCCCCTGAGAGTTCATCGCCTGCCCTGTTTAATCTGATGTTGAAGAGAAAGTGGAGGAGGAGTAAAACAGTAAGGTGAAAGGAAATATATGTATATTTTCGAGTATGCCATTGATCGCTTGGCTAAAACTAATGCGGTGGATCGTCTATTCTATTTAATACGAAACACCAATTACGTATAGAAGAGCGAGGTGGGAGGAAACTAAGAAGTGATAAGCCGGAATTTCAAAGTTGAACTTCGACTGAAATAACAGTGGGACGTTCTTATTTAGAAAATAATATCCTTGAGACAACCAAGGCAAATGAGATATAATGGTATAATTGGTAAAACGAACGATACTTTCCTCAAAAACAAATTGGCTTTCCTCAAAAACAAATTGGCTATGGCATTCGACTCACCTGTAGAATCAGGGAAGATAAATTTTAAAGGCACTCGTTGTAAGATACACAACTGAGAGAAAGTGCTTTGGGGACATTTACAATGATATACAAAAGCAGGACGTTAGAAATGAAATTGTTGGAACACGTTCAAATGTAGAACGAAACGTTTGTCCACACAGGTGAGAGAAGTATCAAGTTGATGAGGCAAGTTGTACAGCATCCAGGTTCAGCATTATGGTACCGGACTGTGTATTGAAGAACGCGAGTTTCAGTAAAGGCATGTGTTAAATTATGTAACATGGACTGATGTTGATGGTAACAGTTCAAACATGAAAAAAGGGCCCATGGAAGGACGTTTCAAAATACAGAATGTATCAAAAAGAATCATCCGGTTTAAAAAAAATGTCATAACTATTATGTTATTGATGTGCGTGAAAAACGTACTGTTTGAAAGAGGAAACTCGCAGGTTTTACAAGGTTCCCACTAGGTAGATGCAGCGTGCGTCCACTTCAGTTCTAGTAAAAATGGTCTCGGGACAAGAGAAAGCGTTTTGTTTTCTACGTTTTGCGCAGTGTGGATTACTAATAACTGTTCAGAGTGACTTTTCGTTCTAGGTATGGTGTGGATCCTCCTACAGCACAGAGCATTAGACGATGGCATGAACAATTCCGAGAAACAGGTTGTTTGTGTTAAAGGCAAATCCCCTGGCCGTCACAGAGTGTCTGACACAGACGTCGAACGCATCCTCCACAGTTTCACAAGGAGTCCGCAGAAATCCGTTCGCAACGCTGCTCGACAGCTCAACATGCCCCCGATGTCCGTCTGGCGTGTGTTGCGTCGACGTTGACACATGAAACCACACAAAATTCAGCCGCTGCAAGCTCTTCGTGAAGGTGACAAACAACAACGTGTGGTGTTCCGTAATTTCGTCATTCGCAAGATGGAGGATAAGTTTTCTTCCACGCTTAGTGTGTAGTGACGAGGCAACATTCCATTTAAATGGAAAGGTGAACCGTCACAATGTGAGAATATGTAGCACGAATGAGAATGAGGCACGGAACAGTGCATGAAGTCGTACAGCATGAGAGAGAGAGAGAGAGAGAGAGAGAGAGAGAGAGAGAGAAAATTTAATGTGCTTTTTGCAATTTCGCGGGAAAAGATGTATGGTCCATTTGTCTTTGCCAGAAACACTGTTGCAGGAAGCACATATCTCGATATGCCTGAGAACTTTCTTTTCCCACAATTGGAGACTGATTCGAACGACTTCCCTTACCAACAGAATGGGACACCGCCACACTGGCATTTGGAACTGCAAGAATTTTTAAATCAAGGGATTACTGAACGATAAATCGGTCGCACTGGACCAAATAATTCAACCTTACGTTACTGGCCTCCAAGGTCACCGGACCGACTGTATGTGATTATTTCTTGTGGGGGTTTATAAAGGACTCCCGTTTATGTGCCTCCATTACCAACAATGAATGAACTGAGACATTGCATATCAGCAGCTGTGGAAGCTGGAACACATGACATGCTCGCTGCAGTGTGTGAACAATTTGAATACCGCATTGACATATGCAATACCTATAAAAAGGAATGGAAGAAAACTTTGAGTTTCCCGTTTATAAAAAAAAAATCAATGTATATGTTTATTAGTTTCTGAAATATAGACGTGCCAAATCGGATTGTTCTTTTTGATACGCCCTGTAATATATATCTGGTACACCAGAGCGCGCAAGATATACCTAAATTTTTAAGGAGCGCGCGTTACACTGTAGTGACCTGACGCCAACAAGCCAGAATTCACAGAGGGGCTCCATCCACAGTATCAAGGGATCGGATCTCGTAAGAGCCGCGTCAGGAGTACCCGTCCTTCACTTCGACTCGTCTCTCCATCAAGGAGCCGATCGGCGGTAGAGCTTTGAAAAACCGATACTAGCCTTCACTGAAAGCTATCTCCCCATTTTCGGCCTTGCACCGAGCGAGGTGGCGCAGTGGTTAGCACACTGGACTCGCATTCGGGAGGACGAAGGTTCAAACGCACGTCCGGCCGTCCTGATGTAGGTTTCTCGTGATTTCCCCAAGTCACTTCAGGAAAATGCCGGGATGGTTCCTATGAGCCGATTTCCTTCCGTCTTCCGACGGGACCGATGACCTCGCTGTTTGTTCCCCTCCTCCAAATCAACCAATTGGTTTTGCTTCACGATAAAAAGCTAGGCTACATTAATACAATATTTAAGAAAGGGGATCGCAAAATTTGCTCAAACTATCGAGGAATTTGTGTTACAAACACATTAATGAGAATTTTTGCGAAAGTAATTAAAAACAAACTGGAAAAAAATTTTAGAACCCAAGAAGAACAATGTGGATTCACGGCTGGGAGATCATGTGTAGACCATATTTTCACATTACGACAGATTTTGGAGAAACAGGGAAAAATAAAAAAAATTAGGATTAATTTTCATAGATCTAGGAAAAGCGCATGATACTGTTCCAAGAAAATTACTTTGGAGAGCACTACATATGGCAAACATAAACCCTTCCTTGATTAAAATAATACAACAGATGTATAAAGATAACATTTGCCAAGTGAAAGTTGGTAATAAACTTTCACAGAAATTTGGAACAAGCAAAGGCCTTTTACAGGGCTGTCCCATGTCACCATCATTATTTAAAATCTATATAGATATTAGCCTTAGAACATGGTCTCGTAAATGTAATAGTATGGGATTAGAAATAAGAGATGGAGTTTACCTACATCATTTATTATTTGCTGATGATCAAGTAGTCGTAGCAAAAGATGGGGAGGATGCTAACTATATGTGCAATCAACTAGCAGTAGCATACAAAACTTGGGGTTTGAAGATTAATTGCCAGAAACAGAATACTTGACTAATGATTCAGATGAGCTATACATTGAAGAAAAGAAAATCAAAAAGATAAACACTTTCTGTTATTTGGGATCCATTTTAGAAATCGAGGGAAAATCAGAAATCAATAAAAGAATTAGTAGCGAACGGAGGGTCATTTGGATGCTTAACTCAGTCTTATGGAGCAGGAATGTAATGAGCAGAATTAAAAAATTAATATACAAATCCATATTAGAGAGTGTGGTTCTGTATGGAACGGAGACCTGGACAATTAACATGAAGCACATTAAAAAATTACAAGCTCTAGAGATGGGCTTTTGGAGAAGATCGGCAAGAGTCTCCAGGAAAGAAAAGATAAGGAACACCGAAGTAATAAGGAGAATGGAAATAAAAGAAAGAATATATGACGTAATGGATAGGAAGAAATTACAGTGGTACGGCCATGTACGACGAATGGAGAAAACCAGAATACCAAAATTGATACTGGAGTGGGAACTGGAGGGGAGAAGAAGAAGACGACGACCTATGACCACCTGTCTCCAAAATGTACAGCACACAATGAGGAGAAAGGACGCAGAGGAAGAAGACACACAAGATCGAAACACCTGGAAGAATATTTTGAGAATATAGTTTAAGAACGTTGGTTGTTTGTATTGTAATTTCCAAGTAAGTTATTGTGTTGGAGATAAGCCTCTGTAATGAGGAAAAGCTCAAAATAATAAATATAAAAAATAACATGAAAATTTGTATCAAATGTTTCTTTCATGCTCTCATGTTGAAAAGACCAATATGTTCGAGGTGGGTCTTCGTGTTTTCAGTAGAACACCTAAGTAAACGTCTAGAATAGGTAATATAGACCATTCTGAAGGTGTGATTTATGTAGAGTCCTCAGTGGTTCGCGAGATATTTCTTTAAAACGAAATTATTAAATCAGTTTATTGCCGATTTCCCTTAATAGCTAGTCTACAAAAGGTGTATTCTTTAATACGCTCAGGAGTAGTCACATCCTCCTTTGTTTGGATTCTTTATTCTGTAAACGGTGCGTTTCAGCCAATCTGAAAAACTATTATGTAGTGGAGAAAGGCTGAGTGATCTTGTGGCTACGCAGTCTCGACACGGCGAACAAAGTGCACAGTGAAGGTTTCACGACATGAACTACCATTTCGACTACTAGTCGTGGAAGGTGTGAGGATCTCTGTGGCATTAAGGGGACTGTCGCCTGAAAACAAGGGGAAATATTGAGGTTTTTAAATAGAGTAGCTCAAAGAACAAGAGGTGTAAGTCCATGTAATACTTACCGTCTTTTAACAGATCTTTTGGGATTATTTTTATGTATGAACGTTTTGGTCTTAAATTACTTTCTGAATTTTATATGGTGTTGCAAGTGAAATATAACGTGTTAATTATTGATGTACAGTTTAGGTAAGATACCTCGAAATAAAACCAAAGAAGGAGCTTGATTTTTAAAATTCTTTACGCTATTCTCTTTATGGCAGACTTTTAAATCGATGTTTCTGTCATGAATAATGATTAAAACGTTTAATAATGATTATCAAAAATTCCAGTAATTAACTCAGTTTTTCTTTAATAGATTTCAGTTTTGTCATAAGGTTGCTGTACGTTTTAATTAAGTATGTTTTATGACAGTATACAAAATTTCAGCCCTTTATCTTCAACTGTTTTGAACCAGTGTTACCAGAACACCAGAAAAGTGAACTTACGGGAAATTAAAGTTAACTCCTTTTCTATTTAAACTGCATCACATTCATACATTCCAGGTCAATATTTATCTTTTTTCTGTTGTTCTTCTTCCTCTAGTTCCATTTTCAGTCTAGTTCTTATTATTCTTGCTTCTTCGGTGGCTTCCAGCGGTGATTTCTCTGCTTCGAAGATTCTCCTGCAGTCATCGGCGGTTAAAGCTCTTGCATATTTTGTCCACCAGCCACTCCCATCAGTTCCGTAACATTACCACTGCATCATCATTGAAACAAGGCAGAACATCCAAGACACCTATTTTCAAAATACTTAGTGCTACCACAACTCTTTTTGGTGTCTGATCCCATATACAGTTGTTAAAATTCTCATTTGAGGTTTTGAGTACTGTCACGTAAATACACCCAAGTAATTCTATGTCAAATGGCACAGAATGCTTGAGGTGAGAACAAAATTAAGTTTTTAACAGAGCAGTCTTCGTGACGTGGGGAGTCGTCATTTGTGCACCCACTTTCAGTTTCCTCTGATTTGGGCTTTTTTCGGTACAGTTTTCTCTAGGCAAACTTTTTCTTGTTCAGGAAATTACAGAGAATTTTTAAGGCAACCTTTAAAGGAAAAAGACTTTTTGACACTTGCTTACGTATTAGCCCCCTTAAAGTACATTGTTGTTATGGGAACGCCAGACAATTACTCCGGTAACAGATTTTGGG
Source organism: Schistocerca piceifrons (assembly GCF_021461385.2). NCBI lineage: Eukaryota > Metazoa > Arthropoda > Insecta > Orthoptera > Acrididae > Schistocerca > Schistocerca piceifrons. Next base: position 309,080,834 of record NC_060139.1, on the reverse strand, counting down.
GAAATTGTAGCTATAGTGCCGCGTTAACATAGGACTCCTCAACGTGTAGACTCTCAGGCAGTGTGGTTATCTAGATACCACAGCACATTGAGTACTACCGTAAATGAAGAGGCTAGCGTAGGATAGAATTGCACGGAGAGTTGCTTCATACAATCATCGGACTGAAGACAACAGCAGTAACAACGTGTCGAAGATATTCGAAAACAATTTTTTGTGGGATACTCTCCTTTCATAAATCCGTGAATGGGATTCCTAGTAATAAATCTATAATTTACATTGTGACGTCGTAGTGTACACCGTGGCATATGAAAACTCTGTGCCATACCGAGATCCATGGCAATGCCGTTACCGATTGAAATGTCCAATCACGAGTTACGCCCCACCTCATCTTCCACTAGTACCTCTCGTATCTTCCGTACCCCAGACCAGATCTCTTGCTTTTTTTGCGGGGATAGCACTCGTGGAGGAAAGAATATTAAGAAATGAAAGATTCATTTTGGAAACAATTCCTTAAAATGTAAGCCATTTCTCCGCAATATCCTATCTTGCAGGAGTGGCATTCCTGCAAGTTAATGTTATCATTTAGTACCGTACTTTAAACGTAAGTTTAAGTACTGTAGTACAGCCAGATTAATCTTTGGAGCTGTCAGCCAATGTTAACCTGCATATTCACATGATGCTGTTGTTCATTTGAAGAGCTAAACCGGCCAGTAAAAAATACTTGGGGCTGTTCTCGAAAACCTGTTATTAAATATTAGTACTGGACGCTATGCATCTTGGCGCCAAATGTGATACGGAATTTCCTACGATTTTTCGTCGTTTAAAGACAACTTAATCCACTCGCTTCACTTTCCCACGCCCCTGGTCCACATCACATGATCATTTGTCGCTTGTTGAGTGAGTAACCTGTCTTTCCTACCGGTTTACATCGTTACAACAGCATTATGATAAATCGTAGCCCGCAAAATATCGTAAGCACCGTAATGAGTCATGCCTGCTAGCTCAGCCGGTGCAGGGTATTGCCCGCAAAAGAGAAGGGTCCGCCCATAATTTTAATCTTCCAGTAAGTTTCAAAATAGCTCACACTCCGCTGCGAAGTGAAACATTCATTCTTTTACCTACCCACTTTGCAATACGTCATTTTCAAGGTAGTTTCGTCTTTCTAATCCAGCAAAGTATTCCCTTGCTTCATAGAGTATGCATTCAACTTGGCCATATGTCCCGCTACCTCCATACCATTTGGATTGTAGTCATAATTATAGACGTAAAGCAGTAACTCTGATTTTTGGGCGCGTAAGCGATAGTTAGTTTGTTGTTAAGTTGTTAGAGAGTCGGACCTTGGAAATGGAAAGTCAAGTCGTGGACGTCGTGTTGGAAAGACGAATATTGTCGTCAGCTTATAAAATGTGAACTCTAACAGTAACTGTGAGGAAGATGTTTTCAAGTATGTTTTGTATTGTGAAGTGATGTTTTGTGTGTTACGTGATCTTGCAATAAAAACAATTAAAAGGAAGTGTAACTTAAATTCGGAGTGCTGATTATTTTTTTTTACATCACTATTGTGCTAACTTTGAAAGGTTTAATCTCCAAGAATGGTTTGAGAAGCGCAACTACAAAACTTTTGAATATAGCAGAATAAAACCTAGGCCTCTTTGCATCCGAGCTTCGAATCATAATGACCTAGATTTTCAACGATTGAGCCATGATAATACGAGACCAGCGTGGGAAACACAAAAAGATGAGTGCGTCGTTTTTTGATTATTACTTGAAATGACTTTATTAACTGTGCTCTAATGGCACCTGCCACATAATATGACTGTTGTTGCCCGAAAATACAGTATTTAGCAGCGTGAGCAACACCACAATCGTTATTAAATGCTGACCTTTGTTGTTGTAGGGTTGTTAGACACTCCATTCCGTTCCCTGAGCCAGTTGTTTGCTTTGCCATTTCTTCTAGTAGCTCCCAACATGCATGTTTCCGTCGCTCTCGAAGCTATAAAAGCTTGAAATTATTATTACAGCCATTGGAAGAAAATTTAAGAACACCACATATCACTTACCTCCATGCTACTCTTAGACTAAATTCTGATGTACTTTCACTTGAAATTTGTTTTTTTACGCCTTGCTCGCTGAAGTTTTGCAAAAAGAAATTCTCTAACTCAAATGGTTTAGGAATTATTAAGTTTCTGAGTAATCACCTAATTTTAAAGGGAAAAAATAGTCTAGCTCAAACTGGCTAATCATGGGACCGCGAGTTTTAGTAGAAAAATGAAACATAAGGTATTTAGTATTGTGCATTACAAAAAAAATTGCAAGGTTTATTTTACCCCAGTTTTTGGATTTTTAGTTCTTAAAATGGCACCTCAAAACAGCAGATAACTCATTAATAATAGAAGATATGTGTGCCATAACACTTTCAGAAGGTGTAAGACATCCCGAGTCTCTGTTCCCAAAATAAAGTCAAGGCGGGATATTCAAAAGGCGTTCGATAAAAAAAATCAAGAAAAAATAATTAAATTTAAGAACCAAAACACCGAAAACAATGAGGTCAAACAAGTCCTGTGGTGAGCCACTTTTCAGCTATACCATTTTTCGCCTTAAAAAATTAGGTGATCGTCATTTATGAAAACGCAAAACGTTAATAACTTCTAAACCATTCGAGTTGGGAACTGTTTCTTAAAAAATGTTTCGCTAATGAGGCATAATGAAACAAACTTGATACGAAAGTAAATTAGAAGTATGTTAAAGAGCCTTAATTTTTATCCAGCACTGTATTTATGGTATTTTTAGAAATGGGGAACACTTTCTCTTAACCAAAGAGAAACGTAAGACCGGCAAACAGAAATCGATAGAGGCGTTTTTCGTTTGTCAGAGGTGGCACTTTTGGAGCGCAACGCGCGGTCGCCAGCGCGCGGCGGTAATAGTGTAAACAAGTCGGCGACGGAGCTGCCTGTTCACCTGCGCGCGGCGCCGTAAACAGCGGCCGTAATGAAAAAGCGGCGCGCGCTGATCAAATTTCGCGCCACAGACGCGCGCCCTCACGGCCGGCTCGCTCGGCAAACTCAATCCCGCCGCCATTAATTCCCGCGGGTCGTCGCTGGGGGTGCAGCCTCGCCCCGTGTCACCGCAGCAGGACGCCCACCCCGACCCCGGCTCGTTTCGCTGTCACAGGAAACTGTCACATTTTATTCATTCTTATTGCAAGTGTTATCTCAGCACTGACCGAAAAATCAATTTACGCCCTCTTCCCTTTTTCAATAAAAGAAAGCGTCCTGCCTTCTCAGAAGTGATGCAGTACTGGTCGTAACTACGAAATCATGTAAACGTATGTCCAGAAACACACTTCATGAGATGTGGGCAATTTTACTAGTGTCGAGAATGATCAACAGTCAGTGGCGTAGCCTTTCTTCCTGTTGACGTCCATTTCTAATTGGTTGTTTTTAACTTCGTGCACAGTGCTCTATCGATGGGGCCGCACCTCTCATCACCGATTTCGTTCAAATTTATTGTAAATGCAGGACTTCACCAATGACGGAGGTGGGAGCTTCAGATGGCCAGGCGGTAGGGGAAAAAAATGGCCAAGTGGCTAGTAAGACTCGCGCACTGAGGGTTCGGTGCAAATTTAATCTCTATTTGAAAGGCATTTCCTGACTGACTCCATGGCCTTTTTAGGGATACAATAAAAGATCCACGCCCTCTCCAAACTGGAAGTTTCTATCCTTAACGGTTTGGGCTAATTTCAAACTTGAAATTTGAAGATTGTATGGATCGTACACTGTAGGCTTCATGTTAACTGAATCTTCTGTCGGTTCTAGGTAGAAGAATATTATAATAAATGCAAAGCGCTTGATTGTTTTTGCTCTACATATTAATTTTATTGTGTTAACCGGTTTTCGGTTGACAAGGCCATCTTTTTGTTTACAAACATTGTAACTTCTTTAGTGACAATACTCAGTAAATGTCTGAAGATGGCCTTGTAAGCCGAAAACCGGTTAACACAATTAAAGTAATACCGTAGAACAAAAGCACGCTAGCCCTTTTCATTTCTTATACCGTAGGCTTCGTTTGAGAAAAGATTTTTCTAAATTCGAACCCTAAGTGGGTGAAATATGGGATGAAGGATTTTTTGAAAAATGTCGATATTAAGGCAATTTTCAAGCTACACCCACGAAATTGGAATTTGGTTTCTCGGTCAGAAATAAAAAAAAGTGTTTCGACGTTTTTGAAATTTAATCCCTAGGGGGTAAAATAGTGGGCGAAAGATTTGGAACTAGAAGTTCTTTCATAATGATAATAAAGTATTTATAAAGCTACATCTATGAACACTGGTATGTGACGTCTCGGGTACAAATAAAAAAAATGTTTCGGCTGTTTTTGGACATCCAGCCGTTAAGGGGTGAAACGTATTTACAAATATTTCATAGCGAAAGCAATTGTAAAGCTAAATATTTCAAGGCTGGTGTTTGGCTTCTCGGTTAGGGATGAAAAAATACGTGTTTCACTGTTTTTGGGAGTAGGGTCAGACTCGGTCACTGGCTCATCATCGCCCACCCCAAACCAGTAAGGATAGAAACTTAAAAAGTTTGCAGAGGTTGTGGGTCTTACACTGTACCAGAATTCCCACGTGCCTTAAAAAAGCCCTAAAATGGCCTTAATTTTCAAAATCCTTTGTTGGGGCTCCTAAAAAGTCCGCATTTTAGAGTGTAAGGCCCTAAAAATTATATAAAAGCTTTTAAGTTCCATTACTCTTTCTCTCAGTGTACTTGTGCAAGTAATCATTCGTATATGAGACAACAACTAGGAAGGAAAGCAAAAGGTTATCGCTAATACATAATTTGGCTAAGGAAAGAAAGCAGGTGGACACCGTGTGGGGGAAACGGGGGATGTATGGACGGTCGCGGTGACAGCACCAACAATGCCGACATTACACGAAGAACAAGCAACTGCCTTTCCGTAATCAAACTGTAGAGGGCCTGCCTAATTCGAAGGCGAATTGCTGGAATGCATGGCGTTGCATTCCTTCTGCCCTTCCACAATGGTTTTCTTCGTATCGCTACTGCTGTTAGATTTGGACTAGTAAAGAGGGCACGTGTCTTCATCGATTTTCGACAGATCTTATGTGTGATGACAAGAATAAATGTCGTACTGAATCATGCATTGCCTTTCCATTCAGTCCTTTTCATCCGTGCCCTGTGGGCTAGTGCCTTTTTTGGTTCTTTAACGCAGATTTTGTTGACTGCTCCTGCCCTTCAAAGAAAATTTAAAAGTTTCATAATGGGCACGTGTGTTTCTAATCGTCACTTGCTTAGGAGATCAAAGGCGCCCACGAGGATAAGTGGCTATTGTTTGTTGGCAGTAGTCACTACTTAGTATGCCAGAGACGCTACGGATTATACGGCAACTATAGGCAAGAAACAATAAGCGCAAACGCTCATGGTGTCTTCGATCTCAGTCTATGCATGTAACCTCAGCGCGGAATCTCCCTTACCCGGCGTTCCCCTATTAACAGTCTTTGTTAAAAGATGAAAGATGTTGAGTCGCTTGTTAGATGTTACCGCCCATAAGTGTCCACAATGGGTAAACGTGTTTCTAATCGTCTTTGGTTAAAAAAAGATGAATTCAAGAATTGGATTACACTATCTGATGACAAATTCAAAGCAAATTGCACTGTGTGCAACAAAGACTTTCCGCTTGGAAAGATGGGAGAATCGTCTTTAAAACTACATATGAGTAGTAAGTACATTTTCCATCGTTTTCCCCACACGTATTTATCTTATTATGGTGACTAATGTTTTACAGCAGAATAAGTTTGTGATCAAATAACTAATACAGAACAATCACTCAGATGTGGAATGGGTCGGTGCTCGCCGATTATGAGCATAAGATAATTCCGGATATGAAAGAGGAGAATAACACTTGAATTAGAGACTATAAACATCATGGGTATTTCCGCAGACAAAGAGGGTTTCGAGATATCCCACTCGGCGGCATCGCGCATCGATTGGTTGGTGCTAGCTTGTTCACATTCGCTCGTAAGTGACAAGATTCTTGCAGTTTATGACAGGAACAAAACAAACGGAAAGTAAAATCATTCTTGTTGTTTTTGTTTAAAATACCGATCTGCATAGTTTCTGGTTCGCATAAGTTGTTCTTCCGGCGCTCGTTCCAGGCGATGGTCACCCTGTTGTAAAAAAATATCTGAATATGTATTCTTCCTGGAAGATGCTAGTTTCTTTTCCAGTTTTCTGACAGAAGGACTACATAGAAATATATTTTTCTTTATCTGTTATTGTTATCGTTAATGCGAGAATCTGAAAGAGCTAGCAATCGACCAACGTGCGCAACAGCAAGGGAAATATCTCGAACACTCACAGCAAGAGAGAGACCATAAAAACTGTTTCAATTTTGTTATACGAGCGATTTTTTCTCAAAGCCTATAAACCACCATGACTATGGATAGTTATAAGGTTCATTTGCTCGAAACCTTTATAATGCTGGAGCCGCACCTGCATCTATCGTCACGAAGCTTCGCGCAGCCATACAATACACGCAAATGTAACCAGCCATTGTCGGCTATCGCCGCAAATATTCGGACTGCGCACCAGCTATCGCCCCGCTGGCGAAAACTTAGTGGCTTAGCTCGCTAAATATTGTGCTGCGTGGACGGATTAGCGTTGCTCAATTCGACCGTTGTTCTCGGTCTGACTACGCGTTCTGATCAAATGAAAAGTAGTTATTTTACTGCATTCATACTTGCATGAAGTAATTTTTAGCACGCCTATAGAATTAAAGAAACTCGACAAAGGTCTGGAAATTATATTGCGATCATCTTGTATAATTGCGAGATAGAATTACAAAGGCGCTAATGTGACCACCGCTTCTTAGCAAGCAAAATGTACGTAACTTCAACACACATTGCTTCGTCACGATAGACGCAGGTGCGGCCACAGCATTATAATTGCTTTGCCCAGCGGGTATGCGTTAAGAGTGTCGATGCCACACTGAATAACTTGCTACGCCAAAAATTTTGGCCCAAAACAAGCAGTTTCGTAAGTATTATAGTTTCGTCGGGTGCATTTGGACGGCAAAAATTGATAGCAAGTTACTGAGGCAGGAAAACCGTGAAATAGAGCACAAATCGTTTGACTGAAGCAGCACACGCAATATGACCGATCGGCAGCAACCAAGAGCCAAGAGGAATAAAGTGGATTCACGTAACACGAGAACTGCGCCTCTAGCTGATGAAACTGGAAACAGCGACGCAAAAATTTATGTTCGGTGGGGGGGGGGGGGGGGGGTCGTAAGTCTCGTTGCAGTCATTTACGGACTGTAGGAAATAATTTATTAAATTGGAAATTTGTGGTAAGGTCTTATGGGACCAAACCGCTGAGGTCATCGGTCCCTAAGCTTACGCACTACTTACGCTAACTTTAACCTACGCTAAGGAAAAACACGCACACGCACACGCGCGCCCGAAGGAGGACTCGAACCTCCGGCGGGGGTGGCGCGGACCGTGACAAGGCGCCCTGACCGCGCGGCTCAATTTATTAATTTAGCAGCACTGTACAGAGGACATTGTAATAATTGCGCTAAGAGATCGTCGGCTTGAGTCCGATTTGAGAAGTTGCACTATACTATAGAAATTTGATGGAATGATCGGACTGCGTGATCTTTCAGAAAGGGCCTTAATAGTAAATATGTACCCAAATTTAACGTTCCTTCCATGAAATTGAATGTACATACTAAATGAAAATTACATTTTTACTTTTTTAAGTAAAAGACGTATGATGTTAATGATGGCGAAAGAAACAGCTGCTATGAACTTAAAATCACTTTTAACCAAAAAATAAACGAATAAAAACACAAATCTGTAGGTCCTATACGAAAAGAGAGAAACATTAATGAAGCAGTAAAACATGTGACTATCAAGAAGTTTTTAAAAATTCAGTGTTAGATGCTGAAATAATATGGGCATTTAAATGTGACTAATAATTTTTCGTACAAGTCTTGTAAGGATAACAGTAATGTTTTTCAGCAAATGTTTCCAGACAATAACACTGCAAAAACGGTTTTTATATGGGCCGACTAAGTGTGCATATTTGGTCAGCTTTGGGGTAACAGCCTCATGTCGGGAGGATCTCTTAAAAAATGTCAACCAGTAAGAAAGTACCAAGTAAATTTTGTGCCCATAGATGGCTTGAAAGTATTCTGGCAGTGGAGAGGACCTTACAGACATGGAAGGATGTGTAACATTGTTTCTTGTGTGAAAAAAGCAGTTTAACAACCCAGGTCCAAAATATGAGACAGTGGAAAAAGCTACCAAAGGGGAATTTGTGGCACAACTTGACTATAAGAAGGGATCGGTTAGTAGGACATGTTCTGAGGCATCAAGGGTTCACCAATGTAGTACTGGAGGGCAGCTTGTAGGGTGAAAATCGTAGAGGGAGACAGAGATGAATACACTAGGCAGATTCAGAACGATGTAGGTTGCAGTAGTTACTTGGAGATGAAGCTTGCACAGGATAGAGTATATATATTTTAAAGTGACTCATGATGCCTTTTGATTGGTTTTGCTAAACAAAAAAGTTATGAGCAACTAGTGAATATTTTATTTTATCTTAAATTTGCAGCTTCTTTCTTTACGTTTTCTCTTTAAAACGGATGTGTTCGCAGGCCTTAAAAAAGCCTAATTTTCAGACCATGATAAAGGGTGGGAACCATGTATAGCCATCGTTTAAGAAGGGATTGTCCGAAATTTCACTCCAAGGGAGGTGAAATAGGGGACGAAAGGCTTTTTGGAACTATTTCACTATTAAGGGAATTTTGAAGCTAGAACTAGGAAACTGGTATTTGGTTTCAAAGTCAAAAAATAAAAAATGTGTTTAAACACTTTCGGAAGTTGAACCACTATGGGGATGGAATAGTGAGTGGAAGTTACTTTGAAAATAATTACTTACTAAAGAATTTTCAAGACTACATCTATGGCGATACATATTTGACTTCTCAGATAGAGATTTAAAAAAATACGAGTTTAAGTGTTTTTGGAAATTCGACACCTAAGTAGGTGAAATAGGGGATGACAATTTTTAAGAAAATATTTCGTTACTTTAAAAAATTTCAAAAGAAATGTATGAAAGTTGATATTTCACTTCTCAGTTACATATAAAGAAATATTTATTAGGGGATGATAGTTACTATGGAAATATCTGCATAAGGACCCAAGAGTCGTGATTAACAAAAATTTTGGACTCCAGTCGCTCCTTGGCCAGAAGTACATTTGGAAAATACCTTGTTTATGGCCTTAATTAGCGTGAAAAACTTAGGTGTTGCAGTTTGTGAACGTAAAAATTCGATTAAATAAAAACAAAAATCACTACAGGCCGTACAGTCTACGCTAGCGATGTTGTTGTTGTTGGGGTCTTCAGTCCTGAGACTGGTTTGGTGCAGCTCTCCATGCTACCCTATCCTGTGCAAGCCTCTTCATCTCCCAGTACCTACTGCAGCCTACATCCTTCTGAATCTGCTTAGTGTATTCATCTCTTGGTCTCCCTTTACGATTTTTACCCTCCACGCTGCCCTCCAATACTAAATTGGTGATCCCTCGATGTCTCAGAACATGTCCTACCAACCGATCCCTTCTTCTAGTCAAGTTGTGCCACAAACTCCTCTTCTCCCCAGTTCTGTTCAATGCTTCCTCATTAGTTATGTGATCTACCCATCTAATCTTCAGCATTCTTCTGTAGCACCACATCTCGAAAGCTTCTATTCTCTTCTTGTCCAAACTAGTTATCGTCCATGTTTCACTTCCATACATGACTACACTCCATACGCTAGCGATATATATATATATATATATATATATATATAAAACACACACACACACACACACACACACACACACACACACACACACACACACAGAGAGAGAGAGAGAGAGAGAGAGAGAGAGAGAGAGAGAGAGAGATGATGCAAATTTGTTTTATGGTAAGGGGAGATAGCTTTTTGCGCGAATGGCGGTATTTTGTTTGTACTGATTGTTTTTATATTTATTATAACATTTGCCTTTTTTTAGGCACAACTTACAATAAATGAGTTTAAGTAAGTACAGCAATATTCGGAAAACGTAAATAAATTGATACGAAAGTTGAGGATGTTGACACCACAGCAGTGCTCCACAGTTCAATCTCATACGAACTAGCACAGCTTCAAAGTACTTACATCTTCAGTTCATAGCGGAAAACTGCGTATTTGAAAATAGGGCAATAACTGATAAAAAGAAGGTAGCTGAAATAGTGTACGTGGCCAAACGGTGACGATGTGTAACTGCTGGAAAAACCGCGTTGGTGGCAGTTGGCAGATTGGAGAAAAGTCCAAACCTGGAGGTGGCGTCCAGGTAGTTCATTCTATATACAGGGTGTCCATAAAGTCCCTTTACAACTTCAAAATTTTACCACAACGGCAGTTGTTGAAATATTTCAACGACATTTCTTTTATTGTAATCAGTGTTCATAAAAGGTTTTTTGACAGTGTTTAATAGACCTCTATATGGTCGCCTTTAGTTGTACGATACACATAAAGACGGTACTCGATTTCTTGCCATGGTCGCTGTCGCATAGCGTCATCAATGGTGGCAATGGCATTACGAATCCTGTGCTTCAAGTCAGCAATGTCCCGAATCTGTGTTTGATACACGATATGTTTTACATACCCCTGTAAAAAAAGTCCAGGGGAGTGATATGTGGCTGATGGTTGTAAGTCAGTCAATTGTGGTGCTACATATTCGGTCAGAAGGCCGAGGTAGTTGTTGACTCGTTGAAGAAAAATGGACCAGTTATTCGCTTGCACATGATACCACACCATACATTCACTTTTGAACTATCCTGGTGAAGCTCCCTAGTCACATGGGGATATTCAGATCCCCATATTCTTACATTGTGTCTGTTTAATGTCCCAGAAACATCAAAGTTGCCTCGTCACTGAAACAAACTCGATTGAGCAATGCTTCATCCTCAGAAAGGCGTTCCATTATGTTGAGTGCAAACTCTGTCCGCTTTGGCATGTCATTGGGCTAAAGTGTCGGTAACAGTTGCACTTTGTAAGCATACAACGATAAGTTGTTGTGGAGGACCTTATGCACAGTTGAACGTGGTAGTTGCAACTGTCTGCTACCAGTGCGGATGAACGAGTGAAGACGTTTAAAACGCGATCGATGTTTTCCTCGGATGTTCTCGGTCGCCCGCTCCTCCCTTTGTCCAACACTGTCCCTATCTCCATAAATTTTTTGTGCTATGCACGTATTGAAGGGCGCAATGATGGATCTCTTCATATTCTTTCTGAAGTTTCATTGAGTCTGAACATGTGATTTTGTCTCAACAAACCAGGACACACATTGTGCCTTCTCTTATGAAGCTGCCATTTTTATAGAGGTTCAGTTCCTTCCAGCAACAGAGTATCTGAAACACAAACTTTTAGTATACGAGCCGTGTTTTTTAAGTAAGCACCGTTTTGAAATAAAAAAAGACGTGCTAAGATACCTCAATAATTTTATTTTTACGTGAAAGCCTGTATCTTAATCTACGCCCTGCGCCATTACAGTCTTATTCTCTCTTGTTTACGTTGTGTACTGAGTGTTTAAGATGCCTCCGATAATCATGAGTCCCGTCGACTGTGAAGTACGGGCTGTTACACGATTTCTTAGTGCTAAAGGCGTAAAAGCGATCGATATTCATCGTGAGATCTGTGCAGTTTACGAAGAAAACATTGAGTGATGGAATGGTAAGAAAATGGGTGAGAGTATTTAAACATGACCGCACAAATGTGCATGATGAACAACGGAGTGGGCGTCCTTCGGTCGTTAATGAAAGTTTGGTGCAGGAAGGGGACGCTACGGTCGCAGGTTCGAATCCTGCCTCGGGCATGGATGTGGGTGATGTCCTTAGGTTAGTTAGGTTTAAGTAGTTCTAAGTTCTAGGGGACTGATGACCACAGATGTTAAGTCCCATAGTGCCCAGAGCCAGGAAGTGGACAATAAGGTGAGAGAAAACAGACGCTTTACGATTTCCTCCTTGCGGGATGACTTTCCTAATGTTTCTCGTAGTGTTTTGTATTGCATTGTGACCGAGCACTTGAATTACCGAAAATTGTGCACACGTAGGGTACCGGCTCATGTTGACGGATGTGCACAAAACCAAACGTTTAGACAGTGCATTGACTTTCCTTGAGCGGTACCACAACGACGGTGATTATTTCTTATGCCAAACTGTTACGGGCGATGAAACATGGGTGGCCTACGCCACACCAGGATCAAAGCAACAGTCCATGGAAGTTGAGCAAGGGCATCGTTTTGCTGCAAGACAATGGCCGTCCGCATGTGGCGAATCAGACCAAATATCTCATCACAGCTTTTCGATGGGAAAATCTAGATCATCCTACGTACAGCTCCAATCTTGCGCCTAGTGACTACCATTTATTCCTGCACTTGAAGAAACACCTGGGCGGTCAGCGTCTTCAAGACGATGACGAAGTCAAAACAGTGGTGATCCAGTGGTTAACAAGTCAGGCGGCAGACTTCTATGAGGAGGGTATTCAAAAACTGGTACAACGTTATGACAAGTGCCTCAATATTGACGGAAATTATGTAGAAAAGTAGATTAAGGTACATGGCTTTCATGTAAAAATTATTGAGGTATCTTAGCACGTCTTTTTTTAATTTCAAAACGGTACTTACGTAAAAAAAAACACGCCTCGTGTATAAAAACTTCAGTAAACGGTGATTAAAATAAAACAAATTTTGTTAAAATATTTCAAAAACTGCCGTTGTAATAAAATTTTTGAAGTTGTAAAAGGACTTTATGGACACCCTGTACTAATTGTCCAGCATGGGGTCTCCAGAGACTGCAGTATCAATTGTGGTTTGACTGGCGGCGCAGGAGCCAATCCTGTACCCTTCTTTCACAGCATTGCCGATCTGTCAGTCGCAGACAGCATGTTTGATAAGTCTGCTAAAAAATCAAGGAAAATGTTTTTTTCCGAAAAAAAACTCACTCTACCTCGCGACGTAGTCCTCTTGGAAGGATATACACTTGGTTCAACGATCCTCCAGCTTTTTCGCCCCATTTAAAAAATAGGTTCGATAAAACGCTGCAAATACTGTTTGACTGGAATTATCACTTCCTCATTCGATAAAAACGTCTTCCCAGCAAGCCAAGACTTCGAGTTGGGGCCAAGTCTGGTGAATAGGGTAGATGAGAAACTAACCCAAAGTCCAATTCATGCACTTTCGCCATCGTTATCGCTGATGTGTGGGGTGGTACATTACAATGGTGAAAGAGCACTTATTTGCATGCCAACCTTAGTCTTTTTTGAGCCAACGCAAGTTTCGAACGATCCAACAATGAAGCATAATAGGGGCCAGTTATGATTCTGCCTTTTTCTAAATAATCTGTGAGGATTATTGCTTGAGAATACCAGCAAGCGGTGGCCATCACCTTACCAGCTAACACGAGGGTTGCGTTTTTCGGGGCACTTTCTCCGTACAGGGCATTACGGTCTCGGTCAGTTGAGGTGCCTTAGTCTCAGCAAATTCACGTGAAGTTTTAATCGGTGGCCTTGCGTTACCATATCATGGATTTTTTTCCTTTGTGCTTACTTCAGTTAGGACAGTAGGAGCGCGCTTCATCTTCAGTGCTTGTCCGACCACATTTAAATTCATTAAGCCGAAAGTAAATGGTTTTGGGCATCGAGTTCTGTTTTGATTTGTGCGGCAATCCAACCCTTCAAATGAAAATTTATAACAGCGCGAAACTCGGTTTCACTAACAAATTCAGACGGCTCTGTACAATGATATGTAGGCTGTAGATTGTTGAAATTCTTTATACGGTCCTTGGAATAATCATACTTACCAACTATGAAAGCGCAAAAAAAAGTTCCACTCCTTCATGGTAATTTACGAGACTTATCAACCACACTCATATGCAGACCGCTCTGCGGACTGAGTGTGAATCTCCGACACAGTGGCGACTTCTCAAAGACGCAGTTGATCGGATAGTTACCTGGACCGTGAAACGGCGCCCGGCATTCAACGCACATAAAAGCCAAACCGTTACCTTGAGCTGGTGGAACATACCTGTCAACATTCAGTTCATTCAGTTCATGCATGTTCATAGAAACCCAGTTTTTTGGAGCAGACCTGCACGATACCTAGATGTGACGTTGGACTCCCAGCGAATGGCACTTTAGCTCGTTGAGGAGCTGCGGAGGAAGGCACTAAGTCGTCTTAAGTGCCTCTACCCGGTGCTAAATCCTACAGGAACATTTTGGTGCCATCCTGTACAGTTCATGAGCACTGCTCCAGTTAAATTCTTGCAGCACTACAAAGATACAGATATTAGGCTGAGGCGTTGAAAGAAGCTGAAAGAAGCCCCAAAGCCCGATGGATTCCCTATCAGTATGTACAGAACTTGCGGCTGAGTTAGCGCCACTTTTAATCGTAATAATCTAATATCCGACAAACAAACAAAAAAATTGTGCCCACAAGGCTGAATAAAGCGCCGATCACATTGGTCAACAAGAACGTTAGCAGAAATGACCCACGAAACTAAACTCCAGATTTTTTGGCATCCATTTGTTGTAGGATCTTAGATCATATGAGCTCAAACGTAATGAGAGCCTTTGAACAGAATGACTTCATTCATCATAACCAGGATGTATTCTGAAAACGTGGGTCATACCAACGCCTATTAAAGAAAGTACCATTATACAGGGTATTAAACGAAATATGTGACTGAATTGAGGATTTCTTGGCAGGGAGGACGTGGACGTAGGATGTTATCTTGGATGTAGAGTCATCGACAGATGTGGAAGTAACCTAGTGCATATCCCAGCGAAGTGTGTTGCGGTCCTTACTGTTCATGCTGTATATTAATGACCTTGACAATATTAACCTCAACCATTTTGCAGACGATGCTTTTATCTGTAATGAAATTCTTTCTCAAATCTGTTAAAGACGTAATCCAGTATTTGTGCGGTGCTCTTCTTTCTGGGTTAAAGATTGGCAACGTGCTAGGAATGTGAGTTCGGTTCATTGGTGGGATACTAGGAAAATTTCGCCGGGCGACAAGGTACATAGTCATACAAGAGAGGGTGACACACGGCGAGACTATCATGCAGAGCGGCGCAACATAATTACGAAACTTCCTGGCAGATTAAAACTGTGTGATGGACCGAGACTCAAACGCGGGACCCTAGCCTTTCGCGAGCAAGTGCTCTACCAACTGAGCTATCCAAGCACAACTCACGCCCAGTCCTCACAGATTCATTACCGCCAGTACCTCGTCTCCTACCTTCCAAACTCCACAGAAGCTCTCCTGCAAAACTTAGAGGACTAGCATTCCCGGAAGGAAGGATACTCCGAAGACATGGCTTAGCCGTGCAAGTTTCGCGGGAGAGATTCTGTAAACTTGGAAGATGAAGTACGGGCGGAAATAAGGCTATGAGGACGGGTCGTGAGTCTTGCTTTGGTAGCTCAGTTGGTAGAACACTTGACTGCGAAAGGCAAGGATCTCAGTCTCGATGCGGCACACAGGTAATCTGTCAGGAAGTTTCAAGTCAGCGCACACACTGTTGCACAGTGAAAATTTCATTGTGGAAACATAGTTACACACAGGCGCTCTATAGGGAGCTCGCAACACGGACTATGTTATACTTCCACCTAACGTCACGCAAATAGTTCCCAAGTGGACGTTAGTGCGCCAAACGCGTATTTGAGCGGACGCACGGCTCCTTTCAGACACTGTGTATCAAGAGCTAGTTCGACAGTGTCAACATCGTGCCACAAGGCAGCATCCGGACTTACCCACAGTCCCCGCCCTGTGGAAATCTGCTGGATATTCTAGCAGTTGTACTAGACATCATCCACTGGATTCAGGGCTTGAGCAGTGTTCAGAGATGGATCAGTGCGTATGAACTTTGACATTGCCAATCATGCTCTTCACATTCAAGTAAAGCAAGGTATAGTTCCATTTAATAGATCATTGTAAATTGTTGCTAATCTATTCTACCATAATTTCTGCATAGTTTGTCTAAACCTATTTGACCGTGTGACGAAGGCAAGAGTTGCTGCGTGGAAGCAAGCAAGAAAGAAAGAAAACAAGCAAGCAAACAAGCAGCTACTTTCGGTGGTAGGGGGCTGGTGAATAGAAAGAAATGTTTGTATAATATTGTAAACACTCATGCGACCTGTTCCAGATAGGACTAACAGGGAATAATGAATGAATGTATACGAAGGACTACGCAAATGGTTAGAGGTTTGATTTATAGAAGAGCTTCACTGTGATGCCGGAATGGTGAACACAGATACCTGAAACAGTCAAAGAGAATGGTTTCGAGGTACGCACTATCAAAAAAATTTAATGTAAAGCTAAGAATTTGTGCTACAAAAAGAGTGTGCGTAGCTGCTTTCGGATGTCCAGTGTGAGCTGTAATTATCGTATGGCGGCGAAACTTGGTAGATATGCCAGTGCGTTAATGCGGAACTGATTTACGCTGGCACAAAATTAGTTCGAATTTTGGCCACCTGGTGCAAATATGGTGCTATACGCTGTATGACGGTATGACATCCACGCTGTCGTTTGATTAGCCTTGACGTGAGTGAAGTATTAGGCATGGCGTTAGTGATAATTAAATTTGGAAAGTCGGGTGAGCTTGGTGTGGCACCAGAGAGAGGAATGCGTAGACTTCCGGTGTAAGTTATTGAAGAGGTTACAGCTGCTGCAACTGACCAAGCGGCTCGTGTCGTGAGAACTGTCCATCCCATGGTTAACAGTACGGATAGTTTTGCGGTCTATTTTACGAGGTCTGCTCAAAAAATTCCTGCGCATTCGTAATTTCGCGCCAGTGGTGTATGGAACGAAAATCGCCGGACGGAAGTTAAAGATGACCCTCGTTCAGGACGCCCTTCGACCTCTACCGACGACGCTAATGTCAGGAACGTCAACGAAACTGTGCGTACCAGTCGAAGACCGACTGTCCGAGAGATTAAAGAAGAATGTAACATTTCAGTTGGATCATGTTATAAAATGCTGACACAGCATCTTAGATGCATCGTGTTGCCGCCAAGTTCGTCCCACGGCTCATGAGTCAAGACGAGAAAGACCTTCGTCTCGCAATCCGTGAAGAGCGTTTGGATCACCCAAATTAGAATGAGATGTTCCTTGAGAGAATCGTATGGCCCCTGCGGCCTTTTTGTATTTGCGAAGTTGAAAACACCGTTGAAAGGACGAAGATTTGCGACGATAGTAGAGATAAAAGAAAATTCGCAGACGGCAATTCGCGCGATCCAGCAAGAGCCGTACCAAGACTGCTTCCAGAAGTGAAACCGCGTTGGGAGCGGTATACCAGTTGTGGAGGAGAGCATTTCGAAGACCATGCACATTAAGTACAAGGTAAGCGCAGAAAAATTTTGTGGACAAAGTTCCGGAATTTTTTGAACAGACTTCGTACACAAGTTCCTGTAAAAGCTTCAAAAGGTGCAGCGAGTGAAACCTCATGATTCGCAGCAATGTTTGAATTTGTTCTTAGGGTGCTGCACGGACCGAAGTTGATGACTTGTGGCCGCGCAATATTCTTGGAGTGTAAGCCACATTTTGCACTATAGGGTGTGGTGAATACATAGAACTTCGGAATTTGTGCACGAAGAGCTACTGCACTCGCTGTATGTGACATTGTGCGGTGTGTGGATTCACAAGCATCATTATTCGTGAATAATGCAGACGAGATACTTGCAGAAGTAAAGCTGTGAGGACGGGGTGTGAGTCGTGCTTGGGTAGCTCAGTTGGTAGAGCACTTGCCCGCGAAAGGCAAAGGTCCCGAGTTGGAACGCATTTCCAGAACACGTTTGGTCTCCATGCGATCTGATATGATATTACAAAGAAATAAAGACCTTTAGCTGCTTACAGGCATTGATATTTATCAACGGGGGCAGTTGAAAATGCGTGCCCTGACTGGGACATGTCCGAAAGAACAGGTACCATGGTCATATAGATAAGGCTTACCGGCCAGTGATCTTCGGTGCGGATGCTCTTAGATTGCTCGAACTCTTACGGGAATCGGTAGATTGACTGCCGCGAGTTTGAGGTATGGTGGACAGCGATACAGATGGCCGTACCGTAGGTGCAACCACAACGGAGGGGTATCTGTTGAGAGGCCAGACAAACATGTGGTTCCTGAAGAAGGGCAGCAGCCTTTTCAGTAGTTGCAGGGGCAACAGTCTGGATGATTGACTGATCTGGCCTTGTAACACTAACCAAAACGGCCTTGCTGTGCTGGTACTGCGAACGGCTGAAAGCAAGGGGAAACTACAGCCGTAATTTTTCCTGAGGGCATGCAGCTTTCCTGTATGACCAAGAGATGAATACACTAAGCAGATTCAGAAGGACGTAGGTTGCAGCAAGTACTGGGAGAGGAAGAAGCTTGCACAGGATAGAGTAGCATGGAGAGCTGCATCAAACCAGTCTCAGGACTGAAGACCACAACAATAACAGTGGACAAGGGCACTACAAATGTAGTGTGTGGACAGTAAGATGGAAATGTGGGTCCCACGGGGAGCGTGCCAGAAATAAGTCCGTGCAGTCGCACTATCCTCTGTGTCCTTGATGGCTCAGACGGATAGAGCGTCTGCCGTGTAAGCAGGAGTTCCCAGGTTCAAGCCTCGCTCGGGGCACACATTTTCAACTGTCCCCGTTGATATTTATCAACGCCTGTAAGCAGCTTAAGGTCTGGATTTCATTGTAATGTCATTCTTAGAGAGCTGCAAGATCACCAGTGGTATCTGTTTTTCAGACATGTCGGACATGTTCGAAAGAACAGATACCATCTTCATATGATCTGGTATAGGCACACGTCGCTCAGATTCCACTGGAACGGCTGAAAGCAACTGCTTATAACGTGTTACGGCTGCAGCATCTCGTCGAAATCTCCGGAGCTCATATTGAACAAATTGTGGAAGCGGCGGTTAATTACTTATTTGACCTTTCTTGTCCACGTTCCGTTCCCAGTCCGTTACAAATCAAATGGCTCTGAACACTATGTGACTTAACATCTGAGTTCATCAGTCCCCCTAGACTTCGAACTAGTTAAACCTAACTAACCTAAGGACATCACACACACCCATGCCCGAGGCAGGATTCGAACCTGCGACAGTAGCAGCAGCGCGCTTCCGGACTGAAGCGCCTAGAACCGCTCGGCCACCGCGGCCGGCTCCAATCCTTTACATGTGAAAATAATTCCATACTTCTTGCATTCACAGCGCCAGATTTGCACCTGATAGCCAAAATTGGAACAAATGTTTTCAGCCTAAATCCGTTCAGCATTAGAATATCCACCAAATTTCGCTGCCATACGATAATTCCAGCATCCACTGTACCTCTTGAACAGCTGCACTTTAATTATAACCACTCTGTGTTTATGGAGGAATAGTGAACTTAGGTGACTAGAACAAAAAGGAGAAATTAAGGAAATAATTTTACAAAAGAACAGATAAAAAGAATGATTTCTGTATAGGTAGAACGTGTATAGCGAAAGGTTGACGGAATATTTTAATGAAACTAAGAGACAGAAAAGTTTAGTTCCAAGGGAAAGAAAAAAATATAGGTAGATAAGTTACATAAGTATGAATAATGCGAAAGTTAACATTGCAGACCAGTGTGTTAATCTGTGTGCAAGAGAACTCAGCTGTGGATAACATTTTGACGTTTATTTTTGTGAAAAAGTTTTATTTTTCAAATTTTTTAAATTTTGGTTTCATGACCATACAACCAGCCGTAGTTAATATACGTCAGTAACAACTGTCAGTTTTGACTTGTCTGTGTACAAATGTCAATTACGGTTGTCTGTGTGCATTAAGTATACAATTGTGAACGAATATACTTCATTGCGTATCGGATTTGTCGTCTGATGTGCTTGGGGTACGTCCTCCAGACAATACAGTTCTTCGTGTGGCCGCTGTCGCCTGTGGTCTTGTGCTGCCGGTCTCTTCCTCGTCCCTGCCGTGCTAGTAGGATCTAGATACTGATGTGGCTGATTGTATGGTCCTTCCGAATTCTTTGAGAACTGCGTATATGTGTCTATGGATCTTAACTTCTGATGTTGCCGAAGGAGTGGTAATGCAGTGGAGGTCCTTTGTACTCAGTTGATTTAGTGCCCCATCTATCCTATATTGCCTTTCCGGGACATCCTAATATTATAAATCATGTCATCATCTCCTCACGTACGAAGAGAGTTGTCGATGAGTCACAGGTGACGGAACGTGCTTCATATACCAATGCGTTGACGGGATCGCTTCATAATGTTTCCCTTTTTCGTTGATTTCTCCTCACGTACGAAGAGAGTTGTCGATCAGTCACAGGTGACTGAACGTGCTTCATATACCAATGCGTTGACGGGATCGCTTCATAATGTTTCCCTTTTTCGTTGATTTGTCTGCTCATTTCATCATTGTACCTCGTTCGCGTCGTCCTTTGAAGTCGTCATATGATCGCGCTACCCTCGAATGGCATGGCGTTCCTGAAGCTGCGCCTTTTTTATTCGATTGGTCGTCCTATCGTTGCCGCGGATGCTGCAGTGGCCTTTGACTCAGATTCATGTTACTTCATTTCGTTGTATTTGTCTATTTGTCGCATATTGGCTTGCTGCATAATTTCATAAACGACTGGGTTGTTATATATTTGTGTATAAGGGTTTTTCAACATCACGACTGCTGCTCGGGAATCGATTAAGATGATAATTTTTGCCCTCATTGCCGGTTTCTTCCTACTTAAGTGGTTCTAAAATGGGTACTATCCCTCCCATCGTAATAGACATTTTCTCATGTAATTTAGAACATCCCTTTGTCTGGTCAATGAATGCACTTCCGATGCCATCTGCATTTTGGGCATCATCTGTATACAGTAATTTGGAATCTGTTATTGTGTCCTAAGACTTGTTTTATCGCCATCACTTGCTTTTGGAGGGTTGTCGTAGGTATCGCCATCACATGCTTTTGAAGAGTTGTCATACGTATCATTCAGATCGTTCACTTTCATTTGAGCGAGGGACATATAACAGTTTTAACGGGGTAGAGCTGTAGCACGCACCACTTTGTGCTAGAGTTCTTCTGTTTCAAAGCAACCTACATGAAATGTCGCGATGCTTGTTTGTACATCCAATAGCGTCCGGTAAAGTGGTCGATAACCACCGCTCGGATATTCTGCATAACCGACGATCTCGCAAACTGGCTATGTTTTAACATGAATTTCGAGGCAACATCTGTTGCGTAAAAGAGCAAAAGTCTAAGATTTAAAAGCATTCACTATCTGTTCGACTCAATTTACCACACAAACAGTGTTAATACATTCTCTGTGACATTTAATTCCCTTTGTTTTTTGCCGTTTGACTAAATCGTAGGTACTTGAAGTATCCTAGTAATTACATTAAAACAATTTTCGTTTTAAAATGCTATAGATTAATGCAGCTTGGAATAGTCAGCTTAAGAACAGTGGTTATCTTGGTTATTAAACCTAATCTCAGTGTACCGTTTGCTTGGATCCCTATTATAAATGTGACGCTTACTGTCCTGATCCGATCGACGAACGGTGGCCATTCGCGCATGTCGAGGCATGAACGGGGATTGCATTGTTAGCGAATCTAAGCGGCAGTTGCGGTATGCGCATGCTTTCCGTTTGAAGACAGCGTATACCCTGCAAATTATGTGTCTCGCTTGCGTATGCAAAATTTATCACTTATCATCACCATCAGCTATGACAGCTCGCAACAGATGCAATATAAATTCAACAAACAACTTGAGTGTTATTTTAATTATTTTGCTGTATGTCGAATTTGAGAGCATGCATTATATTTTCTAATTATGTTTAGAAAATGTCTCGATTGATTACATTCGTGCAGATGTAGGTTGTTTAGGGGTTTCTCTGGCTCACTTTGTACATGATGTGAGATTTTTGTCGCTAGAGCAACACGTACCAACAGTTTTTTCTTGCCATTTTAATGCGTTATGATGCCTACATTTTCGATCCATCACCCTATGTTGACTAATTTACGATTAACATAGTTAATAGATGATAATAATAAAGAACAGCCTCTCCAAAAGCTTCCCGCGTTCCACATGTAAAGATACGACTCTGTTTGCCGCACAGCATTTAAACGTCGCCGTGGTTGTGAGTCTTAAAGTGTCTTGGAAGCTGTAAGAGACGCGTGACGCTCAGCGTCTAAATTGCGACGGGCTTGGGACTGTTCTAGTGTCTTGCAGCCTGCGTGAAGTTCAGCATCCATGTTCCGCTGGACATGAGATTGCTCTGAGCTTTGCCGGATTCGAGTAACTTTGGCAGCTTGAGCTCTTAGAAATATGTGCTAAACCAGACTTACGTTTGCGAGCCTGAATAATGATAAGTTTTAAATATGGTTCTCGTGCTTACTAGCCGATTTTATTGTATCTCCTCCAGAACTCTCCAGCAACGCCAGGTGGTGTAGCAACTCAATGTCATAAGCTACGCGCACAGTAACATTGGATTTGCACTGTCACGGAATAATCTGTCAGGGTCGTCTGCATGCCACTCGCGTGTACCATATTTAAAAATGTTAATGATACTCAGACACTACTTTCTAAAGTAGTCTATGGTCTTCCTCAGGATTCAAGCGGTCTCCATACCAAATACCACCGGAATCGGTTCAACGGTAGAGTCATGAAAACGTAACAGAATGAATTACTTTCGCAATTAAGAATACTGGTATTAGTATGGAATAAACACATTGAGAGTTGAATAAGCATTGTATTGATTACGTTGAATCACATTATATAACATATATCAATCATTTTCACAAATATTATAAAGTTCAAAAAGGAAAGAGTAATCATTTTTCCTTAAATGGCGTAATATTCATTAAATCAATAAGTATCTTCTACTACACACTTTTTAAAGTAGTCTTATCTTCTTAATCAGGGTTCAACCTACTTCACGCCAAATTTCATGCGTGTCGGTTCAGCGGTTTAGTCATGAAATTTTTTTTTTGCGCCTTTTCGTTGACTTGCACGTCAATGATGATAACGCACTTGTCCAGGCACGAGCAGAAAAAAAGGCGTGAATCGAACCCAGAAACATTATGCTAGTGATACATTGACGCTAACCGCATAACTAAGAACTGTTGACGCTCAGCATCTGAAGTGTGAGGGGTTTGTGATTGATATTAGAATGAAAGTTTGGTTTAAACACACAGGATTGTATAATCATTGGATTCATTACGTTGAATCGTATTGTGTAGAACATGTCAAACAATAAAAGCATTTTCACAAATATGATAATGTTCAAAAGTCAAAGAGTAAATAGGTTTTTAAAAGAGTCATTATTGTTCCTTATTTCGCATTATATTCTTGAAATCAATAAACATGCTGTACTAAAGTAGCATGTGTTCTTCCTCAGCGTTCAAGTTATCTCCATAGTAAATTTTATCAAAATTAGTTCAACTGTTTAATCGTGAAAGCGTAACAGTTACTTCCGCATTTATAATAAGAGTATGGATACCGTTCCTTTTCTTTATCTAGGAGTGTGAACAAGTCCGATCCGCTGGTAAGGAAGGACGTCAAAGACGTTCTTGTTAGCACTTAAGCAGCCGCATTGCACGTGCATTCGTGTACTACTCCGACACACACAACCGTGCAATAACGCCGTCAAAAAATAAAAAGAAATGAAGCCAGATGGAAAAAAAGTTCAGAAACTTGCGCCTGGCTTTTGGCCTGCGTCCATAGTTCTCAGGACAACATGTGTGAAGAGAACGAGCCGTGTTTAGCACTGGCGATTCTCTCTAAATTCATGCTGATTCGTGTGCAGAATTTTTCCCCCTCGTTAAACCTTATTTTATTTGAACAGATAATATGCTCAAGGATCCTGCAGCAGACTGACGCTGAGGATACTGATCTATAGTTTTGCTCAGTCGCGCTTTTGCCTTATTGATGTACAGGAGTAACAGGCAATTTTTTCAGTCGCTTGTAACTTCTGGCTGTGCAAGAATTCACGACAAATGCCAGCTAAAAAAGGGGCATATGTCGCACAGTGGTTTTTCTCTCTAAAACTGAGCAGGAGTTAAGTAAGATCTTCAGCCTTTTTTGTTTTCAACTGTTCGAATTACCTCGGACGGTACGAATAAAATGGTCAAGTCAACTTATGAGCGAGGCCTCGCCACAAACTCCACCCAACTTCCGCCCACCGAAGTGAAATTACGCAACAGCGAGTATTGGAGTATTGACAACGGCAGTCACGAGCAGTTTTCCTCTCCGCTGTAATCTAGTAACGAACATGCAAACGACCCATCTCTTAGACAGGTGGTGTTCTGCACAGTTTACGCGTGAGACATACGTCTAAGCAAATGTCGTTCAAACAATCTCCGTTACGCTTCGAACAATGGTCGTCAGAACACTTTCACTTAGAACAGTGGTTCCCACCATTTCTTAGACCATTACTCCAAAGTGTAATCAGACATAAGCGAGTAAACCCCCCCCCCCCAATATTATCCCTAACTTTAGCACCTAACTAAACTGTAGATGTAGAATGAAAGACTTTTCTTAGAACACTTCGTGGGGGGGGTTAGAATGAATGAAGAAGGAATTCGTGGTGGTGCATCGCAAGTGCTACCCCACAACTCTTCCTCAGGTAAGAAAGCTAATAATCCACGGTGAGGGTAGACCCTTGTTAGGAAACGTATTTCCCCTGCATTACTCCTCTCCACTGCGTCACTTGCTTGACCTGCGCACTGCAACACAATTTAAAATAAACCAAGATAAAATGTGTGCACTCCTTACTTCTGAACTTGCAGAAATCGGAAGACTTCGGGCTGTTAATGCTTTCATAAATTAAAGCAGACCGAGGTCGTGGTAATAATGTAAGAAGAAATAGTAGAAAGAGAGAGACCAGAATAAAAGCAAAAGGTTTGGAGGATTTCCAGGAAAAAAAAGAAAGACGGGTGCAATATGGGCAGAAGAAAGAAAACATAGGGAAAGAATGAAAAATTACTGCAAGTAAAGAAAGGAGAAAACGGTTCGGCGGAGCTTCACGATTTGCAGCGGTCGGGGAGATCATCCATGGCTGCCATACCTGACCTAACCCCCACGAACTTCCATTTATTTGGGCCATTAAAGGATGCCATTCGCAGAAGACATTTAGAGAACGATGAGGTGTTAGTTCATAAAGTGAAGCACTGGTCTCGCCATCAGGACAAGGATTGGTACCGACAGAGCATTTACGCAATTGTTTCGCGCTGGAGGAAGGCCATAGAATGATATGAAGATCACGCGGGAAAATAGGGTGTGTAGATAAACCATTCTTTCGTATGTGTAATTCTCATTATGTTCAGTAAAGAATTGTTGAAGAAAAATGCGCGGTGCATTACTTTCTGGGCAACCCTCGTAATGCTTGTGAGACAGTGTTGCACTTTTGACGAAAGAGTGTACCTGTTAGTGAGTGAGTGGATTATTATAGCATCTTAAGTTTTTTCTTAAATCCTGGCGACACTTATTTGAAATGCTGAAAACCAATTTTTTTTTGCCAGTAGAAGTCGTTAGATAGACAAACTGTAACTGGAACCTCGTTACCCATAGCCGTTTAACGTTATACCAGTACTTCTACATCGTTACTCTGCATTTCACACTTAAGTGCCTGTCACAGGGTTCATCGAACTATTTTTCATACTACGTACTTCTCTACCATTCCACTCCCTGAATGGCGCTCGGGAGAAAGGAACACCCAAAATTTTCCGTTCGAGCTCTGATTTCTCTTATTTTATTATGATGATCATTTCTCCCTACGTAGGTGGGTGTCAACAAAATATTTTCGCATTCGGAAGAGAAAGTTCGTGATTGAAATTTCGTAAATAGAACTCGCCGCAAAGAAAACCGCCTTTGTTTCAGTGACTGCCACCCCAACTGGCGTATCATATTTTTGAAACTTTCACACGAAACGAGTTGCCCTTCTTTGCACTGGTACCAAATCTTTTGGTACGCATAATTCGCGAAATCAAATCTGGTAAACAATGCAGACGTTTCCGCACACTTCAGATAATAACCACACGAAATATTTCAGAGACCAAATTTTCTGCGCTATTTGCAAGACAGAAAGTAAAATATTTAGCTCTGAGGAAGGAATTGTTTTGGTTATGTGAGCGTCTTCTCATGACATCTTTCAGCCTTGTGCTGAAGTGATAAATCCCTACCTCATACACTGTTACAGTCCGTGACATAAAGTTTATAAACAGCCCTACATAAATAATCTTTAATCACGGGTAGACTGATCGCAAAGTTTTTGCGTAATTATAAGGGTCGGTCAAATGAAAACAGGCAGATGGAAGAAGTAAGACAACTTTCATTTTTTCAAAATTAATCGCCTTAACTGTTAATACATTATTCCCACTGTTACACATGACGGTCACTGCCTTCATAGAAAAATGTTTGCGGTTGCCTTCGGAACCATGATTGTATCCAGACGTGCACTTTATCGCCCGAAGTAAATCTACGGCCACGAATGTCTTTTCAGAACACCAGAAATGTGGAAATAGCACGGTAGAGATTGGGACTCTATGGAGAATAAGGTCTTCCATGCGAGACTTCTGCAGCGTAATCGAAACAATAGGCACGCCAGCTCCGGGAAAAGTAGATTTTTTCTTTGGCTACAAGGGCCCGCTGCTGATTGACTTTCTGGAACACGGCGCCACAATTAACGCACAGGGTTACGTAGACACGTTGCAGAAACTGAAGTTCAATTGAATTTTATATTAGGCACATAACCATTGGTAGTGACCACATCGGTTGGACGCTTAAACGACTGGAAAACCTTGACCTTGGCCTGGTCAGATGACTCCAGATTTCAGCTGGTAAGAGCTGATGGTAGAGTTCGGATGTGGCGCAGACCCCACGGAGCCATTGACCCAAGTTGTCAGCAAGGCAGCGTAAAAGCTGGTGATGGCTGCATAATGGTGTGGGCTGTGTTTACAAGGAATGGACTGATTTCTCTTGTCTAACTGAACCGATAATTGACAGCAAATGGTTATGTTCGGCTACTTGGAGACTATTTGCAGTCGTCCATGGACTTGGTTCTCAAACAACGATGGAGTTTTTATGGATGACAATGCGCCAAGTCGCTGAGCCACAGTTGTTCACGATTGGTTTGAAGAACATTCTGGAGAATTCGAGCGAATGATTGAGTCACCGAAAACGCCCGACATAAATCCCATCGAATATTCATGGGACATAATGCTGAGGTCAGTTCGTGCACAAAACCCTGCACAGGCTGCACTTTCGCATTTACAGACGGCTCTAGAGGCAGCATGGCTCAATATTTCTACAGGGGACTTCCAACGACTTGTGGAGTCCACGACAAGTAGAGTTGCTGCAGTACACCGGACAAAAGGTCCGACACAAATTAGGAGGTGCCTCATGTCTTGTCACTTCAGTACGTTACTGCTGTCAAATCTTAGGCAGTGACAGCTCTTGATTATGTCTGACATAAATGTTAAATCAAGAAACGTGATTGCCTAAGATTTGACATAATATGCCAGTGATGATGGGTTATAAACCCGAAAACTGGTTTTGGCAACTAAACATTTGCAATGCAGCTCATGGCGTACAAAAAATATCTTTTAATAAATTTCTGTTGACACTTAGAACGTTCTTAATACATTCTTTTTTTCCAATTTCTCATTGTTTGGCATAGATGAGGTGAGCAGAATATTTGTCATGTCAGGATACCTACTCATTTTTTGAATACTAAAAAGTTGTATACAAAAAGAGATTGGTTTTTGTTTCTCCTGACAAATTGGGGATTGGGCACTTAGAACGTTTGAAATCCTCACATACATAAGCTTAGCTCCCGCTGCTTCGCTCTCGCGCCCTCTGTGTGGTCTGATTTTTTCGTTTTTCTTTAATCAAAGTTTTATGCTGTTCACAAATGGCAAAAACTTCAAATTTCTTCACGCTAATTCAGGCCATAGAAGAACGGTCTTTACTGAATGTACTTATGACCAAAAAGCGATTCTGGTAGCTGGAGTCGGGTTTTTGTTAATCATGTCGTTTGGGTTCTTGCGATGATATTTCCGCAGGAACTTTCATCAATAACACAATTTCTTTATATCTAACCGGGAATTGAAATACCAATTATCATAAATCTTGCTTTTAAAATTTTTAATATAACGAAATATCTTATTATAATTTTCAGCCTCTTAAGGGGTGGGATTTCCAAAAGTAGTGACATGCGTAATTTTTTATTTGAAATAAAGCTACCAAACAGTAATTTTGATAGATGTAGTTTCAAAAATGCTTGCACAATGAAATATTTTCACAAAGAATTTTATACTCTATTTTACCCCCATTATGGGTGGAATTTCCGAAAACAGTGACACACACATTTCTTATTTGTAACCGAGAAGCCAAATGCAAATTACCATACATTTAGCTTTGAAAATGCGTTCGTAACAAAATATGTCGTAAAACATTTCATCTCCTATTTCACCCCCTTGGGGGCTGAATTTCCAAAAACACGTATTTCTGTAATAGAGGCTGAAAATACATTACTTAAACCTGTATCGGTTTCGGAGTCTTACATACCTATCATCAGGCGTGATAGCGAAAATACACAAGAGAGCGGTATCACATCTGACGATAGGCATGTAGGACTCCGAAACCGGTCGTGGCTTAAACATTGTAAAATAAAAAGAACCTTACCACTGAAGCGGTATTTTCAACCTCTACTATAATGCTCAGTTGCGGATGTTCGTCCAGCAAATACTTTAGTAGTTCTTTAACAACGATACATTAAAAAAACTTTCACCCAAAGTCACCTCCATAGGGGTGAAATTTCCAAAAAAGCTGAAACGCGTATTTCTTTATTTCTGGGCGAGAAACCAATTAACCAATTTCCGTAGGTCTAGCTTCAAAATTGCCGTAATAGTAACATAATTTCAAAAACCGTTCATCCCCTATTTCACCTACTTAGGGATCGAATATCAAGAAAGCACTTCTTAAACGACGCCTACAGTATAAAATCAACACCCTCCGCAAATTTCAAGTTTCCATCCTTAGTAGTTTGGGCTGGACGATGACGATTCAGTGAGTGAGTGAGTGAGTCAGTCAGTCAGTCGGCACATTGATTGTAAAAAATAACTGCTCTGACTTCAGTCGATTGCGTCGTGTTTTTAATTTATTTCCAAAAAATTTTCTCGGCGTTGCGTTTTAAAATCATCATGCTTGGCATGAAGAGCGATGACTGGTGGCGAGTATGTGGAAATGTAGAGTATCGATCTCTGTTGTCGGTTCGAGAGGCCGGAGCGGCGCTGGCTCGGCGCTCGGGGTGTTCCTCTGGCGCGGCGGCCACGGCGTCTGTCCACGGCAGGCTGCGACGCCGCGCCGTGCTCTGCTCCCGATGAAAGTATCGAGCGCGCCTCAGTTGCAGCAGGGTCGATATCCAGGGCTCCCGGCTATCACTCGCTGGACCGCCGCGTTGAGGCAGAGCACGCACGTACTCCTCCTGGTCGTCTGCCTCACGGTCAACTGCCAACTCGATGGCCGAGTTGGTGCTACTGGGTTGCGGTGGACCGGAGGCGGTTATGTCGGAACAGAAGTCGGAGCAGGAGGTTGCGCAGTTGTGTTGTGGAAGTGGGAAGTGCAGGCGATATTTATGTAAATATCTTTTCTGAATGACAGCAGTACTGTGTGGTATAGTCGGTTCATTTATTTCTATAACGAAAATAGTTCTTTGGCAAATTAGCGACAACAAAATAATATGTAAATACTTCTTTTGAAAATATAAATTTACTGGGTGGGCATCCACAACCGAGCTTTTGCATGTTGCTGCAGCTGTTTTTAATCCTTTATAAAGGCACGACAAATTTTGTAATTTCAAATTACCATCATCAGGTGCAAACCTGACTAAAAAGGAGAGACCGTAAACAATTTTACGCAGAGACCTAGTGATAGTGACATAAAGTGTCCGGGCGACAGAATACTTAAATTAAGTGGTCGGACCACTTTACAGTTCGGTCCCCACCGTTTTTTTTTTTTTTTTGTTTTTTTTTTTTTGTTTAATTTAAATTGGGAAATTTCGCAAGAAGCGATAGTCATGGATTGAAAGACGCGGCCTGAAACTGGTAACAATGAAATAATGAGACAAGAAGAAAAGATTATAAAACGCACCGAAAAAGGGGGGAGGAACAAAGTAAATAACACCTCAGCTGAAGCAGCGCCGCCGGCCGGTGTGGCCGTGCGGTTAAAGGCGCTTCAGTCTGGAACCGCGTGACCGCTACGGTCGCAGGTTCGAATCCTGCCTCGGGCATGGATGTGTGTGATGTCCTTAGGTTAGTTAGGATTAATTAGTTCTAAGTTCTAGGCGACTGATGACCTCAGAAGTTAGGTCGCATAGTGCTCAGAGCCATCTGAAGCAGCGCCAGGACGGAACGCTGCGACTGCCATACACGGACTGGCTGGGTATCAAAACATAGGCCGCGAGGGAAGCGGCGCAGGCGTGAAAGTGTGAATAACCACCGATAAACCTAAAGGAAATGGATGGGAACCTGGCGTACAAAAATAAACGTACTAATAAAAACAGCAACTGTCAAGGGAATAACGTATACATATGAGGATAAAAGCCTAGAACCAGTTATGGGTCATTTATAAACATATTTAGAGTTGAAAATATTAGAAATTGTTACGATGCCTTTAAAAAAGGTAAAAATGGTTGGTTTAAAAAAAATATTTAAAAGGGGGAAAAGCCCTAATAACGGCACTAAGTAAGAGTAGGTAAAATGGGAGGAGGCGGATGAGCAAGGCTATACAGATAAGTATTCAGAGTTGGCCAAAATGGCGTTATGCCGTAACTCAGTTTGAGAATTAAGTGTTTGTTTTGAATATCTTCGTAACGTACGAAAGATCTCCAGCTCTTCCGAGATATTAAGAACGTTAGCCTGGCGTTGCGTATGTAAAATCGAGAGATCAGATGTAATACGAATACCTTTTCGGATAACTTGACCAGGTTTTTCTGGCTCAAACATTTTTAGCCGAGTATTTAGGTAAAAATTTCAAAGACTCAGTTCATCTCAGTATCTCTAGTAGAGAAGAATTAATTAGCAAACTATGGTGTACATGATTCTCCAGGTACTTCCACGATCTCATTATACATCAAAAACATCTATTCCAGCATCTCCACAGATCGGGTTAAAAATATTGTCTGGGACAGTCTCAAGCAGTACAGTGATAGGCTGCTACAGGAAGAAGAGACTGTATTGCAGGTCGTGGATTTAGTTTTAAATTTCAACTCTTTCAAGTTTGCTGATGATGGGTACTTTCAGAATCACGGCCTGGCTGTGGTTCTCCTTTGTCGTTTTGTTTGGCAAACATAAATATGACAGGTTTAGAACATAAGATTTCCAGTGGGTTAACTGTGTACTATTATTAAGTACTGCTATTGTCACGTTATATCGATGACATCTTTCTTTTATATAAGGGTGCCGTCTTGGGTGTGAAGATTTCCTCCATCGTCTTAATAGTTTCAATGACCATGTAAAATTCACAATCGAACACCATGTAAATGAGACGTCTCTTTGTCAGGGAATTCTGTTGAGCATGACATCCATAAGAAACCAGCGACCACGGGTTCAGTTATTCGTAGTCCTTCCTCCAACCCTCTACAGTATAAAAAGGCAGCTTTTCGATCAATGCTTTATAGATTACGTAATACCTCGATATCTGAAGTATCATATGAACGCGAATACATGGTCATCTTGTTCGTAACACGTTCTGATGGGTACCACGCATATTTTGTCCTGAGTATTAACAAAAGTATTTTAAAAAAGGTAAGGGAAAAGAGCTACATGATAGCTCCGACTCATGGTCAACACGATATTGCGTATACATTGCTCCCCGTGCGGGAGAAGGACCCTACAAACGTTTCTTACCAAAGGATTTCGTACTATGGATAGGTTTCACACAGAGTGGGTATACAGTTGGCTACAAAAGATGTCGTCTCAGCATATTTCATTCTTAAGAATAGTGGGCTGAGGTTTAAATATAGAGAGACAGAGAAACGGGAGCGCCCCAACTCTTCAGGTGTTTACAGCCAATCTAAGTATATACTCCAGACTGGAATATTCTTTAAAGTTAGGTTTAGGGAACATATTTCTGTTTCGAGTTCCAGTGATGGCTTGAGTTCGCATTTATCTGTAACGAGTCACTTAGTTTCTCGTATTATATCTGGTCTCACAATTTTGCATACGGAGCGCAAGGGTAACGTTATTAATATATTGGAAGAGCAGGAAATCTTTTTGCGGTAAGAAAAATCTTCAAACGAAACACCAAATTCTCAAACTGAGTTAAGGCATGAAGCCATTTTGGCTAATTTTTTATTACTTAAATGAATTGCCTGATTAACCCCTCCCCCCACCTCTACCTCCGTCATGCCTTTTAAATGCTTTTTAATTTTATTAAATTTTTAAAATTTCTTAACAAAATTGTAACAATTTTTAAGATCTTAAATGTAATATTATCTTTATAAATGACCCACAACAGATTCTAGGCTTTTATCTTCATATGTACACGTTATTCGTTCGACAGCTGCTGTTTTTATTAGTACATTTATTTCTGTTCGCCAGGTTCCCATTCATTTCCTTAACGTTTATAGGAAGTTATTCACACTTGCACGCATGCTTCGCTTCCCTCGGGACCTGTGTTTTCATATCTAGTCAGTCCGTTTTATGGCATTTGCAGCGGTCCGTCCCGGCGCGGCATCAGCTGAGGTACTATTTATTCTATACTTTGTTCCTCTCCCCCCCCCCTTTTCCGGTGCGTTTTATAATCTTCCCGTAACATTTGTTCATAGTTTTCAGTTTCACGCCGCGTCTTAATCCATGACTACCGCTTTTTGCGAAATTCCCTATTTTTTTAAAAAAAGTGTTGGATCTGACTGTAAAAGGAGCTTGACCACTTAATGTGAGTATTCTGGCCTCCGGACACTTTATTTTCGCTGTCATACGGTCTTCGCGTAAAATTATTTACGGGCTCTGTCCTCTTTTTATTCAGATTTGCACCTGATTTTAAAATTACGAAACCTGTCGTGTATGTTTAATAAAGGATCTGTAACAGCTGCTGCGGTTTTTATTCAAAATGAAAAAGTTGTCATAAGACCCGTCCGAGTAGCTGTGCATGTTGGTGTCGCTTTCGGAGCAGGGAGGTCGGCCGGCACCGGATGAATCCGTCCGACGGATGAACGCCTTGAAGTGCTTTTAGGCGGTTCCCACGTCCCACTGGGTCAATACTGCTAGTAACACAAATATTTTATTTCTCGTGGTTGAAAAACTGCTTGGAACTTAGTTGTAAATTTAATAAGATGGAAATACTTTAGATTACTCGTTCACACGCAGTAAATATACACACCAAAAAAGTTTTGCGTCACCTCGGTTCCGAGACTTCCGGGACCTATACAGAAAATTTGGAGAGAGATCAATATAAACACCATTTCCGCCCTTAATATTGCTCATGAAAAACAACACACTGCGTGTTGTACCATCATACAGCGAGATCTTCAGAGGTGTTGGTCCAGATTGCTGTACACACCGGTAACCCTAATACCCAGTAGCACGTCCTCTTGCATGATGATGAATGCCTGTATTTGTCGTGGCATACTATCCACAAGTTCATCAAGGCACTGTTGGTCCAGATTGTCCCACTCCTCAACGACGATTCGGCGTAGGTCCCTCTGAGTGGTTGGTGGGTCACGTCGTCCATTAACAGACCTTTTCAATCTATCCCAGGCACGTTCGACAGAGTTCATGTCTGGAGAACATGCTGACCACTACTCGAGCGATGTCGTTATCCTGAAGAAAGTTAATCACAAGACGTGCACTATGCGGGCGCGAGTTGTCCATGAAGACGAATGTCTTGCCAATATGCTGCCGATATGGTTGCACTATCGGTCAGAGGATGGCGCCTTCCATGACTACCAGTGGCGTACGTCGGCCCCACATAAAGCCACCCCAAAACGGCAAGGAACCTCCACCTTCCTATACGGACAGTGTGTGTCTCCGACGATTGACTGGTTGAAGGCATATGCGACACTCGTCGGTGAAGAGAACGTGATGCCAGTCCTGAGCTGTCCATTCGGCATGTTGTTGCGCCCATCTGTAAACGCTGCATGGTGTCATTGTTACAGAGATGGACCTCGCCATGGACGTCGGAAGTGAAGTTGCGCACTATACGGCCTATTGCGCTCAGTTTGAGTCGTAACACGACGTCCTGTGTCTGCACGAAAAGCTTTATTCAACATGGTGTCATTGCTGTCAGGGTTGCTCCGAGCCATAATCCGTCGGTAGCGGTCATCCACTGCAGCAGTAGCCCATGTCGGCCTGAGCGACGCATGTCAACAGCAGTTCCTGTCTCTCTGTATCTCCTCCATGTCCGAACAGCATCGCTTTGGTGCACTCCGAGATGCCTGGACACTTCCCTTGTTGAGAGCCCTTCCTGGCACAAAGTAACAATGCGGACGCAATCGAACCGCGGTAATAACCGTCTAGACATGGTTGAACTACGGACAACATGAGCCGTATACCTCCTTCCTGGTGGAATGACTGGAACTGATCGGTTGTCGGACCTCCTCCGTCCAATAGGCTCTGCTCATGCATGGTTGTTTACATCTTTGTGCGGGTTTAATAACCTCTCTGAACAGTAAAAGGAACTGTGTCTGTGATACAGTATCCACAGTCAACGTCTGTTTTCAGGAGTTTCGGGAACCGGGGCGATGAAAAACTTTTTTTGATGTTTGTATTTCCTATGTTGACGAACTTTTGATCCGTAGTCATTTATGATAGGCGAAACCGTGTCAAAATTGTACAGACTGTACGGAATCCTAAATTTCTTGTTCAGCGTATGAAGCATTGTGGGGTAGGTTCGGCAACTGTTGTATTGATTTGCAGTCGTAGTATTGATTTGCAGCCATTTAAACGCACTAGTTGCAATTTCATTTTTCTTTTAATTGACACAACCGACTTCGATCCCCAGTGCCATTTTCTATTGGCTATATGTCTGTCTCTGTACTCTCAGGACTGTAGACAAACAGCCGCTGGAAACTGGCACTGGGGGCCAAAACCGGTGGTGGCAATTAAAAGATAAACGTACCAGCTGCGCTTTTGTCTATCTGATTGCGAAGGTGTCCTGAATTTTTTATTTTGAGAAACGAACCACTGATCTGAAATGAGTAATTCAGACTGTACGACTGTTCAGTGAGGGGTGTGTGTGATGCGCATATTTGTAAATTGCTTCCATTCAGCTGACTGATGTGAAACTTCTCGGGAGATTAAAACTGTGTGAAGGACCGAGTCGAACCTGGGACCTTCCTGTTTCGCGGGTATGTGCTGACGTACTAGGATATCTCAACCACGATTCACTATCACTCCTCGCCGAAGAGCTTACTTTTTCGTGTCCAACCCCGGCACACAGTTTTAATCTGGCAGGAAGTTTCAAATCAGCGCACAGTCCGCTCCAGAGTAAAAATTTGCTGGCTGGTGCATCGATGTCTAGGGCGGTGCTACTTTGAAAAACAATACACTATAGTATGTGATGCGCACTCGGAGCAGTTTACCACTGTTTACATTTCATAACTAGTTGTCGGAGATGAAACAGTGTTCGTTAAGGTCGCTAGTAGGTGCGTATTTAATGTATGGCGCAGCAGGATGTAGTGCCTGAAAAAGCGTCATCGTAAATGGAAAAATTCATCGCTGTCAGTATTAATTTATGAAAAGTATGGTCGTTCTAATCATAGAGAACTGGCAAAGTTGTCGGCAAAGATTTGTTCGCACGATAGAATTCGAGGAGATGGTGTCGGATCGTGTGAGAGAATATTCATCGATAAGCACCCATAAACTTGTCTGTCAGATGCACACTTCGATGAATACAGTGTGATGAGTATTGGTAGAGCAGCACTCGACACCTCTATGGCAAGCGGTGTGTGCAAGCAGTGAATTCAGATCGTTTCAGTTCAGTCACTGTCGCTATGAGCTTACGTCGTGGTTGTTCGATGTAACGTCTTTATATCGGTAAAAGAGAGAATATTCGTGTCAGACAATTAGTTCCGCATCTCAAAGTATTCGGATTAGAATGCTCCACCAGACATAACCCTGATTCTAAAGGATAGGGCAATCCGTGTATTCAGCATCAAGGCCTTGTGAAAGGGAGTATGCTGTAATACATAAACCGAGTAGAGCAGCAGAAGTATGCGACAAGAACGTGATGTGCCACCATCTGGTCGGTTCTGCCATGCGGAGCTGAACTGCTGCAAACAGCGTCGAGCGGACGTGACAGTCGTGAGCTGCCACGGCCGCTTCGGCTTGAAGTAAGCTTCCGCTGCCGTAAATGCGGCCGTAAACTCGGCGTACTGCAGTTCGCATTCCATGTTACACTCCTACTTCGCAAAGGAATACGTCAGTCAGTATCCAGCATTGTATCTGAAAGAAAATGCTATGCGTAGCATGCTGTTGTGCATAGCTGTAGATCTTGTAACTAGAGGGAGGACGCTTATTTTCTAATCTCGGGCTAGTCATTATTTTCATTACTTTTCCTACGTAACGCTGAGTAAAAAATAGGAAAATTAATCTTAATGGTCTGTCGCCAGTGACGTCAACGCCTTGGTTGAACATGGCTGAGGCAGAAAATTAGCCGTGCCCTTCTCATAGGAACCAACACAGCGTTCGGCTCTGTTGTTCTGAAGACCTAAATCTTCTTTATCTGCATATACATCTACATTCTCAATTAAATGCCTGGCAGAGGGTTCATTATACCATATTCAAGCTTACCGTTCCACTCTACAACACTTAAATTTTTTAATACGGGCTCCGATTTATGTTACTTTATTACAGTGATTATTTCTTTCTGTGTAGGCAGGCGCCAACAAAATATTTTCGCATTCGGAGGAGAAAACTGATGATGCGGATTTCGTGACGAAAACGCCTTTGTTTTAGTGATTGCCCCTCCCCCCCCCCCCCCCTAACTCGCGTATCCGTGACACTTACTCCCTGCTTCGCGATAATATAAAAATAGCTGCCCTTGTTTGAACGTTTTCGATGTCCTCCGTAAACCCCATCTGATACGAATCCCATAACTCGCAGTAATACTCCAGAAGAGGGCGGACAAGCGTAGTGTAAGTAGTCTCTTTAGTAAATCTGTTGCATTTTTAAGTGTTCTACCAATATATACCAGTCTTTGGTTAGTTTTCCCAGTAATATTATGTATGTGTCTCATCTGTCTCGTTTTATTTGTCTGCCCTTATACATTCAGTAGGGCACTCTCTGACAGATAGTATTTTATGTTCAAACTGGAGGGCAGGAACATACCAACTGATCTGACCTGTGTTTTAGCAGACGAGGAGTCGTTTTACCGTGGGAATTTTTAGTTTCTATGAAGTTCCCGACCAGAACCCTAAATTATTAGGGAGGAGTTTGCTCATAATTTTTTAATCCAACCACAGGTAAGATTGCGTTTACAATTTTGGCAGTTTTAGCGATTAGAGCTAATGTCAAAGATATGAGAGGAGAGAGCCTGATTTTTGATCGGTAAACATTTCTTACGATGTTTTGTAAGATTTACACTTTTAAGCACGTTTCTTATATTTTCCCTTAAAAAAAAGAAAAGAAAAAGTGCTTCCCCACTGAGCACCCTAAATCTAAATCACTCCCCCTCAGCCTCGCCACTCAAACACACGTCAACACAGTATCTCCGCTGTGAAAGGGTCTTCTTTAATGTCCAGCTGGCTACCTGCACCATGAAGAATATGTTCGGAATAATACTCTACATCACGGGTCCCCCAACCAGATACATCCGGATCTCGTGAACTGGACGATGAATGTAAATTAATCTCGCGTGGGAGGTCGAGAGGTTAACTTGCAGGCCGCAAGTGGTCACGTATGCCATAAGCCAACCATTTTTGTTCTAATATGATGAGGCACCAACAAATTACATCAACCTTCCTCTGGCCAGGTTAGGCTCCGTCTCTCTCTCTCTCTCTCTCTCTCTCTCTCGTTGATGTATCGTAGTAGACTTCCTTTTGTTTTCTTGGAAGCTGCTAACG
The DNA here is from genome assembly GCF_021461385.2 of Schistocerca piceifrons. Classification (NCBI taxonomy): domain Eukaryota; kingdom Metazoa; phylum Arthropoda; class Insecta; order Orthoptera; family Acrididae; genus Schistocerca; species Schistocerca piceifrons. Next base: position 309,042,705 of record NC_060139.1, on the reverse strand, counting down.
GATTTACAGAGGATGGTGTCCGTAAATATGTACGGGAGCGCAAATTCTGTCTCTGGCAGAGAAAAATTGTTTATTAGGTGAAAAATGCGCTGTTTGTTCTTAAGTGTTGAAAACAAATGAGCAAAATCTTTAAAAGCCTCCATGAACTGCGGGTAAATTTTCTTTGCCAGTAAACCGTCCAAAATAACTAAACATATGATGATTCGGCATTCCCTTTTATCCGTTTCACTGAATTATCCACATGACTATTTAAAAGACTTATACACAAAACTATTCCGCAGGTCACACGGACACTGAACTTATTGCACAGTATATACAAACATAGCAAAAATATAATTGATACCAACGCCATCTTTGTATTAAACCTAGAATTTCTGATCTTGCTATGTTGTTTGCCACCTTGGAGTTTGTAGGCATTTTTGCACTTATTCATTGCAGAACATTCATGATTACTGAAGAGTAAAATTACAGTTGATCGTCGCCAGAGACATAATTTGTGATGTGGATGGTGATAAGAAAAGTAGTTGCCTAGAGACAACAGAAATGTGAAAAGGGAAGAAACCCTCCTCCAAAATGTGTTGTGAAACTCGACTGCACATTTTTTGGTCGAGTTATAGAGAGGTGAATGTGTTCCAAACTTCAGCCTAATAAATATGGAAAAGACAACACACAACTTAGTAACCACACAAATTATAAAATTAGGTATCGAGCTTAGTGGTAGGATTCGCTGGGCTATGAAATTATAGAGATGCCTTCCTATCTTGTTATTGTGCCACGCGAATCACCGTCGTTACAAAATCCTGTCTCCGTTGTGCGCAGTGAGATTGAGTTACTTTACTTATTCAGTAACAAAATGGACCTACAGTTAAACCTTTGTAAGAAAATAATACGTTATCGTCGTGAAAGATTAATTCTTGCCAATTCTGGGTAATTAGGACGAATCTGCCGGCCCACACCCTCGCAACTCTCAAGAGGTACAATTTATGCACATAACAAAACTCATACATGCATTTCTTACTACTGATGTACATTATTTGTCACCTATTTCAGGCATTAACCAACAGATAGCACTAGATTCAGGACAGAACATGAAAGAAGATCTCTTCAGTAAAAGAAATTGCAAACTGAGCAAGAGCTAAAACCTAAAATAAAGGGGGCGTGATTATTTCACTTTTTTGCGACAGATTGCGAATTTGGCACTCATAAATAATATCCATTGCAGTCAAGGCAGCTAGAATAGCGATTTGTACACTGTTCAGCGTAACACGTTGGTGAATGTCTCGTTAGTTTTGTGCAGTAAAAACTCGATGGTCAGATTTTGTACGAATTATTCGAAAGACGCGTGTGATGTGATGTTTTACCTTTAATTTTTGTAAAATAATGACTGACATTACGGTTGTACAAATGGTGAGTGGATATAAAACGTTATTCATTAGATTTCTCAGATACAGCAAAATTAAACTGACGCTAAATATTACGCCTCTGGTGGACACGTACGTATAATCCTCAGCAACAGCTTCAGTCTTTGCAAAGAGCTCTGCCAGCAACAGTTCAATGACAGTAATGTCTTCTTTTCTCAGCAGTGCCCAATGGTGGTTGGGTTTAAACGAAAAACAAAAACAAATCAGAGGATTAGTTCCCCTCACGTAAGTTCCGCCAAGTCGTCTGCTGGTGGTGGTGGTGGTGGTGGTCGTCGTCGTCGTCGTCGTCGTCTACAGTGTTTGATGCAGCTTTCCGTGCTACTGTCTTGAGCAATTCTCATCATCTACGAGTATCTGCTGCAACCTACATCCGTTTCAGCCTGCTTTCTGTATTTATCTAGGTCTGTCTATAGTTTTACCACCCCCCCTCCCCAAATTCTTCTCTCCAATACTAAATTAATGATTTATTGATGTTTCAGAATGTGTCCCTTACAGCTTGTTCAATGTACAGATTGAAAAACATCGGGAATAGGCTACAACCCTGTCTCACTCTCATGTCAACGATTGCTTCCCTTTCAGGCCCCTCCACTCTTACGATTGTCATTTGTTTTCTGTATGAATTCCAAATAGTCTTTCGCTCCATGTATTTTACCCCTGCCATCTTTAGAATTTGAGAGAGTATTCCAATCAGTATTTTCAAAAGCTTTCTCTAAGTCTACAAATGCTATAAACGTAGGTTTGCCTTTCCTTAACCTATCTTCCATGAGAAGTCGTAGGGTCAGTATTGCCCGGCGTGTTCCTACGAGGGTTGCCCAGAAAGTAATACAACGGATTTTTTTTTTCTCAGCGGGAAACAATGCTACGAATGCGAAACATTACATACGTATTATTTGAAGTCTCCCGAGTGAGTGCACGAAGTTACCGTCACTTCCGATAGACAGCGTAGCCGCAGGATAGTTTCAAAATGGCGTCTGTAGGTGTCACCTGACATGTTGCAGCGAGCTGATGAATTCGCGAGGACAGACGCATTACGACTCGGCATTTTGAGGACGACGTGGAGATGATTTACACAGTGAAGCACTGGCTCCGCCACCAGGACGGGGATTCATACTGACAGAGTATACACGCCTTTGTTTCGCGCTGGAGGAAGGCCATAGAACGGGATGGAGATTACGTGGAAAAATAGGGTATGTAGCTAAAACACCATTCTTTCGTGTGTAATTCTCATTATGTTCAATAAAGAATTGTTGAAGAAACTAATGTGGTGCATTACTTTCTGAGCAACCCTCGTACGATTCTCTGGTATCAAACTGATCCTCTCCGATGTCGGCTTCTACCAGTTTTTCCATTCTTCTTCTGTAAAGAATTGTTAGTATTTTGCAGCTGTGGCCTATTAAACCGATAGTTCGGTGATTTTCACACACGTTTCAGCACCTGTTTCTTCGAAGTTGGAATTATATTATTCTTGACGTCTGAGGGTACTTCGCCCGTCCTTCTTGTGCTGGGGAAGGGAAGCAGGCTTCGGAGAATGGCATGCTGACTCTTTGTCGGAGCACTGATGGCCATGTTGTTGAGCGTCCCACATCCAAAACCATCACCAAACATCCTTGCACACGAGGTGGAGTACTTGTCATCGCTGGCTCTCCCAAAAGTATCAATAGTTCTGATAGGCTGTCATGTACTCCAGGGGCCTTGTATTACTTACGTTACTGTAATCAACAAAACTAGCAAATATTCTGGCGCAGCTTGCCCCGTTTGTGTAATGAACCTGCAATTAACATTGAAGAAGTTCCCTTGCAGATTCGCAGTAATGTTAAAACACTCGTCTTGAATCTGGTCTTTTTCCAGTTTGTAATTAAGGCAATCATGGTTTTATAGGCACGAAAGAAATAAACATGCTCCTACACCCTCTCAGAACAGAGGAGTGGCAGTTACAGAGAAACAAGTGACGCGATGCTACATTTTACTGGCCAGTTAAGGTAACTGCTACATAAACTGAGACTAAAGAAAATACATATCGCAATAGTTCATCTGCCCAGAAACCACAACGCTGTGCTTTTACTTCGCATGTTTCTCGTATCGTGTTCTGCCGCTGTCTCCACTTCTTGCGCCCCTTCTTCCTCCTCTCTTCCTCCAGTCTCGCCGATTTCAGTGTTGTGCGATACAAGTAACTTGGAGAAAAAAAACTGTACGTAAACAATCCAGATGTCTGAGATAACTGAATTTTAAACTGCTAAGAGCCGGCCTATGTGACCGAGCGGTTTCAGGCGCTTCAGCCCGGAAACGCGCTTCTGCTACGGTCGCAGGTTCGAATCCTGCCTCGGGCATGGATGTGTGTGATGTCCTTAGGTTAGTTAGGTTTAAGTAGTTCTAAGTCTAGGGGACTGATGGCCTCAGATGTTAATTCCCATAGTGCTCAGAGCCATTTGAACCATTTTTGAAACTGCTTAGAGTACTCTGTGCTGCATGTTAGCGCTGTTTTGTCATACTGGTTCTAAGAAGCTTCTAGTCTATCGGCGATCCGTTTGATTTTTACCGAGTCATTGCATTTCTAGCATCAGGTTAATTGAATTTGGACAGTCGTATGGACGTCGCCTAACACCAAGAAAAATTCCACAGACGCTCTGTATACACCCTGAGTCAGCTGCCCCCTAGCTGTGGGTTTTATGCAACTCGCCACGTCTTCAAATACCACGTGCAAGATTTTCATATTCTCTCGTTCACTACACGCAAACTGTTAGTCCTACAGAAAAAATGAACGGTATCTTTTTGTAGGAAATTTAATGTAGTCAAAATATACTGGGATACGTTTTCACTCTGCCTCAGTTTTCAAAATATTCAAGAAAAAACGTAAATTATTTAAGAAAATGTACAAAAATGACCTTCAAAGGCGTTTTTCATTAATAACTCGAAAACTGTGGCCTCCAGTAAAAACATATCCCACTACAAAATTAACAACATTAAACTTCCTACAAAAAGGACATGTCTGTTTTTTCTGTAGAATAAATAGTTTGCACGGACCAAACGAGAAAATATGAATATCTCATATGTGGTTTTTGAAGGTGTTGGGGTTGCATAAAACCCATAGGTAGGGGAAGTTTACTCACCCTGTCCACGATCCCATCATCTGCAAAGATGATACGATTCTCCCAGGAAGTCCTATGGTGTGAGGGAATGGTATTCGATTTGTGTTTAAACTTTAGAACAGGAAATATAATTTTCACGCTCCAACGACGGCTTGGCGAAATACGAGTAACTACTGTTAAATACTGCACCTTACTTCAAAGAGGCACAGATAAAGTACACTCTCTTTCAGTAGCCAACAGGTGTCTGCAAACAACGGTCGGAACGTTCTACCAATTGTTCAATTCCTCGACGATAGAAATACGCTCCTTGGTCACGGAGTCGTTAGAGAACCGCTGTCTGTTCCCCGTCGTCGTCGGAAAACTAGATTGCTGCGAATCAGTTCCGCAGTTGGCTGAACGTTGTCTGCGGCCGATGTCGATGGCCTTGCCGGTCAACATCACCCACGTCTGTGCGACCTTGGTCAAATTGTTGCCACCAGTTCACTACGGCTGGATGCGACATTTCATTTGATCCATATACCGCCAGAATTTCACGGTGGATCAGTGTGCATTTTAGACGTTCTGTCCACGAGGATCGTACTGTTTCGTATACTTCAGCTTTGGAGAACCTTTCCAGTAGACGCGCGGTTTCACTCGCACACTGAGATGCACAGTACGGCAGCAGAAATGTGTGTGTAGGAAGCCTGAAACACGTACCCTCTCCTGACAGTGCGACGGACTTGTTACGCAGTGGTGCGGCATGTGTAACTTGGTTTCTGAAATTCCTATAAACCGGTTGGTTATAATTAAAGCGCTGCTACTCACAGGCGTGCAGTGGGGCTGTAATCATCGTATAGCAACGAAACTTGGTAGATATTATAATAAGTTAATGTAGAGCCGATTTACACCGAAAGAAATTAGTTCAAATTTTGGCCACAAGGTGCAAACCACACTGTGGCTGCGAGAAAGACCTATACGAGGGTAATCCCAAAAGTAAGGTCTATTTTTTCGTAAGTACAGAACTCCGTGTGGCAGTTGGTCACACTGTTATGAAGGGTGCTTCTCGCACTGTGTGTAAACGTGCGCACGCCGCGTTGAGGCGCTCAGTCTTGGCTTGGCAGCCGTTGATAATAGAGCTCCCGTTGGATGTTACCGACAAGTGCGAATTGCGCGCAGTTATTTGGTTTTCGAACGCAAAGGGCACTGCGCCGATTGAAATCCATCGTCAGTTGACGGAAGTGTATCGTGAGTCGTGCATTGATGTCAAAAATGTTCGTAAGTGGTGTAGAGAGTTTGCAGCTGGTCGGACCGAAATTCACGACGAACAAAGGAGCGGGAGACCGTCAGTTTCTGAGGAGACAGTGTTGAAGGTTGAGCAAAGCATGCGTGAAGATCGGCGGATCACTCTGGATGGTCTCTGCACGTTGGTTCCTGAGGTTTCCCGAAGCACGGCTCACAGAATTTTAACTGAAACATTGAACTACGGGAAGGTGTGCGCAAGATGGGTGCCACGCATGCTGACTGAGGACCACATGCGGCAACGAGATGATGCTTCCCGCGCATTTCTTCACCGCCTTGCAGCCGAACAGGACAATTTTCTGGACTCAGTTGTCACGGGTGACGAAACCTGAGCATATCACTTTACGCCTGAGACCAAGTAACAATCACGCCAGTGGCGGCATCCTCCTTCGGCAAAGCCGCGGAAATTCAAACACAATCTGCCGGTAAAGTCATGACAACCGTTTTTTTGGGATCAGAAAGGAGTATTGTTGGTCGACTTTATGCAGACTGGGACCACAATTAACGCTGACAGATTCTGAAAAAACTCAAACGGGCACTTCAGAACCGGAGAAGAGGAATGTTGAGCAAGGGCGTACACAATCTCCATGACAACGCTCGCCCACACATCGCTCGGCAAACCGTTGCTCTACTGTAACAGTTTCAGTGGAACATAATGACCCACCCATCCTATAGTCCTGACTTGGCGCCCAGTGACTATCACCTGTTCCCTAAGTTAAAAGAACATTTGGCCGGAAAGCTATTCAGCTCCGACGACGAAGTGAAAGAAGAGGTTCATAACTTTCTGAACAGCATGGCGACGAGCTGGTATGACATGGGCATACAAACACTGCCACAGCGTCTACAAAAATGCATCGACAGAAATGGTGATTATGTCGAAAAATAGCTAAATGTTCAAGCTCTAAACTGATGTAAACCAGTGTAGAAATAAACAGGTCTATGAACTTATAAAAAATAGGAGACCTTACTTTTGGGATTACCCTCATAGAAATGTTTCGTATGTAATGGATTAGGAAGGGGTCGTGGGCACTGAAGATGAAACAAATGAGAAAGGCATAATGTTGTTTAGCAAGAGTAATAGAAGGCAGATTTCAGACTACCTAACAGATCAAAACGAAAATTTCTGTTCCGACACTGACAATGTTGAGTGCTTATGGAAAAAGTTCAAGGCAATCGTAAAATGCGTTTTAGACAGGTATGTGCCGAGTAAAACTGTGAGGGACGGGAAAAACCCACCGTGGTTCAACGACAAAGTTAGGAAACTACTGCGAAAGCAAAGAGAGCTTCACTCAAAGTTTAAACGCAGCCAAAACCTCTCAGACAAACAGAAGCTAAACGATGTCAAAGTTAGCGTAAGGAGGGCTATGCGTGAAGCGTTCAGTGAATTCGAAAGTAAAATTCTATGTACCGACTTGACAGAAAATCCTAGGAAGTTCTGGTCTTACGTTAAATCAGTAAGTGGCTCGAAACAGCATATCCAGACACTCCGGGATGATGATGGCATTGAAAAAGAGGATGACACGCGTAAAGCTGAAATACTAAACACCTTTTTCCAAAGCTGTTTCACAGAGGAAGACCGCACTGCAGTTCCTTCTCCAAATCCTCGCACAAATGAAAAAATGGCTGACATCGAAATAAGTGTCCAAGGAATAGAAAAGCAACTGGAATCACTCGACAGAGGAAAGTCCACTGGACCTGACGGGATACCAATTCGATTCTACACAGAGTACGCTAAAGAACTTCCCCCCCCCCCCCCCCCCTTCTAACAGCCGTGTACCGCAAGTCTCTAGAGGAACGGAAGGTTCCAAATGATTGGAAAAGAGCACAGGTAGTCCCAGTCTTCAAGAAGGGTCGTCGAGCAGATGCGCAAAACTATAGACCTATATCTCTGACGTCGATCTGTTGTAGAATTTTAGAACATGTTTTTTGCTCGCGTATCATGTCGTTTTTGGAAACCCAGAATCTTCTCTGTAGGAATCAACATGGATTCCGGAAACAGCGATCGTGTGAGACCCAACTCGCTTTATTTGTTCATGAGACTCAGAAAATATTAGATACAGGCTCCCAGGTAGATGCTATTTTCCTTGACTTCCGGAAGGCGTTCGATACAGTTCCGCACTGTCGCCTGATAAACAAAGTAAGAGCCTACGGAATATCAGATCAGCTGTGTGGCTGGATTGAAGAGTTTTTAGCAAACAGAACACAGCATGTTGTTATCAATGGGGAGACGTCTACAGACGTTAAAGTAACCTCTGGCGTGCCACAGGGGAGTGTTATGGGACCATTGCTTTTCACAATATATGTAAATGACCTAGTAGTGTCGGAAGTTCCATGCGGCTTTTCGCGGATGATGCTGTAGTATAGAGAGAAGTTGCAGCATTAGAAAATTGTAGCGAAATGCAGGAAGATCTGCAGCGGATAGGCACTTGGTGCAGGGAGTGGCAACTGACCCTTAACATAGACAAATGTAATGTATTGCGAATACATAGAAAGAAGGATCCTTTATTGTATGATTATATGATAGCGGAACAAAAACTGGTAGCAGTTACTTCTGTAAACTATCTGGGAGTATGCGTACGGAACGATTTGAAGTGGAATGATCATATAAAATTAATTGTTGGTAAGGCGGGTACCAGGTTGAGATTCATTGGGAGAGTCCTTAGAAAATGTAGTCCATCAACAAAGGAGATGGCTTACAAAACACTCGTTCGACCTATACTTGAGTATTGCTCATCAGTGTGGGATCCGTACCAGATCGGGTTAACGGAGGAGATAGAGAAGATCCAAAGAAGAGCGGCGCGTTTCGTCACTGGGTTATTTGGTAACCGTGATAGCGTTACGGAGATGTTTAGCAAACTCAAGTGGCAGACTCTGCAAGAGAGGCGCTCTGCATCGCGGTGTAGCTTGCTCGCCAGGTTTCAAGAGGGTGCGTTTCTGGATGAGGTATCGAATATATTGCTTCCCCCTACTTATACCTCCCGAGGAGATCACGAATGTAAAATTAGAGAGATTCGAGCGCGTACGGAGGCTTTGAGACAGTCGTTCTTCCCGCGAACCATACGCGACTGGAACAGAAAAGGGAGGTAATGACCGTGGCACGTAAAGTGCCCTCCGCCACACACCGTTGGGTGGCTTGCGGAGTATAAATGTAGATGTAGATTTTATTCTTAACCGCCGCTTATACAATTTGTTCAGTATGATCACCGGAGACATCAACGAGCTGCTGTACAGCGCCAGATTTGCATCTTGTGGCCGAATTTAGAACTAATTTTTTTCCATCGAAAATGGTTCTTACCAAGTTTTGTTGTCATCCGATAATTACAGCGCACACTAGACCTCCGTGAGTAGCTACACTTTGATTATAGCCCGGTATAAACTAGAATGGTTGGCCGGAGGTTTGAACTCGGCTCCCCCAGTGGCTTAATCATTTCGGAACCGCATGGTAATAATACGAAATTTGAGTCCTGCCGTAAAATAGTGTATTCAGCGAGGACCAGGGGAAGGTAGGCCTCCCCTTTCCCACCAAAGCAGAAAAAATCTCAGCAAACAAAATTCGCATGTTGTCTTGCCAAAGAGACAGATGGTTTGTTCGACATGCGTATTGCAAAACATCGCTAATTCGAGGTAATTCGGACAGAGTAGAGCTAGGATTTGTGGAAACTCGAATTACGCAAAGAATGACAATTGAGAACTTTCATTTAGAAATAAATTCAGAACTTGATATTCACAGTATGACATTAAACAAATTTATTTCATCAGTAATTGTATTACTTTGAGCTTTTTTTCGAAATAATGATCTAGTAGCAGCTCAGATTTTTACTGGCAACTCATACTTACTACATAAACTACTATACAGTTCTTACTACAGCACACATTTAACTTTCGGAAAAAAACTAAACAGTTTCTAGTTTTTGTGAAGAACGTCTGTTTTTACAGCGTAGTTTCGCCGTCTTCGTAGAAGCATGACTTCAGATGTCGCCACAGTCTGTTGTTCCACGCAGCACAGTGCTAATTGTAGTGCCGCTCTTCCATCACTGTGACTCACTTTACTGGCGCTAACATTGTCCTTCTCCTCTTCATCACTAGAATCTCTGTTTCCTGTATATACAGTTTCGGTCACTTCCTGCTGATCGTCTTGGTTCAACCACAGTTGCACTTCGTTGTCGTCTCACTTCCAGAAAGATGTCCAACGAGATCTAACAGCTATTAATTTTCGTTTTCTTCCTGTTGCTCTCTCTCTCTCTCTCTCTCTCTCTCTCTCTCTCTCTCTCTCTCTCTCAGAAAATTTCCCGAGCTGTTTCAACCCAGTAGACAACATCCTTCAGATAGTTTTCAAACTAGCTTCTATTGATTAGGGCTCACTTTCTGTGGAGTATAGAAGTGATCGCAACAACTTAAGCGTGTACCTGTTTTTCAAACACGTTGGAGCGTAGTATTTGGGGGGGGGGGGGGGGGGTTAAAATTGCTTAAATGTCTCCACTACTAAGTTCTTTAGCTTCGAGGTAGCATCCTGTATTGTCTAGGTGGGAGGGTACTGTGAGTGGTAATGTTTTGCTTCTTAAGTTTTTTTTTTTTTCCTCTCTAATACGAATGTGTCGAAATACCACTCCTCTACTGGAGATATCCGTTCTTGCAATTTTAAGCACAAATTTACAACGATTACCTGCTTTCAGCCAATGAGTACAATAAAACTTCGGTAATTCGAGTCCCAGCAATCCGTTTAATCCGAGGTGGATGACGGATGACTACTACGTAATTTGCTAGCGGCTAGGAATGAAGCTTCCGCTCCCGGTTATAAGAAATCAAAAGACAAACACAGCTTGCAGCAGCACCTCTGGAGATTATAAATTGTCGCTTCTGTTAATCAGTAAGACTGGCAGATCAAGTGCATTCAAAAAAATATAGATGTAGTCCTTACCAATTTTATATAAAAAAATCAATGCTAAATAAAAGGTAGTATAATATTATGAGGCTCTGTCTTGTATAATGGGCACTTAAAGCATATACAAATATGCCCAAAGTGGTACTGCAGGCTAAAAAAGGTCTTAACTCTAACATTTTCGAATAAAATGAGTGCCAAAAACTATGTAAAACTAGAAAGACTGCAAATACAGTAAAATATTTCTCACGACATTTTTACTCTTGTATGATACAAATCATAATCCAGGCGTTTTCGATGAATTGCGATCAATGAGCAGTGTTGAGACAGAACGGAAAGCAAACGATTTTGTATTAATCTTATATCGTGCATACTTTCTTACTGTTTATATTCGTCAACGTATTCAAATGTGTCGAAGTATATACACACATCAAAGAAAGTTTTGTATCACAGACACAGTCCCTTTGATTGTTCAGAGATGTCACTAAACACGCACAGAGATGTAAAAAAATCTATGCCTGAATAGCGCGTATTAGACGGAGGGCGTCCTACAGCCGATCAATTCCTGTCATTCCACAAGGAAGGAGGTACACGGCTCGTGTTGTCTGTAGTTCAACCGTGCCTAGATGCACAATACCGTGGTTTGATCGCGTTCGCATTGTTACTTTGTGCCAGGAAGGGCTCCCAAGAAGGGAAGTGTCCAGGCGTCTCGGAGTGAACCAAAGCGATGTTGTTCGGACACGGAGGAGATACAGAGAGACAGTCACTGTCGATGACATGCCTCGCTCAGGCCACCTAGGGGCTACTGCTGCAGTGGATGACCGCTACCTACGTATTATGGCTCGGAGAGCAACGCCACCATGTTGAATAATGCTTTTCGTGCAGCCACAAGACGTCGTTTCACGACTCATACTGAGCGCAATAGGTTGCATGATGCGCAACTTCACTTCCAACGTCCATGGCTAGGTCCATCTTTGCAACCACGACACCATGCAACGCGGTACAGATGGGCCCAACAGCATGCCGAATGGACCGCTCAGGATTGGCATCACTTTCTCTTCACCGATGAGTCTCGCGTATGCCTTCAACCAGACAATCGTCGGAGACGTGTTTGGAGGCAACCTGGTCAGACTGAAAGCCTTAGACACACTGTCCAGCGAGTGCAGCAAGTTGGAGGTTCCCTGCTGTTTTGGGGTGGCATTATGTGGAGCCGACGTACGTCGCTGGTAGTCATGGAAGGCGTTGTAACGGCTGTACGATATGTGAATGCCATCCTTCGACCGATAGTGCAACCATATCGGCACCGTATTGGCGAGGCATTCGTCTTCATGGACGACAATTCCCGCCCCCCATAGTGCATATCTTGTGAATGACTTCCTTCAGGATAACGACATCGCTCGACTATAGTGCTCAGCGTGTTGTTCAGACATGAACCCTATCGAACATGCCTGGGATAGATAGAACAGGGCTGTTTATGGACGACGTGACCCACCAATCACTCTGAGGGATCTACGCCGAATCGCCGTTGAGGAGTGGGACAATCTGGACCAACAGTGCCTTGATGAACCTGTGGGTAGTATACCACGACGAATACAGGCATGCATCAATGCAAGAGGACGTTCTATTGGGTATTAGAGGTACCGTTGTGTACAGCAACCTGGATCACCACCTCTGGTTTCGCTGTTGTGAAACAACACACATCAGAGTGTTGTTTTTAAGAGGAATAGAAAGGGCGGAAATGTTTATGTTGATCTCTATTCGAATTTTCCGGAACTCTCGGAACCGAGGTGATGCAAAACTTTTTTTGATGTGTGTAAATAAACTGCCAAAACTTCACTGGCCTGTAGGATTCGTTTTATATAAGCTGCATACGATGCTGTGGTAGAGAAAAGAAGGGAACCAGCGGGAAATGCTCCTGTTCGAACACGTCAGTGCGAATATGTTTTTATTGAAAACAATGACAGAAAAGTGGCAGCCAGTTGCCTCAATCCTCATTCCGCTTTCGTCAACAAAAATTTTGCCAGGCGAACATATTTGCCCTTTTTTGTGCTGAAAGAGGATAACAGAGACAGTGGAAAAGAGGGGAGACAGTGCCAGTAGCAAAAAAAGAGAGAAGACATTGATGGTGTGAGGGATAAGTGTCAATGAGAATGAGAGAGAGAGAGAGAGAGAGAGAGAGAGAGAGAGAGAGAGAGAGAGAGAGAGAGAGAGATATGGATTAAGGCAACGGCAACAATGGCAGCGAAAGAGAGAGGAGATACTGGTAGTTACTGAGAGACAGTGGTAGTGAAAGAGAACAGGAGCTGTATGGGGATAGGAGCAGTGGGAGGAAAAGACGAGACAATGGAAATGAAACACAGATGAAGGCACACATAGGCTTTGGGGGGGGGGGGGGGGTTGTCTGGAACCTCCTAGACTGACGTACGTTAACACCTAGGTATAGGGGAGGGTGCATTTTGGAACGAAATTGTAAACACATGGGTATAGTGGAAAAGGTTAGTTGACCTCCCCACAGAATTTTTGATTTGCCGACATATGGTGCAGATAGTGGCAGTGCAGAGGAGGACAAAAGGGGGCTGTGTAGAGGAGAGGACACAGTGACAGTGGCACACACTGTAAATCAGTGGGAGAAAACTGATTGTGAGATAGTGGGAGAGAGCACCACCATCTCACTGCCACTGTCTGCGTCTGAGTATGCAGGCTTCACCACAAAGAGAGACTGCATAAAATAATTATAATGTTCTGTGTTAAAAGTGCGCGAATATGCTCGCATGCCAAAATTTTCGGTGAGGATGGTGGAATGAGGACAGAGGCAGCTGGTTCCCCCACTTTCCTGTCAGTGTTTTCAGGAGGAACATATTCGCCCACTTGTGCTACAACAGGAACATTTTTCCGTTGGTTTATACTACGGTGTTAGCCGTTTAACGAGATACTGCTGACGGAATTAGAGCGAATTAACAGTTGTTCATGGTGCAATAAGTTAATCGGAGCACGCGGTAGTAACACACACACACACATCATCGAGCCGCTATTAGCAATATTTCGTTGCATGTTGGATGCAGTGTTACCTAATATTATAGAACATTTGAATATTCGGGAAAATTACATAATTTTCTGATGTCGATAAGAAGCGCCTAAGAAACTGGTATAGGCAAACGTATTCAAATACAGAGATATGTAAACAGGCAGAATAAGGCACTGCGGTCGGCAACGCCTATATAAGACAAGTGTCTGGCGCTGTTGTTGCATCGGTTCCTGCTGCTACAACGGTAGGTTATTGAGATTTAAGTGACTTTGAACTTGTTGTTATAGTCGGCGCACGAGCGATTGGGCAGAGAATCTCCGAGGTAGCGATGAAGTGGGGATTTTCCCGTACGATCATTTCATGGGTGTACCGTGAATATCAGGAATCCGGTAAAACATCGAATCTCCGACATCGCTGCGGCCGGAAGAAAATCCTGCAAGAACGGGACCAACGATGACGGATGAGAATCGTTCAACTCGACGGAAGTGCAAGCCTTCCGCAAATTGCTGCAGATTTCAGTTCTGGGCCATCAGCAGATGTCAGCGTGCGAACCATTAAACGAAACATCATCGATATGGGCTTTCGAAGCCGAAGGCCCACTCGCGTACCGTTGATGACTGCAAGACACAAAGCTTTACGCCTCGCCTGGGCCGTCAACATCGACATTGTGACAGTTGGTGACTGGAAACATGTTACCTGATCGGACGAGTCTCGTTTCAAATTGTATGGAGTGGGTGGCTGGACGTGTACGGGTATGGAGGCAACGTCATGATCCCATGGATCCTGCATGTCAGCAGGTGACTATTAAAGCTGGTGGAGGCTCTGGGCAATTCCAGCAGGACATTGCGACAACCCAAATGTCCAGAATTGCTACAGAGCGGCTAGAGGAACACTCTTCTGAGTTTAAACACTTCCGCTGCCCACCAAACTCCCAAGACACGAACATTATTGAGTATATCTGGGATGCCTTGCAAAGTTCTGTTCAGTAGACATCTCCATCCCCTCATACTCCTACGGATTTATGGAGAGCGCTCCAGGATTCATGGTGTCAATTCCCCCTCCATGCCCCGTCGTTTTGCAGCACTTCTGCGTCCTCGCGGGGGCCCTACATGATATTAGGCAGCTGTAATAGTTCATTTGGCTCTTGATTGTCTTAATTATCAATAATACAGTGTCTGCAAATGCTTTTGCTTCAGCTGTTGTTCTTACCACGGAAACAGTAAACTATTGAATTTGGTTTGTTACTATTCATCACAGAATATCTTCTATGAAATTTGTTGACTTAGTTTCGCGGATTAAGCTAGGTAACATCGTTTTTCTACAAAAGTGGAGAAAGACAGGCTTCCTGATCGCAGAAATGGCACTGAAGTGTCTGCTTCCAGTGAGTAATATTTTTCCGAACACATTTCCTGCCTTCACATTTCGCCCACATTTGTAATCAGACTTAGTCGATTTCGGTACCTACCAATTTAAATAATATTTACAAATATATTTGCAATTTTCATTGAATTCAATTACAATAACTTCAGAGAAAGAAAACAGTAGCACACCTGCGTGATGTGCCCTTGCTAATATCATGCTCTAACTTTTACACTGATGTTGCAGTGAAGTCCTGTCAGCACTTTTATTGCAATATACAGTTTCCTATGACAATATAAAGTTCCCTTCATCCCAGTGCAAGGTCAAAACGACGCATTATTGGACATTGCTTCATTAAGAAAAATGTTTAATTCCATGCCCTCTATTATTGCAGAAAACTAGTAGTAGCTATTATGATATACTTTGTATAATGTGCCATTACAGTCCAAATGATTTGGAATGTAGAAAAAACAAAAATTTGTCACAAACCATGTGTACCGTTTCCTATTGCGGCTTTGAAGGAACTAACACCCTAATCAGATGAATCATGAATGAACGTGCAAAGGGTAAACATGTCGAGAAGGAATACTAGCTATGACGCGTTGTAATGGAGTATAAGACTGAAAAATGGTAATAAATTATTTTGAAAAGTAGTGACGAAGACAATTGTGAGGATCCGAAGACCACCACAGCTAAGGAACTGGAACTGAATGATAGCTCAATCATGACGTCCTCCATAACAAGGGAGACAACTGATATGACTGAAAAACTTACAGGTTCGGCCCCGGATGCTACTCAATAATGAATTATTGTAAAATGTGTGTGCGCTCCCCTTCCCAATGAACCACGGATCTTGCCTTTGGTGGGGAGATTTGCGTGACTCAGCGATACAGATAGCGCAACCACGGCGAAGAGCTATCAGTTGAGAGGCCAGACAAACGTATGGTTCCTGAAGAGGGCCAGTAGCCTTTTCAGTAGTTGCAGGGGCAACAGTCTGGATGATTTGACTGATTTGGCCTTGTAACTTCAACCAAAACGGCCGTGCTGTGCTGGTACACGAACGGCCGAAAGCAATGGGAAACTACAGCCGTAATTTTTCCCGAGGGCATGCAGCTTTAATTTATGTTTAAATAACGATGGAATCCTCTTGGGTAAAATATTCCGGAGGTAAAATAGTCTCCCATTCGGATCTCCGGGTGGGGACTACTACAGGATATCGTTACCAGGAGAAACAAAACTGGCGTTCGAAGCGTCGGAGCGTGGAATGTCAGATCCATTAATCGGGCAGGCAGGGTAGAAAATTTAGAAAGGGAAATGGATAGGTTAAAGTTACATATAGTGGGAATTAGTGATGTTCGGTAGCAGGAGGAACAGGACTCCTAGTCAGGTGAATACATGTTTATAAATACAAAATCAAATACGGGAAATACAGGAATAAGTTTAATAATAAATAAAGAAATAGGACTGTGGATAAGCTGCTATGAATAGCATAGTGAACGCATTATCGTAGACAACATTGGCATGAGACCCATACCCACCATAGTAATAAAAGTTTGTGGCGACTATCTCCGTAGATGGTGAAGATATTGAAGAAATGTATGATGAGACAAAAGAAATCATTCAGATAGTTAAGGGAGACGAAAATTCAATAATCTGAATTCGATATTAGGAAAAGGAAGAGAAGGAAAGATAGGTGAATGAATGTGGACTGGGGGAGAGGGATGAAAGTGGAAGTCGCTTAGTAGAATTTTGCACAGAACATAATTTAATCATTACTGACACTTGGTTTAAGTATCTTGAAAGAAGGTTGTATACGTGGAAGAGGCCTGGAGACACCGGTGGGTTTCAGATTCATTATATAATGGTAAGAGAGAGATTTCGGAACCAGATTCTAAATTGTAAGACTTTTCAGAGGCAGATGTGGACTCTGACCACAATTTATTTGTTGTAAACAGCAGATTAAAACTGAAGAAACTGCAAAAAGGTAGGAATTTAAGGAGATGAGACGTGAAGAAACTGAAGGAACCAGAGGTTGTAGAGTGTTTCAGAGGGAGTATTGGAGAACGATTGACAAGGACAGGGGAAAGGAATACAGTAGAAGAAGAGTGGGTAGCTTTGAGAGATGAAATAGTGAAGGCAGCAGAGGATCAAGTAGATAAAAAGATGAGGGCTAATAGAAATGCTAGAGTAACACAAGAGATACTGAATTCAATTGATGAAAGGAAAAAAAAATGTAAAAAATGAGGTCGGGAAGCACAAAATGGCTAAGCAGGAATGGCTAGAGGACAAATGTAAGGATTTAGAAGCATATATCACTTGGGTAAAGATAGATACCGTCCACAGGAAAATTAGAGACCTTTGGAGAAAAGAACCACCTGTGTGAATATCAAGAGCTCATATGGAAAATCAGACCTAAACAAAGCAGGGAAAGCTGAAAGGTGGAAGGAGCATATAGAGGGTATATACAAGGGAGATAGATTTGAAAGCAGTATTATAGAAAGGGAAGTTGATGAAGATGAGGTGGGAGATACGATACTGTGTGAAGAATGTGAGAGAGCACAAAGACTCCTCATACAAGATAGGTTAAGGAAAGAGAAATCTATGTTTATAGCATTTGCAGGCTTCGAGAAAGCTTTTGACGATGTTGACTGTAATACTGTGCCTCAAATTCTAAAGGTGGCAGAGGTTAAATACAGGAAGCGAAAGGCCACTTGCAATTTGTAAGAAACCAGACGGCAGTAATAAGACTAGAGGACCATGAAAGGGAAACAGTAACATCCCCGATGTTATTCAATATGCATATTGGGCAAGCAGTAAAGGAAACAAAAGAAAAATTGGGAATAGGAATTCAAGTCCAGGGGGAAGAAATAAAAACTTTGACAGAATAAAATTGTCATCGGCAAACCTCAGAGACAGCAAAGGACTTCGCAGAGCAGTTGAACGGAATGGACAGTGTCTCGAACGGAGGAGATAAGATGAACATCAACAAAAGCAAAACGAGGATATGGAATGTAGTCGAATTAAATCAGGTGACACTGAGGCCATTAGATCAGGAAAAGAGACATTTATAGCAGTAGATATGTTTCGTTATTAAGGCAGCAGAATAACCGTTTCTGAAGAAAAGAAATTTATTAACATCGAATTCTGACTTGTCAGGAAGGCTTTTCTGAAAGTATTTGTATGAATTGTGGCCATGTGTAGAAGTGAATAACGGACGATAAACACTTTAGACCAAAAGAGAATAGAAAGTTTTGAAATGTGGTGCTGCAGAAGAATGCTGAAGATTAGATGGGTAGATCACGTAGCTAATGAGGGAGGTACTTAATAGAATTGGGGAGAAGAGAAATTTGTGGCACAACCTGACTAGAAGGAGGGATAGGTTTGTAGGACACATTCTGAGGCATCAAGGGATCATCTATTTAGTACTAGAGAGATGCGTTGGGGGTTAAAATCGCAGAGGGAGACCAGTAGAGGAATACAGTAAGCAGATATACCATAATCTACTTGCATACAACACTGTCAGTGGCAATCTGCGTCACTTTCTTTCGGGAAATGTTTGAATGATAGCATAAAGTCTAGTTGCCTTGCCAAATTATATTCGGTCACCAAGGTTCTCAAATCTTTGATGCCTGGTTGATCTGAGACAACTTTTTAACCCGGGTCAGAGTGCTGTATAACCTTTGTGGTTCAGATGCAGTTATCGGAAGAATGTAATCTATGCGCATAGCTACACATACGTTTGGAAACAAGCTTAAATTTTTAAGCTTTTGCATTTTACTCAAGAGCATTTCCATGAAACACAAACGTTTCGTCTAAAATCTTCACTATTTCATATTTGGTTTTCAATGTAGACACTAGATTGTGAATAATGACAAAAAATACTTTTATCTTGAATAAATCTAATGAATGCACAACAGTTACTTCATTCTTGGTTTCATCATGGAATGACTTCCTCTTCTTAGTGCACACATCTGGAAATTCAGGATCGATATTGATACCACTGAGAACTACTTTAGATCAAGGAGGATGGAGTCCCAATTTTCGGAAGGTATTTTAAGTCATTTAATAAGCTCTCAAAATGTCTTACCTCAACATCAGTGGCAGTAGTTCAAGCTTGTAATAATTTGCTCCTGTAGTCAGTTGGTACCAATAACTGTAGCTAAACGGACGCCATGGTCAAGTACTTGAATGATCTCATATAAATCAAAACACTCCGTTATCAAAGAACGTTACAGCTGAAAAATTTAACTTGGTGAGAGTTTCAACAGCAATGGCAATCTTATCCAAGTGAGCTGCAACTGATATTGTAGAGTCAACCCGAGCACTCGAACGCTTAGCAGACTTAGAATATTAAGAATTTCCAACACACTGTTTCATAATTCCCCATCTACGTGGACTGCTGCTGAACGGGTTGTAAAGAAAGAATCATTCCGAAGAATGTGTGTGCTATATGACAACTGTCAGCTGCGTGTACTCGATAAGGCTATCACACGCGCGCACAGAAAATTTTGCAAGATGATTTCACTGAAGAAAATGTATCTGAGGTCCTTCATGATACCGTCTAATATCCCTGTTAGCAGAGCCGGCCGAGGTGGCCGAGCGGTTCTAGGCGCTACAGTCTGGAACCGCGCGACCGCTACGGTAGCATGTTCGAATCCTGCCTCGAGCATGGATGCGTGTGATGTCCTTAGGTTAGTTAGGTTTAAGTAGTTCTAAGTTCTAGGGGACTGATGACGTTAGAAGTTGAGTCCCATAGTGCTCAGAGCCATTTGAACCTTCTTTTTTTTTAAAAAAACCTTGTTCGTGGCATTCACTGATTGCAATTGTTTCACAAGTGTTGATCGAATTAGGCATCTCTCGTTCTCTGATTACAATCTACGATTCCTGAAACCGATAACTTATTTCATATTTATCAATTTCCTTCTTGAATCAAATATAATGCAAGATGATTGTTATTTCTTCCTGGCAGATTAAAACTGTGTGCCGGACCGAGACTCGAACTCGGGACCTTTGCCTTTCGCGGGCAAGTGCTCTACCAACAGAGCTACCCAAGCACGACTCACGCCCCGTCCTCACAGCTTTACTTCCGCCAGTACCTCCCCTCCTACCTTCCAAACTTTACAGAAGCTCTCCTGCGAACCTTGGTAGAGCACATGCCCGCGAAAGGCAAAGGTCCCGAGTTCGAGTCTTGTTCCGGCACACAGTTTTAATGTGCCAGGAAGTTTCATATCAGCGCACACTCCGCTGCAGAGTGAAAATCTCATTCTGAATGTTCTTTGTTCGATAAGGCTCCTCACATTCTCTCGCTTCCAAGACAGTACTCCTGACATGACGGGCACAACTACAAATAAATTCTTTCTGGGTATCACTTAACGGACAATGCACTTGTAAACGCTTTACAGCTGCTTGTCGGTCTCTTGAACTTGCTAACGTGTTTTGCAAGTACTAGATCATAGTGACCCAAGACCTCGGAAATGTTGCGAGGAAATGCCAATTAATTGGATCTCCAATTTTGGGAGCCGAACCTCTGAAGGCGAAGCGTCTTTGAACAAGAAATAACGTCACATGAAATAACACGAGATTTCCCATGTATTTGGCTGTTCTATGGACGAACAAAAGAACATCATTACCTCGTTACTTCTGATCATCAGCATGGTCAGTGTACCTCTTAATGTCATTTAATTTCTTCACTTTTACGCTTCTTCCAGGGCAGCTGTATTTAGACAGAAATATTTTAGTCCGTGTTTACTCTTGAATGCAAAATATTTTCTGTATACTGGTGCACGTTGGCCGCATAAAATCACTTTGTGATGGAATCAGAAGTACCTTGTCTATGGATGTTGTTGACAAACCTACGAAATTCTAACCGCTGTTGCCATGTGCATTTGTTGGGGAAATGTATTTATATGATTTCCAACAAAATTTAAAGAAGTCACATTATCAACTAAATCACAAGGTTGTTGAATTTCACGATTGGGAAAGAACATATCGTGCACCCAAGATTACACACGAAATAGAATTGTATGCAGTTGGCATGTATGACTCGCAAACCAAAACTGAAGTGGAAAGGAAGAACTAGATTGGTTATGGTGGTGCTGGGTTAATGTTCTTGTATTTATTATATGATACAAAATTTATTTTACAATAGCAGAAAGGTATTTGCGAACTTAGCACCCACGGGGATTCGAACCCTTGAGAGGCTTGGGCCTCCGGGATTTTGCCCCCCTCCCATTCCATCCCGCCCTCTCTCGTCGGGCCTGACAGAGTGTGAAATACCTTTTCAGGAAAATTATTTACAGTTGCAGGTGCTACATGTTGTAGATTTTGAGAACATGATTCCAAATACTTTCCAGTTTCTTGCAGGTTATATACAGTAATGAAGTGTTGCAATCTTCTGCTGATCTGATAATTCCCTGCTTCAGGCACTGTAATAGTTCACATACATAAGGCTTATAATCTGAAATGGGTAAATAATCCTTAATCTCGTATAGATGGATCGAAATTTTTGTGAGACGGAGACGATAGAAATTCGCAGGCACGCTGCATTTCTCTACTCAGAGACCGCACAGGTAGTGTAAAGACGTGTGTTCTAGGAGGAACAATTCGCTATCGGACACTGATTTCTGTTCAAAATCAATTGTATACCCTGGGCTGTCTATAACTCTGAGAATCTGTAAAGGGAATTCAGGAACCCGTCGTATATCTCCTTGCAACGATAAGTGAATAGTATATTTATAGTGACATTTGTACTGGGGCCTCTCGAGTAAAAATTATCTATTTCCATCTACTGCCTGCGAAATGTCTGTTGTACATTTCGTACATGAGACAAATGGGATCTTGATAATAACGAAATAGTACTAAGAAAAATCTGCTGTAAGAACGTTCGAACGGTTGCCTAAGTTGCAGGTGGTACCAGTTAAACGGACCATTACGTGTGTACACGGCTCACACCATACCGAGCACGAATGTCAATGAGCTAATGTGTGACTCACGCTTAACACATCAGGTGGAGCACGAGGGTCGTTACATTATCTGGCAGTTTTACGTTACCTCACTCGGGGGACTCGTACTTACTGTACTGTTGTGACTGAGCGACTAGCACTTGTCGCGAGCGCCATTCTGAGCAACGGTCAGCAGGTGCTACCTGGTGGCGAGTTTTGTTACTATGACAGTAGAACCGGAAAAAGCAATGAGGGGCATTGGTGTTGGGGCACCTGTTATATTGTAGCAGGAAGCGCGGTGGGAGAGCGACGAGGTCTGAGAGCGTGTGTGTATGGCGTGCGGAAAGCGAGGTGGCACGACAAGCTTCGCTGGCGGGACGTGCGGGCGATGAAGCCGGACGCGACCCACAACAGGGCCGATGGCGGTGGCGGCGGCGAGCGGCGCGCGACGCGCCGGCCGCAAAGGGCCCGCCGGCTGACGCGCCGAGCAGGTAGGACGGACTACCCCTAACCTCGCTAACACGGCTGCTCTGGCGCATGGGGCTTGGTCCTACTAAAGTAGACGAGCTACACAAAACGCTTACTTTCTGCATGGCAAAACGCTCCAGGAGACTCTTCATAGTAATCAAGAGGCTTTCGGTGTATTGATTTTCTCTTGTAACACATCCGAATCTTACACGTTCATCTACATTGTGGAAGAGTACAACAGTCCACTGATATTAGTAATTATTTCAACATTAAATAAATGCGAAGAAAGTGCGACTTTCCTCGCATCGTATTCAGTATGTACCACGTATCGTAGTTAGCGCCCGTGTTTCAAAATATTGAAGCATTGTTATGAAAAAAACATTCGGAGCACTTAATTCAATGACAGCTCGTTTTGAAAACGAAACATTCTACCAAAAGAAGCAGCAAATAACGACTCACGCTAACTTCTTTGTGTTGTGCGAAATTTACGCTGCAGTTGAACAAAAATTGCGATGTGCGAGCAGCCTAGGTCTCTCTGGGTCGGTTTCACCACAAGCATTGATACGTATTAAACCAGTACATTTCTCGTTGAAAACGGTACTTGGGTACATGTAAAAGATTCGTAGTTGGAAGTCAGGCACACTAAACACCGGCCCCTTTACGTGCTATCGCTTGTCGAAAAGTTGGGTGTAGTATCTTGAAGCGGTTATGAAGCATTAAAGAGGTTCATATTTTCCGCGGGTCATACACCACAGGCAAACGAAACATCGCTTCGTCTTTTCAGTATTACCTCTGCAGTAAATTGCCAATACCAGCCACGTCGGTGAGACTTTCGTTCAAAGCGATAAGAGAGCATTGTGACTCATTGTGGCGTGCTGAACAGGCGCTGTTCTTCAGAGTATTGTGAATAGTGGGTATTAAGAACCGTCAAGGAAATTTAAATTTGACATACGTACGTCGCGTAGGGCTACCGATTTTAATGCACTTAAAGACGTTATATTTACATGTTTCTTTCACATCTCATTATAGTATATTCCTAAAACGTACTAATCTTGCCTGCATACATGCCATAGAAGTGCTAACACGATAAAATGAGATAAATTAGGGCGATACAGAAGTGTACAGGCTAACTTTCTCCTCGCGCGCTTGCATTACCGAAGGCAAGAAAGTAACAAAGTAACAAGCCCCCCTCCGCTGTACACGTTACGGTGCGAACGAGCGTGTTCTAATCGACTAAACGACCTAAAAGCCTCTGAAAGAAATATGGATTACAAATATGGCTTGTAGGTAATTTGGTAAATTCAATTTCACGTTGATTGGTAAATTAGAAAATGACTGAAACCCATATCTAATTATAGTTTTAACGTTCTACAGTGACAAGTGGATTTGACTTCACAAACCATTCAGCAGTAATTGAAGTTTACCCAAGGAGGAGCAGAAAGAAGCACTTTGCGAACAACAAGAGAAATGAGAGTGAATTAATGGCTAAGTGGAATGACAGGTGTTTGGTATCTCTTGCGGAACTGAACTGAAAACGGAGTATTTTGTGACAGTTCCCTTGTATATCATTGTTGTTAACAAAATGAAATTTTCACTCTGCCGCGGAGTGTGCGCTAATATGAAACTTCCTGGCACATAGAAACTTTTTGCCGGACCGAGTCAGTAACTCACGACCTTTGCCTTTCGTGGGCAAGTGCTCGCTCTCCCGACTGAGCTAACCAAGCTCGACCCACGACCCGCCTTAACAGCTTTACTTCCGCCGGTACCTCATCTCTTACCTTTCAAACTTAGAAAAATTTTCTTGCGGAACTAGCACCCCTGAAAGAAAGGATTATGTGGAGACATGGCTTGGCCGCAGACTGGGGGATGTTATCAGAATGAAATTTTCACTCTGCAGGAGTGCTAGTCCTGCAAGTTTCGCAACAAAACTTCTGTGATGTTTGGAAGATACGAGATGACATACTGGTGGTAGTATAGCTATGAAGGCGGGGTCGTGAGCCGTACGTAGGTAGCCCAGTCGGTGGAGCACCTGCCTACGAAAGAAATACGTCCCAAGCTAGAGTCTCGGTCCGGCATACGGTTGTTACCTGCCGGGTAGGTTCAACATTGTTCTTGATTCGAATAGAGAATAAAAGGCGTAAAACTTCTAATATTACGTGTGATACAATACGGTAATAATACACTGAAGCGCCAAATAAACTGGTATATGGGCAGGCGTATTCAAATACGGATATGTAAACAGGCAGAATACGGCGCTGCGGTCGGCAACGCCTAAATAAAAGTGTCTGACCCAGTTGTTAGACCAATTACTGCTGCTACTATGGCAGGTTATCAAGATTTAAGTGAGTTTGAACGTGGTGTTACGCACGAGCGATGGGACACAGCTTCTCCGAGGTAGCGATGAAATGGGGATTTCCCCGTACGACCATTTCACGAGTGTACCGTGAATATCAGGAATCCGGTAAAATATCAAATCTCAGACATCATTGCGGCTGGAAAAAGATCCTGCAAGAACGTGACCAACGACGACTGAAGAGCATCGTTCAACGTTACAGAAGTGCAACCCTTCCGCAAATTGCTGCAGATTTCAATTCTGGGCCATCAACAAGTCTCAGCATGCGAACCATTCAACAAAACATCATCGATATGGGCTTTCAGAGCCGAAGGTCCACTCGTGTAACCTTGATGACTGCACGACACAAAGCTTTACGCCCCGCCTGGGACCGTCAACACCGACATTGGACTGTTGATGATTGGAAACATGTTGCCTGGTCGGACGAGTCTCGTTTCAAATTGTATCGAGCGGATGGACGTGTACAGGTATGGAGACAACCTCAAGAATCCATGAACTCTGTAATGGCGGGGGGCGTGTGCAATTAGAGTCGCATCTAGACGTATCAGGAGTCCCATATCACCTGCATGCATTCTTGCCCATTGTGCTTTCCGACGGACTTGGGCAATTCCATTAGGACAATGCGACGTCCCACACGTGCAAAATTGCTACAGACTGGCTTGAGGAACACTCTTCTGAGTTCAAACACTTCCGCTGGCCACCAGACTTTCCAGACATGAACATGGGATCCCTCGCAACGAGTTGTTCAGAAGAGATCTCCAACCCTTTGTACTCTTACGGATTTATGGACAGCGCGCGGGGCCCTATATGCTATTAATCAGGTGTACCAGTTTCTTTGGCTCTTCAGTGTAAATCTCTTTGGTATAGTAATGCTTAATTCACAAGCGAGAAATTTAACGCAGAAATACTTTTCAATTTGCTCAACGAGAGCTTTTTTCGAAATAAATTACGGAAATTACTTTAGGGTAAAGGAAAACTTGTGTATTTTGCGGACTGATAAGATTCCGCAAAGTGTAAAGACAAAGATCTGTTTGTGGGAAGAAAAACTGGATAGGTATCTTTTAAAATATCGTGTACTATAAGCGGGTGTAGGATTCTATGTGCTAGTCTAGAAGATAAAACGTGCATGAAGAATCGTACACTTAATTAGTTCGCGTATATGACAGCAAAATTGTGAAATCTTGGCAAAAATGATTTATATAATATAAATCAGAGACCTGTAGCAAACGTTTACTCGTATTTACGATGTGTAGGTCGTGTTGGGTCTCGTAATGCGTCTTGCGAGTCGTCGCCCGACTGTATCGTCCAACGGTGACGGCGGCGCTCGTATCTTTCATTGACAGGTCAATATTATCTCGGCAGGTCGTGTCACGGTAGAAAATGCGAGAAGTCAGAATACTTCCAAGCTCTTCTCTCACTCGCCTCGCACGCGTTATTTTACGTATCGTAAAAAGGCTGTTACCTCTAGCAGGCCCTGTTTACATAGCAGGCACATGTATCGCCACACGCACATAATCCACTGTTTGTTAGATGACTAATGCTTCACGTATTGTTTGATTGATAAACAGAAGGCGACGCACATAGTACGCAGTTATAACACAACGATATGCCGCTTACTAACGAAACATGCACACACTTTACGAGAGCATAATAAGTGTTAGAGTAGCTGCAAGTTGACCTAACGGATTTGCTAACTTCATTCTTACTGCATGTGTGACTTTCAGTAGGCTCACCGCAATTTGGTAGACACGTGAGATTTTGCTCTCTCTTTTCCAACTGAGATTAATGTTGTTGTGACAGCTGGTTAAATCTTTCTCTTTACCATTTTTTAAAAACAGTGTAGATGTTCATTCCATGAACTAACCTTGAAGATAAGCAAAGAAGGTACTGGTACAGTTAATTATTTCATAGCTGACTGTATGACACAGAAGCAAAGAAGGTACTGGTACAGTTAATTATTTCATAGCTGACGGTATGACACAGACTTAAAATCTCCTCAGTATTTTTATTGTTTTGTATCTTGCTAAGGGCAGCTAAGTTCTTGAGTCAACAGTTTGGTAAGTCTTGTTAACTTAGTGTAATCTAACGTTTGATCATACAACCAGAGCACAAAGGTGGCAGCATCCGACACTTACTCGAATGTGCATCTCCAGCTATTAGGCCTATTTTCAGTACTAAATAAGTCTTTCTCTAGGGGAAAGTCATAAAAGATTTCTTTTTGCATGGTCGTATCCGTGTATTGTTGCACAAAATGAGATCGACGTAAAGTCGAGACACCGAGAGTCGGAAGGAACTAGGAAAAGTTCTCGGTCAATTTATTCAGGTGAAAATCGCAAGTCATTTCTCTGTTTTGCTTGCAGCTATCGCTTTCTGTTGAACCGTTTGTCTGTTGACTATAAGTCAAAGTGGAAAAAGAGAGGTAAGCATCGCTATATTGTTTGGCATTTCCAAGAGCAGGAATTGTGATTCCAGCTTACTTGTGGCGTTTTACAAAACAACCAGAGCTAAAAGTCCTAAATTTTTGCTCTTGCCATCGTTGCTAAGTACATTAGCTTTAAAATCGTCGACAGCAGACGCAGAAGACATCACTGACGTAAATAACTGACCTAAATTAATAATGTCGACAGGACAAAAACGAGGAGACTTCGATATCTGCATATTGCACTGGTGTATTTCTTGACAGAGAAAGTGCCCCATGATGACCAGTCTTAAAAAAAAAACCGACTAATTCTTGCTAGGTGCCCCCAGTGACAACGCCAAATTTGTTGGAGCAATGCCCGCCACACTGACTAGGTCCGTGGCCACAGTTTCGTACCAATGACTGTTGAATGACACTGATACGCTACTTAACACGCTTGTGTATTGGAGCCGCGTGACGCACAAGCAGGTGTAAGCTTATGTACTTAACGCCAACATTCCGGCAGTTTGTTCGTAAAGTGTCATATGTGCACGTGACTGACGAGTTCTTGTGGAGTGATTGTGCTACTGTTACTGTTGCTGTTGTGCAGGAGATGGTGGTGATGGGGTTGGAGATGGTGATCGAGCGGACCGGTGTTGGTCGATAGGCTACTCTTCTCGAATAACATCAAAACCAACGGACGACTATCAATCGCCGGCCGGAGTGGCTGAGCGGTTCTAGGCGCTACAGTCTGGAACCGCGTGACCGCTACGGTCGCAGGTTCGAATCCTGCCTCGGGCATGGATGTGTGTGATGTCCTTAGGTTAGTTAGGTTTAAGTAGTTCTAAGTTCTAGGGGACTGATGACCTCAGAAGTTAAGTCTCATAGTGCTCAGAGCCATTTGAACCATTTTTGACTATCAATCATATGCTCTCACTCCATTGGTGTCGTAGGAGTGTTTCGAAATTTAGTCCAGGACATTCGACAGCAGAAAGTTTCTTCTTCTTGATTGTCGCGTCCTCCACGGATCCTGAGAGGGCTACTCGCAGTAGTCCTTCCTGTTCCATCCTAATTAGATGCCCAGCCCACACTATTCCTTCCTTCATTCTTCGGCCAGTATCAGTTTGTGAGTGTAGATCAGCCAGCCATAATTTTTTAATGACCTCCATTCCTGAAACTGGCGGGGTCCCTCCTTGGGTCAAATACTTTCCTTTAATATCTTTCTCTCGAAGACTAAAAGTTTTGCCGCGCGGAGTGGCCGCGCGGTTTGAGGCGCCATGTCATTGCGCGGCCCTTCCCGCCAGAGGTGTGTGTGTGTGTGTGTGTGTGTGTGTGTGTGTGTGTGTGCGTGTGCGTGCGCTTTTGTTGTTGTTAGCATAAGTTAGTTTAAGTAGTGTGTAAGTCTAGGGACCGATCACCTCAGCAGTCAGCAGTTTAGTCCCCTAGGAATACACACACACACACACACACACACACACACACACACACAAAAAAGTAGTTTTTGTTCGTCAGGTTTTCTTAATGTAAATGTTTCAGACCCATATAGAGCTACCGGGAGAATTATACTCTGGTGTAGTCTGATTTTAAAACTTCTCGAAACTGTCGGCTTCACAGAATGTCCTGTTAGCAAAAATTTGCTGTTTGCCGCTGCGGTCGTTGTCATAATCTCAATTTCCATTCTTTTATGCTCCTAAAAATACTCAGACATTTAAATGTGTGTATTCTTTTAAAAGCGACTTCGTCAGCTATTAGATGGTATACCATCATTAAGTGCCTTTCTCACGACCATATACGTTATTGCCTCCTCGATAATTCGTAATCCTGCTTTCCTTGCAATATTTCACTAAGAACTTGTCATGTGCTCAGAGTCCTCTTTATCACTATTTATTAGATCATCTCCCATATATACTAGGCGACTTTTTGTGTTGTTAACCTGTCTTATTCCACTGCGTTTAATTTTTGTGTACTCTATCTTTTCTGGTATTAAAATATATGGTTGATGGAGATAATGCGTCTCCTTGTCTAAGAACAATTTTGACTACAAAATGCTCTGTCACTCCTGTAATAATATTTACACTAAAATAGGTTTTGTCTAAACGTGTCTGTACTAGATAGACTGACGACTGACTTTCGTGGAAACTGATATTCCTTAAAAACATTGGTGATTGTGCTCCGCTCCTCCCCGCCCCTCCTCCCCCCCCCCCCATATATGTTGTCATAAGCTATTTTGAAGACAACTAAAACCATGTGAATATCAACGTTTTTGTTACCAACCTTTCTATGTTGCCTGTCTGTTAGTAACAAGATAACCTGAAGTTCATCTTTTCTTCCTGAAACCGCATTGATAGTCGCGTATAATTCACACGTACCGTTCTTTCTTAGTATAGGACAGATTACTGTCATTTTCCAGTCGTTGGGCAATGTTTAGTATTCCCAAACATTCCGTAACTGTTTCATAATCGTTTTAACGAATAGCGACCTCCATTCTTCATTGGCTCTCCTGCAATTTGATCTCCGCCAAAAGTCTTATTGTTTTTAAGATTTGTGATTTGCCGTATTTCTTCTTCGTTGGGGGGTATCTACTTTGCTATCTACAAAGCCTGGTACCTCACACGGAAGAGACAATCCTCCAATGTGTGGTGCTTGCGGCACACAGATCACTATGCGCCAGATTTTATTAGTCTGTCTTATATTCCGGCCAGAGGGCAACGGAAGATTTACCGACAGATGTGCCATCTATTTTGAGTAACGTTCAGACGAATGGGGTGAGAGTTTTAAGGTTTTGTGATTTGTTCCAGTTTCCTCATATTTTAGGGAGATTATCTGAGTGTGTTGACAGAGTGACTGGGTCACCCATGTATTTTGTAAGTGGTCAGCCTGTCACATTTTCATGTGCCTTTCTTTACGTTCTTCTGTCATTTTGCTTCTGCTTAATCCCAGGTGTAGCATCTTTCCCCGTTGTCTTAATGCATGCGAGAGTGATTGTATGGGTCAACGCAAGTGAGGTGGGGCTTTGTGCATGAGTGTCATTTTATAGGTCTTCTCCTCATTGCGTGACAACAATTTTAGTATTATCGACATTCGTTTCTCCTAATGTGTGTAAGGGCGCTGGTAAGCTTGCCGTTGAGTTCTGGTAAGCCATTCATTCTCTCTCTCTCTCTCTCTCTCTCTCTCTCTCTCTCTCTCTCTCTCTCTCGTTTTTCTTTCGTATATTTCTGTGTTACTTTCTTTACTTTTTGGTACATTTGTCTTTTCCTGTGGCGGATAAGCGCTCTTCTGCTTCTTCTACTAGCTCTTTTTAATATTTCTCCTGTCCTAGTAAGTTGCCGTTTTCTACCTTATTCTGATAAACTTGTCTCGTAACTCCTGATCCCTCATATTTTCTAATCACCTCTTCCTAACTACCCCCCTCTCTCTCTCTCTCTCTCTCTCTCTCTTCTGTTTTTAGATGGCACGCTTGATTTGAGTCACACCTCATCTAACCTCTTCAGTTTGCCTAAAATTTCAGAGGTTACACCGTTTACTGTTTCCGTAATTCGAGACCAGTCGTGGTTGATACTAGTCTCCCACCATTTCTTCACATTTAGTTAGGTTGTCTGCTAGTGTTGACTCGTAATTCTATTAATCTCTCTTTTGAGACTAGTTGTATCATAATATTTAGTCTGTCTGTTCTCTATGCAGTTACTTTATTTTGATGTTCAGAACTTTAGACTACAAAGCTGTAACCTTTATTCAGCTCTGTTTTCCAGCAAGTTATTGCCCATCCGTATAGTCGCAACGTTTGGTATCCAACTTACGTTTGTTTTACATTCTGTTCGGCGTGTAAATTGGACATTATACACACTATTGCAAGACCTAACACTTATCGACCAATTCACGCGTGACGTGAGAGTACATAACTGTGGAGAAATTGTGTGTATTACGTCCAGCCTTGTCGTCAGATATTCTCTCTCCATGCTCATCGTCAAGTATGGGGTGTACAGGAAACCTGCTTTCTTGGATCGCTAGACAACATTCAACCAATTCGTATTAATGAGTTTTGTTACAAAAAGTAAATGACAATACTTTAATTTGACACTACTTTAATTTGACACTACTTTGACACTACTTTAATTTGACAGCACTTTAATTTGACAGCACTTTAATTTGACAGCACTTTAATTTGACAGCACTTTAATTTGACAGCACTTTAATTTGACAGCACGTTAATTTGACAGCACGTTAATTTGACAGCACGTTAATTTGACAGCACGTTAATTTGACAGCACGTTAATTTGACAGCACGTTAATTTGACAGCACGTTAATTTGACAGCACGTTAATTTGACAGCACGTTAATTTGACAGCACGTTAATTTGACAGCACGTTAATTTGACAGCACGTTAATTTG
The DNA here is from genome assembly GCF_021461385.2 of Schistocerca piceifrons. Lineage (NCBI taxonomy): Eukaryota > Metazoa > Arthropoda > Insecta > Orthoptera > Acrididae > Schistocerca > Schistocerca piceifrons. Next base: position 309,011,108 of record NC_060139.1, on the reverse strand, counting down.
ACAGCACGTTAATTTGACAGCACGTTAATTTGACAGCACGTTAATTTGACAGCACGTTAATTTGACAGCACGTTAATTTGACAGCACGTTAATTTGACAGCACGTTAATTTGACAGCACGTTAATTTGACAGCACGTTAATTTGACAGCACGTTAATTTGACAGCACGTTAATTTGACAGCACGTTAATTTGACAGCACGTTAATTTGACAGCACGTTAATTTGACAGCACGTTAATTTGACAGCACGTTAATTTGACAGCACGTTAATTTGACAGCACGTTAATTTGACAGCACGTTAATTTGACAATTACACAGATGTGTCGCAGGCAAAGGGCGACATACAAAATAATGAATCTTCTTCAGTATAAACAATTCCTAGTCTGAGCTACATATGTGCAGGCAAAGTAACAGGCGTTGCTGCTTGTATCCAAATCGCTAGCCTGGAAGGTGCTATTCAACTGGGGCGTCGCCACTTTTTTCCCCACAAAAACAGTAACAGAAATGGCTACAATGAAATGACATAAATAAGGTGACAGATAATTGCAGTCATAAATCACAGCATTCAAAGAATGAGTCTTTAGCAGTAGCACAACTTAGCACCTTCACTGTCACCTTCAACTGGTGGCAGTGCAGCATGCACATTTTCTTCTTCTGCAGCCTGAGGTTCCTCATCATTATTTCCCAGACCCAAGATTAATCATTCAGTAAATCCTTGATGTGTGTTCCTTCCAGGGTAAATTACATGGACAGAAGAGAAGTCCCGAACAGCGACATCGCAAAATACTTCACTGCCTTGTTATTTTTGTCAGTTCCAGCCTTCTAAACACATCCATAGGGAGTTCAAGATCTTCCTTTATATCAGACACCAGATGTTTGTCGCCATATTCTTGTATCTGCTGTACTACTGATTTATTGTTCATGTGTGACTTGCTGGTAAGGTTAGGGTCGGGAACGTGACCCAACCCATTCCCTCTCTACTAGAGATCCAGTTCCTAACCTATACCCATTCTGTTGAAGACAATTCGGAGCATGTTACCATATTTCTTATTGTGATTCTGATATTTAAGTATTTTCTTGAATTCATTTTCCATATACATCTTGTATTCAATCTGTTCATCGTTCCCAATATTGTTAAAACATAACTTGTATCGGTCGCGGCGCCTATAACCTCTTCCCATAGGGGCCGCTGTTGTCGCGTTGTCGTCCTGGAGAGGGGTTACAGCCATCTCTTCTCCATCGTTACCGACGGGCGTGCCGGCGTTTAACTTTACGCCGTGTTAGTGTGTAATGCAATTTGAATAACTACTGTAGCACTTCCGTCGTCATACTTACTCAACTTTTTTTTTCTCGAAGTTCAAACACTGTGTGAGAATAAGCCGTGTAGGATGGACTTCGAGTATTCACACATTTAACTATTCCTCAGAGTATTCACTCATTTAAGTATTCCACACACTATTCGTCCTTTGAATTCTAGAGTTGAAACAGGGAACGCTACCATCAGTACCTTTTTTCCATTTTAATTTTGACGTTTCAAAGTGTATTTGACTGTGAATCATCGCCTCGAGCTACTGAATTTAACATTTCCTTTGAAACGGACACACGTTGAGTCAACGGATTAAGATACTGAAAAACTTCTCTGGTCGATGAAAGTTTGTTCTGGCAACAACAACAGCTAGCGAAGGAAATGTTTCGTGGTTGGAGGTGGTTAAAGAGGACGTGAATTTTACCTGAATGGTCATTCGGATGTGATCTTGGAATGTGGTCTGTAGTGGTCACAAAATTCTTACACGAGAGGCTTCATTCAAGAAAAATATGCACACTCTGGATTCTATAGTGTCAACACGGGAAAATAATAATCGACGTTTCGAATTGTCAGCAGATAGATGCTTGACAGTTTATTAAATTTCTTCTGTTTTTACTGCTGCGGCATCGTATAAAATACTGCTATAACCTACGTGTTTAGGCCTTGTTACAGCGGCCTTCTTCAGTGTTTCCCCCGGCGTGTGCAAATTACGTCGCTACCGGTTTCATAAGACTACAGACCAGTGACCTCAGTGAAACTGACGTAGGTCGTGGAAGTTTTACATGCTTGTTTTTTTCCCTGTCATGTTAAATATTTGGCATCTGAAAAATTAATGTACCAGTTTCATCTAGAGATTAAACTGCAGGCGGTCATATCGCCATAATCACACCTGAGTAAGTCAGTTCAATAACCACAGATTGATAAACTGAATACGTGTTTTGAAGGTTAAACCCAACTACGACCCTGCGTAAGTTAATGTTCCGCAATAACACAGATGTCCACAGACGAGCTTAAAACGTTTTTCGTGGAATCAGGATATCTATAGGCCATATTTTGCATCGTATAATCTGTTTCTTCTCACAAAAGCGAAAGAAACCACCAGCACACATTGGTTTGCTCCCTAGAAGCTACTGCACCTGTCCAAATTGGTTTTGAGTACCCTTCGCGAAGCCTGAGGTGAGGTGGTTTGCTTCAGAGGGTGCCATGGAAAGTGCAGCTTGAAGAAAGCACTGTGTCAGGTAATAGAGAAATTTCACTGTAGCCTCAAATCCGTCAATATGGCTCTCGTACAAGATCTGCCGGCACTGATTCTTCACTGTTCTCTAGCAGTTGGTACCAAAATAGCAGCGTGGCAGGTTGTACTGCTAGAGAACACAGAGCACCTCCTTTATTCGATACACGGTGTGTATAAGCTCCTAATGGTCCACAGGAGAAAGATATTGAGCCACTCACTGCGCCTTGTGTGTGATAAAAGTTTGATTACCTAAACGATTGCTTCACGTTGGTTGTTGCTGCGGTGCTCAGTCCGAAGACTGGTTTGATACAGCTGTTCACGCTAATATATCCTGTGCAAACATCTCCATCTATGCGCAACTATTGTATCCTATATCCATTTGATCCTGCCAGTCGTAGTCAAGCCTTGGTCTTCACAATTTGTAACCCCTAACTTGCATCCCTTACCAAACTGACCACACCTTGACTCCTCAAGATGTGACCTACGAGTCGAACATTGCTTTTATTAAAGTAATGCCGTAAATTACATTTCTCCCCAGTTCGATTCAGTACCCAATTAGTTATCCGATTTACCCACCAAATCTTTGGCAAATCTTTGGCGTTCTTCTGTAGTCACACATTTCAGAACCTTTCTTTCTGTTCTTGTCTGAACTACTTACCGTCCACGTTTCACTTCCACACAAGGCTACACTCTGAACAAGTACTTACAGGAAAGACACCCAACAGTTGAATTTATGTTCGATTTTAAGAAATTTCACTTCTTCAGAAATGCTTTTCTTGCCATTGTCGGTCTGCATCTGCATTTTGAATCCCTTCTACTCGGTGATCGTCAGTTACTTTGCTGCTCAATTAGTAAAATTCTTGTACTATTTTGATTGCCTCATTTACTAATAAAATTCCCTCAGCATCGCCTGATTTAATTCGATTACTCACCATTATCCTTAAAGTTGTAGACAACTTTTCGCTTCTTGTATTCATCCCTGCTCTCCCCCCTCCCCCCAGAATTTCAAGGGTGTACTCCAGTGAATATTCCTTAAAGCTATATGACAATGCAGTATTGCTCGATGAATTTCATAATCAAGCCAAGAAGTTTAAAAAAATTCTCAGTAGCTTTGTCCAATTCTCCATATGTTACAAACGTTTGCTGCCTTTCTTTAACCTATCTTCTGAAGGTCAGTATTGCCTCGCTTGTTCCCACGTTTTTCAGGACACCAAGCTGGTGTTCCCCGAATCTGGCTTCTACCAGTTTTTCCCTTCTTCTGCAAATAATTTGTGTCAGTCTTTTGCAAGTATGACTTATCAAATTAATATTTGGGTAATGTTCACACCTGTTTCCGTGACGAAACTGTTCCACATGATGTGCAGGATAGGCAGCCGGACGAAATACCCTCAGAGTTCAAACTGATGTAATAATTTCGTATTACATCAGTTTGAACTCTTGACGGTATTTCGTCTTTCAGTGTATCTTGCACATTACGTGGAACAGTTTTGTCACGTCCGGCTCTCCCTCGGATCTCAATACTACTTAGGGAATACTGCATAATACAGCAGCCTTGTTTCGCCTTAGCTCTTTCAGTGCTGTGTCAAATCCTTTTTGCACCACCACATCTCTCATTTTCTTGTTCTTCCTCTCCTCTCCTCTTTCCATATTATCATCAAGTTAATTTCTAGTGGATTAGCCTGTACATTTTTGTACTATACATATTTTTTCCCAGTGCAATATATCTGGTTACATGTTTTTCCCTGTGCAATATATCTGAGGCGGTGGTGGTGTCGTCATCTCACCGAAGATACAAATGTATTACCGAAGTTGAGGATGGGCAAAGGACAGAAACGCTACAGAAAAATAATTGGCTAGTTGCTATATTTCTTCCAATAATCCGATCAGCAGTCACGGAGCTCAACCGCTATAAATTAACGGGGCATTGTGCGACTAATTAATTTTCCATGCAGTGTTACTTAGTTTTCATTCTCAGAAGTCTACATTGACGTGTCTTCATTTTGACCACGAGTGTGCTCAATTTCGCAGTCCGATAGTCTCTTGTGCAGCTGTTCAACTTTTTTCACTTTTCCTCACTCCCGTTTCAGTTAACAGTCTGTCGAAATTAGAATCATGTGTAGTTGCTAATAAATGAAAGTAGTCGTGGCGCAGTACTAATTTTTTGAATTTGTGGATAGTGCAGGGGCGTGAGTCGAGATGATATTCAGCCTTTCGCGGTCAACGAATGACTTCTGACTCACTGTATTGTTTCTAGCTTATCTTACGCAGTCTTTTTCTAACTTGTGTTTCTATCTGTGGATTAGCCAAATTGTCAGAGAATAATCCCACTTACATAAATTACCTTCCTGTGGTAGACAATTATTGTTCCCGGACAAACCTTCCACGACGGAATTTCAGACAGAACTGAGGCCACATTCCCAGCAGCAGTTAGCTAGATGTACGTGACACGGTATTAGTTCTGTACATTGACTACCGTAACTGGCAGAACGGGCCAGCTACATAACCTGATATCTTGAGTGAATTGAAAACAAATAGAACGACAGGTTCAAATGGAGTAGCAATTCGGTTTCACTAAGAGTACTCTTTGGCACTGCCCCATTAAGGTTCGCCTAGCGGAAAAGACTCCAGCAACTATAAAGAATAAATAAATAAAATTTCGGGTGATTACCTTATATAAGAAGGGTAAAAGAACAGACCCGCAAAATTAGACCAATATTCTTAACGTCGGTATGTCCCAGAATTCATGAGAATCTTCTTACATAATAAATTTCCTTGAGAGAGGAGAGCTTTCATCCACATATGAACATATCATTCTAGGAAAGTGTAGGTCATCTATAAAGGAGACTATAGAGACCCTTTCTTGAGTACTGCACGAGTGTTTGGTACCCTCACCATGCGTCGGATTTGAGAAAGAAATCGAAGCAATTCAGAGGTGATGCTAGATTTGTTACAGGTATGTTCGATCAACTTTATTGAAATTTGCAAGAGTGATGAGAGTTTTTATAAATAACGGGAGGAATATTGCTAACATCATGCAGTGCCGTATCATATTTGTTGCTATGTAAAAACAAAGAGTAAACACAACTAACAATAACGTGAACAATAGACCCCTGTGCGTGTATGTTGAGTACTTTAGGCGGAAACAGGTACGTTTTTGAAGAGGATAACTGTAAAATGATAGATATAAGAATCTGCACTATTCTCAACCGTTTCAGAGATACAGCCAGTGAACGCATGATAACTGTCAGAAATGAAATCATGATAGCGCAACACCGAACTAAAGATTCGACCTTTTTCTGGAATTCCATTCACAACTTGCGACGTAAAAAAAATAAACAAAATGCACTCTCCCACTGCAACGCATTTTATTCTTCGCGTAGTGTTGTTACACTTCGTTTTGAATAACGATGAATTAAGTACGTGGAAGTACTTTCCGAATGAGAACCGAAATAACTATTTGCTTTTGTTTAACACAAGTTAGTGTGATGTCCTCTCGACGAAATTTCATATGATGTGTGGTACGCTGAGAATAACGTAAGAGAAGAACCGGGAGATCATAATAATGAAAAACAGGTTACAGCAATTACTGTGCGTGCCTGAGTCTAGGATAGCCAAAACAGTTTGGCTGTACAAACCGGTAAATCGACGAAGACTGGATGCCACCGGGAAAGTTGGCCTTACTGCCAAAATTCTTTAATCCGGTGCTAATAATTTCCTACTTTCGTGATTTATGTGACTTGGGTACCTGTCTGTACAGTTTCCTGTAAAACATCAATGGTATATTCTGAGGTAGACTGCAACCCACGTACCGTATCTTCTTTGCCAGAAGGTTAGCCACGTCATGTGTTTGGTTGACCAACTGAAAACTACCAGTTTAAGTGTAAACAATTCTTAGGAGGTCCTCAGAACACGTTGGCTACAGTTCCCATGAACAACTGTTTTAATTACTTTTCATTTACTGTTGTGAATATTAGATTCTATTTTAATGACAACGTCTCGGTGTGTTGCAGTCGTGAAGATGCTGTCGGTGATGGAGCAGGCAGGTGACCCGGTGCAGGAGTTCCTGACGTCCGGGCGCACTGGGCGGCGTAACGCGCTGCCAGACATTCTGGGCGAGCATGCGGCCACCACCACTGCAGACCTTTCACACTGCTTGCAGAAGCTCACGACGGCTGATCTTGATGGGAGACACCCCTCAACTTCTGGTAACAACCCCTATCCCCCTCCCCCCAAAACACACACACACACACACACACACACACACACACACACACACTTATGAGGCAAGATTGGAAAGTAACTCACAATAATTTTGTTACCAAAAAGTTTAGTAGATAACAAAACAAAAAAATCACATATTAACTTACATCCTTTACCTATATTTCTTCATGGTTAACAGTGTTCACAACATATTTCTTCCACCGTGGTACCAGTTTCAACATGCCCTGTTCGTAGAAGTCCGTTAGCGTGGTGTATAGTCATGGGACAAAACAGATGTAAGTCCAACAGTGCAAAGTCTGGCCAACGTGGGGGCAAGCATTGTCATGAACAAGTTTGACACCGTCAGCATTAATGCTGTGGCGTTTGTCACGCAGGACGTAACAAAATTTAACCTAAGTTTTAATCTAGCCTGCAGCATTTACAATGGTCCTGTGCACAGCAGAGTTCACCAATAACACACAGCGCGTATCCCAGAATGCTGACACAAGCAGTTTTCTAGAAGACTGAGTCTCTTTGAATTTTTTTCGTACTGGGGAACCATCATGTTTCCACTCTATAGAGGCCTGCTTGGTTTGAAACATGTAGTGGTATGCTCACAACTCGTCCCTAGTGACGATTCCTTTTAGAAACTCATGTCCTGCAACATGATAGGTTAAGTGACCCAAGCTTATCATTCGCTGGCCCTTTTGGTTGCTTGTCAGATTTGTAGGCACACAGCGAGCACTAACTTTACAAAATGTCAGCATGTCATGAACAGTATGGTTCAGTAGGAAATGTTGAACTGCTGCAGTAAGATTCGCAGTTGCATCGCCGGTCATTCAAAATGGCTGCCTCAATGGGTCCAACATTCTTCAGGGCTGCGGCTATTCCTGGCCACCCAGACTGTGGCAAGTCACAAAGGTTCACATGGCCCTCTAGGAACAATGAACACCACCTGGAGACTTTGCTACAGACAATACAGTCGTCCCAATACATGTCACGTGTTTCCCTCTGAATTTCACTTGGTTTACGCCCTTATATCGGACTAAACTTTGCTGCTCTTCACAAGTTAACAGTACCATGGACGCCATATTTATTTCGTAGTTCAAGCTTCTCTCTCTAGAGCTGCACATGAAAATGAAATGCCCTCTGTAGTGCCAACTTCAAACTATATTGTTGAGAAATTTCAACATTCCAGCTGCAGTACCAAGGAAGAAAAAATTATTGTGTGTTACTTTCTGATTCTTCCTCATCAATGCCTTTGAAGGTATCTACTGTGATGCACCAAAAATATTTATGCTAGACCAGTACAGATATACCTTGGGTCATCATTTTGTGCAATAAAAAAGATACAGCATGAGACCAATAACTGAACTAATAAATCAGCTGGGTTCTGTCTTCAAGTTTGGAATCTACTTTGGAGCAAATGAGTCCCCATAAAATTGAAACAGATCATCCTCCTCCTCCTCCTCATCCTCTTCTCGTATCTTATCCCCATAACAATGTCTGGCCTAAAGACCTGCAGAACAACCAAACTGGTCAGTAACAGACTGCAAGCTGCAGAAATGAAAGTTTTATGAATTATGGTTCAGAAAACTAGGAAGAATAGGGTAAGAAATTAAAAAATCAGGAGAGGAACTGGACTGTACACATCCTTGAAAATAAAAGGTGACAAGGGCCCATTTGAGATTGTTTGGCTATGTTAAATGAGTGGTCAAGGGAAAGATAACAAAACAGTGGCTTCACACAAGTTTGACTGATAGGAAGACAAAGGAAGTGTTGACTGGACCAACTGAAGCAAATATAGGAACAAGAGTAGTCAACTGGGATACAGTTGAAATCAGCCTGGTGAACGACTTGTGATGCCAGTTTCAGTTGTGACAAATCGCACACTGTGGCCCTCATTTGGATTGGCTCTCAAAGACTTTTCTATAGTGGTGTTCCATTCATAGGGAATTATATTGGCAGGTTGCACACATTTGATCACTAAGCCAGCTATAAAAAAGTTGATGTAAACTACTTTATCAACCAGTAAATATCTCTGAGGTCATAACTGTCTGGGCTGCATGTGTCATTGGACAGCCAAGTGTAAATGGACAGAAACATATGCTGCAGCTTCAGTATGTAGGATCATTCTGAAGATAATTGGAAGGTACATGGTTCAAGTATCAGTGGAAGAATTTAGTTTCTACAATGTAATGTCTGAAATCTAATGGATTGGTCAGTGCACATTAGAACATACAGATGCACATAAAGGAGGCCTCTGTTTTATAAGAGTATAAACTTTGAATAATTCTCAGGCAGTTCATTATCTACATCCACATCCTATTCAAATAAATCTCCATCACACATGTCGAGAAATATTGGTGATGGTGGTTGTGGTCATCATCATCATCAGGATCATACATTCATTTCACAAGCTCTAACCTCCACTACATTGTGTCACACTTTAAGGCTATTATTTGACAAAAAATACAATTATTGGTAACTCATGTAACCAATATTACAGTCTTACAAAATAATAATTGTAACAAATTCAAAAAGTAATTTAGTTTTATGACCAAAATGCAAGTGAACCTTTTCCTTTTTACCCCTCATTTTATCCTTCAGGGGTAATTACCCCCTGGTTGGTAACTACAGGTGTATAATGACATTTTGACATAGAGTACACAATACTATCAATGCAATGGTAGATATTACCTGCTTCATTGGAAAAAAAAAAAAATCGATGTTGCAGATTCCATTGTAATTTTGTAACTTAACCTGTGCCAACCCAGGCTACGAAGTGATAAAATCACAATAAAACAATTTTTCCAGATAAAAAATGTTCCATGGGATGGAAAGTAAATATTGGTCACCTGCATAGCTAAAATGTAGAAGACCAAAACAAATCGTAACCCTTAAAATGTTGACTGCCACATGAATAGTGACGCATGTCAAACGGACAGGCCACAGCATTAGGCTCTGTTGTGGCTGCCACCAACCACACAACAGTCTACTTGTTGAGTAACTTTACAGGCTGTGGTGTTAGCCTTTTTGGGGCATTCGAAATTTTTATTGTCAATTCATTCATCCAGTCAGTAAATCTCAAGAGGTGCATGTGCTGCAGTCAAGGATGTCATACAGGCAGCCTGAACAAAGAAAAGGCTGTCCTGTTGAGCACAAATATTTTTCCAGCCATCACTCCAGCAGACCATGGCTTCACACAAGTGTCCGTTGTAAAATGCAGTGCATGAGGTATCTCACTATTCATTCCCAAGACTTATTAACGAACAAAGCTCTACTGGCCTACTAGATTGTGTCGTGCTCATGCCATTGCCAATTACTACATTCATGCAGTGCTGCATCTTCGTAACCACCTGTTGAATTCTTTCTTTGCTGGGTCTTAAGTTGGTTTTCCCTTTGTAAAGTTGATGCTATGAATGAGTAGATATCCTTTGAGCAGTTAACATTGTCCACCCTATAAGTTCCTCGGCTGTTATCTGCAATGAAACAAGTTCACAAGTTTTATTTAGTAGAATGCAGATGAATGCATAAGTCAGCCAATTCAGAACAGAGATCGCATTTATTCAACAGCAACATGCAACATTTTTCATAATATTTATTGGGTCTTGTATAAGCAATACACAAAATTTAAGTGTATTTCTCAGCATATGTGCTCGCCCACTCCATACATCCATGTAGACTTACTTTCTCTCACATGTTGCTGCAGCATGCTGGTGCATTCCTAAACCCAGCCAATTGTTGTGACAAACACAAAAAGCAATGCATTCCCACCTTCATGCAAAGAACCACATATACCTGGAAATGGAAAATTTTTAATCGTGCAAGTACCTCTCTGTCGTTGCTGGTCCAGCACTCCTTGGAGAAAGGATGTGGTAGAGAATGGCTCAGCTGTAGTCTAAGTGTTGTTTTCAGAATGAATCTTTCACTCTACAGTATTGCACTTGACACTATGATAATTCATAACAGGACATTTTATACATTCAGTGGCCAAAAACGTCTCCTCCACTGTGTAATTGCGTTTCTCACCAGTGATACAATGGATGAGCAGTGAGTGTGCACACTGTGTACTATCCACACTGTGTACTATCAATCATTTTATTCATTGAGATTAAAAAATTAAAATTTCAACAATATGTGTGATGTAACGAGAACACAGCCCATAATCCTAACATACTGAGAATATATATATCCATGTGTTCAGTGTCAGTCTATCCAAGAATACAAACAAGTTTGTATGTATATTTGTGTAACTGTGAAGAAAATTTGAATTTTTGTGTGGCACTGAAACTGGGTCTCGGTGCTGAAACCTGGAATGAAACAAACAAACAAGGAAGGAAGGAAGGACAAGTAGAAGAAAGCAGAAGTTACATAATATGATTGCAGAAAAGGGCTTCTGACTTTTTGTTGGCTCTGCTGCATTTTGTTAATGCAAAAAAATTGCCTTTAATAAAAAGCAAGATTTTGCACTTGCTCCAATATGCAGCTTGCTAGAAGAAATCTGCAATGCAGTGAAGATCTTATACACTTGTATTGCAGGTCTAGCAACCTATGTCTTGCATTTGTATCTACCGTCTAACTAGGCATTGGAGAAAATGGTTGAATTTTGGCCCTGAGTTAGAGAAATGATTTAACAGCTGGCCAGAACAAATCCCTTTTCTCCAGAAAATAATATCAAAATTGCTTCGATACAATAGGACAATAGAATGTTCAAAAAATTGAGAGATGCATAGAGGGTGGGTTTAATAATTTTAGCATCTTTCACTAGTACAGTAAAATATTAAGAAATGTTCCGCATTTTATTAATATTGTATCACACGCATGATAACTGCTGTTACAGGAGTCACCTGCCAGGGGGCAGTTGCGAGTACGAGTACTGCTGCGAATGGGAGTGGGGCTGCTTCAGATGGAGCCTCATCAGGAGTATCAAACATGGAGACTGACATTAGCCAATCTGGCAGCAATGTGCACAGTTAATGTGGCAGTTAATGTGGCAGTTTATGAACAGTTGGTGTGACCCTGCTGTGAAAATTTTAATTTAATTTTTGTATACACCGTTGTATCAAGTCTGTTAATTTTGTGATAAAATACTTGTCAAAAGCTGCTACATGTAAAATCAGCTTCACTAGGTTGACATTAAGCACATATTGAACAATTAAGCTTAATTATTTGTATGAGACTGTGAGTGTGGTGGCAGCATCTGTGGCATATTCCTTTCAGTACCACTTCAATACAATGTTAGAGTTAGAAGTAAATTTAGTTTCCTCCGTTGTTTGTGGAACAGCGCCATAACTTCATTTGAAAATAAGTAAGTATGTGATGTTTTTAATATTTTACCAACTTACAAACCAGGTAAAAGTGTTATTTGTGATGCAAAAAAGATATTGCTTGTGTTGAAAATAAGTAATTTTGTTACTGGACAAGTAAATTTTTAAAAAATTGTCATAATGTGCAGGTATTTTTTTAATCTTTGTCAGGCTGAAGCAGGTGCAGATGAGAAATTCAAACTAAATAATCTTATGTTAAGAATTGTGACATTTTAAAATTTGTTGACAGCATAATTAGAGATTCTTAATAAACAAAATAAACATGTATACTCCACTGTGTAACACCAATTCTAGTACTTGTGTATTATGTGATTAGCCAAGGACTTCCTGGAGACTTTTAACCATTTTCTTTCACTCACAGCTTCATTGCTGTCCAACATCAGCTGAATCAATATTAAAAGTGGGAAGAAATGAAGACAATAAGAATGTTTCATATTACTAACAAAATAGGTAGTACATTCTTCTATATACGAACTTTGACTGATTATTGGTGATGATTATAAAGCAAATCAGTTAACAAATGTTGGAAGAAACAAAGATCCGTACAGTATTGTGGTAGGTCTGGGACTTGCTTCCTGTGGACAGCTACCCCACTCTATGCAAACTGTTCAGGCCCTGTGCTAATTAGAAACCAGTTGTCAATTTCAGTTGAAATCACCTATGTTAATTTTCAGAAACCATTTACAAGAAAAATTTATGAACGGTATGCTCTCCTTTACATATCAGTACTGCAGCTTGAATAAAATGACTTTGTGGTTGACAGATGACAATAGTGGGGTTGGGGGCGTGGGCAGTGTCGCTGGCATTCAGCAAGCCACACTTGACCAGGCTCTTCAGGTATCTACAAAATAGGCAACACAGCAAGCCTGTGTTACTTGAGAAAGAACTGATTGGCTTGTGGCTGGCTCCTACCACCTATCCCACAACGTCAATCACTAAGTTATTTAAATCTAAGTGTAGGCAGGCTTGCGGAAACAATTTTCATTAATAGTTTCCTTGAATGCTCATTTTATACAGATATAGATCATCTCCAGACCTGAAGGAATAATGAAATAAAGAGTAAAATAAATACTGTACAGAAAGAAAAAATGAAAAAGAAAACCAGCTACTGCAAAAAATAGCTTGTCAATGGGTGCTGTTAACTGTGTGGTGCACACAGTTCAAACTGAGGAAATTGAGAACAATTAAAAAAAATACGATCCTACAGTACAGTGGTTCCCAACCTTTCTGAGACCATTACCCCCAAGAGCAATGACATGTTAGCTATTCCTCCCTTCCCCATCTGACTCCGAACCTGCACCCCACCATCAACATTGACACCTACCTAAACTTTAGAATGAAAAAGGATTATTGGTTTAAGGGCATTTATGATGTCATCTGCTCCTATTGGCATTTCATTTCATTTCATTTTAGTTTGCCGTAGCCAATCGGGTGACAGTAGACAATAGTGCGTGAGAATCTCAGAATCTCATTTCTTGGGATATTGTTTTGTATTCCAGTGTTAGAGTTTTGGTTGTGAGATGGCAAAGTCAGTGAATGTGACAGGAGGAAAACTGGCTGTGGTAACAGACTGACCAGTAGTGTTGTCTGTGTTATGGGCTAGCGTGAAATGATAGTTTAGTTGTGAGTTGTCAAAGCCAACAAATGTTACTGAAGGAAAACTGGCTGTGGTGACGAACCTGTTGTAGCATAGCTGGATGACAATTTTGAAAACTTTTTAGGGTATTTTTGAAAGCCTCGATTTCCAAAGTTGTGGTTGCGCGGGATCCTAAGAGTACAAACATTTACAGAATTTTCTGTTTTGTATGACAACATTCTGCATAACCTACTCAATTATGCTGCATCTCATAATTTATACATTCAATATCATGACAACATTTATCAAACAGTATTTTCTCATTGGTTCCACTGTCTTGTTTAATCATGCAACTCATCATTTGTCCTGTTCACTTCTCATCATTAACCATGCAAACAGTTTCAAACTACAGCATGCAATGCAAAAGCTGCCAGCACATAAGTGCACTTTTATTTAAAATGAGAAAAGGCAAATGATATCTAGTTTGTAGGTGTTTTATCAAAACTCAAACTAATAAATCAGTGACGCAATTGGTTTGAACAAGCTTTTCTATAGACTGCTGAAGCAATCCTCAGTTCATTGCAAGTGTTACTTAAAACCACCACTTAGAAAAGAAAAGTAACTATCCATATTGAGGGTAGATGCTTGGTACAAAACCTGCTTCCTGCACACCACTCCCCTTCCTAGTTACACTTGCATCAACACACTGTGCACCACCAATTAAAATTATGCAAATTAAAATGTGTGCAGAGTACTTACAAGGGGAGGCCGCCAATTGTGAAATTCAGAATCGATTCATACTGCGCATAATAAAAGCTCATGGCCAGAGGTGTAATGTGGCAAAGCACCAAGATGCACCTCTCAGCCGTTGTCGAGAAAATCGACAGTTAAAAGAAATCATTGCGGTGAAATACTCTCTACGATTAGTGATATTCTACAGCGTCGTGGCGCAGCGGTAAGCGCTGGAGTTCGTAATCCGAAGGCCGCCGGATCGAATCTCGCGGCCATGAGCTTTTATTATGCGCAGTATGAATCGAATCTGAATTTCACAATTGGCGGCTTCCCCTTGTTAGTTAAGAAGCAAGGGGTCCAGCAATCAACTGATTTACAAAAAGAAGGCCTAACAGAAATTGGAAGACTTCAGGCTGTCATTGTTTTGTGTGTTTCCCCTGCCATTAATACCAATTCTGGTATCCCAGTCGGACAATTTTGACAGCCCGCCACAAGGCATGAATGTAGATGACAACCACTAGGCGGGCCCCAATAATCTGTGAGCACTGCTGTCACAACCACAGCACTGTGTGCTGGCTATACCTGTCACGCCAGCCTATCAGCACTCACGGTGGGCCCTATAAAGCCGGCAGGGCATGGGCTCCGAAGTCAGTCATGTTCTGACTGCGCTCTTGTGTTGTTCATCAAACTCTGAGAAGGCATTTTCATGAGATATTTAAGCACATGTGATGTATTTGTCTCAATGTTACTGTGATAGGTGCATGTACAGAGCACAAAGTATGCATTAGTAGGTGGACTGTGTGAGGAAGATGTTCCTACATTTGTTTCACAGGCTGTGAGCCCTGCAACATTGTTTCATATATGAATGTTAGTGTTTAAAAAAAAAAGTAATCATTTGTAACTTACTTATTCAGTAATGTAGTCTTAACAAAATTGTGATAATACAGGACCTAGCAGAATGAATTGTAGGTTGTGAGTCACATGGTACAGTGTCACTTTTGTGCCTGCATGAAATAAGTATGCACTTGTTGCATTGGGGAAGGGTGGTTATTTGTAATACTATGGCCTCAAGTGTTCAGAGGTTTGAGGTATATTTAAAAAATAACGATTATCCCATCACAGTTCAGTGACTTTATTCACCCTTTTGAGCTGAAATAACATGATGAAGTCTCAGATTATTTGCAAAAACTCAGGACTACTGCATCTTGTGCAAAGAACAAAAGTCCAGGCACCAAAGCGTACAAACTGCACGTACAGACTGCGCGCACAGTGGAGGAGGCACATAAAGCAGTTGTCCCAAGTTCTCACTGTTCTGATGCCAGATTTGCTTAGGTAATAACAATTTCAGAGCATACCCTTTGGTGTGTCATCTGTGACAACCTGCGCTTACATCCATGCAAATTCCAGGTCACATAGAAACTAATCAAACGAGATAAAATTGCTTGATGAAACAAGGCCTTGCATTTCCTGGAGCTTTATGCAGCCAGCCCACATATGTGAAACAACCAATACCAATATCGGGCCCATTTTCGTCCAAACGGAGGTGTAAATGAACAGGTTTAAAGCAATGGACATGACGTAGTCAAACTAATGCTTATTGGCTGCATGAGCACCCATGTACTGTGAATGGGTGACTGTGTGGTGCAGCATGGCTTTGTTTCACACAATCGGTCAATATTTTTTGAGGGTATTTAGGATCATGCAGTAACAGTTACTAGTGATTGCTCTGTCCAATTTTAAATGATTTCTCCTTCCAGTGATGTTCGACGTAGTTTAAACAGGATGGGGCAGCTCGTAGGGCCCACGCGTCCATGAATGTCTTGTGGTGTCAATTTCATGGTTGGTTGGTTGGTTGGTTGGTTGGTTGGTTGGTTTCCAGATTTGGAGACATTCACTGACCAGCAAGGTTGCCCAATTTGACTGCCACTGATTTCTTGTTGTGGGAATACTAGAAGAATCAAGTGTATGCTACACATCCTCATACCACAGCTGAACTCGAAATGATACATATACCTGTGAAAGGGAACCCCATTGAACATGCTGAATTGGGTGATGAAAGATTTTCTTTGCCTCCTGGAGGAATTCACAGAATGTGATGGCAACCATCTGTGTGGTGTTTCATTCAAAACAAAGTAAAGAGCATACATACATACATATATATGGTACACGTTTTTCTTTGTTTTCATTGTTTGTCAGTTTGTTTCAAAATTCTGTTCCTTTTTATATCCTAATATTCATTATGCACAACCTTGTACTAATAATCACAATAAGCACATCCTAATACATAAACACAAGATTATATTTGAACATACAGAAATTCTGGCTCATGCTTTTCAACCTGTTGGAACTTTGTGATTAGAGAAGCAGTGGAAATTAGACATGGGCTAATTACTTCAATGAACACATACATGAATGAATTTAGCAAAGCATGGATGTGTGGATTCAATAAAGCTAACAGAGAGAGACTTCACGTAGTTTACTGGCACTGCAAGTGATACTAGACAGGGAGCAGAAACGTAATCTGTAATCACAGAGGGCACCATCTCAATGTGCACCACATCCCTGACATAATCTAGCCAATCTGATGTCACCATCTTCGCATAAAAGTGGGGGCCTCGCCAGTTTCATGACTGTCAGAATTGGCCCTGGAGGCACTAATCAAAAGCTTTGTATTTTATCTGAATTTGACACAGTAAGTTAACTGAGAACTTTTTATCCAAGAACTCCCTCACTAAATAACAACATCCCAAGTGAATCTGAATTGTGAAGCAAGTGCACAAAAAGGGACTGAAGGCTGGTAATGCCAAGGCATGTCTGATGTGAAGGTAGCCCCTTATGGGGACACTCATCACTTTAGGCCTCATTCTTGGTGCTATCTGGCAGCAGCACAAGCTGGATTTGGGCAAGAAACAGTGCTGTTAGCAGTGATACCTGGCAGCATCTTTTCATACTCCTTTTCGTTGCAGCTGGTGAGATACAGGTGTGCCATATAATGCACATAACTTTGTTATGGGAGGTATTACTAGCAATCCCAAGTGCCTCAGGGACCAGGAACTTGATGTCAATGGTGAGGTAAACATGTGGTAGCTCATATAGTGGATCTGATGAACACCTGCCCCAAGTGCCTGACACACTGGGATAACAGGAAAAAAGTAAAAATAGATTGTAGATAATACATGTTCAGCTGAGAAAAACTACAGTGTTTGTCAAGGCATCAAACAAGTTGGTTAGTTACTTACTGTTAATAGTTTATGCAGAGGAATTTACGATTTTAAGTTCCTTGAACCTTCATCAGCTAGCTAGAAATTCTTCTTAATAAAATCCTCAGTATACCTTAGGTAAAAAATCTGTTAATTTCAGCCTAAAAAGCTATGGCTTCTGATTCCGGGACTCAAATATTATATTCCACAGGCACCACAGAATATATTATGTGGTTGATGTCTGTAAAATCTGTCTTATCATGACATCACCGGTTGTGTTGAACTCCAGACAATAAGACCAGGCGTAGGTTGAGTCTAAGGGAAGTAGAGGAAAAGAACCTTCTCAGCTACTGGCCGAAGAAACCAAACGGAGCAGAGTATAAAATTGTGATTATTTTGAATGGATAATGTTTCCATTTCTGGTGCCCTTTTTTGAATCTCACTTGCCTATTATTGGTTCTGGAAAATCAACTGAGTCTGTTTCTGAGAGGATAGAGATGACACATTTACTGCATCTTGTTGTAATATCTAATAAGAAATTTATAACAGGTGCATTTATTCAAAGACACTAATGGTTTTTGTTCTTATTGTGTTAATGACTTGTGAAATTTCAGTGCGTCAGTAGTAGTAGCAGTAGAACATGTTCTGCGACTATGACAGTCATTTCATGAAAAACATTATTCATGAGCAGAGCAATTACAGTTTTTCACTTGTTCCAGAAAATATATTAAAAGAAGTTGGAACTAATTATTTGCCTGAGAAAAAGTTCCACTCAGTGTCTTTTAAGCTGGCCTATCAGCTCCCTAGTCCTGAACTGGTAGAAGTTAGTAGCCTTTGGAAGACTTTAGCCAGTAATAATTTTCTTTTTGGCGGCAGCCAGCATTACCTAACTGACAATAGTATGGAGTTAGTCATTGTTGACTGTTGTGTTACTGTATTGTGTGTCACTGTGTTTAATACTGTTTCCTTTCCTGGTGATAAGTGTACATCACTGTTGCAGTTAGGATCACTATTAAACATGTCACTACACAAGACAATTTCAGTTTTGATTATGAACAACATGTAAGAGATATTTACTTCCACGTGTTACTTATGCTTTTGTGGAAGCATGAGCCACAGATTAAAGTGCCTACACTGTGGGAGGCAGGCAGGGCTTGTCCTCCGTGCTGTCCCCACACTTTGCAGTCTATGTGGACACCAGGATCGCTTCCTCCACTTGCCACAACTCTCCTCTGGTATTGAGCAATTCACAGTTAACACATTGTCCATCAGATGGCAGCTGTCTAAGGTATCATCCAGGTTCAGAATGTAAGTAGTATTCTGTAATTTGGCATAACTCAGATAAAATCTGATTATTCGTCAATTTTCAGTGTAGGCATGAGACTGATTTATAGACAAAGTGTATTAGGTCTGTGTGGAACCTACAGGATCTGTAAGTATATTTCATGTTTGAAGGCAGGCAGAGAGAGAGAGAGAGAGAGAGAGAGAGAGAGAGAGAGAGAGAGAGAACTGTAATGGAGTATGGAGGAAAGAGGTCTTCTCATGCAAAATGGAAAGGATGGGGGAATCCCCTCCCACATTACTAATTATTACAAAGCGTTGATGTGGACAGCAGTGAAAAATTGTATCTTCACTGGAAGGTTGCCATGGTGCTGTCTTAAGGTGAGCAGCTATCAGCCAGTGTTACTCTCAGACAAGGGCGTATAAGGACAGTGTTTGCATTCGTAGCCACAGAATGGTAAACTTTGTGTGTTACTGGATAACCAGGCATTTACAAGGAATGCATAAAGGTCTGGATCCCTTCTGATTGTAATGAATGACAAAACATGTTGATGAAGTGCTTCTTATTCATTATTGCATGAAAATTCGCAAATCAAAATAAACATGTTCCCCCATTTAATGTAAAAACTACTTGGCTGTATGGCAATGCGTATAGTGGGTTGATGACAGACGAGCAACTTACTGGCTGCCATGAAATATTAATTTATGTCAAAAATAGTACAACTAACATGGTCATGTTCAAGTACAGAAGAGCACTCAAGAAAGTACAAAGATCCTTACCTCTTTCAACCAGCTATTCTGTCGAGCACTAATCTCATTTTTCATGAAAACAGATAGTGGTCCCTGAAAGTGACGACCACCTAAGTAAGCACGCAGTACAATGAGTCAGTTGAAGCAAAGCACACACAGCACAAAGAAAAGAAAATGTACAATGTGTAAACATAAATATACTTTTCACTATAGGTAAAGGAAATAGTTTGCAGATTGGTCACTAAAAACCCCTTGGGGTACACGAATAGTGACCCCACACTCCATTCCGTCATAACCAGAGTTTACTCCTTCAATCTCTCTCTACTGTGTGGTGGCTCACTGCCACTGGGTCCAAGTCTTTTTTAGTTGACACCATTTAGGCAACCTGTGTGTTGGTGATGATGAAATGATGATGACAACACAACACCCAGTCCCTGAGTGGAGAAAGTCCCTGGCTCACCCTGGAATTGAAACTGGGCCTCTGCTGGCATCCAGCCATGTTGACACTACAGCTACTGAGGCGGATACAGGTGAACATTGACAATAGGATGGGTATCCATCATCTCCCGTTATCGCTTGCTCTAACAATCCTATTAGATATCTATTAGAACAC
The DNA here is from genome assembly GCF_021461385.2 of Schistocerca piceifrons. Taxonomy (NCBI): domain Eukaryota; kingdom Metazoa; phylum Arthropoda; class Insecta; order Orthoptera; family Acrididae; genus Schistocerca; species Schistocerca piceifrons. The sequence goes on along the minus strand of NC_060139.1, from coordinate 308,990,888 downwards.
TGGTCATTTACATGCAAAGAAAGTTTTTGTTTGGTTCCCTGCAAGGACTGTGAACTGTTTGTCTGTTTATGATATCAAACAGTGTTGGATCTATGTTACTATCCAGAAATTAATCACTTACACAGGTTGTCAAAAAAATATTTTTCGAAAGTTGTTTGAAATTTGAATGTGAAATGGTGGAATGAACACCTTTTTGGGATCCACAAGGCTTTTCCTCTCAACATTTTTAACCCCTACCTCTAAGGTTTTTCTCAAGGGCCAAGCTTTTATTTTATTTTATTTTTTTTATATATATATATATATATATATATATATATATATATATATATAGTGTTGCTTTCTGGCTCTACTGTCCCATTCACAGAGAAAGCAAGGGAACTTTGTATAGCCACTTTGTTGACCAAGCAGCATTGAAATCACTTCTAAATCACAACATAGTGTCCATTTGTGGTCTGAATAGCAGAGTTTGCTTAAAACCAGTTCAAGGTTTTCATAACATTCTTCTAAGTGAACCAAGTGTCCAACTGGTACAGAAGCATACTTATTGCCATTGTGTAGAAGTACTGCTTTAAGACTTCTTTTTGAAGAATCAATAAAAAGTCTCCATTCATCAGGAGCATATTCTATTTTGAAACATGCCATAAGTCCAGGAACATCACCACAAAACACCAGGTCACCTTCTCGAGAGAAGAAAGATACGAAATCCTTGTCCCTCGATCGATCCAAGAAAAGGATGTACCCAGAGCCAACATAAGTTTATCTTTCAATCTAGATCCTAAAACCTGTGCCGTTTCTTTAGAAAGGCCTAGGTCTCTAACTAAATCGTTCGGTTCAGATCGTGAGAATGGGATTGGTTGTGCCAGGACCATAGCAATCTCGGTCTTCTTCACTATCTCCTTGCTGAGCCAATGGCTCATGATCATCTATATCATCCAAAGAATCTGGAGGAGGGGGTATTGGTACTTCAGGTCCATGGGGAATAGGGTGATTGGCTGATTGAATGTTAGGGTAAGAAATATTCTTTTTGTTTTCCAGATTGAAACCTCGTACGTTGCAAGAACAAAAATAGCAATCATCACTATGATTTTTGGGCGTCCTCTGAACGATTGGTATTCCAAAATGTAAGGACTGCTTTTTATGTTGAAACCATTGCCTCAGTTCTTCAACACACACTGAACAAACTTTTTGTGGGGCCCAAGGCTTATCTAGATCGCCTTACTTTATACCAAAATAGGCGAAATATACTTTTTCAACAAAATTGGAAATGTTTCTTTGTTGCTTTTTAATGGTATAGCTACCACAAATGTAGCAGAAGCAATCTGGCGAGTTTATACATCCTCTGATAGCCATTGTTCATTGTACACAAAACAACTTCACAATACAAGAGAACAGCACTTTAAAGCACTAGTAACATGTGAACAGCACAGAGTGAAGAGGTACTGTGAACTGTAGGACAATGGCAGCAGCTCACTTCTTGGTGATGGTGGGGGAAGGGGCAGCGCGACAGACACTGACATGAAAATACTGCTGGTTTCTCCTAGTTACTCTTTATTTTACACATATCTAGTATAAAAAGGCTAAGTAACAGTTTATGGAGATCCTAAAAACCAAAATTCAAACTCACTAGAGTGCTGAAATATATTTTAAAAAAGCTAGAACCAGACAAGCAGTTTGTGAAATAACTGTACGTGATGGAATTTTTTCACTATTTTTCCCAATATCACCATTGAAAGCACCATAAAAATCACTTAATAAATTTGAAACAATTTTTATGTCGCAGACCTATTTTATTAGCCTATTGACATTGTTGGGATATATTTTTCCTTCCAGCCACAGGATACGTGTACCAAGCAGGCCATGGTTTTGCCGCTAAATGCTGTACATGTAGCACAAAGCTGACACAAAAATGATCTCTTTTGTAATCAGGCTGACCAGCAAGTAAAACTTCAAGTGGGAAACACCCAGTGTTACAGCATGTTGATTATATACAGCACAAGTCCAGCAAAAAAGTTCTGCTTTGGATGTGTTGTAGATGTAATAAACAGATTAAGCCTTCCATATTCTTGTACGTAACAGGAAGCATCCTGAATATGTTCTTCCGTATTGTGGGTTGTTGTTGTTGTTGTTGTTGTTGTGGTCTTCAGTCCTGAGACTGGTTTGATGCAGCTCTCCATGCTACTCTATCCTATGCAAGCCTCTTCATCTCCCAGTACCTACTGCAACCTACATCCTTCTGAATCTGCTTAGTGTATTCATCTCTTGGTATCCCTCTACGATTTTTACCCTCCACACTGCCCTCCAATACTAAATTGGTGATCCCTTGATGCTTCAGAACATGTCTTACCAACCGATCCCTTCTTCTGGTCAAGTTGTGCCACAAACTTCTCTTCTCCCCAATCCTATTCAATACTTCCTCATTAGTTATGTGATCTACCCATCTAATCTTCAGCATTCTTCTGTAGCACCACATTTCAAAAGCTTCTATTCTCTTCTTGTCCAAACTATTTATCGTCCATGTTTCACTTCCATACATGGCTACACTCCATACAAATACTTTCAGAAATGACTTCCTGACACTTAAATCTATACTCGATGTTAACAAATTTCTCTTTGTGGGGGCAGCTGGTAAAAGTGGACAGAAGAATCAGTAATCAGGCTAAGTTGTGCATCCTGTCACATAATACCCTGCAAGTGCACATACAGCAGTGGCATTAATTCTGGACACTTTGTCGAAATGTTCATTCATTTCAAGATCACCTATTGTATTGTGTATTTAAACTGGGGACCTAGAAACGGTGGAGAGGTTTTATCCCACTGTAGCCCTCAGTGGTTCACAACCCCCCAACAGGCTAGAGCAGTAGCAATTAAGATTGGTAGGCACTGGTATCAACAAGCTTAGAGCGATCACATGTTTATGTGATCGCTCTAAGCTTATTGATACCAGTGCCTACCAATCTTAATTGTATATTACAGCACTGAGGATAGTCACTAAGTGACCGAAAATCGATTTTGCGGATAATAAAACAAAAAAACACGACCAATGCTGTTTCTCCTTCCAATTATATCCATTATCTGGTCGTGGTGCACAGAACACTCCATGGAGTCACCAATCAATAAGTTTGTATCTGGTACAAATAAACTGGGTCAGTCAAAATTGCTCCAAGAACCAGCAGAAAACCAATACTGACTAATCAAGATTGTCATAGAATCTCTCATCTTCCTCTGCAAGGTCGTCAGTGCACCACAGAAGACATAAATGCAATCTTGAAGACTTCAAGGGTTGAAATTTCTGATTGAATCATTAGACAGAAACTTTGCGATAATGGTTCGTGACCGAGGACTGCCTTATCTGAACAAAATGTAGAGTCAGAAACATGTGCAATGGGTGTTATTGCCGCAGTGCACCACTGCCATTATGAAGCATCCCATCAGTGTTGTTGTGTGTGGCTGTGTGGCAAATCGTGGCATTGAATGTCTGGCATTATTACAGTGCAACATTATCGCAAAAAAGTACTAATATATTGAAAATAACCCAGTCATGGTTGTGAAGTTATTTTTATTTAAAACTAATGCATATCGGTATGGTTAGGCATTGTCATAACTTTTCAACTGTGATTGTTTTATTTTCAATATAACCATGAAATCCATGTATCAGGTAGCTGCTGATGGAATGGAGTGAATGTTACAAAAAGTATGAAAGCGAAGTCTTAAGAGTTGAACTTGCTGCCCTCTACCTGCAATTTGAAATAACAATCAATACATCTTTCAGCAAGACAGTGTGCCATGTCATACCACAATAATCAATAAGAAACAGTTTGATGATCATTAGATCAGTGTGTTGCCTTGGCCTGGAAACGGTCCCAACCTAACCCAACTGAGAAATTGTGGTCAAGGCTTCAAATCATGGTTTCACAAAAGAATCCCAGTAATAAAAGGGAACTCTTAGATGATGATTGGTGTGTGGGGCGCTCAACTGCGCGGTTATCAGCGCCCAAGGATATCCCACAAACTACTAAAAAATATTGCAATAACTTTTGTTCGGAGTAGTAACATCCTGGAATTGTTGGGTTGTAAGTATTTTGTTTGATGTTCTTAAAATTTTTAATTAAATTTATATATTTGAACTTTATTTCCCAAATAATGGGCATTAAGGCATGCTTTTTGTATGTTGTTGTTGTTGTGGTCCTCAGTCCTGAAACTGGTTTGATGCAGCTCTCCATACTACTCTATCCTGTGCAAGCTTTTTCATCTCCCAGTACCTACTGCAACCTACATCCTTCTGAATCTGCTTAGTGTATTCATCTCTTGGTCTCCCTCTACGATTTTTACCCTCCACGCTGCCCTCCAATACTAAATTGGTGATCCCTTGATGCCTCAGAACATGTCCTACCAACCGATCCCTTCTTCTGGTCAAGTTGTGCCACAAACTTCTCTTCTCCCCAATCCTATTCAATACTTCCTCATTAGTTATGTGATCTACCCATCTAATCTTCAGCATTCTTCTGTAGCACCACATTTCGAAAGCTTCTATTCTCTTCTTGTCCAAACTATTTATCATCCATGTTTCACTTCCATACATGGCTACACTCCATACGAATACTTTCAGAAATGACTTCCTGACACTTAAATCAATACTGGATGTTAACAAATTTCTCTTCTTCAGAAACGCTTTCCTTGCCATTGCCAGCCTACATTTTATATCCTCTCTACTTCGACCATCATCAGTTATTTTGCTCCCCTAATAGCAAAACTCCTTTACTACTTTAAGTGCCTCATTTCCTAATCTAATTCCCTCAGCATCACCCAACTTAATTAGACTACATTCCATTATCCTTGTTTTGCTTTTGTTGATGTTCATCTTATATCCTCCTTTCAAGACACTGTCCATTCCATTCAACTGCTCTTCCAAGTCCTTTGCTGTCTCTGACAGAATTACAATGTCATCGGCAAACCTCAAAGTTTTTATTTCTTCTCCATGAATTTTAATACCTACTCTGAATTTTTCTTTTGTTTCCTTTACTGCTTGCTCAATATACAGATTGAATAACATCAGGGAGAGGCTACAACCCTGTCTTACTCCCTTCCCAACCACTGCTTCCCTTTCATGCCCCTCGACTCTTATAACTGCCATCTGGTTTCTGTACAAATTGTAAATAGCCTTTCGCTCCCTGTATTTTACCCCTGCCACCTTTAGAATTTGAAAGAGAGTATTCCAGTCAACATTATCAAAAGCTTTCTCTAAGTCTACAAATGCTAGAAACGTAGGTTTCCCTTTCCTTAATCTTTCTTCTAAGATAAGTCGTAAGGTCAGTATTGCCTCACGTGTTCCAGTGTTTTTTGTATATTTGTACTGAATGGTATTGTATATTTCAACTAAAATAAACTCCTGAATGCAATATTCACTGAATCTTTATAAAGTGTCCAGAATTAATGGCACTTCTGTAATCTTCAGCACATAACTGTCCCTGGTTGTTGCATCTGTACAATAAGCACTCTGTCTCAATTTTGGCATAAATATCAATGATGAGTTGGCTGAACAGTCAACGAAATCTTTGGAAGTAGGCAAAACGATTTCATCTTATTTGCAGCTGGTGAGCATAAAATTATCAGGATTTTTTTTTATGTTGGCAGCAGTCTTGTAGTAATGATGACCAGCTTTCAGCATAAGGGTGACAGGTTGTCTTCCCTTACTACAATCTGTGTGTCAGATTGCGCATTCTGATTAGGGGCTGTCCATTTGGCCACTGCCGCAGGTGCTGTAGATAGTTGCCAACCAGGACTGCCAAAAGTTCTGGAGCTCTTGCAGCAGTAGTTCACACATTGAGAGCAAGCTCAGTCTGGTTGTGCCTAGCTCTAGCTCTGGGATACTCATGACTGTGGCTCCAGTCAGGAACTGACCTGGGATGACATTTTGGGGATCAGTAGGTCCACAAGCAGGTGTGTGAGAGGACGAGAATTTAAGCAAGTAGTAAATTGACAAGTCAGTATTGTCAGCACTTTGTATGTTGGACGTAAGGTTCCAGTCGTTCACTGCATGTCATCTGAAGGATTTCCCTCCTGCATCTCCTATTCCACCAAAGTGTGGTTATACAGGACGAATACTGTGCCAGTCGATGACTTCTTTGTTCATAAAGGTTTTGACCTTTCAGATAATTAATTCTTACAGCAGCTTGTACCTCATGGACTGAAAATGAATGCTCACAGCAGATTGTACATCACGGAGTGACAATAAATGCTCACAGAAGCTTGTAACTAATAGAGCTTCTGACTTGTTCCAGCAAAATTTGTCTTTGGACGGATAAGAGTGCTTCAGCAGCCATGTCACTAACTACCTCCAGATGCTCTACTCATGTCACCAGGCACAGAAGTAGGACAACGTAACACTTTTCTTTTAGTCTGGATTTCTGTGAGCTGGTTTTGACGTAGAACAGTCCTGTGTAGTCACTCCCACAGTTGTAGAAAGGCCTCACAGCTTCTAGACTTGGACACACAGTCTCCCACAAGCTACCGTGCAGGCTTTGCCTTGAGTCACTGGCGTGTCGAGCACTGACGCACGTAATGTCAGAGGGCATTTATCTGTTTGGTATCCAGTGTTGCTTCCCAAACGATGTACGCAGCAGTTGACAAGTGGGCAGCAATTGACAATTGGCAGGGGGGAGTTGATGATGTTCATCCTTCCATAATTAGTCTTGTCAGATGATGGTGAGATGGCAGTACGAGTTGATGCTTCTCCTCACATGACAAATCAGCATTTTGTAGCCTGCCTCCAACAAGTAGTAATCTCATGCCATCAAGGACAGGATGCAGTGCTTTGAGCTAGCTTTTCTTGTCTATTAACTTCTTGTCCTTCAGTGGGTGGATTTTCCTTGCTTCTGTGGCTTGTTTTGCTATTCTGATGCACCATAGTAAAGTGTATTGCAATTCACTGAGAGAGTGTTTAGCAGTTACTCTTGTTTCTATTGTAGTCTTGCAGTTATTAACGAACTGAAACAGTATGTCATTACATGCTGCAATCATGATAACTTTGAAAATCTATAGATAACTTCATCTTGGATTGTTGTGCTGGTGTAAGACTTAAGCTCCTTTTTTCTGGTGCCTCCTGAGTATATAATACAGGCTGTGAAGTGATGTCTTTTTTTAACCAGGATGTTTTCCTTGAAAGTCTGCTGGAGACTCTTCACAATGTCAGATTAGCTACATTTTCCAATTAGATATACGATTTCATGCCACAGCTGCTGTTATTCCCTGTATCTCAGACAAATGTTCCCCATGAATGTTTTCCATCACTGAGAGTCATGAAAGCATGATGGATGAGCAGTCCACAGGTAAGTTTGTTCATTGCCTGTAACCAGCGAGTTAAGTGTGCAGCATTGGTGTACGCAAGACAGCCCCACAGACCCCTAAGTAAGGTAACAACAGCTTTTTAAGTAGAGACAATTGTATTTTGGAGCTTAATAGTTTGGTACATGACTCCATGCTGATTAGTTTACCAAATGTACATACAGCAGTCATACAACCTTCTCTGAAGCATTGCAGAATCCATGCAGTTGAGTACTGAAAGTGTTCTCTCTTTAACAACTTGGTGATCAACACAAATATTCTCTGCTGTACAAATCTTTCTGTGAGTTTGGGGGGTGGGGGATGCTGCCAAAGATGTTTAAAAAAATATCTGTAATGCTACCACAATGTAACTAATTTATCAAACCAAAGGGTTTCTTACAACTCTGAAGGGATATTTTCCAGTAGCTATGCCTGTTGCTGCACCATATGGTGTTGTCTTTAGTATTTATGAATATGTAAGTTTAGGATGATTAAGAATATTGGTAGCCTCCAACACTGAACTGCTAATTCTTGATTCAGTATTCAGACAGACCATGTAGATTAAATAAGTTGGACTTCTTTTCTGGGACAGATGTTCCTCTGTTGGACTCTGCAATATTTGACAATGTTGTTGACTTTCTAAAAATTAACAGAAAGTACTTCTACTGAGGACCATTATATTATGCCTTCTGTTACAATTGGTGAATATAAAGGAACACTGTATATACAATTAGCGTTTCATACATTAGATATGATTTTTCTTCCACGAACTCTGACAGGACTGCATGACAGTTCTAGCACATTTGACAAAGAATGAAACTCTTTGTTGGTTTCCCTGCTTCTCCAACCTGGGACACTGCAGAACAGAATAACTGCCAAGGCAGAAGGTACCACAATGTGCACTAACCCGCCATTGTTGTCACACCTTGGAGACACCTGGTGCCTGTCCATACCAGTTTAGATGCACCAGCAATAGCAAAAACTTGCAAACAGTTTGTGATCTAAAACTATTTAACCAATGAAAGATACTTTTAACTGTTGTGATCATCATTCATTGGTTAGACAGACATTGGATAACATATTGCTTTACCATAGTGATATATTACAACACAGTCATATCTATAATTATAAATCACCTTTCTTCAACAGCTTTGTGACATTAGGCTGAACCTTGACTGCAGCCCTACTATACCACAGCTTGAGATAAACCATCCATATAGAAGTCATTAGCAAGAATGTCTGTAGTCTTGTTGCATTCACTCTGTCTGTTAACCGATATTCCTGAAGCAGTGCATATATCATCACTCCACAATATTCATTGGAAGGTGCGATCTTCATCCAATACCAGAACTTGGAGATACAGCTTCTCTACCTCACCTCTGGTAGCAGTGTGATGCATACAAAAACATAATTTTATGCAACACAAATCCTGTTGAATGGTTGCTCTGACCATTAACAAACTGTTCAGTGATAAATTAGTGCTCATTTTGGCTCAGCAAACAAACACTACCCTTGTTTTGGTAGCTGAACTGGCTTCATTAATAACTACATGATTGGGCATGTAATTTGAAATGACAGCAGATGTGTCCTAAGTCTTTGTATTCTGGTGTAGCTCTCCTTAAACTTTAGTTGCCTCACTAGTTTCTGTTCAGTTTGAGAGAAGTTTTTTTGTTGCAGTGTGGAAAGAGTCACCTAGTAGATTTGGCTGTTCGTGAGATGGAAGATGAACAACAAATCAGCATATGGAATCCTTCGTTGTGTGTTCCATGAAGTGCGGCACACACAGTTCTTATTTCATCACTGTAATGTGATTTGACTCTTCTATCTCCCAGGACTTTCTTTCAGGGTGTTTGAATGTGAGTGTTGATTTTTAGAAAGCATAACACAACATGTCACTGTCATGAACTGGTGTGCTCAGATATTTGATGCTGGCCTGAAATGATCCAGCCTAACTCTTTCTCTTGAAATAATTGATGATCATCTCCTTTGGAGACAGCCATTTACAAGCATGAACAAAATTCTGCTCCTAGTACTATGTCAGTCTTGCCAGGTGCCCAAAACTGTGGATCATTTGGCAAGTTACACATACTGGGCTCAATTGTTTGTTCTGGCAAGATGTCAGTTATTTTCAGCAAAACGAAACATTTGACAGACAACACGAAGTTGCTCTTTAGGAGCCCACTAGTACAGACACATGGTGTTTCATTTCTGAGAGGGTTTCACCTATTCCTTGAACCAGTACTTCTGTGTGTCACATATGAAGCCTGAGACATGCACATATTTCTGATTTGAAGGATGATTTCCATCCAGAAACTAATAGAGTACAACAAGTCTGCCATTTGTCACAGCTACTTGCGACTTCATCTTCACTGTTACAAGGGGCATGCAATTGTCTGGTCTGACCTTTAGTGAACAATAACTTGATTTGTGTTTGCCATTGTGCTCCTGCGTGTAGCATCATGTGGTGGTGTTTTCTTCTAGTATAGCAGCTAATGGATTTGCAGTTACAAGCCCTGTCGTCAATGTACAGACATTTGTAGTGCAAACTTGCACATCACAACATGTGAGGCTGGTAGCACATGACACACGCAGCACTGGTAGTGGCCTAAGTCTGTCTTGGAACACCCAAACCACTTGGCATTGGAGGCATTCTGCTGTTTAATGCCATGTATGCCGTGATGTATTCTACTGTACCCTTGACAGTTTGTAGTAGTGATATGCATTTTTTTTAAATGTCAGAACCCCGTCCAAACTCGGACTGGATTCAAACTCTTCTATGCGGAGGAGCTGTGACATAATTGTGTCTTGCAAGGAGACATCTAGCTGTAATGCCATTAGTGTTAGCACATTGGTTGAAGCTTCATTCAGCAGTGCATGAAGTTCGCTTGCAGATAGCTGCTTTTGTCCTTGATGGCATCGTTAAGTTTCTTTAAATGTGCCAGTGTAATCAATCAAGGATTGTTATACCTGTTACAAACCAAATCAAAAACTACCTTACATTCAATCAGCAGTAGATAAGCAATTTCAACTGTTAATGAAATAAGCAACTGATGAAACTTAGCAATGCCCTCTAGTTCCTTATTATTTATGCCAAGACAAGACTGTCATAAAAATGCCAGAACTGCATTGTGTCAATGTTACATGATGGCAGGTTTATAACTGGCAGCTTGATACTATGTTTTGATGGACCCAAGGCAGATACAGCATCTAATACATGCTTGTCTGCTGCACTGGTGTGATTCAGCTGAATAGCATTTTCTCATATTTTTGAAGGTCTCTCTGTCCTCAGCATGTAGGTCTACACATTCAGAAACTTCAAACTGTGATTGCACTTCTTCATATTTCTCCATTATCTTTGGCAGGTTTCTTTCATAAGACTTCGTCCATGGTGCAAAGCTATCAGTGGCAGGCAACAGCATAAGCAGCAGTTAGAATGAATGGAATGACAAGAAGCAGGATAGGCAGACAAGGAACTCAGGTTATACATGCATCATGTTCAATGCTCCTTTTTTGAAACTCATCACTGCTGTTCAGCTGATGGTTGGTTATCACTGCACATTTATTTGCTGAACCCATTGCAGTCTGACAAGGAGGACCAAAATGTTTGTGTCTGTAGACAGAAATATTAAGCTCATTGTTAGAGGACTAGGAATTGGGGTAATGAACAACAAAAGGTGTTTTCAGATTGTAATGAATCACAAAAGGTGTTGGTGAAGCACTTATTGTACATAATTACACAAATATTCGCAAATTGAAATGGACAAATTCACTGTTTAGTGAGCAAGGCTCTTACCTGCCTGGTGATGCATGGACCACTAGTTTGTGAAAGACAACCGACAGGGGTAGTGGTCAGTGCTGGTCTCCCCCAGAGTACAAGTGCACTGCTGTGTGCCCTTAGATGAAGTTACCTGCTGCCCATTGTCCCTCAGGTACAAACAATTCACTAGGCAGCACTTTCCAGTGACTGTTAAAAATAGCAATCAAATAGAGGCTAAACCTCATTGCTTGCCAGTGTTTGCTGGAGATGGCTGCACAAAACAGTACAGGAGGACACCTTCCAGTGTGACGCACATTGTAACACTTCTTGTCAGTATTCATAGCTACTTTGGTATCTGTAGGAAATATTCAAGGCTGACAATTCCAATGTGGTAAGGAGGAAGGGGGAGCACTGAAATGGTAATTGGTTGTAGCAGTATTTTGTGCTTTCACTACAATCCTGATCTCTACTTCTGTTCCTCTGATAGGATTATAGATTAAATGCTTATAAGTTTATATTTTTAAAAATGTCATCATCAGGATGGGAAGTTCTGGATCTTGATACATACTGGAGGCAACATGTATGTTGGGTCAGTGGCACTCACTCACCAGCTCTGAAGCATCAGGAGAATGTAACTGTATCTGTTGTTGTTTATACATACTCTGAAGGAAATGTAAAGCCGAAAGCTAAATTACGATCGTTTATATTTTCTACATTGGCTGTGATATCTTTTAATTTCTGTTCCACTTAACGTTCAGATAACAGGAATTTATAATTGGTGTTCAGCTTTGCGTATTTTTTGCAGTGATCCAAGTACTGTACTAGTGTCAGAGTTTATCATTGCAAGACTTCTTTTTTAACATACAGTCAATAGGAAATTGTTAGTCTTCTTCAGCACTTATTGAAAGGTTGAAGTGGAGTCCTTCTTAATTCCCAAGCGATACTGTTTACTACCATGTTTGTGTGTTCCCTGTATAGAGGGAGCGATTGTGTTCCTCGTATCAATGTTTGTATCCAGTTAAGGATTTTCCAGAATTCTACATCATTACTGACAAGATTCATAAGAACTCAGTATACTCATATCCATTTTATTTGATGGACAATGATGCCATAAAAAGTAATTAAAACTAAACTCATTTTTAAATTGAAAATGTTCCTTTTCCCTTCTTGTGGTTATAGTACACTGTTCATGATATGGCTACAGCCTGGTTGTGGCCATTCTTGTGATTACACAGCTACTTGGCAGTAGTATCTGCATAGAAAGTTGGACACTAGATACAGCACAGGTGATAGTAGTAGTGGCTACTGTCACAGTTCTCACTAGATATAAAAGGAGACAAAACAGCAATAGGAATTGGCGAGCGGAATATGGCCTGGTTGTGGCCATTCTTGTGATTACACAGCTACTTGGCAGTAGTATCTGCATAGAAAGTTGGACACTAGATACAGCACAGGTGATAGTAGTAGTGGCTACTGTCACAGTTCTCACTAGATATAAAAGGAGACAAAACAGCAATAGGAATTGGCGAGCGGAATATGGCCTGGTTGTGGCCATTCTTGTGATTACACAGCTACTTGGCAGTAGTATCTGCATAGAAAGTTGGACACTAGATACAGCACAGGTGATAGTAGTAGTGGCTACTGTCACAGTTCTCACTAGATATAAAAGGAGACAAAACAGCAATAGGAATTGGCGAGCGGAATATGGCCATCCACTGTTAATTGGCAGGGATTATAATCTTCATTCTCCAAAATATCAGTCTGTTTTGGATACATTGTTTTTCTTTAATGCACATTTTCTTCCACTGACTTCTTTCATCATGCCCGGGAAGAACTGACAGTACCGGGTGGTTATAATTGAAGTGCAACTACTCATGGAGGCCCAGTGTGGACAGTAATTATCATATAGCAGTGAAACGTGGCCAATATGTCAATGTGGAACTGATTTACACTAGGGGGAAAAAAAATTCCAGTTGTGGCCACCAGGTGCAAATCTGGCAATGGAAACCATTTGTATGACGGTATAACATCCACATTATCATTTGACAAGCCATAATGCAAATGAATAGTATGACTATCAAGAAGAGAGATAGTGCACTGTTAGTGACACTGTTTTATCTGAGTGCCAGCAATGACAGTGCCACATTGAGAGACTGAAAGGTCTGTGAGGCCCATTGTCATTAAATTGTTTAATGATGATGGTGAAATTAAAAAACATGGGTGAGCTTGGTGTGGCACTTTAAGAAGCAATGTCCTATCCCTGATGAGGTTGCTGTTGCTGTAACCGATGCAGCACGTGCCCTGGGTAGTGCTAGTGCTCATGCAGTGTCATGAGATTTGTCTAGCCCATGGTCAAGAGTATAGTAAGTTTTGCAGTCTATTTTACATTGTTACCTGTACGAGGTCCAGATGGTGCAGTAACTGAAACCTCATGATTCACATAATGTTCTGAATTTGTTCCTTAGTTTCTGGCAAGGATCAAAGCTGGTGACATATAATCAGGCAATATCCTATGCAGTGACAAGGCACATTTTACATCACAGGGTGCAGTGAATGCACAGAACTGCCGAATTTGAGGTACTGTTAAACTCCGTATTGAGCACAAGGAGCAATTGCACTCACTGTATGTGAATGCGTGGTGTGGATTCACAAACACCTTTATTCTCAGTCTGTGCTTCTTTGAAAAGAATACACCCAGAGGGCCTGCCAGGTGTACTGTGACATCTGCACATTACCAAGACCACCTCATACAGCATGCAGTTCCCGCTTTGGAAGAGTGCAACTGAGTGGAAACCACTGTTTTTATGCAAGATGGGGCAGCACCTCTTGTTGCTCGCCCAGTGAAAGATCTTCTTAAGTCAATTTTCCTCAATCTCCAGAGATTTTCCAGATGAATGGTCTGCAAAACTGCCTGATCTGAGTCAATGTGACTTTTAGTTCTGGGGATATCTATAGAACATGTTTACCAAGGACACCTTTGGTTTCTACCTGATCTGAAGGCCAGTATAAGGGAACACATTGCTCAGATTAGACAGGAGCTGCAGCGGGCAACTGTTGACTAAGTCATTTTACAGATGCAGCATTTTGTCAACGTCTCTGGTGTTCATATTGAACAAATTGTGTAAGCGGCAGTTAATAATAAAATCAACATTATGCCTTTCTAACTCACAGGACCGTTTCTACCCACAACCTGTTCCTAGTCCATTACATATGGGGAAGTTTCTATATGTCTTTCTTGCATTCACGTTGCACACTGCCAGATCACCTGGTGGCCAAAATTAGAACTATTTTTTTCCAGCGTAAACCAGTTCCTCATTAACATATTAGCATATCTACCAAGTTTCACTGCCATATGCCAATTACAGCCCACACTACACCTCTGTGAGTAGCTGCACTTTAATTATAAGCACCCAGTAGTTTTGAGGGATCAGATGTTCTAAAGAGGGTGCATAAGGCAGTAGTTCACACCTTGCCAAGTCAGGTGTGTCATCAGGTGTGTTGCTTTTATGAAAAATTATCTTTTTATCTCACTTGCCAAGTTGGTGACATGACTTCTTGTTAAATTCTTAATTCAATTCCTACAAAAAAAATGAAGCCCCCACAAAAGGAAGAGGAAATGAAATGAGACTTCATGTGTTGAGAGGCATGCTATTATTTCAGTGAATACAAAACTGCGTCAAATTTACAATGAGTTTGGCAGTATGAACCCATTTATCAGTATAGCACTGCACCTCCTCTGGTACGGATGCATGCTTGCATTCGTTTGGGAAGTGTGTCAAAAGCTGCTGTATCCTATCCTGAGACAAGCCAGTCCAAAACTGTAACTGGTCCTTGATATAGCCACTGGGAGAGCTAATATCCAAGCTGGTCTCTCACATGTTCTATTAGGGACAGATCTGGGGATGCTGTTGGCCATGGCAGTACCTCAGCGTAGGCAGTTCCTAGAGACACATGCCACGTGTGGGCAAACATTGTTCTGTTGCATGAAGGGTGATGAGTGAGGACACAGGATATTGATGATATACTGTTGTGCTGTCAAGTGTTTCCTGAATCACTACCAGCTGTGACTTTATCGTACCTAGTGGCTACCCCACACCATGACACCGGAGTAGCACTGCTGAGCCTCTCCAAAATGCTGAAAGAATGTTACCCCTTTCCAGGTTGCTACCACACTCGCCCATGATGGCCATGGGGATTAGTGCAGAACTATGAATCTGGCATGTATGAAATTCTGGTTGCCGTGTAGAGTTTTGTGGACCAGCCATGCTGTGCCACTCCCAGTGGACTTCTCCGAAATGGTCTTCTCTAGTGTAGGAAATTGCTAATGACTTATAACAAATTACCAAATGATGACTGAACACACATTTTCTTCAACCATCCATTTCCAGTTGTTTATTTCATAACTGCATTTATAATTCAGTCCATTAATACAATGCTAATATGTCCTTCCTCTATGAGAACTCAAACAACAGCGCCACCCAATCTAACAGTAATATAAAAACTTTCTTACATTACATTAAGAACCATAATTTGTTTTTCTTCTAAGAAATCGGATAATAATATCATGATTCTGGATCCATGGACAGCATACACGATGTCCAGCAAGTAGTCAGCATTCTCCTGGCTTCCATGCACTGCAACTATATCTTTCCTCATACACTCTCTCTGTAGGAACAGATACGATATGCACAGTAGGTCTGTCGATATTTGACTCCTCTACTTTGCTTAAACATTGTGAACAACTGTAGCTGACATGAACAGTCTTCATATAGTGGAACAGGACTTGACCCACAATGTCCTGTTACACTACAAACCGGAGTCTTGACGATGGATAAGCCTGCCTTCATGCGCACATACAGTCCAATGTTTGGCCACTGTCAAATCTGAATGCCCCACAAATCTGGATATTGCACAGTTCAATCGGTTGGCCAAATGGAAACAAAAAAGGAGGCCCTTCCAAACTCAGGGTGTTGTTAACATGCCTTACACGAGTAAGAGGCATCTTTGTGTTCTTCACAGTGATCACACAACATCAAATGCTGCTTTAATCTCTAATACGACCTGTCAGATATGGTAACAACACTAACACGCTCCAGTGGCTGTTCTAACGGTCACAGTGAATGTCAACTCTAATCATTTACATACTTGCCAATGGTACCTGTGTGTACAAAATTATGTTGAAATTTGACCTAAACTTACTGGTTGTTTCACTTTTTTTGTCAGGCAGTGTATCACACAACATAAATCCCAGACAATTATAATAATTTTGCAGATAATGAAATGATTTTCACTTTCTTTTGGGTCATATTTGCAAGGTGAAATCAACTGCATTGATTCTTTGTTGGCTTCAAATCAGAAATAATGTGTTAATCACTCATTTACCAAAAGATTAGATTGCTACTCAACACAAAAATGTCACACTGAGTTGCAGATAGGCACAAAAAAGACTGTTACACACTGAGCTTTTGCCAAAGCCTTCTTCAGAAAGGAAACACACACACACACACACACACAGACAAACATACACCACTATATCCAGCCTTAAGCCATTAACATGACTGCGGGAAATCCCAGTCTGGCACAAATCTTCATCTGTTGCCATTGAGTTATTTCAATGCCCCAGTACAGCAAAAGTCAGAAATTTGTTTTGTGAAGTTTTCCAGTTTTGTACTATTCACCAAATGAAGTTTCTAGTTTACTGTCAAAAGCTGTTAATGTTGTATGCAATTTTCTGTATATCTGAAGTATTTTTCCTAACATAATTTGTAGTGCTGTTGTAGCTTCTCTTGTTCTTCTTCCAATAATCATAAGGATTTTTAAGTACTCATACCACGAGGCCAAGTGTTGTAAGTTCAAAACAACCACCACACCAAGTGTTTTTCATTCATTAGAAACTATTTCAAGGCTATGACTAATTGCTACACCACATCCATTCTCTCAGGGGTTCCTCTCCACAGTGAAAAATACACACACATCAAAAAAAGTTTTGCATCACCTCGGTTCTGAGAGTTCCAGAACCCGTACAGAAAATTGGAATAGAGATCAACATAAATATCATTTCTGCCCTTTTTATTGCTCATGAAAACAGCACATTGCATATTGTACCACCATACAGTGAGACATTCATCAGTGGTGGTCCAGACTGCTGTACGCACCGGTACCTCTAATTCCCAGTAGCATGTCCTCTTGCATTGATGAATGCCTGTATTCGTTGTGGCATACTACCCACAAGTTCATCAAGGCATAGTTGGTCCAGATTGTCCCACTCCTCAAAGGCGATTTGGCGTAGATCCCTTAGAGTGGTTGATGGGTCACATCGTCCATAAACAGCCCTTTTCAGTACATCCCATGCATGTTCGATATGGTTCATGTCTGGAGAACATGCTGGCCATTCTAGTTGAGCTATGTCGTTATCCTGAAGGAAGTCATTCACAAGATGTGCACAATGGGGACACAAATTATAGTCCATGAAGCCAAATGCCGATATGGTTGCACTATCGGTCAGAGGATGGCATTCACGTATTGTACAGCTGTCATGCCACTTTCCATGACCACCAGCGGCATATGACGGCCTCACATAATGCCACCCCAAAACAGCAGGTAACCTCCACCTTACTGCACTCGCTGGACAGTGTGTCTCTGACGATTGTCTGGTTGAAGGCATATATGACACTCATCGGTGAAGAGAACATGATACCAATCCTGAATTCGGCTTGTTGTTGGGCCCATCTGTACTGTGCTGGATAGTTTCGTAGATGCAAAGATGGACCTCTCCATGGAAGTTGGGAGTGAAATTGCGCATCATGCAGCCTATTGCGCACAGTTTGAGTCGTAGCAATGCATCCTGTGGCTGAACGAAAAGCATTATTCTACATGGTGACATTGCTGTCAGGGTTCCTCAGAGCCATAACCCATATGCAGCGGTCATTCACTGCAGCAATAGCCCCTGGCTGGCCTGAGCGAGGCAAGTCATCAACAGTTTCTGTCTCTCTGTATCCTCCATGTCTGAACAGCATCGCTTTGGTTCACTCCGACACACCTAGACACTTCCCTTGTTGAGAGGCCTTCTTGGCACAAAGTAACAATACGGACGCGAACAATCCGCGGTATTGACCATCTAGGCATGGTTGAACTACAGGCAACACGAGCTGTGTACCTTCTTCCTGGTGGAATGACTGGAACTGATCGACTGCCAGACCCCCTCCATCTAATAGGCGCTGCTCAAGCATGGTTGTTTACATCTTTGGGCAGGTCTAGTGACATCTCTGAACAGTCAAAGGGACTATGTCTGTGATACAATATCCATAGTCAACATCTATCTTCAAGAGTTCTGGGAACCAGGGTGATGCAAAACTTTTTTTGTTGTGTGTACAAATAGGCCTGCTCTGTACGGTAGTCAGTAACGACAGCTGAGAAGTGCACAAGTCATAATTAAATTTAGCTGACAGATTTGACATAAGGAAATACAATGAAAATATACTTTATTTTCTGTTATTTGTTCCATTTTATAACAAAACAAATAAATTTGTAATGAAAGACTGGGAAGTATCTCTGGCTTGATGTTATATAAGCAACCACATCATATTACAAAAAAGGTTTAGGTAACCCACTTTACAGTTGCTCAGGTATTTATTTTAGTTGACAATGAAATAGAAAATACTAGATTCTGCTAAAGTTGCAGTTAAAATATCAATTTAGTCTATATTTATCACGCAACATTCTGTGACAAAAAGACACTTACTGTTCTTTGAAATGCATCACTTAAATTGATCTTAGCCATCATCCAAGTGCACATGGTATATGATATGAAAGTGCAAGAAGTTTCATTTATAACCATTCATTACTAAGTTTGCAAAAAGCTCTATGAAGCTCAGATGGCTGCAGCTAGTCCATTATCTTTACTAATAATAGCAGTAAGTGAGTAAATAATTTTATACAGTAGCTCCCCCTTTTTACAACATTGGTACTTAAAGTATACCAGCAGTAATTGCTTCACGTTGCAGATCAGCTAACTGACGACGTAATCTTCCAGCTTCCAAACGAAGTTCTGCTTCCCTTTGTCGCAGTTGAGTTATCTTCCGCCATGCAGCTTTTTGTGGTCCTTGATCCACCACCCATCGAAGATACAGCTCAGACCACAAAGCCTGTAAATATGTACAATGACCATATGCAGTTAGTATAAAAAAACCTAACATCTACTAATGAGTACAGCACTGGGCGGAAAAATGGAGTTAGGATTGATTCAATTCAAACAAAAAATAATTAATATCTCTGCGTTTCACTTTTTATTCTCATGTCAAATATCATTTGCTGCCAGCACACAACACACAATGAAACTATAATCAGAAGCTTGTGTAAGAACAAGGAAAGAAATAGATTTCATGCTAATAATGATAAAATCAAGCTCTGTTGAGGGTATTTTTTGAATTAATAGCCTTAAACAAAGAACAGACAGAAGTTTACACAGTTTCCCAGCTGTGTACTGAAAGAGTAAAAGTCTGGCATTATACTCTGGTAGAAAGACTAGTAATCTTCATATGAATACAGGGAAACTGGGTGAGGGGGGGGGGGGGGGGGAATTGAGTAGTGAGGAAGGGATTTGAACACACTTCCATAATTTTGTGCACTCTTAATATATTTCTTCAGCGATTAGCCACCTGAGCTAGCACAGCAACATTTCAGAACACACTCAGCTTTGCTCTTCCTCTTGAGGTTTGTGTCTTTGGCACTCCTTAATTTTTATTCATAATGATGAACACTGGCTCATTCTGATGGATGTCAGAACAATGGAACTGTTGGTATATCTGTTGAGTCATGTTCAGAGTGTGATGATTAATACTAACCTCCCGGCTGTCGTTCTATTTAATACCTCAACAGCTTATAAACTGTAGCAGGTTAAGGGTGAGTGAACACTACTGGTGATGGAAATAGAGAGTTTGATATCAGTGCATACTCTGCTGCAGAATAAAAATGTGGTTCTGGAAACATTCCCCAGACTGTAGCTAAGTCGTGTATTCACAATATTGGAATGCTAGTCTTGCAGGGTTCACAGGACAGCCTCTGTGTAGTTTTACAGTAGGAGATGATCTACTGGGAGAGGTAAATCCATGAGAACAGGTTGTGAGTGCTGCAAAGTGAAAATTTCATTCAGTGTTGTGGTTAATTATACAAAAAGAAAAATTCACTCAAGAAAATTATAAGACACAATAGCTTGCCAGTACAAAATCCTACAAGGCGAAATATTTAGCACTGCCAATAGACTGTTATAAAAGTATACAACACTATCATAGCTTTTAGAGCTATTAGTTTCTCCCTCATGGAGCAGATGGGGATAGGTTGGAAAGGGGAAGATGTCAGAGTGAGAAGTAAAGATGCATTAAGATGAAGAGAAATAAATTAAGAACTAGAGGGAAAGAAAAATAAAAAAGGGGGAGGGGGGGGGGGGCAACAAAGGTGAAAAAGTGAGAGTATTAAAGAAAACCATTAAGTGATACATAATAAATGGAAAATATAAGGAAGGTGGTGATGAAAGAAGAGAGGAGGAAATGTGTTAACAGAGGTTAAGTCCAGGAGGATGTGACAGTGTTGAGGGGCAAGTTCCCATCTCTGGAGCTCAGGGTGACTAGTGTCAGGTGGGAGCATCCAAATAGCCTGGGTGATGTAGTAGGCACTCAGATCCCTTGAGTCATGCTGCAGATCAGTAACTCAGTACTGAATGTGATCATTCCCATATAATACGCCAGCAGCAAATACAAGTTGGTTGGTAAACAACACGTGTGGTTTGCAATCCCTTTGATGTCGTAATATTTGCAAGTTGTGGGGATGTAGTAGATGGTAGTGGATGATTGTGCATGGTGCATGTTTAGCAGCAGGAATCTTGGAACAAGGATAATGGTTTGAGAATGTCATATGGTTTGACTATGAGGAAACAGATGTAGGAAGGCAGTGGAAGGGACAGATGGTAGCGTGGTGCATGATATCAGGCATACATGTTTCGACATTGTGCCCCACTGCAGGCTGTTAAGGAAGGTAAGAGCACATGGAATAAGTTCATGGATGTCTGAATGGGTCGAAGACTTCTTAAGCAATAGGACCCAGTATATTGTCCTCGACTGTGAGTGTTCATCACAGATGAGGGTATCCTCAGAAGTGCCCAAGGAAGTGTGGCATGACTGCTGTTTGCCTCTACGTATGTACATGATTTGGCAAACAGGGTTGGCAGCAATAGGTGGTTGTCTGCTGTGGTCTACAGTAAAGTGTAAAAGCTGAGTTACTTTAGGAATATACACGAAGACATAGACAAAATTTCTTGTTGGTGTGATGAATGGCAGCTAGCTCTAAAGGTGTAAAAATGTAAGTTAATGGAGATGAGTAAGAAGAACAAACCTGCAATGTTCGGATGCAGTATTTCTAGTCTTGTGCTTAACATAGTCAAGTCATTTAAATATCTGGATGTAGCCTTGCAAAGCCATATGAAATGAAATGAGCATGTGAGAACTGTGGTAGGGAAAGTGAATGATTGACTTCCGTTTATTGGGTGAATTTTAAGAAAGAGTGGTTCACCTGTAAAGAAGACCCCATATAGGATGCTGGTGCGATCTATTCTTGAGTACTGCTAGAGTATTTGGGATCCATGCCAGGTCGGTCTGAAAAAATACACTGAAGCAATTCAGAGGTAGGCTGTTAGATTCATTGCTGGTAGGTTCGAACAACATGTAAGTGTTATGGAGGTGCTTCAGGAACTCAAATGGGAATCCCTGGAGGGAAGGTGGCATTCTTTTCGAGAAACACGATTGAGAAAATTTAGAGAACCGGTATTTGAACCTGACTACCGAACAATTCTACTGCCACAAACACTGTCGTTTTCCCTCACTCCATTTGTGAGTGGAACAGGAAAAGAAATGACTAGTAGTGTTACAGGGTACCCTCCACCACACACCATACAGCGGCTTGCGGAGTATCTATATAGATTTAGGTCTTGGGGGAATTATGTATTGAGGCATTCAAGGCCTGGGTGATAAGGAGGTGCTTCTGAAGTTTTTGGACATGGAGGCCTGGGAGAGGTTGTTGGTATGGGTGTTGAGGAATTTGATGGTGGAGTAGATACATCTGCCACAGTTTCATTAGTCATAAGGAAGGTAGAGTATGATGTGGGAGCAGTGGCAGCTGTCAAAGTGAAGTGTTGTTGCTTATTGGTTAGTTTGTAAGGGATGGGGTTTGGGTGTGGCTTCATTGAGGTTAAATTTGCAGTTTTTCATGTAAGCAGAGAACAACCACTGGATTCAAGGGACACAAAAATATTGTGCGCACGGTGGAAAGAGAATGTACAGAAGTTTATTTTTGTTATTTAGCAGCACATCACTGCTGTTTTGGTTTAAAGGACAAGTACATCCATTTTGATACATTGTACTATAGAAACATTTGCAAATGGCTTCACAGCTGAAACTGTACAGTAATGAAAACAAAACAAAAATGATATTTTAATATATCTGATAGTAGCTAGGTGTTAGAATGTTATCATTCAGGCATGATTTTAGAAGTAGCAAAGAATATGAAGAGGAAAAATACAATACTGGGTAGGAGAAGAGGAAATGGAACACACAAAACAATGGAAGTCCAGGTTGGAATATCAATAGTATTATGAAAAGGAGAGCTTGCTAATCAACGTGTCATCTTGACAGTGAGTAGCAGTCTGTCCTCTTCAGAATAACACATGAAGTGTTAATGAACATTAAGGAAAGCTAACCAAATGAAAGGTTGAAACTGGTAATCTGAAAGTATAAATGTGATTGTATCTGACAATAAAATCTTTTTAAATTATAGATTCCTGACTTTTCCAGAACGGGAGCAATCCGTAGTATAAAGAAATCTGGAAAACTCCAAACAGCTAAGATTGCTAGTAAAGTATTTATTTAGATGACTGGTTTTGGTAAAGTTATGTTACCCTCTTTGGATCTTCAACTTTACAATACTGACAACCATTGTTCATGTTCACACCACAGCTGAATATAGACTGTCCCCCAACCAGTCTGTATTTAGATATGGTATAAGTATGAACACTTGCAGTCAGAACATTAATTTTATGTTTTGTGTATACAGTTATACATACATACATTAATCCTTGTTCGATAGATCATGAATGGCATTTCATAATGGTGTGTAACGTGTCACTTTAACATAAGTTTTTGTTACACGAATTAATTAATTAATTAATTAATTTTAATTTTTTACAGTTACTACTTAATATCTAAGAACTCATCTAGTGAGTAGGAGAAGTTGTCATTCAGAAATTCTTTTAATTTGCTTTTAAATGTTGGTTGGCTATCTGTCAGGCTTTTAATACTATTTGGAAAATGACCGAAGATTTTTGTGGCAGCATAATTCACCCCTTTCTGTGCCATAGTGAGATTTAATAGTGAAGCTCATCTTTCTTCTAGTGCTGTAGCAATGCACTTCACAGTTATTTTTGAATTGGGATGGGTTATTAATGACAAATTTCATATGTGAATATACGTATTGTGAAGGTACTGTGAATATCCCAACTTCCTTAAATAAATGTCTGCAAAGTGATCTTGGGTGGGCTCCAGCTATTATTCTGATTACATGCTTTTGTGCAATGAATACTTTCTCTCTTAATGACGAATTGCTCCAAAACATGATGCCATATGAAAGCAGTGAATGAAAATAGGCATAGTAGGCTAATTTACTGATATGTTTATCACCAAAATTTGCAATAACCCTAATAGCATAAGGAGCTGAGCCTAACCATTTCAGCAGATCATCAATGTGTTTCTTCTAATTCAATTTCTCATCAATGCACACACCCAGAAAATTTGAGTATTCTGCCTTAGCAACAGACTTCTGTTCATATCTATATATGGTGTTATGCCATTTACTGTACAGAATTGTATAAACAGTGTTTTCTCAAAATTTGGTGAGAGTTCATTTGCAGAGAACCACTTAATAATTTTCTGAAAGACATTATTTGCAATTTCCTCAGCTGGTTCTTGCTTGCTGGGTGTGATTACTATATTTGTATCATCAGCAAAAAGAATAATAAGGGACCCAAGACTGAACCCTGTGCGACACCATTCTTGATACCTCCCCAGTTAGAGGACTCTGCTACTTTTTGCAGACAATCTGTACCATTAATTTCAACCTTTGCATTCTTCCAGTTAAGTATGAATTAAACAATTTGTGCACTGTCCCACTCATACCACAATACTGAAGCTTACCTAGAAGAATTTCACGATTCACACAATCAAAAGCCTATGAGAGATCACAAAAAATTCCAATGGGTGATGTTTGGTTATTCAATGCATTTAATATTTGATCAGTGAAAGCATATATATCATTTTCTGTTGAAAAGCCTTTCTGAAAACCAAACTTACATTTTGTTAGTACTTTGTTTTTGCAAATACATGATGCTAGTCATTAATACATTACGTTTTCAAGAATTTAGGATAAAGCTGTCAGAAGTGAGACTGGGCAGTAGTAGTTAGCATCAGATCTATCCCCTTTTTTATGCAATGGTTTAACAATAGCGTACTTCAGTCTATCTGGAAAAAATGCCCTGCTTCAGTGAGCTACTACATATGTGGCTGAGAATCCTACTTATTTGTTGGGAATGAGCTTTTAGTACTCAGTTGGAAATGCCATCAATTCCATGTGAGCTTTTACTTTTGAGTGAATTTATTATTTTCCTAATTTCAGTAGGAGAGGTTGGTTGAATTTCAAGTTTATCAAATTGCATAGGTACTGCCTTGCATTTTCTAATGAATAACTGGATCTTATTTTCTCTACAACACTTAAAAATGATTCTTAAAAATGTTTTCTACTTCTGATTTTTTGTTAACAAACTTTTCATTGTGTTTGATAGAAATACAGTCTTCCTGTGCTCTCGGTTGCCCTGTTTACCTTTTAACAATATTCCAAATTGTTTTAATTTTATTGTCAGATGTGCTAATCTCAGGCATAATGCATATACTTCTGAGCTTTTTAATAACTTTTCTTAATACAGTGCAGTAGTTTTTATAATGTTTCACTGTTTCAGGATCATTTATCCTCGTAGCTATAAGAGACATTTCCCTTTTCCGTTTACAAGATATTTTTATCCCTCTAGTAAGCCATGGTTTCTTACAATTATATTTCACTGTTTTCTTCGGGAAACTGTTTTCAGATATACTCACAAAGGTATCATGAAATAGGTTAAATTTTAAATTAGCATCATGTTCCCTGTACACCTCATCCAAGTCTAACTGTTGCAAACTTTCCCTCAAATTTTGAATTGTCAAATCATTAATTGAACGCACTGTTTTGCATTACTGTGTGGAGCTATATCAAGTACTGTAACTAGCTATGAATCATGATCAGAGACACCATTCTTAACAGGAAAAGTTGTTATTTGATTAAATCTATCTTGGTCTATGAAAACATTATCTATCAGTGTGCTGCTTTCCTGTACTTCCCGAGTAGGAAAATCAATAACTGATGTCAAATTGAGGGGGAAAGAAAACCAAGTAATACTTCAAGGCCAAGCTTTCTATCATTACTCTTTCAGAAAATCTACATTAAATCCCCACAAACAATAATTTGCTTTCCTCTGTCTGACAGATAGCACAACAAAGAATCCAAGTTTTTTGAAAATAGTTGAAAATTTCCCAATGGAGACCTATACATGGCTTCAATTATAAAAGTGCCATTATTTAGTTTAAGCTCACATGCACATGCTTCTATATGTTGCTCTATGCAAAATTTTTTAGTTTCCAAATTTTTCACACTATGACAGATGTTAACATATATGGTAACTCCTCCTCTTTCCATAGTGTCTCTACTTACATGTGCTAAAAGCTTATATCCACCTACATTTACCATTTCTATACCTGTGACTATATGATGTTCAGACAGGCATAGTACATCTATTCCACCCCCAGTTCCTAAATCTCCTAACAAACAAGAGCTATCTACTTTGTTTTTTAATCCCCTGATTTCAATCAATGTAGGATGACTGGACACTGTTCTTAGCCTAAATAAGTACTCCCATGAGTTTCAGTGCCCACCCACCACCACCTCTAAAGATTTTGCTATCATCCCACCCAGTTTACCCTTCCCTTTCCTACTGAGATGCAAGACATGTTTTGTGAAGTCCCACCTACTAATACCATCAACAGGAACCAAACCTATGCCTGACGAAGTAGCTGCCCAAAGAAGCTGATCTAGCGTCATATTGATCCTCCTTATAGAGCTGTTCAATTGGGGTCGATCGTACTGCATGAAAGCACGAACCAAGTCAACATCTGTATGGTTTATTGCAGATACTATTTTTACAAGGTCACACTCAATATTGTAGCCTTGATCCCTATCAATACTGCTTCCCACTCCACCCACTACCACAATATGATCCTGCTTTGTAAAATCCTTGCACAGTGATCCTACATCCTCTATCACTTGGCTAAGACATGCACAACGCTTGAAAATACTTGTGACCTGTTTCCTGTCACCTAATTTTTCCTGTAAGATCTGGCCCACACCTCTTCCATGGCTACTACCTAACAACAGAACTTTCCTCCTACTTTCTACTTTTTTTCAACAGTTGGTTTCCTAGTGAAAGTCTGTTGAGTGCTGACTACACTTTCATCTACTTGAGCCTCTTCCTTAGATGACTGAGGTAGCAAGGCAAATCTATTATTTGTGCTAAAGATGAAACTGTCAGATACCGTTCTCTTTCTGTGACCCAAGTTCCTTGCTACCACTTCCCACCTGTCTTCACCCTTCTCCCCCCTTAACCTCATCAGTTCCTCCCTAGCACTATCCAATTCAGCCTGAAGGGCTCTAATCTTCCCTCCCTGTTCCACTATTTTCCTATTCCTTGAACATAATCTGCAATACCATGGAAGAGACCCATTTACTTTCCCAATTCCCATGCCACTACATTTACCCCAACGTAACCACCTGCCGCAACAGCTGCACAGAACCCCAGAACTGACTTTCCTACTGCAGCTCAGCTCAAACACTTCTCGCTCATAGTTGTTTACAATATTTTTACAATATTTATCTAGGCAATAACAGTAATATTCTATTAACTACAGATCACAAGAGTCACTAAAGTTATGTGGAACACTGATATATATATGTATACTACTAATATAGTAATGTAATGCACTTAAACTAATGTTAAAAAATCAAAACTTGTATACCCAAAAAATTAGGCCTAAGATCATGTATGCACGACAGGTACTTTACGCGTTTTGAAAGGAAATAAAAGGTAGAACTTAATTCCCCAAGTAGATATGGCACTACTAAATATATGTGTAATGAAAAAAATCTAAATACTTCACTTAATACTTAAAGAAATGTCTTAAATTTGGATGTAAACCTACGTCTAAAGTATGCAGAAACTGGCCCTTAGATGTTTTCTCCCCCCCCGCCCCCCTCCCCTTCAAGAAATATTTTGATACAATTGAAACCTTCAATACATAATATAAAACAGACTCTAATTAACTTTGTTGTGGTGTAATATTAACTTTATTGACAGTTATTATAGAATTAATTACTTATCTTCACGAGATTAATATTCAAGTGTGTGCGATCTGCGCCAGTGTTGCCAACAAGATTTTATTTTTTATTTTTTTAAATTGTGACATATTGCCATCCACTGAGTGTCATGATCCTTACACATACTTTTGTGATATGAAATGATACAAAGTGCAGATGGCAGAGATTTTATGTGTTGTAAATTTGAAGAACCATAGACAGAACACAGTCTGGTCATGTAAATAAATTCTTTCCTAATGATCTTGGCTATCTGGAGTTGTTCCAGAGTTCATATTTTACATAAATTCTGTTTACAAGCCTATCAATGCCTCAACTAAATGTTGTGTAGTTACATTTTCTACTTCCATTGTTTGTATCCATAGAACTTTCCAGTATAGTATCAATATAACCGAGCCTCACTTCAACCAAACATGAACCCATTTCCCATAGTCGCTGTGCCTCACTGCTCATTGCTAAATGTGATGGAGCCACATAATCTAATGCCATTTGCATCTAATTATCCAGTATGTTGTTTCAAATGGAAATAGAATCAGAAAGTATGTTTTTCATAGCCTGACAATTTCCAGCCACCAGTTTAGAATCAAAACAGAGCAGCATGAAATGCCTAAACTAATATTCTACAGTTCACATATTTAATATCTTACCAAGCTTACTGGTGCAACTGAGGGCCAAATTACTCTACTGTTGGGTTCATACATTGGGTTAAGCACTGACTGCAGAACATCAGGCCTGTTAACATATGACCACAGACTGACAGTGCGCTCTGCAAGTTTCAACTGTACCCGCTCTGCTTCACAATTACCTACAAATGTACCTGCAACACAGAACCAGAACTTTTAAAAATGAGGTAAGTTGTGTTTTAAACCATACAAAAATATTCTCAAGCTTTTATTCCTAAAACTGGGCTGCAGAAATAGAGAAGCAGTGAAAAGTACTAAAGCATTTAAAACTATGAAACATAAATACAATAAAAATATTTAATGATATGAATAAAATAGAAAGAAACATTCCAAATGGGAAAAATATATTAAAAACAAAGATTCTGTGACTTACCAAACGGTAAAGCACTGGTAGATAGACACAATAAAAAAACACACAAACACACACACAAAATTTCAAGCTTTCGCAACCCACAGTTGCTTCATCAGGAAAGAGGGAAGGAGAGGGAAAGACGAAAGGATATGGGTTTTAAGGGAGAGGGTGAGGAGTCATTCCAATCCTGGGAGCAGAAAGACTTACCTTAGGAGGAAAAAAGGACAGGTATACACTCTCGCGCGCGCGCACACACACGCACACGCACACACACGCACACACACGCACGCACACACACGCACACACACACACACGCAAGCAGACATATGTAAAGGCAAACTCTTTGCCTTTAGATATGTCTGCTTGTGCCTGTATATGTGTGGATGGATATATGTGTGTGTGTGTGTGTGTGTGTGTGTGTGTGTGTGTGTGTGCGCACGCGCGAGTGTATACCTGTCCTTTTTTCCCCCTAAGGGGATTGGAATGACTCCTCAGCCTCTCCCTTAAAACCCATATCCTTTCGTCTTTCCCTCTCCTTCCCTCTTTCCTGATGAAGCAATCGTGGGTTGCGAAAGCTTGAAATTTTGTGTGTGTGTTTGTGTGTTTTTTTTATTGTGTCTATCTACCAGCGCTTTCCCGTTTGGCAAGTCACAGAATCTTCGTTTTTAATATATAAAAATATTTAATAATGAGATAAAAGCACTAATAAGTTTTTGGAACAAAGGGTTCATTAGTTGGGTAAACAGATGAAAAGCTATGAAGAAAACAGAGATTTGAAGCGATTCAAAAGTAACAGAAATCCTGAGTGCTCTACAGCTAGTAGAACTAGATTCTGAAAGAAAGAGTGGATGATAGGGGTTTAATGTTCTTTCAATTATGACATATCATTATAGACAGAACAAAAGTTCAGATTGGGAATGGAAAACAGACTGTCCTTTTCAGGGCAACCACCTCAACATCTGCCTTAAAAGATTTAGAAAAGCCACACAAACTTAAATTTGTATGGCTGGAGGTTTTTTCAAATGTGAGTCTACAGTGAGTTCGAAACATGTCCGAAGTTTTTGTGGATTGAAAAGTATTTTATTTTTTATTGCTCACAATTTCGACGCCTGCCTCCTGGAATCCAAGCAGGTCATATTTACACACAGCCGCAGAAAGTTGTATATACAACTGTTGTTAACTTTGGCAAGATTTGTAATTTATGCATCTTCAATAATTCGTGAAATTAATTATAAAGGGAACAAAACTTACAAAATATTAAATGGAAAAGAAGAACGTCCAAAACCCATAAACCATGATACTAAATTAGTTAGTCACCTACATTATCATCATGGCAGTTCCTAATCTTAACTACTTGGAAAAACCATGTTCAAGGAAGAATAAGTCCCCTATTGCTGGGGACAGTATGCTACATTCTAGGACTCAAGTTGCAGAAAACCTATACCATCCCCAAACAATCCCAAACCCACTGGGTGTCAGCCTGCTCTTGCTGGGAAACCCACATAAGTCTTGTGTCATTCTGCCAGTTCTTCCATAGCTGCCATGTTGTTGGTCACATATCCACTGCATCCGATTGTCCTCTGTGTAGAAATTAAGTCTGGTGGTCAGTGAATCCTTTATGATACTCACTCACTCCTGCATTGTCTCTTATAGTTAGGTTTCTTATACACTCTAAATATTTTCTAAGTTCCCTTCCAGATATCTTATTTGCTACCTTGTTCACCACATGCCATTTGACTTTTGTCCCTGACAGTTACGGTTAGTGTACCAATGACAGTTATTTGAGTCCTCAGATCTTTGTAGACTGGACATTTTAATACAATACAGTCTGGTTTACCAAGTTGCTACATGCAATCACATCTGCTGGATGTTTCTTTAATACTGTATAAATATTCAACATCTGGTCCATGGCCTGTCAGACAATGACTCCTGCCCATAAACGGATTTACATTGTTGATAAGCAATCCCTCCTTAATGTTTGGAAATATGCCATATATCCTGTGAGCTGTTGTGATATTGTTCCAGTCTCTTTGCCATTCACTTGCTTTCCATAATTTTAACTCTTGTTTTGTGGATTTCTAACATATCTGAGGGATATATGCATGTGAAAGTTATGCTTCTCATCCATGTGAATGCCCAAATACTTATCTCACTTTATTACACTGGAGTTCCCCTGACTCTCAGAGTAGAATTCTGCAAATGAGAGAGGCTGCCTTTGAGCATCAGGTAGGCAATCTACATCTGAGCAAGTATGTCATACTTTTATTTCCAGCCTGGCTCTTGAGTCCTCTGCCACCACAACCAATAAGTCATCAGCATAGCTTATTACTCATGACAATTGAGCATTTTCATTCGGAGTTGTTAGCAATAGCGCAAGGCTAAGGTCCCAAAAAATTGGTCCACATATAGATCCCTGTAGATAATCTTTAGTAATCTGGCTCACTACATTGCTGGATGTTGTGCCCCACTCCACGATGTACCCTTTGCAGTAATGTTGGAAGTTATGGTACACACATTTTGGGGCCTCTAATTGTCTCAGGAGGGCAAACATTGTGATCCACCACAGGTTGTCAAATGTATGCACAATGCCTACAACATACTAGTTTCTACAGTTGTTGACAATTTTGAGAGCACAGGTATTTGCATAATCTATGGATCTGCCCTTTCTGAAGCTGAATTGGCTCTGTTTGAAGCCATGCAACTGTGTGGGGGACTGTATTCTGCTGCACAGCAAGCACTCTTGTGCCAAGAAGACAGAATGGTCTTACGCTCTTAGGCACCATTACGTCTCTACCCATGCTCTTCTAGATTATTACAACTTGTGTAGACTTTCAGATCACAGGAATTTTTCCTCATCTTGGTGATTCATTTGATAAATGTGTAAAGAACAGAACAATTTTGTTCTTCACGGCTTTTAACATTTCTTTATGGATGTAATCATAGGACACGGAGCTTTTCCATTCTTTGGCTGCTTGATAGCAATTGCAACTTCTTCTTCTGCAAATGGTAGAACACCACTTGTGCTTTCATATGGGGCCTCTCTTTGAAGATCATTAATATTTTCACTGTGATCTTCTGGAACAAGTGACTTCACTCACTAGGGTCTTACAGTTTATAAATAGCCTCACTTTGTTAAATATGGAGTGTAGAAAAGACAGTTAGTGTTTTTACTTCTCTGTTACTATTCTACAGGAGTACCCCATGCACCAGTTACTAGTTGTGCCCAATGCCTTGAAGGCGGGATAATTATGGGAGTGGACAATGTGTTGTAAGGATAACTCCCATCTGCGCAGTTCAGAAAATCTGGTGCTGGAGGGGAGGATCCAGCTGCTCAGGTAGTGAAGCAGCCATTGAAATCAAGCATGTTATGTTCATCTGCATGTTGTGCAATAGGGTCGTCTACTTTGTTGTTGGCCACAGTTTGATGTAGAAAGCTGGTTGGTAGTCATGCCAATACAAAAAGCTGTGCAATGATTGCAACAGAGCTGGTAAATGACATGGCCACTTTCACAGGTTGCCTGGCCTCTAATGGGGTTGGACAAACCTGTGACAGGACTGGAACAGGAAGTGCTTGGTGGATGGATTGGGCAGGTTTTACACCTGGGTGTCACACAGGGATATGATCCTGGTGGCAAGGGGTTGGGATTGGGAGAGGCATAGGGATGGACTAGGATGTTGTGCAGGTTGGGTGGGTGACAGACCACCACTTTAGGAGGGGTGGGAAGTATCTCAGGCAGGATGTGTCTCATTTCATGGCACGATGATGTGTAACCAAAGCCCTGACAAAGAATATAGTTCAGTTATTCTAGTTCAGGGTGGTTATGGATGACAAAGGGGACACTCCTTTGTGGCTGGTTCTTGGGGTTGGTCAGAGGACTGGGGCTGTGAGGGGGAAATGGCACTGGAGATCTGTTTGCGAATTAGGTCTGGGGGATAGTGCCTGTCTGTGAAGGCCTTGGTGAGACCTTCAGCATACTGAGCAAGAGAGTTCTTGTCACTGCAGATATGCCGTCCTCAAGTGGCCAGGCTGTATGAGAGCGACTTTTTCGTGTGAAGGAGACTGACAGCTGTCAAAATGCAGGTACTATTGCTGGTTGGTGGGTTTGATGAGGACAGAGGTGCAGATGGAGCTATCTGACAGGTGGAGGTCAACATCTAGGAAGGTGAAATGCTGGGTTGAGGAAGATCAGGTGAAGTGGATGGGAGAGAAGAAATTGAGGTTGTGAAAGAATAAAGGAACTTGAACCACACTAGAGTTTTGTAATTTTGGGAGGCTAAGAAGGTTTACTGTACAGCGTCCATAAACAGGTAGACATTGGAGGGTGCCATGCCAGTGCCCATGGCTGTGCTGTGGATTTGTTTGTATACCTTCCCTTTCAAAGGCGTAGTTGACAGTTACAATAAAATTAGTAAGGTGAATGAGGTAATGGGTTTGGAGTCTGAGAGACATTAGGAAAGACAGTGTTCGATGGCAGTAAGATCATGGGCATGAGGGATGTAGGTGTATAGTGAGGTGGCATCAACAGTGACGAGTAGGGATCTATGAGGTAATGGGGTGGGGTTGGTGGAGAGCCAGTGAAGGAAGTGGTTCGTGTCTTTGATGTGGGAGACTAGATTACAGGCAATTGATTGTAAGTGTTGGTCAATGAAGACTGAAATTCTTCCAGTGTGGGTACAACGACCAGCCACAGTGGGGCATCGAGGTTTGTTGGGTTTGAGGACTTTGGAGAGCATGCAGAAGGTGTGTGTGTGTGTGTGTGTGTGTGTGTGTGTGTGTGTGTGTGTGTGTGTAATGCCATAGGAGTGATGAGGGAAATGGATTCAGGAGAGAGAGGTTCTGGGAAGGGCCTAAGGCTTTAAGCAGGAATCGGAGGTTGTGTTGGACTTTTGGGATGGGATCACCCTGACAGAATTTATAGGTGGACGAGTCAGATAATTCATGGAGGCCTTCTGTCATGTAGTCACTGTGGTTCATAACAACAGTGGTGGAACCTTAGTCTGCATGTAGGATGGCTAGGTCAGGATTTATTTTGAGGTTGTGGCTATTCTTTCTTCTATTGGAAGGTTGGTATTCTGAGGATGGGACCTGGGGAAGGATGGTGGCTAAGTTAGAGGTATGGAATTCCTGGAAGGTTACCAGGGGGTGATCAGATAGGGGGGGGGGGGAGGGGCAGGGGGGGAGGAGGATTATGGTATGAATTGGAAGAGGCAGGGTTCAGTGTTGGAATTAGGATGGTTTTGGTTGGAGGGATTGGCAGCAAAGAAGTGCTTCCACTGCTGGGACTGAGAGAAGGAGAGTAGGTCTTTGACAAGTTCAGCATGGTTAAATTTGGATGTAGGGCTAAAGGTGAGGCCTTTGGCTATGACTGAAACTTCTGTGGAGCTGAGGGTTTTGGTGGGAAGGTTGATAACAGTGTTACGGGAATGTTTTGGCTCTGGATTTGGTGAAGAGTTGGTTGGGTGTTTTGGGGGATGTGGCAAGTTGAAAATATCAGCTAGGCAGAGTTTAGGTGCTATGAGGGATGAACGGAGGAATGCTTTGGGTAGGATAGGGGTTGGATAGTAATGCCAATAGGTTGGATAACTTATGGAGGTGGTGTCTGGAATCCTCCTCCAGGTGCTGGAGAGCAAGGACTTCAGCTTCAGAGATATGATGTACAGAGTACAGATTGCACAGTAGTAGGATTTTGCAGAGGGAGCAGGAGTGGTTCTGGGATGCCTGTGACATGGAGATGTGTTTTTGCAGTACCAGGTTTGTGAGGCCAGGGATTGACAGAATCTGAAAAGGAGTAGGTAATTGTGAAAGGAGGGATGGGATCCAGACAGAGGAATCTTTATGGTTAGGCTGTTTGGGGGATTCCACAGTTTAGGTAGCATTTGATAAATCGGATGTGGGACTGCTTTTCAGCCAGTGAAAAGGATACTTTTATGAACTGGTGCAGAAAGATGGAGCAGGGGTACAATTTGGCAGGAACGGTGTACAGGGAATGGGAATGAAGTGGAAATGGGCAAAATAGGTGTTAATGGTTGTGAGAAGAGCTGGATAAGCAGAAAGACGTGTAAAAGATGCATAAAAATATGAAGATATGCAGAAACACACACAGATACACAAATATGTAAAAATACACACAAATGCATGAAACTGCGAGAAACCACATAAAAATATGCACAAATACAATAAAAACATACAGAAGTGTGGGAGAAAAGGAACACTGAGGTATATCAACACTGAGGTGTGTGTGTTGTGATAAGTGAAGAGAAGGGAATGGGAATGTTCTGCTGCAATGAGTGCACAGCTTTTTATGTTGGTATGATTACCAACTAGCTGTCCACCAGGATGAACAGCCACCACTGCAAAGTACACCACCCTCTGGCACAACATGCAGCTGAATATAACATGCTTGATTTCAATGGCTGTTTTACTACCTGAATCATCTGGATCCTGCCCTCCATTACCAGCTTCTCCGAACTGTGCAGATGGGAGTTATCCTTACAACTCATTCTCTGCTCCCGTAATTATCCCAGACTCACCCTATGGTAACATACTGTCCCCAAATCTTCCACCCAACTGTTTTCACCCCCTCTGCCTATCATCTCCTCCCCATTCTCATCTCCCACCCTCTGACAACACACCTGCCCATCTTTTCCTCCCCCCCCCCCCCCCCCCCCACCCACACACACCTCCCTGCCCCACAACCTCCTGATGCTGTGCCCGTTGGCATTCTAGTCTCTGCATACCCTGCCAGACAGTTTGCCTCCCTCCTCACCTCCACCACACTACTATCCCTTCCCCTTCCCTGCCCCCTCAGATTGTTACTTGCATCCCAAGTGGGGTGCTGGAGGTGGCAGTTATGTGTGCATAAGGTGTGCTTGTTTGTGTGTATGAATGGTGTGTGTTGCTCTTTTGCTGTTGAAGGCTGTGGCCGAAAGCTCTAAGTGCCTTTTAATTGTGCCCATCTGCAGCTTAACGTGTTTTCTTTAACATAAGTAGCAATCTATCTTATCCTACATTGTTGATATTCCTGCTTGGAGTTTCCATTGTTAGAGCTTTGTATTTGGTTTTCACTGATTTATAGAATAGTCTTAACTCCCTCTCCTCGTGTGTTAGAGCCCTTTGATAAAATTGTGAGCAGTTGTTGTGTATGTTTTTCTTCAGTTTTGTAGGCTCTATGTTCCAAGACATTGGTCTAGCACTTTTCTGTATTGGAATGGCTACTTTTTGTCTGTTTTGTAAGACAGTTGCAAGTACCCGTGTCATTTAGACTATGCTGCAGTCAGCATCTTCTGATATTCAAAAGTCAATTCCTGCACTTAGTTTTTCCTAGTTAGCCTTTAAAATAATTACATCAAAGGTCATTGTTTTCCTGTCCGATATTTATTAACTGTAAACCAGTGTCAAAGAAAACTATCATAATCACATTTTGGTTGCTTCCAATGGCATGGTGAAGGACTCTCCAAGAGTTGATTTTGATAGCTGCAGACGACTGGGCTGCCACAGTGGTGATAATGTTTGCTCCAGCACCAGCACTGTTTCCATGTGTGGCTGGACAGCCCATCCTGTACAGGACATTGAAATTTAATTCATCAATTGCTTCCTTATCCTGGTAACAACAGTTTAGTTTCCTTCTATTTATGCTTACAATTATCTCTTCTTTCCTTCTGTATAGTTTTGAGAATTGAGCATTGATCTACAAACTAACTGCAGTAGTTTTACTGGCAAATCAGTTTTTGTGATTTCTCTTTGCAGCAGCATATTGTACATGGACAATCACTTCCAGGCCACAAACATTTCTTACCTCTAATCATACAGGGTCATACTTTGGTGGCATTTTAGTGTTGGATCAGTATTTGGCTTCATTGCAGAGAGCACAAGCTTGCTTCTCTGCTTTTCTAAATTTGTTAAATGATCATAATCACAGCATTTTAGACTCTTCACACAACTAAGTGGTCCTTGGCTGACAGGATTCTGTAGCCAGTGTAACAAGAGCTTCCTGTCTCAGGGTGACCTCCACCATATTATCTACACACATTTATCCCATGGGGCCTGTCTTGAATTTTACCTTAATTTCATTGTCAAGGTACAGTCTTTGCATGTTTTCCCCAAAAATTTTGCTTGTACACTGCACCCGAAAAGTCTTTTTTGCATGTCGTAGTCAATACATCATACATGGTAATAAGTGGGTACCTCTTATTTTGGATGTTTGCATGTTAGCACTTTGAACATTTTTGTTTTCTTTATTATTTTCTGAGTCTTTGCTAGGATCTGCTTCTATTATTACCACACTGCTTGCAGTGCAAATACTTTTAAATATTCACATGAGTTGCTTGGGGATTTATTATGCCTGCAAAGTGTTCCTTGGTTATGCTTTCATCTTGCTCATCTTTTTATTTAATGAACCAAGTATGTGCACAGTTTAAGGTAGCCATTTTGATTTTGGCGGTATTTGTCAACCTTGGTTTGGATGGGGGAGCTGCAACTATTGGACCAGTAGCCGTTGTTTCTTTCACCATTGCTTCCCAAGACGCTAATTTTTTTTTTCTAGTTTGCTGATTCTGCCCAGTAACTGGGACTGGTACGTATCCCAGAGTAACAATTTCTGCTTGAGTTCATTAGCATTCAGTATTCTAGGTTTTTCTTGAAACCTATGACTTCACTATATATCATCATAGTATGAGATGATACTTGTGCTCATTTTCACCTGTCTCTGAGGCACTGCTTTTCTCCATTGGCTCTCATATCTTGAGAATATATTTTCCTAATGAAACTTCCTGGCAAATTAAGACTGTCTGCAGGACCGAGATACAAACTCGGAACCTTTGCCTTTCGTGGGAAAGTGCTCTACTGACTGAGCTATTCAAGCACAACTCACGACCCATCCTCACAGCTTTACTCTGCCAGCACCTTGTCTCCTACCTTCCAAACTTCACAGAAGCTCTCCTGCGAACCTTGCAAAACTAGCACTCCTGAAAGAAAGGAGACATGACTAAGCCACAGTCTGGGGGATGTTTCCAGAGTGAAATTTTCACTCTGCAGTGGAGGTGCACTGATACAAAACTCCCTGCCAGATTAAAATTGTGTGCATTCTGGCAACAGCCCCCAAGTTGTGGCTAAGCCATGTGTCCGCAATATCCTTTCTTCCAGGAGTACTGGTTCTGCAAGGTTTGCGGGAGAGCTTCTGTGAAGTGTGGAAGGTAGGAGACGAGGTTCTGGTGAAAGTAAAGTTGTGAGGATGGTTGTGAGTCGTACTTGGATAGTTCAGTCAGTAGAGCACTTGCCCAAGAAAGGCGAAGATCCAGAGTTCGAGTCTCGGTCCGCCACACAAAACTGTGTGCCACAAAGTGTTACATCAGTCCACACTCTGCTGCAGAGTGAAAATTTCATTCTGGAAACATCCCCTAGACTGTGGCTAAGCCATGTCTCCACAATATCCTTTCTTCCACGAGCTTTAGGGGTTCGCAGGAGATCTGTGAAGCTTCCACACAGTTTTAATCTGCCAGGAAGTTCCATAATAGCGCACACTCCGATGCAGAGTGAACATTTCATTCTGAATATTTTCCTAATATTTTGAAAGGAAATATGCAAGACAAGCACTCAACAGCTTTTGTCTTCGCAGCTGTGCATCCTACCCAAAGTGATGTAGCATTGCATAGAGGAACCAGCTTCTCTCCAAAAACATAGTGCTTCTTTCAGCTCAATATGCCTGCCAAGAAGAGTGGCCGCATGCACTGCTTGCAGGTATCGGACAGCTGTCCTGTACAGGGTCACTGCATCAGCTTCGTGATGTGCTGTCCAGGTGGTGATGCGCTTACACTAGATGTCGCCAATAGGCACCGTGTGCATATCTCAGCATGTGATGCAATTATGGGGCCATTAGAGTGTTGCTGGGTACATCACACCACCATTAGTGTTGCAGCAAAATGTTGACGCTCCATAGAACATGTGAGAGAGTCACTGTCATAGCAATACGGATTATCTACAGAACCGATATTCACCAATGATCCACATCAAATGCCACTAATTGTACAGGCTAAAACAATCAGTTAATAATCTATTGCATAGATCCAGCACAATGTATGTCACAACTGAGTGTATTGCAACCTTGCTTACACCTGCCTCTAAGATAGTCATTTGATCTTCGCACTCCTCTTATTTCATGTACATGCACACATTGTTCCATATGGTGGATCATACTTTGTATATGATTCCTTGCTTCACCATTCACACACTATCTGCTGGAAGTTCACAAATTCCAGCACAGTGTGGTCATCAATGGCACAATTACTACATATCTGTTGTGTCTGCGGCAGTATTGCAAGTAGAGTTCCACTTACACAGTTGGGCTACAATGAACATTGCATTTCGGTCACAGTGTGTTTCCGCTGTTGCATATGTCCCAGAGTCTGCGAACATGAAGCCATAGCCAACATTTAAACTAATGACCAATTACTTTGCAAACACCTTCATGGTTGGTCAGTAGGTGTGACATCACTGGATATGCATGTGGAGATAAGGTACAGAACATCAGTATCTGGAAATGGTGCAGGACGGTAGTTTTACTCTGTGAAGGCCTTAGTAATACCTTCAGCATACTGGGTGAAAAGCTCTTTGTTACTGGAGATACAGCTTTCATAGGTAATTAGAAAGCTGAGAGAGATTAGAAGGTTTGATGTGAAAGAATTTCATATTGAGACATCTGTGAGGTGGAACACAACCTACAGCAAGGTGGACAAAGTGAAATGAATGGAAAAGAAAGGTATTAAGATTTTGAATGAACAAAGATAATGTGCCCTTCCACTGGATCTAGGTTACAGAGATGCCATCAGTGAATTTTTATCAACTGAATGGCAACTACAAAGGACTTCTCAAGATAGCCCATGAACAACTTGGCATAGGACTGCACTATTAATGTGTGTATGGTAATGCTATGGATCAGTTTGTATGTGTGATGTGTGAGGATATAGCAATGTTTCTTACTTCCACATCATTACGTAGGTCGCTATATCAATATTACCTATGTTTGCTCTCTTCTACTTCTCTGCCTTGGCATACCTTTTTTTATGAGGGTTCAGTAACATAAAATGTGACTTCCATATGGATAATAAAACTACATAATTTTTGCCTTGGAAATGCCAGTTGCCAATGAATTTTAATTTAACTCTCATCTTCAGTTGATAGGATTGCTGTCTGATGAAGAAAAGTGTTTTCTATAGCAAGAAGTTTCATTAATACTTACCAAATTGTGATGAGTATGAGTGCTCAAAGAGCATGATGAGAAAGTAAGGACTGAACTCAAAACTACATGGAAATTGCTGATGCACTTGCCATACACAGTCTAGGAACAGTAGAAATGTTGGTGCATGCCCTTTAGTGCGACTGCTACTGTTAGCTGCATAGCAGGATTTGCTGTGACGGACTGTGAACGGATAACCAGCTTGCAGCCATTCCCTTTCTATCAGTGCTTCTAACCTGCAATAAAAGGAAAACCAGTATTTCACAATTGGCAATACAATACAAGATTAGTGATATGGTGGCAGCAATGACTTTACCCCCACCAACAACAGTGATAGAAGAAAAGACACACACCTCACTTTTATACAGAACAAATCTGTTTTTCAGTACAACAACAGTAAATAAAAAACTAAGAATTGTTAGTTTTACTTATGATTATTTAAATTAATTATTTCTGATCAACTGAAAGAGATCCACATGGTAATAGAAAGGTCCCAATGGAAACAAAACACACAACTCTTCTCAAAGCAGAAGTGCTAATTAGTAGACAGCATCATAAACTTCAGATGACTGGAGAGTTGCAAGTCAACACTTGTTTTTTGTTCTGAGCAGAAGGTTTAAAGACACAGACACTTGCATACAGCTACAATTCCATATTGTAGCTACAGTCGATGGTAGTCCAAGCTGAAGAGTGTGGGAATGCAAGGTTAGGAGAAGGAAAATGGTGAGACATTGTATATAGCAAGCAGAGAAACAGGAATACAATAGCTCCTCATCATCAATGCTACATTAAACCCTTGTCTCCCCTCCTATTTTCCAAGAGGGAGGTAAAGGTAGTGGCACTACTGAAGAATATGGTAGAAACAAGGGAGATAATTGCAAAAATAGCAGGTAAGAACTACCAGAGGTGTATGTTTTATAAATACAAAATAAATAATAAAAGCTAGAAGCAGGGACTGATGGTGTTTAAATGAAAATTATATGATTTTTTATTAACACTACAGATTTTCACTTTTCATCACACCATGCAGTTGTTCCAAACTGTAATTTATCATCATTTAATTTAGCACCACAAAGCATACTTTTGTGCGTGTGTGTAAAAATTCTGAGCTGTCATGTAGTTATGCAGATACTGATGGATTGTGATTTTGATACAGTGATACTTTCATTAACAGGACTGAAATTCTGAAAAAGAATACAGAATTTGGAGAAACTATGAAAAAGCACAATATTAGCACATTGAAACACATAGCTGCCCAGTCCTCAAAGTGTTAACGAAGGGCATCTGCTCTGCTTTACTTGTAGTTAAAGTTGCTTCAAATGAACATCTTACTCAAATCCACTACTTAGTATTTCATTTTTTTAGTAGGATTAATAATCACCACCACCACCATGTTGCAGCTCCTGTTTCCAAAGTGTTTGATGAGCCTCTTCCAACTTTTTCTATCCTTGTACACATCTTCCTCATGGATCCCTTTGGCAACCAACATGCCTTTTCCCAGTTAGAGTGATTTTAAGACGTTTCTTGGCTATCCTGGTTTCTTCTTTTTGTTTCACATGGACATACCATCTTAATTTAGACTGGCAGAGTGTTAATAGTATTAACCATTGTTGTTAATCTACTAAGGCATACTTCACAAATAATGTTTACATTAAAGTACTTGAAAACCTTGACACTCATTTAGAACAAATCAAATGTTGAAAACTTTTTTATTCACTGTGACCAGTGATATTAACTCTCATAATATTGCACAATCCTTCCAGCCTAACCTAAATATGAATCTGTCCATTTCACGCTTTCCCTTTCTTCGCCTAATGTTCTTTCCTGATGCACTTATTTCATTTCTTTTCCCATGGCTTCTGTATGTTTTATTAATACCCCTCATTATGTTTCTGTACACTTCTATTCCTCCACAAATGGTATCATATGATGTGCTCAAGATATCCTATTGTTAATAGCCAGTCCCAATTTTAGCACTGATAAGTAAAGTTTTCTGTTATCAGTGTCCACTCACGTCAGGCTTAAAAAAATTATCGAAATGAATGCTGAATTAAAAAATAAGAACTTTTTAGCAAATTTTTATTCAGTACCAAAAATGAAGTGTTCTGTTGCAATAATGAAATGGAGACTGTAGCATCAATCAAAGTACTAAACACATACCCTCGCACTGTCCGGCAATCAGGATTAAGAATTACTTGTGCCAATGAAGTAACTAATAAGGTTGCATCCATCCCTTCAGAACCATGAACAAGTACAGAAGCTTCTTCCTGTGAGGGAAAAAATTAGAGTATAAGTTACTGACTAAAAACTAAAGTGATTTTCAGAATAAAAAATATATTTTAAAGTGTTGAGCATTTTAATAACATAATCCCATTGTGGTACCTACTTTCTTAGACAGTGTTTATATTATTGACTTTGTTTACACTATCGCTGAGGGGTCATGGCCTTCAGACAACTTTCAAATATCTAGAGCTGATTTGAAATGATTTAAAGTGAGAAAACCACATAACTT
This sequence comes from Schistocerca piceifrons, assembly GCF_021461385.2. Classification (NCBI taxonomy): domain Eukaryota; kingdom Metazoa; phylum Arthropoda; class Insecta; order Orthoptera; family Acrididae; genus Schistocerca; species Schistocerca piceifrons. Next base: position 308,948,482 of record NC_060139.1, on the reverse strand, counting down.
AAGCTGTGCAAATGGAAGAAGCGAGAGGAAGACTATACAACGGGTACAATGTTTCTGCACTTAGGGCATTGAAAGTGTAAAAACTTTGTGAACACATTGCTCTTGCTGAACCATACTTATAAACTAGTGTTATTCAAGCCCACAACATATCAATTAATTCTTCATCCACAACAAAGCTTCCTTAGATGTAACTTCAAAGTAAAATCCACATTATCTTTCAGTTCCTGATCTATTGTACAAGTATCCATTGACTGTACATACGAAACTGTTTCTTGAGTCTACATAGATAAGCAGTTACTGTACCTGATCAAGACACTGTGCAACTAGACAGGCACAATTTAGTGTATCCTTGATGTGTGACATCCAGTTAGACGACTCCAGGCGTGACAGCCAACGATCCATGGATGTGGAAGTATCATTGCATGCTGCAATGACAACAATGTGTAGAGAATATTTACAAATTACCTAGAAATTCTGGGAAATATATGGTTAAAAAAGTAGAGGTTTGCAGTCTATAGGAACCTGAAAATGTCCAACCTATTTTGGACAAAATTAGCATCTATTTTTGGTGAAATTAGCGAATTAGCATTCTGGGAAATATAAGGTTAAAAACATAGGGGATTGCAGTCTGTAGGAACCTGAAAGTATACTACCTATTTTGGATTAAATTAGCACATATCTCTGGCAAAATTAGCATCTATTTTTGGACGAGTTAGCATCTATTTTTGGTGTAGAAAGCATCTAGATGTATAAATGTAAAAGTTTGCTACACCACGTTCCTGAAGATGAAACTGACTGGGGGGAAAAAAAAATTAAATTAAAAAAAAATTATTGGAGATAAAATAATGAAACAGAGAATAAACAGTTTGTATCACTTAAAATTAAAGCTCTTTGAGTGAAATGATAGCCTCCGTTGAGAAGCAGCAGCATTTTCTTACTGGTGAACAGAATGCTCCTCCAATTTGAGATGTTTCCCGACATTCTCTTTCTTTTCCAACCCCCTGATTTTGCATATGTAGCATATAAGCCTGGATTTGCATATTGTGGCTGTGTCACCCATGCTTGAGGACAATACAGACAGAACCAACAAGATGGTTTGACTGAAAGTAGAACTGAAAATAGCTCTATTCGCACTTTACATGAAGACTTGGTGTGGTCACTATAGTGAGGATACTACAATGTAGCAGAAGTCCACAGGCATAAACAAATGAGAACCTAACGCCCAATCCAATAGGTGAGGAGTGGTGTGTGTGTGTGTGGATGTGTGTGGGGGGGGGGGGGGGGGGGGGGGAAGCCCTGCCTCCCTCTTGCTGGTCAGCCAGCCTATACTAGTGTTCTAACCTATACTGGTATTTTGTGTTTCAGTGTAGCAGAATTGACACATTGATCCTTATCCCTTTGGGTGTCCTGAGAGTCATATTCTAATGCCACGGCAGACCAGGGTTAGTCTCGTCACTCATTTCAAAATAAGAAAAAGGGAACAATGAGCTACACAAAAAGCAAAGCAGAGTACTCAAAGCACTTGGTAATGGCTATCATGCTGTTGCTTGCTGAGGATGGCAATGTTGTAAACGAGGTAGTTCAGGTCCAACTTCTACCAGTATCTTACATAACCATAGTGCAAAACACCCCACCTAAAACTGCCACAACGTTTTTAATGATCTTCTCTTTCCAAATTGTGCAATCCCAGTAACCAAGAATTAGTTACTTATCTGGTATTTATATGTAGAAAATAACAACTATTTTAAACTATCTCCAATAAAATATTTCATATGGAAAAAATATGCTATGAAACAGCATTTATTATGTAAAGGAAACTTGTTACCATGTTGCGGAGATGCTGAGTCGCAGATAGGCACAACATAAAGACTCACAAATAAAGCTTTCGGCCAGTAAGTCCTTCGTAAAAAAAAAAAAAAAAAAAAAAAAAAAAATATATATATATATATATATATATATATATATATATATCTCACACACTCTCTCTCTCTCTCTCTCTCTCTCTCTCTCTCTCTCTCTCTCTCTTTCCCACAAACGCAACTCACACATAAATCTGCAGTCTCAGGCAACTGAAACTGACTGGCAGTGTGGTTTCAGTTGTCTGAGACTGCATACATATGTGTTGGTTGCATTTGCGTGAGTGTCTGTACATGTGTATCTGTCATCTATTCTTGACAAAGGCCTTACTGGCCAAAAGCTTTATTTGTGACAGTCATTTTGTTGTGCCTGTCTGCGACGCAGCATCTCCACTGTATGGTGAGTAGCAACTTTCCTTTTCATAATACTGTTACATTCCATCATGGATTTTCCATTGTTTGAATTACTATGTAAATTCCCATTTTGCATTTTGAGTTAAAATTTGTTACTATATTTGAATATATTGCAAATTTGAATTTTTTCAGGTTCCTACCAGTAACCGAAACTGTGAAGAAGAATGTAGAGAAGGTATAAATCATTTACAGCTACTTAACTTATACAACAGCATCATAGCATAATAATGAAGGAAACAAATTCTAAATAAGAGTCTGCATCCATGGACCACTGTTAATTACTAATTTCATCAAGTTAGTTACAACTAACACGGTAGCATTTCTTTCTCTTTCTGTGGATGTACATCTACAACATTCTTCAATAAGAGTTAATAAACTTTCTCTCTGGTTAAATTGCTGGTTATGTTTCCTGCGTGATAGGAAACTCTCACCTACTATGCATATTGTACTTTCTCATTGAACTGCAATTTTTGTACAATTCTTGAATAAAAGGTAATTAGTGTACAACTTGTATGGCATGCCACATGCATTAAAAAGGGATGCTGAAGCTTTAAATGTAGCTATGTAAAATGATTCCATTTGCTATAACACCCCTCCTAACGTAAATACAACTTTTTCTTCTTCTTCTCTGCTCCCTCTTCCTTGTGTAATGCAGATACTATGTAAATATGAAATGTCCAAATTCTTATCCAAATTGTATTATTCAGTGTAGAGTTTCTGATAACAGTCTAGATGTTCATGGCGAAACATTTTCTTTAACAAAATACTCAAAATTAAAAATTCACTAATGCCACATGTAAATCAACAATTCACTAGAACTACACATACATGCAATTGTGGTCTTGCAAATAGTGATTTGTTTTATGAGTGGCATAGCCCTCACTCTCATCTTTCGACAGAGGATCTTATCTTTTCTGAAAACTGGGTAATTAAAAATTTAACTTTATTCAAAAGAGTTGTCTTCCTAAACGTTTGAATTTTAAAATGTAATCCTTTCAAAAATTCAGTCACTGTCATATTGTCACGTCGTAACCACAATCAAGACCAAATCTGAAAACAGAGTCATCATCAATGAAATACCAAGTGGTTATAATTTAAGTGCAGCTACTAACAGAGGTCAAGTGTCAGCTACAATCACCATGTGGCAGTGAAACTTGGTAGATATGCTAATGTGTTAGTGTGGAATGGATTTATATATACTGGGGGAAAAAAAAGGTTCCAATTTTGGCCACCAGGTGCAAATCTGGCACTGTATACTGACATCTCCAGTGACTATAGTGAACAAACTTTGTAAGCTATGGTTAATAATAAAATCAACATTTCTCACTTGTTTGACGTTTTCTGCTCACATCTCGTTCTATTTGGAAATATTTCTACAGTGGAACTTCGATTTTACATTCTCTGACTTTACGGTTTTTGTGATTCTACACCATAGATTCGTAGCCCATGTGAATATCCCACAAGATCAATGCTAAAAATTCCCCATTTTTACATTTCGTCCTAGTAAGATTAACCTCAATTCTAAGTTCTTATTTGCTTGACTTTGTCCCATTTTCTTCCTATTGATATTTGATGTGACTGACGGAGTTATACGTGGCACAAAATACAGGTGGTTCGCACCACGCTTGGTGGCAGAGTTAAGGAAATATTTTAGGCCGTTGTGCAGAGGGGAGATGTGAGAGAGGAAGTGCTGACGTAACACAGGATCGGTGTTGCCAACACAACTTTCAACATTTAGATTCACCACAAAATTATGATACAACTACTACTAGTTTGCAGCGGTAATTGAAAAACAAGACAGTTGACGCAAAGTGTTCCGGATCAAGCCAACACATGATAAAGGGGCCCAGCCACCACCTTTTCTTGTGCCAGTCATAATTCAGTCTCATCTTTTTGCATGTATTTCCAATGTACTGTATTCAGCAACGAAATCAGTCATCAACCTTTTAAATTCAAACATTGAGTGTCGAAGAATATTCTCAGTCATAATCGAGGAAATGTCACCGATTTCTGCCTAGTGAACTTTTATTGGCTGACGACTTGTTAAATCACCCAATAGCCAGTGCAGCCACCACATCACACTAAAACACGTAAAAATGAGCTCGCTTACTGGATGTGTGGAGAGGGGTAATGGCCCTTCGGCAACGAGAGTGCAAGTAGGGGTGAAAGCATTTTGTGAAGTGCTGAAAATATACTTTTCACTCAGATGATGTGCTATGACAGAGATACCACAAAGAAATAGAACAAAAGATTTGTGATAGCACATTTTAAAGACTTTCATTTTCAAATCTCACATGATCCAGCTGCAACTACAAACACATATGCCACTCACGTATATACTTTGCACTGCACCCACCACAAATTGTAGATCGTAAAGACTGGGAGCAGTGACAGAGGGCATGCTAAAAATTCCCCTGAGTTTCCTTTCAAGTTTAAATTTTACAGTGTACAGAAATTCACTTAGCCAACTTCTAACAAGCTTGTAATGTCAACTGAGGAATTAACTCATTTTTTCACACCTCTGTTTCTCTCATCAAGCCCAAAATAACACTTTAACGGTCGTGAGCACATGAAATGCAGCTTATAAGAAAAGCATTAAACAACTGTAACAAAGTATGCCATTAAGCAGATGTCCACATTTATGTTTATGGTTTAGCTACTTAGCTGCTGTGATGTTTTTGGTTTAATTCAACGTATTCAGTTTTTGCTTTTTCTGGGCGAGCGCAAAGGATGATCTCTAAAATACACATGTCTTGAAAGTATAATTTGTAGTCATAGCACATCAGAAAACAGCTTTATTACCCTGTCCTCAGATACCAATTGCACTTTCTTGATGAGTTTTTACTTGCTGTTACACATCTGTGATTTTTCAAGAATTGATAAATTCATTACCACAAATTACTGCATAAATATTGTAGTGTACATTTTATTTTCTTTACTTAGACAGATTTTATACACAGTATTGTAGAGGATTGCGATTTTTTATCATATATGCCAATTACATGTGTTTTTGCTTAATTTTTGGGGTTTTTAACATTTTCCTAAATTTTGCATTTTTTAATCCAGAACCACACGAAAACGTAAATAGGGGTTTCACCGTATGTGTGTCTCTTGCATTCACAGCACAAGATTAGTACCTGATAGCCAAAACAGGAATTAATTTTTTTCCAGTATAAATTGGCTCTGCATTAACGCATTAGAATATCTACTGAGTTTCACTGCCATATGATACTTCTGGCCCAAACTGGACCTCTGTGAGTGACTGCACTTAACCACCCTGCAGTACACTTAGCACAGAAAGCAAGTTTATTACAAACACCAACAGGTATCTGCAATGCAAAGACCTCCTGGATGGAGAGTGCAGCTGTAAATACAAACATTGAATATTCCAGAATGCTTATATTTATACAAACATATAATTGTCCAGAATATACTAACATATGATATTTCAAGACACTTCCAGAAATGATAAATACTAAACAACAAATAATTGCTGGTTGTAGGGTTTGAACAGGGGATCCACAGTATGCCAGGCAGTGACACTAACTGTTCCACTACACTGCATACACCACAGCTCATGGCATTGTTCCCTCTTCTCGAGAAATTGTGACCCATTTTTACAAAAGTTCTCACTGGAGCTGACTACAGCACCCTGGATCTGGATCTCATCAGTGGTCCTCTACATGGTGGCACAGGCATATCTTCGTGTTGTTAAATCCTCTTCACTATGATGAGCATCAATAGTAGCCACTCCCATTAAAGCTTCGCGATTGTTGAATGGGTCTTTAGTTTTCTTGAACCTTTCATCATTCATCTGCACGTCTGGACTGTATTAGGACTTCATATGGAGGATATGGACAATGTGTCCGCAATTTTGCCCTCTTTATGAAGAGTCATAATCCTCAACTTTATATGTGATGTCTGGCAAGTGATGGAAGGATATGATACAGCCAAAAGTAGCACTTTAGTAACTATTATGACCTACTTACCACACAGGGATAAAAATCTTTACAAAGTCTCTGGGGCTGCATCTTATTGGCTGGTGCTTTATATTAAAGTGCCCTTGGTCTTTCTACACAAACCAGTTGCATGCTGCTTCAATCCTGATGATGATATGTTTCATATAGTCATCTTGAGTATCATCCTGTTGGACTGGGAACAGTGTACCTACTGTCATTTCAGCCTCTTGACCATAGAGCACAAAGAATGGTGTGAATCTTGTAGTGTCCTATGTTTCAGTGTTGTACGTGACTGTCATAATGAATATTATAGTGTCCAAATTGCTCTGTTTGGAATCAATATACGTGAAGAGCATATCTGCCAATGACTTATTAAAGTATCCTGTGATGCCATTCATCTATATCTATGGATGGTAGCCAGTTGTCATCCTGTAGGTGATGTCACAACATGAAATTATCTCTGATACTAGTCTTGACTGGAAATCTTTTCCATGATCAGAGGTCACACGGGGTACTTCATGTTTCAAAATGATGTCTTCTATAAGGAAATTTAGTTTCTGGAGCTTCAGCAGGCAGCACACATGTAATAGCAGCATAGAGGCAGTGATAGTCAGTGCCGACTATTATCCATTGATTTATGTTTGTTGACTTCTGGAACTTGCCCCAATAGGTCAATTCCAATCCACTGAAATAATGCTGCTGGATTGGGATCAAATGCTCCGGAGGCTCTGCTGCATTTGATTCCATCTCTGACATTCCTTACAGGGGCTCACAAAGTGTGTAATGGACTGGTAAAGACCTGACCAGTGATACCTCCACCTGATTCTGTCAAGAGGTTTCAAGAATCCCAGATGATCAGATGTTGGAGCACCATGGAACTGTGTCAGAATTTCTGGCTTCTGGTGAGGTGAAATGGCAAGCAATCATCTCTGCTCCATCAGATCACAGCTCCTCTTATACAATATTTCAGTCTTTAATTGGAAATCTCCTTTGGTCCATTCCTCCTCCTCAAAGCTGCTATGGTTTTCAGCAGTGCTGGACTTTCTCTCTTTTCAGCAGCAATTTCTGATTACAGAGATTTCATCCAAACTGCTGCGTTCTGCTAAAGGATTACTCCTTGTCTTTGTGTCTATTTTTGTGTACCTTTGTGATGTTGTACTCCTGAAACCTCACTGCCCATCGTGCCAGTTGACCTGATGGATCCTTCAGGCTCATCAGCAGGCTAGTCACCCAGCATAGAGCATGGTGTGGTGTCACCGCCAGACACCACACTTGCTAGATGGTAGCCTTTAAATCGGCCGCGGTCCATTAGTATACGTCGGACCCTCGTGTCGCCACAGTCAGTGATAGCAGACCGAGCGCCACCACACGGCAGGTCTAGAGAGACTTACTAGCACTCGCCCCAGTTGTACAGCCGACGTTCATAGCAAAGGTTCACTGACAACTACGCTCTCATTTGCCGAGACGATAGTTAGCATAGCCTTCAGCTACATTTGCTATGACCTAGCAAGGCGCCGTATTCAATTGATAATTAATATTATGAAGCATGTACCGTAACGAGAGATGTTCTACAATTGTGGATTAAAGTTAAGTATTCTACCAGTTACCTCCTGTTTTGCTAGTCTTATTTCTCTGACCTGTTCCAGACCTATCGCCAGTCAGCGTGTAATTAAACGCGTGCATTTCGGCCTCCTCTAGAAAAACAGTGTTGGCTCTTCTGCCAACACTACACATGGTGATCCATTGCAACAGAGTATTGTTTCCTAAATAAATATGGCTGGAACTTGCTGAGGACCGAAACACCTGCAGGGCACTCTTTCTTGGTTGTACAGCAGTTATTCTTGACTTGGAGAACACTCTAGAAGCATAAGCTATCACCTACTCAGCACATTCCTGAATTTGTACTAGAACTGCCTCATCCCAAAACTGCTAGTGTTGGTGTGTAGTTCTGTCTTGGCATTCTCGTCATAAAGTGCTGTAACTGGAGATGATGTTAGCAAAGGACATGGAAAGATGTTTCTTGAGACTCATTACAGGAAAATTTGGCATCACTCTGCAGTAATTCTTGCAAGAGATGTCTCTAGCTACAGAAGTCCTTTACAAATCACTGATAGTATGAGCACATTCCAGGAAAACTTCTCACATCCCAAATGTGGTAAGGAGTTAGAGAAACTGTACCTGCTTATTTTCTCTGGATCGGAGTGGACTCCGTCTTCATTCTTAGCCTACGATTTTTATTTCTTGGATGAGGCAGAGGCACTTTGTCATCCAGATATCACAGGCACTTTGTCCATTTAAGGTATCAAAGCAGACTGTCCACCATACATTCAAAGGAGGCTGGAGCACTGCATAGTCCAAACAACATAATTACTGAGGGTATTTTAATTCCACCTTTGCAAATACAAGAAAATGCATTTTGTGTGTAGTTGCAAAGGTGGAATTATAATACCCACAATAATAGTAAAGCAGCTAAGAATAATACGGCGACAAAAATGAACTAAAAAGGCATAAGATTGAATTCGTAGAGGCTATCAGGATTTATGAAGGCACTCTTTTCCCAGTCAGCCTGGCCAACCTTGACTTGCCAATAGCCTGTCTTCAGTTGAGAAATACTTTGCTCCTTTCAAGCAGTCCAGGGTGTCATCAATTCACAGCAATAGATACATATCTTTCATTGTGATTTTCTTGAGTTGCTGGTAGTTGGCACAGAAATGTCGTGTACCATCCTCATCCTTCACAAAGACCACACGGGAGGACCAAGGACTCTGAAAGTTCAATATCATCATATTCCAGCATCTTCTCCACTTCCTCTGGATTACCTGTCGTTCAGCTAGGGCGGCTCACTTTATGAGTGCTTGCTAACTGACGGATGATCCCCAGCATTGATGTAATGTATTACTGTGGGCCGTTTGGTCAGTCTTTTCTCCATTTCACAGCCATAAGAATCTGAAAACAGATGCAGAATTGCTACCACTCGCCGACATTCTCCCTCGGTCAAGCCAGGAGTTTGGTGCACTGTCTGTAGTGGTAGTGAAAAATGATTATTTGTTGATGACACTAATCTGCCCATCTTGGACTGGTTTGGCTGTGCCTATGTACATACCATTAGAGATGAATTTTGGCTGGTGAAAATTAGTGATCCAAAGTTCTTCTTGACCACTTACAATGCTTATGATTGCTGTTGGCATGTATATTTCTTTTGAAAGTCTAAGTACCTTTTTGCAATCGACAAAAGCTTCACAGTTTAACTGAGCATCTCAGTTGATGACTGGCACTCATCTTTTTGATGATGGTGAGATAACAATGCCTTTTACAGCAAACAGCCGCCCAGAGCTGTCTTTGTAATGTGTGCTTGTTAGAATAGCTTCTTCAATCTGAACCCCTGATCTTCCACAGTCTGACTGCTTTTGATGCCTGCAAGAAGTTCCATCTGAGAATAACATTGTGACTACATTCTGCTAAAATAACAAATGCAAAGGGCTGTGTTCTGTCAGTGATAGTTATTCTTGCAATACATGCTCCTGTCAGCTGTACCCATTTCCCATTGGCAGAGACCTTCAACACAAAAGTCTTCTTTAGCTGGTGATAAGTAGAATTCAACATTACAGAACCAGAAGCTGCTGAGTCAACTAGTGCTCAGAGTGTCATCTCAGTAACTGTTGTCTATGGAGGAGAACTTTGCTAGCTTTTGGACGAATACTTCTTCAGAACTACAGAGTGTGCATGTGCACGCACACTTGGCAGTTCTAAGGAAGGATTCATCCAAAAGCTAGCAAAGTTTTCTTTAATTTTTATGTGCCTGTTAACAACTCAGCATCTAAACTACTATTCAATTATTCTTTAGATTATTTATGTTCCACCAAAGACTCTGGAGTAAAACAGAACCTGTAGTAAAATAAGACATGTGACAGAGGATGCTTCAGTTGCCATTTAAGTATTGTATTGTTTGACTGAAAAGTTGGTAGGAACTCAATACTGTTCTGTTACAGTCTACAAAATTTGTAATGGGAAATAATTTTTACACACACACACACACACACACACACACACACACACACACCAGCTATCATTGTCATGGCTGACTACATTACACTGGGGTGAGAGTTTGTATTGGGTTATGTGGGTGAAGAGGGGGGGGGGGGAGGGGGGAGGGACGGAAGTGCAGGAGTATTCAGGAAGGGTAGCTGAAAGCTGGAAGTGAGAAATAGGTGCATGGGGTACGAATATGGCCCTTTGAGTTCCTTCTGGTCACAGGCAGGAAGAGTTGTGCGCAGCCCACAATGATGTGGAGCAGTGTATTGGGAAGGGCAGATAGAACAGGGGAAGATTGGAACAGGAAGAATCTTGGCTGTTGTAAAACATCACCTCCACCCAACTGCCACAGCCTTGCTAACCATATGAACGACAAAAATACTACCTAGATCCCTACTTGTCATTGTTGGCACCATCTTTCTAAACACCAACATCTGCCGTGCCCATGGCCTTGCCGCACTCAAATACTACCTCTCCCAGTGTCCTTCCGAGTCCAAAGCACTACCTTATTCCTTATACACCTAACTAACTATATACTGGTTCATGTTCATTGATGATATCTTCATAATCTGAATCCAAAGCCAAGACAGTCTATAAACATTCCTTCACATTCTCAACATGTTCTCTCCTATCCACTTCACCTGATCTACTTCAGCTCAGCATATCACCTTTCTAGATATTGATCTCTACTTCTTTGATGGCTCCAACCTGACATCTGTACATATGAAGCCCACTATCAACAATGCCTAAACTTTGATATTTTCCATCCCTTACACACCAAAAAGTCATTATCGTACAGTTTGATCACCAGTAGGTGGTGCATCTGCAGTGACTAGCAAGTGAAGGTCTTACTATGGTATTCACAGATAAATCTTATGATCAATCCTAGACTGTATACAGATTTCTTGTGTTGTATCTACACACGCCCACAATCTTCTGACTGCCCTCAGAAAGCAGGTGCAAAGGAGCAACTGCCTCATCATTCGATGGCATACTGGACTGGAAAAATTGAACCATATCTTTCACCAGGACTTTGACTACTTATTATTAGGCCCAGAACTGAGTAACGTCCTACTCACAAAGCCTGCTAAAGTGGCATTCTGCTGCCCAACCAATCTACAACCTCAGGGACGTGTGGTACAATCGTTGTTATTTTCTGTGTCCATAAATGATCTGAAGGATAGGGTGAGCAGCAATCTACAACTCCTGATGACACTGTAGTATGTGGAAAAATATTATCTTTGAGCGAGTGTAGAAGGATACAAGATGACTTAGAATTTCCATCTCGTGTGATGAATGGCTGCTTGCTCTAAATGTTTGTGTGGCTTGACACAATCATATCAATTCAATATCTAGATGTGACATTGCAAAGCAATAAGAAATGGAATGAGTATGTAAGGATGGTAGTAGGGAATGTGAATTGCCGACATCAGTTTACTAGGAGATTTTTGGGATGATTAGTTCCTCTACAAAGGTACCTGTGCATAGAACACCTGTGTGACCCATTCTTGAGTACTGCTGAAGTGCAGTCAGATTAAAGGAAAATGTTAAAGAAATTCAAAGGCATGCTGCTGGATTTGTTACTGGCTGTTCAGTCAGCACACTGTAACACTACAACACAGTACTCTATATTTTTTACATTTTTTATTTTCAAATTTGGAGAGAAATTTCAGATTACAAATGTATATATTCTGTTCTTTTACTGTCAATTCTAATTACATGGAATACTGTAATGCAAATTTATTACCAATCATTTAAAAATAACATTGTAAAGAAATGTAGTAAACACACTGGCAAAGTCAGGATTTTTGCAATGTATAACAACAATCTGTATATAAAAAAAACTACACTAAACTACACCCAAACAGGCCATGAAGGCCCAATGGTACCGATCGGCCAACGAGTCATCCTCAGCCCACAGGCATCACTCGATGTGCATATGGAGGGCCATGTGGTCAGCACATTGCTCTCCCAGCTGTTTTGTCAGTTTACAAGACTGAAGCTGCTACTTCTCAATCAAGTAGCTCCTCAGTTTGCCTCCCAATGGCTGAGTGCACTCCGCTCGCAACAGTGCTTGACAGACTGGATGGTCACCTATCCATGTGCTAGCCCAGCCTGACAGCACTCAACTTCGGTGATCTGACAGGAGCTGGTGTTACCAATGTGGCAAGGCTGTTCGTACAACAATCTCTAACCAAAGACAATCTCAGCATGGTACTAATATCATTGGTACATGAAAGCGCACACACGAGGTGTTGCAAGCTGACAGTGAGAGGCACCGGGCATGATTAATTGCAAAAGTATGTGTGTAACTTAGTATGTGAACTCCACGGTGGTAAAATGTTAGTCAAGGCATTGAGAAGAATACAGCAGTTATTTGCAGAGAGTTTCAAAAGTATTAATAGAAGAAGAGTACTGTGTAGTCAGATGTCTTTAATTCTGCTCATAAATGGATGGAAGAGCCTGCTGCCTACAACTACTGTCATCAAATCATCATACCACACCTAAAGCAACTGCACTTCAGACTAAAACTGTGCCATTTCACAAATCTAGAAATCAATGTATTACAATCAGCAACTGAACATTATAGATATTGTGTTAACTTCAAATTTTGTCAGTGTCAATAACTATCCCAATTAATCACTACCAGAACTAGGGTCCTGCTCTATTCATTAAAGTAACTGAATGTAACTTAAATGAAAAATCCTCAAACTTTAATTTTATGTAGGAACCAGACAGTAATCAAATTTTGTTAGCTCAGTGAAAAGTGAAATTTTACAGTTTAATAGGTGGTGTTGATTAACTTTTAAAATTTAACTACTTTCATTACCTTTTTTGAGAATGAGACTTATTAATTATTTAAAGTCTGTCTGGTAAAACTGTAGTACATAAATTATTTCAATAGTATTTATTTAAGTGATTTGTAAAATTTGTTAAAAATGCTAATTCACTTACAGTTTGTGCACTATTGGTCCAAACTGCACAGTATTCTTGAAAACTAATTTTATCAACACACTTTTTAACAGCATTACAAATATTGAAACCTGTTGTTCTGAGCAACAGAATTATAGTGAATAAATCTTCGGGTACTGTAGACAAACAAGTGAACAGTAGGTTGTGGCAGAGCTGTAACAGCACTGCAGGTAGGATTTTCATTAGGCTGGATTCCATTAGGAATCATCACGGTCAACGACTATGAAATGATTATAATCAGAGATGAACACAGCATACAATCATGTATCAACACAGACTGATATGCAACTGATTAAAAACACCGCAGATGTTGAGATGAAGGGGGAGGCACTTGCTGGAGGGGTATGATATGAAGGCCTGGCCTTCCCAGGCTAAGTGCAATCAACAGTTTTTCACTCTCTCTCTTTGATAGTGGAATAGGAAAGGATATGATTAGTAGTGAAACATGGTTCCCTCTGCCATAAGCCATAAGGTGACTTGTAGATTATGTATGCAGATACCCTTGTGGAACACCAAAGTGCAAGGCCTGTCTGATACATCCACCCAGCACATCCTCCTCCGTTCCTGTAGCAGTCATATCCCATCCCATCACAGGCAAGGCTACCTGTGAAGACAGTTATGTTACACACCAGCTTCGCTGTAATCTCTGCACAGCATTTTATGTGGACAGGACCACCACCTAGCTGTCCACCCAAATGAATGACCACCACCTAACTGCATCGATTTCAACACATGTCAACTGGATCCTTCTGCACAACCGATTATGTAGATGGCAGTTGTCTCTGCAAGACAGCCTTCAGTCCCATATTCCTCTTGGCCTCTGCCCCCATTCACCCTACAATTGCCCCCTAACTTCACTCATCCTGTACCCACACCTTCTTTTCCCAACCCTCTACTCCTGCACAGCACATCACTCTACGCCCGCAGCCAGACGGAGCTCAACAGTACCACATTCCTACCTGCTGTCTCTCTCCCAGCTGTCAGCCATGCTTCCCAACACTCCTGCACCCCCTCCCCACCATTTCAGCCCTTGCCCACTCAAACCATGTAAGACAAAGCGTAAGGCTATAGATAGCCCAAAGCTGAATGAAACGGTTTTGGCTGTCAAGAGTGCAATGTGTGTAGCCTTCAGTGACTACTGCAGCGGAATATAGTCAAAAGATATTTCACAGAAACCAAAGAAATTCTGGTCATACGTAAAGGCTGTTACTGGCATCAAAGTCAATGTCCGGTCACACATAGATGAGACGAGGATGAAAATTGAGGGTGTCAGAGCAAAATCTAAAATGCTTAACTCGGTTTTTAAATGTTCCTTCACAAATGAAAAGCCTGGAGATAAAACTGAACAAAGCTCCAGGGCCTCATGGAATCCCCATCATATTCTATTCTGAGTTTGTAGCTGACTAAGCCTCTATTCTAACTATAATCTATTGTAGATCCCTCGAGCAAAAACCCACGCTCAGTTGTTGGAAGAAAGCACAGATCATACTCATCTTCAACAGGGGTAGTAAAAGTGATTCACACAACAGACACCCAATACTATTGACTACGATTTGTTGTAGAATCTTAGAACACTCACTGAGTCAAACATAATGAGGTCCTCTGTGCCAACCAGCATGAGTTTTAAAAACACTGATCATGTGACACCATACCTGCAGTCTTCTCACATGACACACAGAAAGCCATGACTTAAGGCAGGCAGGTAGATGCAGTATTTCCTTATTTCCAAAAAGTATTTGACTCAGTACCCCACCTATATTTATTTTTGAAAGTACATTAGTATGTGGTATCAAACGAGATTTGGGACTCGACTGAGGATTTTTCTGTGGGAAGAGCACAGCAAGTTATCTTGGATGGAGAGTCAACAACCGGTGTAGAAGTTACTTCAGTTGGGGAAGTCTGTTGTTTATTAATTACACTGTTGACAATATTAATAATAACAGCAGACTTCTGAGAGATGATGCAGTTATCTACAATGAAGAACCAAAGAAACTGGTACACCTGCCTAATATTGTGTAGAGTACTGCAAGCATGCAGAAGTGCCACAACATGACGTGGCACAGACTCCACTAATGTCTGAAGTACAGTAGAGTCTCGATAGTTTGAGATGAACGGGACCAGAACCACCTCGAACTATCAAGAACTCTGACTATCGAAATTTAAATGCAAAAAAGAAATACTATGATTTTGTAAGTAATACACGTCAAAATAAGAACTTTATTAAAATAAAAGTATTTACACATGCATTTGCATTTGCAGAATAACAATAATTATTTATTTAGACAAGTAATACTGAAGTGTCTTTTGTTTGGCAAAGCTGCAATGTTTCCTCGCGGCAATGTCCCGCCATCGTCTCAGGAGCAGTAGGTCAGTTGGTGTCGCCTTAGGCTGTTGTTCCACGTAGCTTATGGCGGCCTCGAGAGCAGCGTAGCCATTGGTGTGACTCATCATCAGTGCAGCCTCTACCTCGCCATCCTCGTCACTCTCACACAGCGATGGAATGTTAACCATGTCAATTATAGAAGAGTCTGTCACTTCCAACTGTTCGTTCGAATTTAACAACTCACCCAGTTCCACCTCTTCTGCCTCTTCACACCCTATCAATCTTCTGATTAAATTACACAATGGTTGATCGTCCTCATCTGCTAAATCTTCAGTTTCTGTGTCTGGCATACTTTGCTGTAGAATTTTCCTCCATGACTTAGAAATTGTGTCTGACTTTATTTCGCTCCAAGTATTGCTAATCCAGTACACGACGTCCTTCAAAGTCACTTTCTTCAAAGCTTCTACAATGCTTTCGTTGTCTTCGGAATGCAGGATTGACTGTAGCAATCACCGTCGATACTTTTTTTTAGACATTGCAGAACGCTCTGATCCATGGGCTGAATGAGACAGGTAACGTTTGGTGGGAAAAACAAGGCGCGGATACCATCGCATTGCAGTTCTCCTGCACCTGGATGTGAGAACGCATTATCCATGAGCAAAATTGCTTTGCATAGCAGTCCCCTTTCTTTTAAAAAATTCTTGCAGTCAGGTACAAACGAGTTAAAAAACCAGTTCTTGAAGAATTCCTGGTTCATCCAGGCATTATTCTGATGTGAATAGACAGCCGGAAGAGCTGAGATGGATACATTCTTGAATGCTCTTGGCTTGGCAGACTTCCCAATCACAACTAGTTTTAGTTTGTGGTTTCCAGTTGCATTTGAAGCTGCCATAACTGTGAGCCACTCTTTGCTTTTTTTGTGCCTAGGAGCACTTTTTTCTTCACAAGAAGCAAGTGTTCTTGCTGGTAACATTTTAAAATTTAGCCCAGTTTCGTCACAGTTATATATTTGTTCAATAGACAAATTTTCGTCAGTTATGATTTTTTTTTTTTAAACTCGACCATAAATTTTGAAACGGCCTGACTGTCACCAGAGTTTTTCTCCACATACGTCTACCTGACGCACTCCGTACCTCTTCTTCCACTTGTCGAGCCAGTCCACACTAGCGGTGAAATTGTCATCTCCTTTCTGCAGCTGGTTTCTGAAAAACAAAGCTTTTTCCTGCAAGATTGGGCCAGAAATCGGAGCACCCTTCTGTCTCTGTTGGGTAAACCACACGAACAATGCCTCACTTGTTTTTTCGAAGTCTGACTTCTTTATACTTCTTCGACCGAGTGATTCATGTGAGCATTTCTCTGAAGAAAACTGTTCCAATTTAAGTCGGTTTCTTCGCCAGTCACCAACAGTAACTTCACCGACACCATATTCAAGAGCAAGATTTTTTATTGTTTCTCCTATGTCAAGTCGTCTTAGTGCTTCAAATTTTAGATGCAAAGGCACAAATTTCCTCTTTTTTGTTACAGCACTCATCTTTGTAAGGTGTACAACAGAACACACAGTCAACAAACAAAACAAAACAACACACAACACTTTACAGTACAGGTACTGGGAACTACAGCAGCGTATGAACTCCCCAATTTTGATCGGTAGCAGCTGCCAGCAGTCGGGGTATTTCATGCCATACTGACAACAGATGTTCGTGCAACAGGGCAGCGAGCTAATCGTCGGTGTTGATTGCATTGTTGTCTGCTTTGTCACTGAGCTGTACTCTCCCTATCTATCTTTTGCAATGATGTTTTCATTATTTATCATGTCAGTAAAAAAAAAGAAAGTAGATTGTTGCACCTTTTTTTTTTTAAGAGGCTCGGATTATTGGAAACTCAAACTATTGAGACTCTACTGTAGTGCTGCCCAGAAATCAATGAGAGCACAAAGGAATGGAGACCTCTTCTGAACAGCATGTTGCAAGGCATCCCAGATGCTAAATAATGTTCATGTCTGGGGAGTTTGGTGGCCAGAAGAAGTGTTTAAACTCAGAAGTGTGTTCCTGGACCACTCTGTAGCAATTCTGGACATGTGGATGTTGCATTGTCCTGCTGGAATTGCCGAAGTCCATGAGAATGCACAATGGACACGAATGGATGCAGGTGATCAGACTGGATGCTTATGTACGTGTCATCTGTCATAGTCGTATCTATATGTATCTGGGGTCCCATACCACTCCAACTGCACATCCCCCACACCATTACAGGGCCTCCACCATCTTGAACAGTCCCCTGCTAACATGCAGAGTCCATGGATTCATGAGGTTGTGTCTCCATAGCCGCTTAATACAATTTGAAACAAGACTCATCAGACCAGGTGACAGGTTTCCAGTTATCAGCAGTCCAATGTTGGTGTTGATGGGCCCAGACAAGGTGTAAAGCTTTGTGTCTTTCAGTCATCAAGCGTACATGAGTGGGCCTTTGGCTCCAAAAGCCCATATTGATGATGTTTCTTCGAATGGTTCGCATGCTAACATTTGTTGATGGCCCAACATTGAAATCTGCAGCAATTTGCAGAAGGGGTGCACTTCCGTCATGTTGAATCATTCTCTTGTCATCGTTGGTTCCTTTCTTGCAGGATCTTTTTCCGGCTGCAGCGATGTCGGGGATTTGATATTTTACCGCATTCCTGATATTCACAGTGCACTCATGTAATGGTTGTACAGGAAAGTGCCAACTTCTTCATTACCTTGGAGATTCTGTGTCCCATTGCTCGTGTGCCGACTATAACACCATGTTCAAACCCATTTCAATCTTGATAACCTGCTATAGTAGCAGCAGTAACCGATCTAACAACTGCGCCAAACACTTGTCTTATATAAGCATTGCCAATGGCAATGCTGTATTCTGCCTGTTTACATATCTCTGTATTTGAATATGCATGCCTATACCAGTTTCTTTGGCATTTCAGTGTATAATGAAATGCTGTCTGTAAGAAGCTGCATATATATTCATTCAGATCTTGATAAGATTTCAAAATGATGCAAAGAATGGCAACTCGCTTTAAATGTTCATAAATGTAAAATGGTGCATTTCAGAAAACGAATCGGTCTACACATACAAATACTTGGGTGAAACATTTTGTAGGGACATGAGCATTCTACAAAGGAGATTGCTTACAAATCACTTGTGCGACCCATCCTAGAGTATTGCTCAAGTGTGTGTGACCAGTACCGAATAGGACTGATGGTGGATGTTGAATGGGTACAAAGAAGAGCATTATGAATGGTCATAGGTTCATTTGACGTATGAGAGAGTGACGTTAAGTTGCTGAAAGGAATGAACTGGCACATGATTGAAGACAGACAGAAACTATCCCACGAAAATCCATTTCGCATTTTTCTAGAACCAACTTTAAGTGACAAATCTAGGAATCTTGAGTCGCAGATAGGCACAACAAAAAGACTGTCACAAATTAGCTTTCAATCAGTAAGGCCTTCGTCAAATTTAGATAACACACACACTCATACACACTCACTTGCGTTTGTTTGAGTGAGAGTGTGTGTGTGTGTGTGTGTGTGTGTGTGTGTGTGTGATACTGGCCAAAATCTAATTTGTGACAGTCTTTTTGTTGTGCCTATCTGCGACTCAGCATCTCCGCTATATGGTGAGTACCAACTTCCCTTTTCACAAAACTGTTATATTCCATCCTGGATTTTCCATTGTCTGAAATCTAGGAATCTACTACAACCCCCTGTGTGCATGGATGATATACGTGCCTTGACTTGCTTTGGGAAGCTCCTTGACTGTCTGTGGATGTGGAACATTTCACATGTTATAATGGAATACGCTCATATTTTTATTGATATACACCTAGAAAGCTTAAACATACGTTATGTACTTATAACTTCATTATGTTATTATTTATAAATAGTTTGCTTTCTTCTGAACTAATTACTAATGAATGGGACATCAGGAGGAATTAAAACACTGGAGACAAAAAACAAAGTAAAACTGAAACAATGGAAAATGTCTAAATATTCTCAGTCTAGGTAGTGTAACAGGAAGTAAAAACAATATGTTATTGACAGACAGGTAGTATAATACAATTGTGGTTGATAATGATATGCATGTGGGTTACATATCAGTCAACAGGTGTCGTAAAACTTATTAATGATTCACACTTCAAAGTTGCGCTTGGAAACATTAAAGCATACAAAATGAATGGTAGTTAACTTCAATAGTTTTACTTAAGAAGTTAAAAGCATCGTTTTTACTGAAAATCCACCCCTGTTAGCTGAGTGGTCAGTGCGGCAGAATGCCATGCCAAGGAGCCTGGGTTCGATTCCCGGCTGAGGCAGGAGATTTTTTTCTGCTCAGGGACTGGATGTTGTGTTGTCCTCATCATTTCATACCCATCTCTGATACACAAGTCGCCCAATGTGGCATCGAATGCAATAAATACTTGCCCTCGGTGACCGAACTTCCCAGAATGGGGGACTCCTGGCCCACAATGCCGTACGCTCATTTCCATTCTTTTTTACTGAAAAGTTTTAGTAGTCACGCCCTCAAAATCATTTTCTATGCAGAAAAGGGATAGACAAATACATCCAACTTATATTAATTAAGCATATACACACCTGCAGCTCAGAAAATTTTTACAGCCATTACAGTACTAGAGTTCCATGCTGAACATATATACGAGGGTCAGTCAAAAAGTAATGCCTCCTATTTTTTTTTCTACGTTTAATTGTCAGGAAATTTCAATGCAATTACATAGGTTGAAAACCACAACATTGAGGATCATTTTGTCATTTTTCAATGTAATCTCCGCCCATCTATACAGTTTTGGTCCATCTTTGAACAAGGGCATGTATCCCAGCACGGTAAAAATCACAGCTCTGCTTCCTAAGCCATTGACGCACGGATGTTTTGACGGCCTCCTCATCTTCAAAATGAATCCCACGATGAGCTTCTTTTAGTGGCCCGAACAGATGGAAGTCTGATAGTGCCAGGTCAGGGCTGTATGGGGGATGAGGCAAAACTTCCCATCCAATTTTGACAATCTCGTCAGAGGTGTGACGACTGGTGTGTGGTCTTGCATTGTCATGCAAAAGAAGAACATCTGCCATTGATTTTGTTGGGCGAACTCGCTGAAGACGTGCTTTAAGTTTGTTGAGGGTTGTGACGTATTGAACAGAATTTATTGTGCATCCCTGCTCCAAAAAATCAACCAGAATCACACCCTCTGTATCCCAGAAAACTGTTGCCATAACTTTCCCTGCCGATCGCACAGTTTTGAATTTTTTCTTCCTCGGCGAGCTTGTGTGACGCCACTCCATTGACTGCCTCTTTGATTCGGGTTCAAAAAAATGCACCCATGTTTCGTCCCCGGTCACAATTTTTTTCAGAAACTCATCTCCCTCCAAACGGAAGCGCTGCAAGTGTTGGGAGGCTATTGTTTTCCTTGCCTCTTTATTCTGATCGGTTAACATTCTTGGAACCCACCGTGCACAAACTTTTGAGTACCCCAATTGTTTAATAATCGTGATCACACTGCCTTTACTAAGAGAAATAATGCGACACACTTCATCTGCAGTCACCCGACGGTCACCACGAATGATGTCATCAACTTGCTGAATGTTGTGTGGAGTCACTGCACTCACCGGCCTGCCGCTCCGCTTTTCGTCAGTCAACGGTGTTTGCCCTTCAGCTTCCTTACAACGACGAACCCATCGTCTAACAGTGCTGACATCCACTGTCACAACACCATACACCTTCTTCAGTCTTTCATGAATGCGTATGGGCGTTTCACCTTCTGCATTCAAGAATTCAATCACACAACGCTGTCTCAAACGAACATCGATGTCGGCCATCTTACAAACTTCTGCTGTGCTGCCACCTGTTGACACAGAAAGTTACTACTGCAGTGGATTGCAGAAGAAGGTTTGAGGAATGGCGCCAAATTCAAATTTTTCACTTAACTTAATTTCTTTAAGTAGAAAAAAAATGGGAGGCATTACTTTTTGACCGACCCTCGTATATAAAAAGAAGAAGAAAGAAAGATTTCTTGCAAACGTTTTGCATGCAGTTTGACTAACACGCTTTTGATCCCAAAGCCATGAAGTACTCTTTTTCCAGCTTCAGTTTTTCATGCATCTTTCCTTTTAATCACTGTGTTGAAAGAAATGTTTATAAGTTACGCCAAAAACTCTATGGCATAAAAAATTAATACCTTCAACAAGTTTTGTGAGACTATCAAGAAGAACATGGTGTCGATCAATTGGTTTATTAACTCTACGCCACTGAGGGTAGTATATTTCAACCTCGAATCCTCCACCTCGAGACTGTGAACAAAAATTATTAGCATTACTATATTTTGCATGTAAGACATATAACTCTTGTTTTCAATTTCTATTTTCATAACTGAAATAAATTACTAGATATATTTAACACAGTGATTTAAATACAATCAGGTAAGTTCAAAAGATACTTTTCTATGAAAAACTATTATTATTTTGTGTAAGTGGAATTTTGAAAAACATCCTTAGAAGCAAGGTGAGTCACATATCCTTGAGACTTTATGACAACCATCCTGGTACAAGAATGTGGTACACACAGTGTTGATATAGAAACCAGTGATTCATATAGTGTTAAACGGGTCAAGAAATTATATCCAGTCTTGAATTAAATACTAATCACCAGTTTTAAGACATCTGTAAGTGTAGTTTTAATAGATTCAAACTGTCAGTTTGTCATCTTTACAGTTATTGATTTAATGGTCACAAAGTAATGCGTACGCCACTATCAGAATAGTGGTTTTTTATTTTATTTTTATTTTAAAAATCAAAGAAATTGTAGCAGCTACATTTAACAGGTAATAATGTGCAGCTTACAAGCATTATATTGTATCAAAGAAATTGTAACAGCTACATTTAACAGGAAATAATGTGCGGCTTACAAGCATATATCGTGTGTGTGTGTGTGTGTGTGTGTGTGTGTGTGTGTGTGTGTGTGTGTGTGTTTTGACAAGATTTAGTAGATATAATTCAGTACTTCTCACAGAAACTACAATTCACTACTTTGCATAGAAACAAGAATAATTCCTCATTGTTTTTGAGGTGTCAGTTTTCCCAGAGCTTCCCTACACTTCTGAGAATGAGCCACATTATTAAGCAGACCAATTACAAAAATATGGAGGGTGAGAGAAACAAACAATCAATTATCCTGTAAAAATTCGTTCTCATCTATTGACTTATGATAATTTGCCATAGTGAAATGAAGTTATGGAGTCTTGATGT
This sequence comes from Schistocerca piceifrons, assembly GCF_021461385.2. Classification (NCBI taxonomy): domain Eukaryota; kingdom Metazoa; phylum Arthropoda; class Insecta; order Orthoptera; family Acrididae; genus Schistocerca; species Schistocerca piceifrons. Next base: position 308,925,639 of record NC_060139.1, on the reverse strand, counting down.
TCATAAGGTAGTGTGAATTATGCTGTTATACTCTCGTATTCCTTTGGTTTTCAAATATATAGACAATATACTGAGTGACTGTCTTAAGAGTTCTCAGGTGCTTTTTCTCTTGTGTTTCTGCAGATATTAGTTGTTATGATTTTGTAATGTGTAGATGGAGTCAGTCCAAACAAGTACTGTTCATCATGTGTATCATACAACATGGAAAGAATAGCTTTGTTTCCCATTGCAAATAAAATATTTTTCAAAGTGAACTTTCACATGCCCATTTAATACATCAATTTTTTACTGCCATATAACAGCACTACTCAGTATTCTTCATGTTTTCCTGCCTGTTTCATATACATTAAACAAAATATGCACTTCACTGGGTTGGGACCACTCTATCAACTGGACACATAAATGACTTATTTTAAGACACATTTTATTTATAATGAGAAATAAACTGATGTTTACTGTATATATATTTGAACAAAAAAGGACTGCAAGAGCAGAATGGTACACACAACCAAAAGAGTTTTGCATGACCCTGGTTCCCACAACTCCTGAAGATAGACGTTGACTGTGGATATTGTATCACAGACAAAGCCCCTTTGACTGTTCAGAGATTTCACTAATCCTGTCCAAAGATGCAAACAACCATGAACGAGCAGCGCCTATTAGACGGATGGGGTCCTACGGCTGATCAGTTCCAGTCATTCCACCAGGAAGGAGCTACATGGCTCATGTAGTCTGTACTTCAACCATGCCTAGATGGTCAATACCGCTGCACGATCGTGTCCGCATGGTTACTTTGTGCCAGGAAGGGCTCTCAACAAGGGAAGGAGATACAGAGAGACAGGACGATACGTGAATGCCATCCTCCAACTGATATTGGTGAGGCATTCGTCTTCATGAATGACAATTTGTGCCCCCATCATGCACATCTTGTGAATGACTTCCTTCAGGATAATGACATCATTTGACTTGAGTGGCCAGCATATTCTTCAGACATGTACCCTATCGAACATGCCTGGCATAGATTGAAAAGGGCTGTTTATGGATGACGTGACCCACCAATCACTCTGAGGGATCTACGCCGAATCGCCGTTGAGGAGTGGGACAATCTGGACCAACAGTGCCTTGATGAACTTGAGGATAGTATGCCACGATAAATACAGGCATGCATCAATGCAAGCGGACATGCTACTGGGTATTAGAGGTACTGGTGTCTACAGCAATCTGGACCACCACCTCTGAAGGTCTTGCTGTATGGTGATACAACATGCAATATGTCATTTTCATGAGCAATTAAAAGGGCAGAAATGATGATTATGTTGATTTCTATTTCAATTTTCTGTACAGATTCTGGAACTCTCGGAACTGAGGTGATGCAAAACTTTTTTTGATGTGTTTTTAATGCATATTGTCTGATGAATAGTGAGACCTCACTACTTGACTTTGCTATGTCAAAGCAGTAAGAAATAGTTTTTGCAGGAAGACTGAATTTGGGTTTCATTCATCTCACATGTTTTAGTAATATGTCTACTAAAAGATGTAGATCATTCTCAATTGGAATTCTGATACCCTAGAATACATCTTTATAACTTAAAAGGAACTGCCGGTAATATAAAAATAGCAGAATTAAAGAAAAGTTCATCACTGGATTGTAGAGATGAATAATTGGTTGAATAAAAAGAAGACAAATTAAAAGAATACTATATTCTGTTTAAAAATAGACATTTATTTATTTTATTACAATATTTGGTATGATGCTTATAACATTCATTTGAGGTCTTCATCTCTTTGGTAATCCACTGGGCTACTATGCGTTTCAGCAGGCATAGCAAACTATTGATGCCACCCACTCTTTGGCGCATCTGGAGCAATGGCATGGCAGGCCACAGAAGATCACCGATCCAGTCGGGATGCTCATTGCAGGGCTCAAGCTGCCAGACAGTGGCATAAATGCACTTAGCATGAATCTGTCACCATGCATAATGAACACACCAGTGCCCACATATCGCCAGCGTCACCAGGTCAAACTATGGTCATCTATTTGTACTGCTATTGTGAACTGCCCAAGCTCTTCTTTGCTTGCAGTGTAACATCTACTTACTGTCCCTACATATGAAGCTACTTGTGCTGTTATTCTGTATTACTTTGTCAGTTCTGCTCTTTGGAACTGTTCTTTATACCTGTGGAAGTTGCTGTGAAATATACCTGTGTAGTGTAGTGTTGTACCTTTATTTGTGTTGCATGTCGCAATGATCTCATTCCTACACTGCCTTGTATAAGCACGCACTATCAATGAGAGAGGAAGGTGATGATAGAAAAACGAATAGTGTTACAGCACTGAAGTATATTTTTTAATGTTTACAAAAATTACATGGGCAGATCAAAACACAATGTACCACCTTTTTCTGTCACCACATTATTATGGTTGGGTAACCAGAAGCTGATAAACAAATTGTCCCACAGTAATGTTAGATTATTTGAGATAAAACAGCCCTTGACGGACGTGTTGCCGAGCATGAGGCAATTCCTGTAATACAGCTGTCTATTGATGAGGAGCATGAATTGTAGTTCATTTTACTGTGGGCAAAATAAGTCAGATCTAGTGAAATTCACACTAAAAAAATGTTTATGCTGCAACATCAACTTGTGGTGCTCCACATTCTTCACTGCTTTGGTGATGAGGTATTCCTTGTAACTGGTAAGTGGGACATCACCACCCAATATCCAAGGTATTCAGTAGGTGATTATAAATAAGCACAGGATTTATCTGAGAACCTTGACAGAGTATTTCCATATTTGGTATGGTACAGTGAACAACAGTGTGCACAGGCAGCTATCCTTTGCAAAAGTTGGTGTCTAATGAATATCGTGACAAACAATCACATCATTACATAAAGCTGACTATAACTTTCTGGAAAGAATAATGACTGGTGACAAATAATGGATGTATCAGTACAGTTCCAAATTAAACATAAATTTGGACAACATGGTCCCGAGAAGTACCAGCGATCTGGTATTACAGCTGGGTTAAAACAACAGTCTAGATCAAAATAATAATTTATTAATGTCATTAATAAAATATGGTTGCAGTCTAGATTGTTTTAATCCATTCAAATCAAACAGGTCTCCAAAAAGTGTGAAACTATCCCTCTTCTTCACTACTACAGAATTCATTATTACATACGCAAAAAAAGTTCCTCTATGTTCTGAGATATACAGGATATTTGGCTATTTTAGGTACAAACACAAGAGGCATGTAGAGAACAATGAAACAAGCAAATAATTCAATGAACATATGCCTGAGAACCAATGGTTTCCCTGATATGACTTAGGCAAAAGTGCAGTCATGCCAGCGTTACAGAATATATTGGCAATATGGTGTCGAGTGAACATTTTTCGTGTAGTGATGTCCCAGTGTCTTTAAAAAGTGATAGTGAGATTTGTAAAATTTGTGTGAAGAAGGTCAAAAGAGGTATCCTGTGTGCCGACTGCAAGTACTGGTACCACAACAAATGTGTCAAAGTCAATTTGAAATATATAAAAGACGAACATTTTTTTTTTTTTTTTTTTTTTTTTTGTGGTTTTAGGGCGCACAACTTCAATGGTCATTAGCGCCCTGACTACTCTAAGAATGCACCGCGAGGCACAAGTTGACCACAACAACTAAAAGGGAAAACACGATAAAAGACAGACTGACAGGCATAGGATTAAAAAACAGCATCATCAAATGTCCTTAGCGAGGTTTGTCAAATTGATAAAACGAAGAACACGAGCAGCTGCTCGTGGGTCATCCGCTAAAATGGCATCGAAGGTATCTGGCAGGTTAAGATCGAGGCGCAGTGTGTTAAGATCTGGACAGGACATTAAAATGTGTCGAACCGTCAGCAAGTGCCCACATGGGCAGAACGGCGCCGGCGCAGCCGTCAGCAGATGGCGATGGCTGAACCGGCAGTGTCCAATTCTTAACCGGGCTAAAACGACCTCCTCCCGCCGAGAAGGGCGTGAGGAGGACGTCCAAGCCACGGGAAGAGGTTTTAAGGCCCGAAGCTTGTTGTCGGTAAGTGCAGCCCAATCGGCATGCCACAGAGATAAGATGCGCCGACAAATCACCCTGCTAAAATCGGACGAAGGGACGCAACAAGAAGCTGGCCGAGGCTGGAGGACGGCAGCCTTGGCCGCGGCATCTGCAGCTTCGTTCCCAGGGATACCGACATGGCCAGGAACCCACATAAAGCTAACTGGAGAACCGACGTCCACCAGCTGCTGAAGAGAGCGTTGGATCCGGTGTACGAAAGGATGAACCGAGTACGGATCACTGAGGCTCTGGATGGCGCTCAGGGAATCTGAGCAGATGACATATGCAGAATGTCGGTGGCGGCAGATGTAAAGAACAGCCTGGTAGAGGGCAAAGAGCTCAGCTGTGAAGACCGAACAATGGCCATGGAGCCGGTATTTGAAACTTTGTGCCTCGACAATAAAGGAACACCCGACCCCGTCATTGGTCTTAGAGCCATCTGTATAAATGAAAGTCATGTCGATGAACTTCGAATGAAGTTCCAAAAAACGGGAGTGGTAGACCGAACCGGGGGTGACCTCTTTTGGGAGCGAGCTGAGGTCAAGGTGAACGCGGACCTGAGCCTGGAGCCAAGGTGGCGTGCGGCTCTCGCCCACTCGAAAGGTTGCAGGGAGTGAAAAATTAAGGTGTTGAAGGAGGCGACGGAAGCGAACTCCAGGGGGTAGCAGGGCAGAGACATACAACCCGTATTGACGGTCAAGAGAGTCGTCAAAAAAGGAACGATAAGACGGATGGTCGGGCATTGACAGTAGCCGACAGGCATACCGACAAAGCAATATATCGCGCCGGTAGGTGAGTGGCAATTCGCCAGCGTCAGCATGAAGACTCTCTACGGGACTGGTATAAAATGCTCCGATCGCAAGTCGTAAACCCCGATGTTGTATGGAGTTGAGGCGGCGTAAGATGGATGGCCGTGCAGAGGAGTATACGAAGCTCCCATAATCCAGCTTGGAGCGGACGATCGACCGATATAGACGAAGTAGGACGGTTCGATCCGCTGCCCACGACAGACCACTGAGAACACGGAGGACATTTAAAGAACGGGTACAACGGGTGGCCAAATATGACACATGTGGAGACCAGCTAAGTTTCCTGTCAAATGTAAGGCCTAAAAATTTGGTTGTCTCCACGATTGGGAGAGCAACGTGACCGAGTCGTAAGGGCGGTGGGAGAAACTCTTTGTAGCGCCAGAAGTTAATACAGACCGTCTTCTCGGCAGAAAAACGGAAGCCATTGGCGACACTCCAGGAGTAAAGACGGTCAAGAGAACGCTGAAGACAGCGCTCCAGGACACGTGTACACTGCGCGCTGCAATAGATGGTAAAATTGTCCACGAAAAGGGAGCCTGATACATCAGCTGGGAGGCAATCCATTATTGGATTGATCGCGATGGCGAAGAGAGCGACGCTCAAAACTGAGCCCTGTGGCACCCCATTCTCCTGGCGGAAGGTGTCCGACAGGACAGAACCCACACATACCCTGAACTGTCGATCCATTAAAAAGGAACGAATAAAAAGAGGGAGACGACCGCGAAGGCCCCATGTATGCATGGTGCGGAGAATGCCCGCCCTCCAACAGGTGTCGTAAGCCTTCTCCAAATCAAAGAACACAGCCGCGGTCGGGCGCTTCCGCAAGAAGTTATTCATAATGAAGGTCGACAAGGTAACCAGATGGTCAACAGCAGAGCGGCGCCTACGAAATCCACATTGTACATTGGTAAGTAGGCGTCGAGACTCGAGCAGCCAAACCAATCGAGAGTTAACCATTCGCTCCATCACTTTACAGACACAGCTGGTAAGCGAGATGGGTCGATAACTGGAAGGTAAGTGCTTGTCCTTCCCCGGCTTAGGAATCGGGACAACAATAGACTCGCGCCAGCATGCGGGAACATGTCCCTCAATCCAGATGCGATTGTATGTACGAAGAAGAAAACTTTTACCCGCAGGAGAAAGGTTCTTCAGCATCTGAATATGAATAGAATCTGGCCCTGGAGCAGAGGACCGTGATCGGCCAAGTGCGTTTTCGAGTTCCCGCATGGTGAACGGGGCATAACAACTTTCACAATTCGAGGAGCGGAAGTTAGGAACCCTAGCCTCCTCTGCCTGTTTGCGGGGGAGGAAGGCAGGGTGGTAATGAGCGGAGCTCGAAACCTCTGCGAAAAAGCGGCCGAAGGCATTGGAGACAGCCTCAGGGGCCACAAGGACGTCATTCGCGACCTTCAAGCCAGAAACTGGTGAGTGGACCTTAGTGCCAGATAGCCGGCGCAGGCTACCCCAGACAACAGAAGAAGGAGTAAAACTGTTGAAGGTGCTTGTGAAAGCAGCCCAGCTGGCTTTCTTGCTTTCTTTGATAATACGACGACACTGAGCACGTAATCGTTTATAATTGATACAAAGACGAACATGATTGGACATGCCGATAGTGCTTCGTGAGTGCCGCGGTAAATGAAATAACGAACACGCTAAAGACAAAAGAAAAAATAATAAGCATGTTAACAGATGATTTAGTATCAATCAATACAAAATATCAAGAACTTCTGAGAAAATATCAAGAGCTGGAAACTAAATATAAAGCAGTGGATCGGAATTATCGCCTAACTCAAGACAACGCCGTTGTTAATAGTCATCCCGCGCAGAAAATGTGGCGTGTGCCGAAAAAAAAAAAAAAAAAACAAACAAGCAAGAACTACATGTAAGTACAGCCCCAGTGATACCATTATCAAACAAATTCTCAGCACTTGTAGCGGATTGTGGTAACACAATAGACATAAACAAACCTGAAAGTAATCACAAAACTCCCACTAAAGGACCAAAAAAGAACTTGCCAACCTTAAGATGCACCAAAGGGCTTCTTCTGTGTGCCGACAGTCATGGAAAAGATCTATCCAAACGTATTCACGAAAGTATGCCTTCAAAGCATTCAGTTTTCGCGAAAATCAAGCCTCGTGCAATGTTAAATGCAGTGGTGGAGAATATTACAACAGAAATGAGTCAGTTGGACAAAGACACTCACATTGTGATTATTGGCGGCGGCAATGATGTATACAAAAACGAAAGCAAGACAGCCCTGCGAGGCTTCCGTAACATATTACCAAAACTATTTCAAATGAACATTGTCATCACAAACGTGCCAGTGCGACATGATTTACCACTGTGGTCGTGTGTAAACAAAGAAATTCGACACTACAATTCTGAGCTAAAGAAACTGTGTGATAAATTTAGCCATGTACATTTGATAGAATTAAGTAAGATGAGTCATGATGAACATACAAAACACGGATTCCACTTAAACAGGAAAGGGAAGGCCAAGCTAGTTTCCCACATAAGCAAACTGTGGGAGAAAGACAGTGTGGAGAAAGCTCCAATTGCTCTGGGCTACAACAGCGAGACTTTTTTAGAATAAAGGACCATAATAATAGTTTTTAGGGATGTATTTCGGATATGACTGAGTCCTGTGTGCGCAAAGAAAAGCCAGGCTGTGTGAAGTAAGTGCTCAGTCATTGCAGGTCAGTTCCAAAAAACCAGTGTATGCAAAATGTCATAAAAAGTGTAACTCAAACGATTTTGATTCCTGCGAAATGGTAAATAAACAAGAAGGGATAACACCCTTAAAGTTAATGCACTTAAATGTGCAATATCTCGGAAACAAACTAGACATTCTACAAATCTTCATAGAGGAACACGTGCCACATGTACTAATAATAACAGAACATGGGCTAAAATGCAGTGAAATAATATACTATAGATTAGAAGGTTACTTACTAGCAAGTAGTTATTGTAGGCAAAACCATAAAGGTGGCGGTGTGGCAATTTATGTTAGTAAGGATGTAGAAGCTAAAAAAATTTCCTTTCTTGAACACCACACCAAAGAAGGATCAATTGAAATGACAGGTATTGTACACCACAGTAATAATCTTAAGTTATCAAAGCATAAAGTGATTGGAGTGTGTAGGCCACCAAATGCTGATGTAATGCTGTTTATGGATAAACTTAGTAGTGTTGCTGATCAGGCTGGTTCTAATGACCTTACTGTATTAGATGACTTTAATATAGATGCAAACTCAAATAGTATAGTAAACTTGAAACTCAGTGATGTACTGACTTCATACAACCTTGTAAATATAGTGAACTCTGACACCAGAGTGACGGACACATGTTCCAATAGAATAGATTATGCTATAATCAACAAAGATGTTATAGATAAGGTAAATTACAGTAAGTTAGATTTTCTTTATTCTGACCACTTCTGTCAGGTGATAGAATACAAAAATTCAGTTGTGCCTAAAATAACAAACATTGTGCCACAGAAATGAATGCTGAATACCTCAAATATTAATGCTCTTAAAGACAAACTAGCAAATGAGAAATGGGATTCTGTGTATCAGGTAAAAGGGTCGGATGAGAAATGGAATGAATTCTACTCAACCCTATTGCATCATTATGAATATAGTTGTTCAGTCAGAGAAATCCAGAAGGTAGTTAAACACTGTCAAAATGGAAGTAATCCTAGACTAAAACTCTCAACAAATCTGATTAGGCTCAGGCAGAAAGTACATGATCTAAACCAGCTTTATAAAACTACTACTATGCAGGTTTTCAAGGAAAAATACAATAGGGCCAAGCAAACTTTTAAAACTGAAATTGTCAATCTAAGGAAGCAGATTAACAGCAAAACAATAGAACAGTCTGACAACATAAGCAAAGCATCTTGGAAGCTGATTGACAAATACCGAAAAGGTCCCAACAAGATGAACATGGAACCACTCAGCATAAGACATGATGGTAACATTATAAAAAACCCAGATACTATATGTAATATTTTTAATAACTACTACATTTCTGGCGAACAATCAACGCATATTACAGATTCACAGAAAGAGATCCGATGCCATCTCACCCAGTGTACCGAATTTGAATTTGTGGAAGTGAATGAGCAGGAGTTCGCAGGGCAATATACATGCTAAAGAAAAAATTTTCATCTGGATGGGATGGCGTATCCAGTGCTATTGCTAAAGCATACATAAAAGAAATTTCTAAACCTCTTACTCACCTGATTAATTGCAGCATTAGAGAAAACATGTATCCAACGGTTCTAAAAATGAGTGTAGTGAAACCAGTGTATAAAAAGGGAAGTAAGAAAGAAGTCCCCAACTATAGACCAATATCATTAATTCCCACTTTTAGTAAGATATTCGAAAGCATTATCCTTTCTCAACTAAGTGCCTTTTTCACAAAACATAAACTGCTAGTAGATTCACAGCGTGGCTTCAGAAAAGAGCTAAGTACAACCACAGCAGTTACACAGTTCATCCATGAAGTTTACTGTCTGTTGGACCAGAAGATGCAGACTGCAGGTATATTTTTGGGCCTGACAAGAGCATTTGATACGGTAAACCATAGGGTACTTCTTAAAAAGCTAAAATCTTATAGCGTTGGGGATCAAGCCATGAATCTTCTAACCACGTACCTGTTGAATCATAAGCAAAGCACTAAATTGTCATACAAACTAGATAACAAAATCCTGAATGCCCAGTCCACCAGTGAACCTGTATTACAAGGTGTACCACTGGTCTCAATCCTTGGACCCTTTCTCTTCCTTACATATATTAACGACATTGCACAACCCATTAACTCCCATATTGTAAGCTATGCAGATGACACATCTATCTTATTCTATGGGAGCGAATCTAAAGAACTAGAATCTCTTGCTACTAGTGGTGTAACAGAAGTAACAAAATACTTTAATGATCAGGGACTCAAGGTGAATATCACCAAATCTCAACTACTGACATTTAAAACAGGCAGTTCTCATCACAACAATATGAATAGTGTGTGTAATATCTCTGCAACAGAAAATGGTAACTGTAGATTCCTGGGTGTATATGTTGATGAAAATTTGTGGTGGGCATATCACATTAATTTCGTATGCGGAAAAGTCAGTAGTGCCATATATCTCCTCAGCCAGCTCGCAAAGATAGTTCCTATCCATGCACTGAAATAGTATATTATGGAACACTTTACCCCTTTCTCAATTACGGAATTGAACTATGGGTCTGTGCAGCTGATGTACATTTAAAAAGAATACTACTACTACAGAAAAGAGCAATAAGACTTATACATGGGATGGGGCATAGAGATTCATGTTGTGAAGTGTTTGTGCAGCACGAATATCTGACAATATATTCTCTGTACATCTTCAAAATAGTTGTATTTTTTATAAGTCAACCAACAGAAGCTATCAAGGGCAGTGATGTACACGATCACAACACTAGAACAAAGTGTAACTATTTCCGTAACAGAACAACGTTAAAAATGACTGATGAAGTCTATATATCAGTGGTTTGATTTGGTATAACAAGCTACCAAACTCTCTAAGAACGTACACGGGAAATGTTTCTGAAACATTAACATCTTTTCTAATAGAAAAATGTTTATATTCTTCCAATGAATTTTAAGATAGTGATTGTAACATGAGGCATTAGCATATCAGTTGTAATGTGATCAATGTAAAAAATAGACATAAGAAGCAACAGCTACAGAATATAGTGTATTTTATAAGTATAAATATAACCATAGTATTAAGTCTGATGTTTGCAAAAGCCATCATTACAATGGCTCCACGCAAAGAAAATGTAAATTAAAAAAAAATAAAAATTAAAAAAAAAAAAAAAAAATGTTGACGTCTAAGACTACATTTAAGGCTACCCTGCAGTGAAATATGCATGATGATGCCTCAGTATTTTTTCATGTGGCTGTTCAGAAATATGGTGCACGAATGAAGACAGGAAGTGTATCGGTCATGGCTTGCCAATAGCATGGCCTCCCAGATCCCCCCTGACTTGGGCACTTTTTCTTTTTTTGTGTGGTGATATTTAAAAACATTGGCGCATTTCAGTCCTGTTGATACTGTAGATCAACTGCAGAAATGCATTGTGGATGGTTGTTAGTGCATTCAGAACATGCCTTGCATTTTGTAACATGTACTAGCATTGATGAGGATCTGTGCTGAAGCCTGTCTTCTCATGTATGGTGGCCATGTGGAATATTAGTTGTAACGTGTTTGTCCACAAGTACATATCAGCAGTTTGGATCTTTGAAGAGTCTGTTACAAGATGTTCATGTACTCAGTCATAATACTTCATACAGATGAAACCATTTGTTTCCAGATCTATGTTTACTAAAACTGTTTGCTTCTTTCATGGTCCTCTAGTTGTCCCTTTAGTTTGTACCTACAATAGTCAAAAACCTCGTTTATGAATTTATGGCAGTCAAGCTTCATCTGAGCAAAACAACGATCAATGTTGAAACATACATTTCAAGCCAACTGTTTCCTGCTTTTTGTGATAAGTGCCTGTGCAGGGTATCTACATGACAGCACACAATCCCATTTTTCAGATTTCATTTATGCTAAGATTGCACAATTTGGCTAGGAGATTCTGTAGTAAGGATCATGCAGTCCTGACTTGGCACCATTTGATTGCTGCTGTTAAATACAGCCTCTTGATGCTGCTTTCAGTGTGAAACACCCCTTGGGACATAGGTGCCAAGTAATGTGACAGGCTTCAGCAGAAACTGAATATGCAGAAATCTCACAGTGCAATGTGGCCATACCGTGGTTTCTGAACCTTAGCATTCCATTAAATGCATTAAAAGCAATGTTTTTTATGTGTGTGCAACTAGTCATTCTGATACAAGCTTCATAAAACAAAGTGGGAAAATTATTGTCTAATGATACCTATATGTAAATCTACTCATCTGCTCAATGGTGATGATTGCAATAGTAATATTCAAACTTGTGGAATTCTACCAAATTGTCATGACATAAAATATAAAAGAAAACATGTGTTAATGAATAAATGAACACTGTGATGTCAATTTTAGTGAACAATCCTGATTAAAACATGTGGAAACGTCACATTTCCATTAATAATTTACTTTGCTTGCCAGATTCTTGAAGTACTTACTTCATTCATGACTTATCTTTAAGGACACAAGTGCCATGGCTGTTATATTTCTTTTACATGGATCAGAATTATGTTATTAGGCTTTCTAGCCATAGTAAACTCCAGACCCAAAAATTATTTACTCTCATCTTTGGGCATCCAGTTCTGTTAGGCCATGAACCCACAGAATTCAATATACTAGTAAGCTCAATAGATTCTTACCTTTGCAGTTTGTGCCAATGTTTGTGTCCTTGTATCAATTATGTAACCTCGTTTTCCTGGTCCAAGCACTGAATTGATCAGTCTTTCATCTTCCTTGCATCTTTTTGAGTTTGGTCCCGTCATTGGTTGGCTACTGCGCATGAGAACACTCTGTAATGGAATACGACAGTTAACACACTTGGACGGTTATCGAGTATTTGAATATTGTTACAAAAGTTACTGCCAATAATCTGTTAACATAGTACAGAATGTGCCAAAAATGTTGATGCCATGAAACACAAATACAAAATGTTAATCATAATGATCAGTATTATTCAGATGCAGTGAAGGGCTGTTATAAAGGTGAATGATATAATGAAACAACAAAAGAAAGCATTTTTCTTACTTCTTTTGGGGGTACTTTTCTTTCCATTCTCCTTTGTTGTGGTAAGAATCAGCTTCAAAGTTTGTCCAAGAAACATATACAATGCTGACTGGTCACTAATAATAGATCTTGGGTGTTCCATAGAAATGCTGTATTGAATCCAAACTCTGACTCTAGTTTGAATCACACAGTCTGTATAGCTATTCTTGAGGGTATTTTTGTTCTGTCATTGCAACTATGAAAATTAGTGATTTTTTCACCAGATGCTTTTAGCTTTGTTGAGGTTATCACCACCAGTGGTGGTGATTTTCGCTTGATTTCTCGCTTACATCGTGTGCGTAACAGTGTGCTGTGAAAAATCTAAGAAATTCAGTTTCAATGACAGAACAAAATTACCCTCAAGAACTGTAAAGCAACTACGGACAATATGGCCACACAAATGAAGAATTTTCTGTGTAGGTACTGTTCTGATTTGTTATTGCCATTTCACACACACATATTTTGATGTATTTTACTGTACATGTGGGTTGTTCTCATCAATACTGTGAATTTTGATGACATTCATTGTCACATACAGCTAACTATAGCCTTTTTGTTTCTTTTTGTAATTATATTGCATTTGACAATATTTGGAGAGCTAAGCTTGGCACACCGTCTGGCATGCTTTTAGTTTACTTTACTCTTGTTAGCATGATTTGTTCACTTTAGTTTTCATGCTCAGCCATTGCACTTGGCTGTTTTCACTGTGAAACCTCGTGCACTATATGTCAGGGCTTATACAACTGTCTTTAATATATACACTGGTTTGCATTCTGAAAATTTGTCTGTCACTTATTTTGCCTTACTGTGTGGGTTGTGAAGTATTTTTGTGCTCATGTTGTATATATTTTATAACGGATCGTCTGATGAGGGGCTACACCCAAAACGTATCATTAAATGTTGCTATGGAAAACCCAAGATCTGTTATTAGCAACCAATCAGCACTGTGTGTTTATTGGATTAATCATAATGGTAATGTATCTCATGCGCAACTTCAAGTTGCAATTGCAACGTAAAGTTTGAGATATAAAATACACAGTAAAATCATATGAAAACTTTTTACATAGCAGTCTCTTCAACTTATGAAGTTGCATAAGTTGCAATGATGCATACCAGCTGATGCTGGTGGTACCAACAGTCCACCTGTACTTTATTTTTAAATCTGAAGATGGCCCAGTTTGGCCACTGGTAATAAAAAAAATTAGATGAAAATATAATCTATACTCTCTTATTCATAAAATAAAAAAAAGAAAATAAATAAAAAAAGAAAAATTGCTCTGGAGTTCTTTTGTGATCACTCATACTTTCTTTGTTGGATCTGATGCAGTTCAGTTGATTTTGTGCTTCAAAATTGATGAAATACAAGACAGGTGTGTCACTTTATCCCAGTTTCCATTTATATTGCATCTGTTACTTATATGATTCCAACTACAGAACATATTTTTGAGAACAGCCATCATCAGATACTGTAAATACACTTCTTGCCATTAAAATTGCAACAAGGAGGACAGTAAATAACGAAATTTTACTTGTTATGTGAATACATAGTGTTAAATTTAGCGTAAAGAGGTGCCACCTCTGGCAACACTGACTCTGACCAAGTTGAGCATTTAATCACACTGAACTTGGATGACAGGGACAGATACAGGTACACCATTCCATTCTGCTTCATCCCTAGACCAGAGTCCATCAATTGTAGTGGCTGGCGCGTCATGGCTGCCAGTCTCTTGGCAATCCATGACCAATTTTTTTCAATTAGAGATCTAGAAAATGAACTGGCCAGGGAAACAGTCAAACACCCCAAGTATTGAGGTAGGTCTGGACATCATGGGCAAACATGGTGTCTTGCATCATATATTTTTTGATAAAAACATCATCGACGCATTGAAGACTGGGCACAGCCACTTGGTTCAATACATTAGAAATTAAATGTCTGCTATAGGCTATGCAAACCAGAGATGATCACGTTCTGTATCCAATGATACCACATAGCATCACGAGAGGTATGACAATGATGAACGCAATCTGGCAATGTTCATTCTCCTCGGAGCTTCCACACATGTGTCCATCATGATGCTGTGCGCAGAACTGGGACTCATCTGAAAAGAGGATGTGGTGCCGCTTCTGAGTCCAGTGTTGTCAATGGGTTCACCACGGTTGGAGCACCTCTCTCTGTTGCCATGTCAAAGGAAGCCACTACAATGGTCAATGTGCTAATGGCCCATGGAACTTTAGACATCATTGCATTGTCCAAGTGGACAAGGAAGCCCCTTTCCTAATGCTACATTTTCCTAGCTGCAGAAATTTGCTGCAATGTGGTGTGTAATACATGTGTGTGACCATGCTCTCCTCTCACACAATACAAACATGCCAGACTATTTTTCCTACAGTATGGGCAATGCAGTGCTGCTTCAGGCTCTACCTATGGAAAATGCCTGCATGCTTCTGGAGGAGTCTGCCCTCCACACAGGACTCAGTCTGTCCCACACGTTGCAGTGATTTGCTTGGTTGAAGGAGTGGGGAAGGCAAACTGAGAGCAGTAAACTCCTAAGCAAGAGCTGAAGTATGTGTCTCATGCGCAGTGGCAGCATCAGACAAGTTAATTCATCCAATCTAATTATTGCAACATTCACTAGAAATGTCACCTCATAGCTTCTCTACCTCAGAGGATGAGCAGCTTCAAGATGGTTTCCAAACAGCATATTTTGTGGTACAAGGCTGTTGCTGAGTTGAAAAACTAAATGCAAAAGGAGTTGAGTGGGCAGAAATTGGCAAAAAATTATTGAAACATGTAAGACAAAATATCTTTGATTATATCCGATGTAATATATACACTACTGGCCATTAAAATTGCTACACCAAGAAGAAATGCAGATGATAAACAGGTATTCATTGGACAAATATATTATACTACAACTGACATGTGATTACATTTTCACGCAATTTGGGTGCATAGATCCTGAGAAATCAGTACCCAGAACAACCACCTCTGGCCGTAATAACGGCCTTGATATGCCTGGGCATTGAGTCAAACAGAGCTTGGATGGCGTGTACAGGTACAGCTGCCCATGCAGCTTCAACACAATGCCACAGTTCATCAAGAGTAGTGACTGGTGTATTGTGAGGAGCCAGTTGCCAGGCCACCATTGACCAGACGTTTTCAGTTGGTGAGAGATCTGGAGAATGTGCTGGCCAGGGCAGCAGTTGAACATTTTCTGCATCCAGAAAAGCCCATACAGGACCTGCAACATGCGGTCATGCATTATCCTGCTGAAATGTAGGGTTTCGCAGGGATCGAATGAAGGGTAGAGCCACGGGTCGTAACACATCTGAAATGTAACGTCCACTGTTCAAAGTGCTGTCAATGCGAACAAGAGGTGACCGAGACGTGTAAACAATGGCACCCCATACCATCACGCTGGGTGATACGCCAGTATGGCGATGACGAATACACGCATCCAATATGCGTTCACCACGATGTCGCCAAGCACGGATGTGACCATCATGATGCTGTAAACAGAACCTGGATTCATCCAAAAAAATGACATTTTGCCATTCGTGCACCTAGGTTCATCGTTGAGTACATCATCGCAGGCACTCCTGTCTGTGATGCAGCGTCAAGGGTAACCGCAGCCATGGTCTCCGAGCTGATAGTCCACGCTGCTGCAAACATTGTCGAACTGTTCGTGCAGATGGTTGTTGTCTTGCAAACGTCCCCATCTGTTGACTCAGGGATTGAGACGTGGCTGCACAATCCGTTACAGTCACGTGGATAAGATGCCTGTCATCTCGACTGCTAGTGATATGAGGCCTTTGGGATCCAGCATGGCGTTCCGTATTACCCTCCTGAACCCACCGATTCCATATTCTGCTAACAGTCATTGGATCTCAACCAACACGAGCAGCAATGTCACAATACGATTAACTGCAATTGCGATAGGCTACAATCCGACCTCTTTCAAAGTTGGAAATGTGATGGTACACATTTCTCCTCCTTACACGAGGCATCACAACAATATTTCACCAGGCAACAACGGTCAACTGCTGTTTGTGTATGAGAAATCGGTTGGAAACTTTCCTCATGTCAGCATGTTGTAAGTGTCGTCACCGGCGCCAAACTTGTGTGAAGTCTCTGAAAAGCTAATCATTTACATATCACAGTATCTTCTTCCTGTCGGTTAAATTTCGCGTCTGTAGCACATCATCTTCATGGTGTACAAATTTTAATGGCCAGTGGCGTATCTACACAGATTTGTATCTAGCCTTTAACCACAGTTATAATGAGCTCGATGATGATGTTATTGTGATGAGTAATGTGAACAAAATTTAAAATTCGTCTCATTGAAGAAGTTGGTGAATCCACTCCTCACAGTGAATCCCTTAGCTTTGGATTAAACACTAACACCTGCCAAGGGTATCATGTTATCCTTGGACAGTTCATTAATTTCTGATCATTTCTCCATATTGTCGAGCAACTGTTTTGTTACTAAAATGTTATACATGTGTTCTGCTTCATGAAGGAAGAACATCTGTGTGACTGCTTTACACTTCCTGAATACTCTTCCCGATAATATACAGTCTTCCTCCTCTTCCCTAACTTCCCTGAACTTTCAGAGTGCCAAAATTAATAGGTGTTTAGTTGGATAACTGCGTGCATGTTTTGCCTTTGCTGCTTCCCTAACTAGTCACGCTGCACTGCACCATGCCTATAATAGCAAAATGTTCCTCGCAGAGTGCTGGAACTTGTGCTGTGCTAATGAACTACATAATACTCATATGGAGGAAACTGTATGGGGGAAACTGTAGCACTTGCCAACTTCCAACAAACTGTTAAAAAAAACACAATCACCTCCCTGAAACTTTTTCTTGCTTTGTCCTCGAAGAAAGTACAATGGGAAAAGGCTTGTCACTTACTACATTTCGAATGATTACTTCACTGTCACTACGTCTATTAGGCAGAAAGTTTCCACACACTATCAATATGTACTACTGAAGCCAACCATAAAATTATGTTATTGTATGACACACAGTTTAGGAGATACAGCATGATAAATATGAAGTAGCACAAGAAATGAACTTTTCTTAAACTCATAAATATGTCTCCATTTCAAGAGCACAAAATTTTTGTTGAATTAAAAAAGACTGTCAGAAGTACTTCTTCTATCACCCTCATCATGTACAGTTGTCCAATTATAAAAAAACACCATTTTTATTTTTATATTGTGATGCACGACACCCCGCACCTAGGAAAACACTTAATGTAGTGTCCTGCGGCCCGCAAAACACGCAAGTATATTCTGCAGCATGCTGTGATAAATTTTCATACGTCAAAGGAAGCCACTACAATGCCACACGTGAAAGGAAGCCACTACAATGGTCAGTGTGCTAATGGTCCACAGTACTTTATATATCATTGCATTGTCCAAGTGGACACTTGTCTTGCTGCAAATAAGTCCTTTTCCTTACTCAAGTCACATTCTGGGCTCTACCAGTCAGTCTGCATAGCTGAGAGAACAATATGGCTGTCCTCTCCAACACTTGTTGCTATTGTTGTTTTTGTTGTTGTCATTTAGGGTGATCACTGTAATGGCTATCAGTGCCCTTACAATTAACGCATGAAAGGAGACATGTTAAAAAGTGACTTAAGATCACACATGCAATTTCCCACTCCTCTTCACATTAGCACACACAGTCACTCTATGACATCTGGATAAGCCTGTCATTTCCTACCTACATCAGGCAATAGTCTGTGGGGCCATTGAGGTCCTGTGTGGCATTAATATAGTCCTGAACACACTGATTCCACATTCACATCACAGTCATGCAATTCTGTCCAAAATGAGCAGCAGTATTGCACAACTGTAAACTGCAGTCTAAATAGGCCTCAATCTTGCTGCCGTCCAACTCTGACACATGACAGTTGATATTTGCCCTTTTTGCAAAAGGTGTACCATGATGATCTCACAAACAACCAACATTTAAATGTGATTTCTGAATACAAAACCTGCTGTGTAATCTTTGCTTATATATAGAATAATAGAATATAGATGTCGCTTCTACTACCTGCTTTGTGTGGTTGTGCTGAAATTATAATTCTTTAGATACACTAGCATGTAGCAGATTTCATGCCAATTTAATTGACTGTGAAAGAATAAATAAATGAAATGAATGACAGCTTTAGTTTATCTACCAAAAGAAGGCATTGATCAGCTGACAATGTCGAAGGAAACTTCCATCAAATATACAAACAAACTTAATAATCTGACATGACTGACACTCATGAATATTTTGTTTACCGCCATGAACATTAATTTATACATTTTCTACTAATATTGATTGAAATACGCTAACAAATGAAGTAGATTCAAACTGTCTGTGTGACAGATCAGTACAAAAATTTATGATGCGTCAGACTCCTTGTCTTTTTCAGGTACTCTTCAGTGTTTGCATAGAGGCCAACACTTCACACACACACACACACACACACACACACACACACACACCTACCTACAAAACATCAATGTTTCAGTCACCTCGATTTACATAAAATCAATGCATTTTGCACATAAAACAATTGAGTATCTCTACTGAGATTTCGAATCTTGTGTCGCATCCCCAAACTTTAAATTGCCATAGTTTTTCTCATATAGTTTCTTAACATTTTATGGATGATATTGCCTCAGTTATTATCAAGGTTAACTACTTTAAATCAGGTTCATGTGCTGTCATGCCTGTCACTTTCCTCTTGACAAGCTGATCTTAATGTAATTCGGAAGTGTCAGTTTCTTAATCACCAGCAGTGGTGTTTTTTATTATTGTTATTTTTATTTAGGGGCACAAAAGCAATTAGGGTCATACGCACCCATGCATAACAGTAATACAGCTAAAAACAGGGATTTGGAGAAGGTCCATAAAATACGACATAGAGAAACAGAGGTGCTGAACTAAAGATTAAATGTCCTTCGCCATATTGCTATGACAGATAAAAAGTAAAATGCAGTTGACAGCCCACGCATTGTTCACTAAAACGGCCGATTTCTCAGCCAGCAAACATAAATGAGAACGTAAGTGGTTAAAAAAAGGGCATTCTGTCAAGAAATGGCAAACCGGCAGAGCATAATGTGGTGGGGAAGAACCACTTAACAAATGCCAACGGCTAAAAAGACAGTGCCCAATACGCAGCCTAGCTAAAATGATCTCCCCGTCATCCAAGCCGCTGTGAGAGGTGTAATTCCCCGGAGCTTGTTCCCATGAAGGAAGGACCGAGATCACTGGAGGGAATGGAAGAACTCACAGGCCAATGTGCGAGAACTGGAGTCTTGGCAGCTGCATCAGTGGCCTTATTTCCCATCAGACCAATGTGAACAGGAACACACATAAACATCATTATGGCTCCATCACGACTGAGCAAATGACAACTTTCCTGGACCTGTTTCACTAAGGGAGGCTCTGAAGGGCACTGAGAGAGGCGGAGCAGATAATGCAGTTGAAAAGCCTGTGTCGCAGGATGTACTGCGTGACCTGATACAGGACAAAGGGCTCTGCTGTAAATACTGAGCAGTGTTCCAGAAGCCAAAACCAAAAAATGTCAGTGCCAATGATGAAGGCACACCCAACACCACGGTCAGTCAAAGAGCCATCAGTGTACACAAAGATACTATCGTGAAGTTCCGCAAGAAGGTTGTGAAACTTACGGTGATAGAGTGAGGCTGGAGAAGTGTCTATAGGAAGTGAATGAAAGCCAACGTGAACATGGACCGCTGCACGAAGTCAAGATTGTGAAGGGTTCATACCCGTTTGGAAAGTGGTAGGTAGCATGAAGTTAAGGTGCTGGAGCAAGAGCCAAAAGTGAAATCCAGGAGATAACAGAGAAGCGGGGTGCACCCCATACTGGTGATCAAAGAAGTCATCAAAAGAGGAGGCGTAGGATGGGTGGCTAGGCATGGCAGACACACGGCATGCGTATCTGCTGAGGAGAATGTCACGGCGGTATGATAGTGATAGTTTGGCAGCTTTAGCATACAGACTCTCGACCGGGCTAGTGTAAATGGGGCCAGCGCATTGGCCAAATGGATGCCATGGTAGTGGATAGTATTGAGACAGCGTAAGATGGACAGCTGTGCTGATGCATAAATGAGACACCCATAATAAAGTTTTGAATGGACAAGGAACTGATACAAACACAGGAGGGTGGTCCGATCCACTCCCCAGGGTGTACTGCTCCACAGGAAGTCTGCTGAGGGCACGCAGGACATTGAGGGACTACATACAGTGGGCGACCAGGTAAGACACGTGAGAAGACCAAGAAAGTTTCCTATCCAGAATGAGCCCCAGGAATTTCGTAGTTTCAATGAATGGTAGAGCAACATGCCCAAGATGTAAAGACGGTGGAAGAAACCAATTGTACCCCCAGAAACTCATACACATGGTTTTGTCAGTGGAAAAATGAAAGCCACTATCAATGCTCCATGAGTAAAGATGATTGAGACAGTGCTGAAGATGCTGCTCAAGGAGACAAGTCCATGGAGAACTGCAATAGATCGGCAAAATCATAAATGAAAAGGGACCCAGAGATGTCCGGTGGTAGACAGGTCATTATAGGGTTAATGGTGATAGCAAAGAGGATAACATTGAGGACGGAACCCTGAGGCACGCCTTTTTCCTGTACAAAGGTGTCCGATGAGGCAGAACTCACAAGTATCTTGAAAACTCGGTCTTTCAAAAATTCCTGAAGGAATGGGGCATGCGGCCATGGAAGTCCCATGTGTAGAGTGTACAGAGGACACCAGTCCTCCAGCAGGTGTTTTAGGCTTTCTCGAAATCGAAAAACACAGCCACATTCTGGTATCTCTGCAGAAAACCATTCACGACATTGATGGCAAAGTGACGAGATGGTCAACTGCAGAACGGTGCGCTCTAAATCCACATTGCGCATTGGTTAGTAAATTGCGAGACTCAAGCCACCATACCAGCTGGGCATGAATCATACGTTCCATCGCCTTGCAAACAAAGCTGGTGAGAGAAATGGGGTGATAACTAGAAGGAAGGTGTTTATCCTTATCGGATTTAAGTTACGGGTATGACACTGGCTTCACTCAAGCGTCTGGGAATGTGCCCTCTGCCCAGATGCAATTGTGTGTATGAAGGAGAAAGTGGTTGCCCACAAGAGAAAGGTTCTGCAACATCTGAATACGATCATCATCTGGCCCTGGAGCAGAAGACTGGAATGAAGTGAGAGCATGATCTAGCTCCATCATAGTAAAGGCGGCATTGTAGCACTCGTGATTCTGAGAAGAGAAGGGTATCACCTGAGCCGCCTCTGCTCATTTCCCCAATAGACGAAGGCAGGGTGACAGTGGGTAGAGCTTGAAATCTCTGCAAAATAGTGGTTCAAGGTGCTGGATGTAGCAACAGGGTCCACTATGACATCATCTGCTACTGTCAGGCCGAAAATTGGGGAATGGACCTTGGCCTCAGAGAGCCGTTGGATGTTAGCCCACATGATGAAATAGGGTTCAAATGGCTCTGAGCACTATGGGACTTAACATCTGAGGTCATCAGTTCCCTAGAACTTAGAACTACTTAAACCTAACTAGCCTAAGGATATGACACACATTTATGCCGGAGGCAGGATTCGATCCTGCAACCATAGCGGCCACACGGTTCCAGACTGAAGCGCCTAGAATCGCTTGGCCACACTGGCCAGCTATGAAAGAGGAAGTAGAACTGTTAAAAGAACTAGTAAAGGAAATCCAGATAACTTTTTTCCTATCCTGAAGAATGTGATGACAATGTGCATGCAACTGTTTATAACGAATGCAGTTTGCCATCATAGGATGACAGCTAAAAATGCAGAGAGCACGTCTCCGCATGTGAATAGTGTCACAGCATGCCTCAGTCCACCAAAGGACCAGGACATGGTATGGTAAAGAGGAAAGGAATGGAATGTTCTGCAGTGGTAACGATAACATTTGTAAGATATTATACCTGGTCATCACAAATGGACAAAAGTTGTTTGTTGAAGGTCGCCACGGAGGAGTAAAGCCTCCAGTTGGCCTTAGAAAGCTGCCATTTGGGTGGCACACGGGAAATGGTCGCTCCAGTACATGTCAGAGAGAACAGACAGCTCGAGACGATGGACAAGCTGGGCAGTGCAGAAGGAGAGGTCCAAATGGGAACAAGTGTGCATGGAATCTGAGAGGAATGTAAGTGCTCCTGTGTTCAGGCAGATGAGGTTAAATTGATTGAGAAGTTCAGCCAAGACAGCACGTCGAAACAGCGGAGAGGGGTGAGGGAGTTGCCCAATAAACAGTAGGAAGTCTGCCCTGGAGACAACAAATGACGGAGTGATGTAAATGGTACAAAGGGAAAAGGTCAAGTGAGGAAGGAAAATGCAGACTTCACCATCTTGAAGCCGGGTAGTCAGGGAGATGAGTTGACTATGAACATCATCCTGGATGAGCAGCATGACTCCCACATGAGATGGAAAGCTGTCCTCGGGGGGAAGGTCAAAGTGGATTGTGAAGAAATGCGAGAGCTAAAAGCAGTCATGAGGACATAATTTTGTGTCCTGGAGGCAGAGAACAAGCAGATGCTGTGATTCCAAGAGCAGCCATAATTTTTTGGACCAAAGGATGCAAACGTTCCATTGGAGGAGAGTCATGACGAGGAAAAGAGAGGGGGGAAAAAATGAAGTGATGTTACCTCGGTGGCTGATGAGTGCCAGCCTTCGAAGACTCACTGCTACAGGGCTCAGAGGCTGGAGGATCCTGCTCCATGAGCTCTACAGAGGCGTTAGCATTCTCTTTCTGTGCGTCTGTGGACACCAGGGCAGAAAAACAGTTGGGGGTGTGCACTGGTGACATGGAGGTCTGATGGGCGAAGATATCACGTGGTGCCATTGTCAAAGAGGATCTGTGAGTTGGCGAGGAAGACCATTTGCATTTGCTTGATTTTTGGAGCCTTTCCGGATGGAAGAGGAAGACTCAGATGTTTGTTGGCTGGAGGGACTTAAGAAGTCTTCACAGGAGTATTCCTTCTGTCCTTTCCCGCTTGCCGGTTGTGTGGCAGGTGACTTTGCCCCACAAGATAAAAGTTTGGTGGTTTGTTGCACAGCTGGAGGAGGAGGCTGGGATGGATGCTACCATGACACTGGGTGATTTTACAGCCACGGTGCTGAATTTGGGGTCAAATGTCTGCATGGCTATGTCCTTCAAGGAATGAGATGTAGCAGGAACAGTACTGTAAGGGCCAGATGGTAGAACACAGGGTTTCCGACTAGCCAACAACTTGTGAGCGACTGGGTAAGGCAGTTTTTCCTTCACCCACAATCACCCTCATGAGCATCCCTACCATAGGTTGCACATTTGGCCAGGTGTCAACAGGACATTCAAGTGTAGTTGTAACAATGACACTGGCAACAGTGCATCGGGTTTGGAATGTATGGTTGGACTGTGATAACTTCATAGCGTGCTTTAATTTTGATGGAAGCACCACTGTATCGAAAGCAAGAAAAAGAGTGAGGGTGGGCACTAAGGATGCATCTACTTTTTGATCACCTGATGCACTGCAGTGATACCCTGATCAGAGAGGTATGTTTGGACTTCTGCCTCAGTCAGACCATCAAGCAGTTTACTGTAAATAACATCACGCAAAGAATTCAGCATTCGATTGGCCTCGACATGAACAGTATAGGCGTGGAAAAGTAAAGCTGCAAGCAGTTGTTGTGCGTGAAAATCAGAAGTAGTCTCCAAAAGCACAGTGTCACTGTGTAAATGAGAGCAGGATTTCACAGGGCTGACAATTGCATCAATATCTTTCTAGATAATAAATGGATTTACCAAAGCAAAGGACTGACAGTCTTCAGTAAGTGAAACCATGAGGAACCGTGGGGCAGCTGGGAGGGTTGCTGAATCTGTAGCCTCATTCCATTTATGTTTAGTGGACATTGACTGCAAAGAAGATGATTGGCTCACTGTGAGAAAATCCCCGATGATTGCCAGTGTCTCCAAGTGGCGCTCCTTCCAAATTGGTGGGGCCACTCAGAGGGGGTGCACCTGTCTCAGGTGACTGTTCACACCTCCCGAACCCTTCGCAGAAGGACCCATTGACAATTTGGGAAGGTAGCAGCTCAGGCAATCACCCCTCCCTGGGCCTGGCCTGTACCAGAGGGTTTGTACAAACCCTACCTGTTGAGCCCGGGCTGGGAATTATGTGTTGCCCAGTCACCTGTTATACATCAAACGCATGGACCAGACTTCAGAAGCATACAGGGAGGAAGAGGAAAATAATGAACCTCAAGCACCGAAGCAGAGGAAGAATAGGAGAACAACAACGAAGGAACAAAAAACAGTGGAGAGACTGTTCTGACGCAGGTCATGTTTCCAAAAATCATTCCAGACATGTCTCCCAAGGAAGGGGAGAAAGAATAGCAGGAGGACAGATCTGCAGCACAGAAGGGAAAAGATGCTGCAAAGGCTGGGCCCTGTGTTAGCCAAGCACGAACCTGCCAAAGAGTAGCAAGCCCCCTGGGGGACCAGCAATGGTGTAAGGATACTTGTGTCTCAGTATTGAGAGCTCTAGCAACTGAACAGTTATTAAAAGACTGCTTGTTCTTCTAGGTTCCTGAAAATTCTTGGATTCTGTTAACCCAGAAGAAATTCCTGTACCTGTGAAAATAGAACAGATTACTGCATCTTGCAAAGCAGTGCTAGGAACATCATTTTGGATCAGGACATGAAATATATCCTCCCCATTTCCTGTTTGATATGTTTCACAGCTGACAGGCTGGTTAAAAGGATATATCATATATGTTCTCTGCTGCTCCCATGATAAGGGAAAAGCAGTGGATCACAAAACATATTATTTTCATCTACCAAAAACTATTGGTATCCTCAGTGGGAAGTGCAATATCCTAATTCCCCTACCAGGCCTGTTAGTTATAATGAAGAATTAGCAGTACCAGTGACTACTGAGAATGTGGTGGTGATTAAAGATGAATACAGCGAGGAACACACAGGAGACCAAGTAGGAATCTCCTTTGAAAAACAAGACCACGCCGTTGGCAAAAAAACAGTCTATGAGGAATTAATTTTTGCCTGGGTACAAGAATTAAGATCATTAACTTAACAGAAGATGAGAAAAGGAAGAGAGGATGCACTCATTTATACCAAAGACATTTAGACCTCAGATCAGAAAGAGTCAAGGCAAACATAAAAAGATACTAGTTAATGATGATGAAATTAAAAAAGCTTGTGTGCAGTACAAATTTAGAAAGGTAACAATACTAAAAATTGGAGAAATCAGAAACTCTTTGCTACTATGGTTTTTTAGTCAAATTATGACCGCAAATGTGAAATAAACATATCCATTCCCAGTGATGGTCCTTACTTGGACCAGACCAGCCTTATGTGACAGAAATTCTCCAGCACGGCACTGCTGTCAGCTGTTGAAGGTGGTGATTGTGCTTTGCAAGGCAACAGCTGAATAGGAACAAAGAATGATTCATTTTCTATGGAGCATGAGAAGAGCACCCATCAAAATCTGCAGGGAAATGATGCCCACATATGAGGAAACGTGTCTCATTTTTAGAATGTGGGATGGTGGTATATTGAGTTCGCAAAAGGCCGCGAAGTGTTGCACGACAATGAGCATTCAGGGAGGCTGCATATTTATCGCTGGGAGAGTCTGGACCATCCACTGTGCAGTCCACAACTTGCCCCTAGTGATTTCTATGTTTTTTATCAGCTGAAGAAGTTACTGGCAGGACAGCGATTCACGTACTATCTAGATGTGATGCCAAGACAGCTGTCTGACGGCAGTTCCACAATCAGCTGGACTAATTCTACCACAGGGGCATCTCAAGTTTAGTGCTAAGGTGGGACAAATGCCTGAACC
Source organism: Schistocerca piceifrons (assembly GCF_021461385.2). NCBI lineage: Eukaryota > Metazoa > Arthropoda > Insecta > Orthoptera > Acrididae > Schistocerca > Schistocerca piceifrons. Next base: position 308,899,104 of record NC_060139.1, on the reverse strand, counting down.
TGTGTGAGGACTATGTGCAAAAATAGTGTAAGGTATACAGAAGAGAGTGTATATTTGTAACTATCTGTACGTACCTTATTTCAGCTAATAAAAAATAGGGGCAAAGGTTTTCTGATGCACCCTCATATATGTTCATGCTGCAGATTTATGTAACAGTTACTACAGTTTGTTTTGTGAATAAGGCTCTCATATTGCAGACAAGATGGAATACCTGTTATAGAGATAAATAAACAATGTATGAGGTCTGTTCAAAAAAATCTGGAACATTCGTAATTTCATGCCAATGGTGTGTTCGAAGGAAATGTGGTTGGCACCCCTGCACACGCCTGTGTTTAATGTGTAAACACTGGAAGATTCAATGTTGCATGTCCATTAGTTATTGCTCAGTGCTGTATTGAGTAGAATGTCGTGTCACACAGTTTGCGAATTTTGAGACAGCACAGTTTGAGAAGTAATGCGTTTGCACTCAATTTTTCTTGAAACTCAAGAAAATCTTTACAGAGACACATCAAATGATGCAGAAAGCCAACAGTGATGAGTGTTTAAGCCATGCTCAGTGTTACAAATAGTTCAAATGGTTTAAAAATAACTGGCCGGAAATTAAAGGAGACCCTCATTCAGAATGCCCTTCGACGTCTTCTGACGATGCTCACGTTAGGAATGCCAATGAAATTGTGCATGCCAATGAAAAACTGACTGTCCGAGAGATTGCAGCGAAATGTACCTGTAAAATTCCAGCTGGATCATGTCATGAAATCCTGACAGCATCTCGGAATGCACTGTGTCATTGCCAAGTTCGTCCCATGGCTCACGAGTCAAGACCAGAAAGACCTTCGCCTCACAATGTGTGAAGAGCTTTTGTATCATGCAAATGAGAATGAGATGTGATGTGATGATACATGGGCCTACAGTTATGATGTTGAGACCGAGGTTCAATCTTCATGAAGGGTCGGGAAACGTTCTCCAAAACTGAAAAAAGCTCATCAGGTCAGGTCATATGTTAAAGCCATGCTGGGGGACAAACTGTCCATCAATGGTTGTATCGGGATGTGTTGAGATGCCTGTGAGAAAACGTGAGGAGGAAATGATCTAAAATGTGGCGGACAATTGGCTCTTGCATCACAATAACGCACCTGCACATTCATCCCTGATGTTGTGTGACTATTGCACTAAAAATGAAATCACTGGGCTGCCTCATTCTCCATACTCTTCAGACCTGGCACATGTGGACTTTTTTATTTCCAAAGTTGACAACCCCATTGAAAGGGAGAAGATTTGCAATGATAACCAGAAAAATAAAATTCACAGATGGTGCTTTGCGCAATCCACTAGGAAAAGTACCAAGATTGCTTCCGGAAGTGGAAACTGTGTTGGGAGCAGGGTACCTAGCATGGAGGAGAGTATTGCAAAGACCATTCATGATAAGTAAAAGGTAATCGCAGAAAAAATCTGTGGACAAAGTTCTGTAATTTTTTGAAGGGACCTCATGCATGTGACACTCTGTCTCTAACAACTTTGAGTGCAGTGTGACATGGCATACTTCCACTACATAAAATATATTTAGTTGAGGTTGGAAACAGATATGACTCTGTTTTCAGCATTAAAAATAAATTCAGAACATTCAATTGATGGACGCTACCAGTTAAGAACAAGGTGCAAGGTAACACTGTACATATTTCCAGTGAGAGTCTGTTGCAATTGCTCCAGAGTTGGAGACCCAGGCCAACAGTCCAGGAGAAAACTGTGGCAAGATATGTTTGTAGCAATTCCACTCCACAGCATCTTGAATTCTGGACATAATACACTGTACAAATTTTGTCCTATCTCACACTGGAACAAACAAAACACAATATCAGGAATATGAATTATGAATGACAGTTACAGATACACAAGTTTCTGATATGGTGAATTACCACAATTAAAGATGTAACTGGAAAGATTGAGGGAGTGTCATATGTTGAACTAGCCAACTGACAAAATACTTATTCTATAAACTCACAAGCTGACAAGACCACAAGCCCAAGATAACAGGCCAAAAATACCAGACCAGAATGAGTTTCCACAACTGTCAGTTCATAACCGAAAAAGAGCGTACTCTAGGTATGGGAAAAGGTGTAGTCAAACATCAAACAATGGAGAATCCAGGATGGAATGTATTGTGAAAAGGAAAGTTGCCACTCACCATATTATGGAGATGCTGAGTCGCAGACAGGCACAACAAAAAGACTGCCACAAATATAGCTTTCAGCCAGTAAGGCTTTCATCAAAATTAAGACAACAAACACAACGATACACACTCACGCAAATGCAACTCTCCCCACACATGACTGCAGTCTTAGGCAACTGAGGCCACACTGTGAGCAGCAGCACCAGTGCATGATGGGATGGTGACTGGATGGGGGTAAGGAGTAGGCTGGGGTGGGGAGGGGAGCGATAGTAGCGTATCCCCCACCCCTCCCCACTGCCCTCCATCTAACCTCCCGACTGCACCCTCTTTCCACCCTGGCCCTGCGCACTCCCCAAGAACATGTAACTGTCCACCACCCCTACCCTACTATCGCTCCCCTCCCCACCCCAGCCTATTCCTTAACCCAACCCAATTGCTTCTCCCATCATGCACTGGTGCTGCTGCTCGCAGTGCGGCCTCAGTTACCTGAGACTGCAGTCGTGTGTGTGAGTTGCGTTTGCGTGCATGTGTATGTCTGTTTGTCACCTAATTTTGACGAAGGCCTTACTGGCCGAAAGCTACATTTGTGGCAGTCTTTGTCCTGTGATAGCAACCACCGAGTTTCACAAGCAAAATGTTGACAGATTGATTCAGGACAGTCGTCATATCACTCAGAGAGAAACTGCAAGTGCAATCGGCATTTCACAAGAACATGTGGGTCACATTATTGCTTTACTTGGCTATCAGAAGATCTGTGCGTGATGGGTATCGCGGATGCTGACTCCTGAAATGAAAGTGCCCAGACTTGAAATTTGCCAGGAACTCCTCTTGCATTATGAGAATGAAGGTGACGCCTTTCTCCACTCAACTGTGACAGGAGATGAAATGTGGGTACACCATTACGTTGAGAGAACTGTGAGACTGTGGTTGCAGAAACAAAGTGTTGACTTCTTCCGTGACGGCTTCAGAAAACTTGTTCATTGTTGGCAGAAATGTATCCAATTGGCTGGTGATTATGTGGAAAAGTGAATATTGGTAAGTAAAGATCACATTCTAAGGATTATTTCTGCATTTGATTTATTAAAATATTCCCATCAAAACCCAATTAATGAAGGTGGAGACATTACTTTTCATTCAATCCTCGTAAAACATCCAACATTCCACATAACACCTTCACACTATGTTTTCTTCCTTCTGTTTTCCTTTTCTAGAAAAACTTACCCCCGAGCTGAGCACTGCACAGTACTACCACCTCTTCCACTTTCACCACAAGCTCAACATCTCACTCATTATAGAGGGATGCTGACTCAGTTTTTCATGACAGTAAATGGGAAGTTGCGCTACAGAAAATGGCCCACAGACCACCAGTGTGTGTGTGTGTGTGTGTGTGTGTGTGTGTGTGTGTGTGTGTGTGTGTGTGCAGTGAGTGAAGTGTCATGAAACAATGTGTCTATAGCATGTGCAGTGACTGATAGTGAGATATGAGTGAACAGTGTGGCATTATATTATTTAATAAGTAATTTGTAAAAAAGTATTGTATATCAGGAGTAAATCTAATGATTGTCTCTAACTAGTCTGTAATTGTATATGCATAAAAATCAGCTTATTTTAAATTAGTCTAAACCTGTAAATACTTTGACATGTCCTACATCCTTCTAAACAGAGATCTACAAATGAATAAAGCTACTACTACTACTACTACTACTAGAAAGCACACTGCATGTGGCAGAGGTTGGGGGGGGGGGGGGAGGGGAATAGGAAGGTCACAAAATAAAAAGATATAAAAAACTAAAAGGGAATGAAGATAGGAATAGTCACTGAAATGCTGAGGCCAAAGAAAATTTAAGAAAATAATTAACATAAATTAAGGCTAAGTGAGTGGTGAGAACCAAGGATATGTTGTAATGTAAGTTCCCACCTGCGGAGTTCTGAGAAACTAGGGTCTGGGGGAAAAAATCCAGATGGCATGTGTAGTGAAACTGGCACTGAGGTCATGACTATCATGTTGAAGAGCATGCTCTGCAAATGGACATTGTGAGTTGCCAGTATAGACCCTCTGTCTACACCTAATTAGTTAGGATGAATATTGTGTTGTCTATATTAATTGTTTATTATGCTCTGTGATCACACAAGTTGAAAAGCATGCAAACCAGATACTTTATATAGCAATTAATATTCTGTTGTTGGAGATTTGCTTCCTACTTCCTTGGATGTTGGATGCTAGGCATCCCTTTGTAAATACAACATTCATGTTTGTGATGAGGAAAAACTGATAAAAAAATTCTCATTTTATTGGTGATGAGGTAAACTACGGCTTTATGCCATTCACTGACTGTCTTGTCTCACAGTGGGATAAATGTGTTAATAGTTATGGTGATTACTATTGAAATAATAAACAGTTTACTTACTTTTTTTCTGTCTGACTCATTTTCATTTCACTGCCTCTTATATGTGCGTTTATTATCTATTTCATGTAGTGTTGTTCGTGTCACTTGTTTTAGGGATTACATCCTGTGGTCACACATGTTGCAAAGTGTGCAAGCCAACTCCCTAGTACAGGAATGAATATTCTGTGGTTGGAGGTTCACTTCCTGCTAGCTTAGATCGTGGGCACTAGACTTGCTTCAGTGACTACACCACCACATGCATGCAATTTGATTTGATTGTTTGAAAAAGTCACATCACATCAAACTGATCGATCAAGTCTTTTCAACAAAAGTATCAGGTGTAGACACAGATCCAGACTTACTCAGAGTTGCCACCTAAAAAATGACTCACAATCCATGTGGCTTACCTAACAATAATTCACAATGCACGTCTGATGAGCAACGTATGAAATGATACCCACGAGATTTACTTGCCAAGAGTGTATCTGGCAATGACAGATGTTCACTCTCCCATGTCAATAAAGGAACAAATGTGACAGTTTTTTGAGGAAGAAATACAATAGCATCTATCAATGACATCAATCAATTTCAACTGGAACATTACATTAGGAGTATGGTGCATTTTATAATTTCCATTCTATGAATGACATTCAGCAGTTGTTTGTTGGGCGGTGTACCTTGGTATATCAACAACATTAATAGCATTTTCCTCACTGTGCAGGGATAACTACTCTGAAGTGCCAATATACCACACATGAAACACATCAGCAAACAAATTTCAGCACTGCAAACATTGCAGGACATTCCAGCTTGCATTTTACTGAAATGTTAGGCTGTATGTATGCAATATGCCCAAACAATGCAAGATGCTTTTATTTGGGATTACTGTTAATTAATGCAAGTGTATTGTCAGCCTTCCATGAATTAAGAACTTATCATTATATTCACCAAGAATTAATTTTTTTTTTAAACAATACGCACTGGGACCCTTCACGCACTGACGCATTGAATGTTGCTCAGCCACAGCAAATACACGTTTCTTCACAATGTGCTTCCCATCCAATCCAAAATATCTTTGGGAAAAGAACAAAAACTAAATCGGTGAAAACATTCTACACTGTGAGTGTTGAGCTCCGAATCACAATTCAGACATATATTTAACACCAAACATTTACAGTTAGGCACCTGTTCTGGTTGAGAACATTGTTTGGCAATGGCTAACAAAGTGCAGCAACTGCAGTGCCGAATCAATCTCCAAATGACTTTTTCGATCTTCATTTGCAATGAGAAACACAATTCAATGTCGATGAATTGTATACATTCCTTTTAAGGATTTTTCCAAAATTTGTTCTATAACAACATGTAGGGCATGACAGAAGTATGCAAGCAATTGCATGCCAAAGGGGCAGATTGAATTTCCTAGATGTGACTGCAGGCACAAGCAAACTTTTCTCATTCCACTTATTTCAGTACCATACAATCATGAAAAAATATTACATTGGAAGTGGCGTCATCTGGAATTGCTGCATCTCTTTTGGATGGTAGCCAAAAAGTGCTTTCACCATTGAAATTGCTGTTGCATATGGAGAGCCCTGAGATAGTAACTTGCAATATCAACAAAAATGCTGGTATGGGTAAAGAACTCGAATCATGTCAACTCATTATATGGGATGAATGTACTAAGGCACACAAAAAGGCACTGGAAGTGCTTCATTGTACACTCAAAGATTTGAGAGCAAATTAACAGTTCTTCAGTGGCATAAACATTTTATTGTCTGGAGACTTTGACAAACTCTACCAGTTATCCACATTCAGAACTCACTGGTGAATGTACTACACATGTCAAATCATCAGTTTTATGGTGGTATGGATAGAAACTGACTTTGAAGGTCAATATGCATGTACAACTACAACATGATCCACCTACAGAAAGCTTCACAAAACAATTGTTGGATACTGGGAATAGGAATACAGCAATTGATGAATCCACACAATGTACCACATTGCTAACAAACTTCTGTAAAGTTAATGCAGCCACAAATAAATTGATTCACAAAGTTTTCCCAAATATCACAAAGAATTACAAAAATCATACGTGGCTCAGTGTGCCTATTATAGCAGCCAAAAATTACGGTGTCAATGCCATCAATTTCACAATTCAAAATGAAATACCGGGTTATGCAATAACGTATAAATCCAAAGACAGTATAATGAATCAAGATGAAGTTGTCAATTATCCAGTTAAATTCAAGTTTTAACATTGAAAACTGCTGTGCTATCATTCTTCTCTAAACATAAATTCATCATGACTTCACCGTCATACCAGGCTTTCAGTGAAAAATATGGTGAACAGCGTCATTGAAGCTACAGTTTTAAACAGAAAATTTACAGAATAAGATGCACTGTTGCCTTGCATCCCAACACTACTGCAATTCAAATTCAAAAATTGGCAGTTTCTGGTGTGATTAGCATTTTCAATGATGATCAACAAAGTACAGGGGCAACTGTTCCAGGTGTGTGGACTAAATCTGGCAAATCCACAATTCTCACATGGACAGCTGTATGTGGCCTGATAACACATTTGAAAATCTTCTGATTTATTCATGTTCACAACAGAAGAAAAACAAAAAAATTGTACATCCAAAAGGACTACAGTAAACAGAACTTATACACACTTTTTCTTTGAGTGATATTCCAACACATGCCTGGTATTTGCCAGTAGAATATAAAGCATTGTGTATTTATCTAGGTGCAATGAGAACACCATCTAATGAGCTATTACTTGAAGCACTGCACCCTCCATTGCACATCAATATTAATGGATAATACCAGAGAATTACTAAAGAATGCTATGCTTGATGAACAAAATGGCACCCCGTCTAGTGCCGAATTATGCAGAGATTCAAAATCTTCCAAATAAGACATTAACAAAAATATCATGCTATGAGTATGAGTTGAACCAATTATTGGCACCACCTAAAGGTGTCGATGTTACACGACAATGTAACAACATGTGACCATGGCAATGGAAAGTTTACACCACTTGACAGAGGCAGCTCCTGACAGAATAATATTTACAGGTGGAACAAAAAATACAGGGCCATTATAATTAACCTTTCGCCAATTGAGAGGGCTCCTTAAAAATGAGTGATTGTAGGACAATGAAACTTCATGGAAACATTTGTAAGAACACAGGGAAAACAAACAATGAAAAAAAAAACATTAGAAACACATTTTAATTTCCATTTGAGGGGGTACCGCATAAGTTCCAGGTTAAAAAATGGATCACTGTGATGACCATCTGCATCCACAACAACCTGGAACCACATTAGAGATTGCTCTACTGAGGCCCAAAACATCTCAAGTGGGATGCTGGCTATCTCCCTTGCTATGCTCACCTTCAACCTCCAACATGCGTTGGTGTCCCACTCATAAACACTGTCCTTCACATAAACCCACAGTCAGAAATCACAAGGTTTCAGATCTGCTGATCTTGGAAGCCTCACAGTTCGTAATGATTGGCCAATGATTTGGTTTTCTCCAAATGTGTTAAGGAGTATTCAGGTAACCTCATGAGCAATGTGTGTCGATACTCATCAAGAGCAGTAGCACTATTTCCGTTGTTTTGATAAACCAGCTTTACAAGTAAATCCCCACTCACCTTATTCAGACCTACGTTGACTCTCTGCAACTGTAATGCACGCTTACGCCTGTGTTTCAACCCTACATCACCATACCAGTATCGATGCCTAAAGGCAAGCCATCACACTAAAATTATTAACAATGCAAACCCTGCAGCACATAGACTGATCATCATTCTCATAAAGCTGGGTACCCAAATGGTAAATGGTTTTCAACCTCCACTGGGTCAAGTAGCAGAAGATTAATTATAACCATCCTGTGCTATGGGCAATACCTTTGCAGACATAGACTCCACCACAGGAGATGCAGGAGAATTTAAAGTGCTCAAAGAAAGATCAAATATGACCCCAGCATTTACAGCAATCTTGTTGGTGCTGAAACACGCTTCTCAAAATGTTGATCTGAAAACAATTAAACAGTTGAAGTCTTCAGCAACATTGCATTTATTGAAATACCACAGCAAACAATGCCATAACAACTCCCAGACATAAAAATAAACAACGTCATAACAACTCCCTGATGTACAAATAAACCATTCAGTAAGTGGTGTACATGTAAGAGAGGAACAATGAAGTTATTTTTATGTGGGTAGAAGGGCACTGTGGTCTTCATGGGAATGAAATGGCTAATAAGTTAGTGAAAGAAGCAATTACCATTGACAGTCAGAAACATGATAGATCTCATACTCAGATTTCACAATCCCAATCGAGAAATCATTACAAAACAAATGAGATAGTGTCTAGAAAAGACCTAGTACTATCAGAGGACACAGCCATACTGAAGGACAACCATATTCACCAGCATTTCACTGGTATACTAAATGAACCATACCACCAAGATTTTATGTAACAGCGGCATGCCTAAAATTCACATATAGGCACTTTAAGCAAAATCTCCAATGCCCCATGGTCATGAATAGGTGGGTTGGAGAGGAAGATTACATTTTCATGGCAGAGAGTAGGGATGATCCATACTTCCTTGAAATTCAACATGTTTTCATTATTATTTGAGTGAATAGCTGTGATTTAATAAGAACAAAGTGGTTTTTCATACAAGCAGCAGTGTGTTCTCGGTATATTGTCGGTTAAATGAACACTACATGGAAGCTGAAAAGGAGGGAAGGAAGATTAAGACTTTAATGTAACACTGACAACAAGGTAATTAGAGACGCAGCATGAGCTCGAATTGGGGCAGGAAATTGGCTGTGCCCTTTTCAAAGGAACTGTCTCCGCATTGCCTTAAGTGATTTACAGAAATCATGGGATTTCTACCATCATCCTCCTGAAAGCAAGTCCAGTGTGACAACCACTGTGCTAACTAGCTCAAACCTGGACATTGAGCTGCAGGGAGTAAAATGATGAAGAATAACTTAAGACCTTTTAAAAATTCTAAACAACTATCAAGAAGAAAAAAATAAATCACCTGTAACTAATATCCCCCAAACAGTTCCAAAAAAATGGTCATATAATTTTTGTGTGTGAATACAGTAATTAATGGTATGAATATAATAGAAAGAAACATTCCACACGAGAAAAATATATTAAAAAGATGCTGTGACTTACCAAATGGGAAAGTGCTGGTAGATAGACACAATAAAAAATAAAAAACACACAAACACACACACAAATATCAAGCTTTCGCAACCCGCGGCTGCTTGTGTCTGTATACGTGTGGATGGATGTGTGGGTATGTGTCCCTTTTTCCCCCTAAGGGAAGTCTTTCCGCTCCCAGGATTGGAATGGCTCCTTACCCTCTCCCTTAAAACCCACATCCTTTCGTCTTTCCCTCTCCTTCCCTCTTTCCTGATGAAGCAACCGTGGGTTGCGAAAGCATGATATTCGTGTGCGTGTTTGTGTGTTTTTTATTTTTTATTGTGTCTATCTACCAGCGCTTTCCCGTTTGATAAGTCATAATATAATGCAGTAATTAACATATTCAGCATGTTATATCCCAGTATAAGCACATTCTGAATTTCACTTAACAGGTACATGTTACCTGTAAAGCAATCAAAATAAAATCTTAAGGCACTGATACATACCCCACCTTCATGCCTGTAGCTTAATACTGGAAAACGCCCACTATCACGAAAACTGGCTGCTATAGCAATAGTTTCATCATCAATGGTTTTTGGCACTACAACCGCACTAGGATACGTTGGGCAAATCTGAAAATAAATGAATCTTCCTCAATAATCTGTATAACAAGAGGCTCTTATAAATAATGTGCGTGCGTGCTTGAGGAAGAGAGGGGGGGGGGGGAGGGGAAGGAGGAGTTGGAGGGAGGAGAGAGTGGGAGAAGGGAGGGAGGAGGGGGGAGGGAGGAGAGAGTGGGGGGAGGGAGGAGGAGAGGGAGGGAGGAGAGAGTGGTGGGAGGGAGGGAGGAGAGAGTGGTGGGAGGGAGGGAGGAGGGGGGGAGGGAGGAGAGAGTGGGAGGAGGGAGGGAGGGCCAAGTGGGGGAGAGAGAATTGGTTTTGTATGCTTGTTAGCCCTCTAATTACACACTTCAGTGATCTATCTATTTGTGAGTGATAACCTATCTTTCCATAAACATCACAATTGTTTATATATATATTTCCTTACTTCTGAGATTGTCAATGATCCAAGGATTTTGCAGTTTTAGAAGCTCAAAAAGATGTTAATTCAGAAGCAAATTTCTCTTAAAAGGTACAAACAAAAATTAGAAACATTATGCCTTACTCATTTGCCTTCTAATCATTTATTACAATCACTGTACATATTTTTCATTTTTTGTATAGGTATTATTGTATTGCGGTTTTCTCCCTAGACAATGATAGAAACTGTTAGAAGAGAAACAATAATTATCTGGAGAATATTACTGAAAATGCGTTCTGCTCCTGCTTTTCTAATAGGATTAGATATACAACTTGCACCATGTGCAGAAAGTGCCATTCATGCTTTTCACACGTGGCTCTGCCTTTGATCGTGTACACCTTCCGGGTTACAGGACTGGAGTAGGTGGTGGTGGGAGGGTGCATGGGACAGGTTTTACACTGGGGGCGGTTACAAGGGTAGGAGCCAGAGGGTAGGGAAGGTGGTTTGGGGATTTCATAGGGATGAACTAAGAGGGTACGAAGGTTAGGTGGACGGCGAAAAGACACTCTTGGTGGAGTGGGAAGGATTTCATGAAGGATGGATCTCATTTCAGGGCAGGATTTGAGGAAGTCGTATCCCTGCTGAAGAGCCACATTCAGAATCTGATCCAGTCCTGGAAAGTATCCTGTCACATATGGGGCACTTTTGTGGTTCTTCTGTGGGAGGTCCTGGGTTTGAGAGGATGAGGAAGTGGCTCTGGTTATTTGCTTCTGTACCAGATCGGGAGGGTAGTTGCGGGATGCGAAAGCTGTTGTCAGGTTGTTGGTGTAATGCTTCAGGGATTCCGGACTGGAGCAGATTCGTTTGCCACGAAGACCTAGGCTGTAGGGAAGGGACCATTTGATGTGGAATGGGTGGCAGCTGTCGTAATGGAGGTACTGTTGCTTGTTGGTGGGTTTGATGTGGACGGACGTGTGAAGCTGGCCATTGGACAGGTGGAGGTCAACATCAAGGAAAGTGGCATGGGATTTGGAGTAAGACCAGGTGAATCTGATGGAACCAAAGGAGTTGAGGTTGGAGAGGAAATTCTGGAGTTCTTCTTCACTGTGAGTCCAGATCATGAAGATGTCATCAATAAATCTGTACCAAACTTTGGGTTGCCAGGCCTGGGTAACCAAGAAGGCTTCCTCTAAGCGACCCATGAATAGGTTGGCGTACGAAGGGGCCATCCTGGTACCCATGGCTGTTCCCTTTAATTGTTGGTATGTCCGGCCTTCAAAAGTGAAGAAGTTGTGAGTCAGGATGAAGCTGGCTAAGGTAATGAGGAAAGAGGTTTTAGGTAGGGTGGCAGGTGATCGGCGTGAAAGGAAATGCTCCATCGCAACGAGGCCCTGGACGTGCGGGATATTTGTGTATAAGGAAGTGGCATCAATGGTTACAAGGATGGTTTCTGGGGGTAACGGGTTGGGTAAGGATTCCAGGCGTTCGAGAAAGTGGTTGGTGTCTTTGATGAAGGATGGGAGACTGCACGTAATGGGTTGAAGGTGTTGATCTATGTAGGCAGAGATACGTTCTGTGGGGGCTTGGTAACCAGCTACAATGGGGCGGCCGGGATGATTGGGTTTGTGAATTTTAGGAAGAAGGTAGAAGGTAGCGTTCGGGGTGTCGGTGGGGTCAGGAGGTTGATGGAGTAAGGTGAAAGGTTTTGTAGGGGGCCTAAGGTTCTGAGGATTCCTTGAAGCTCCGCCTGGACACCAGGAATGGGATTACCTTGGCAAACTTTGTATGTGGTGTTGTCTGAAAGCTGACGCAGTCCCTCAGCCACATACTCCCGACGATCAAGTACCACGGTCGTGGAACCCTTGTCCGCCGGAAAAATGACGATGGACCGGTCAGCCTTCAGATCACGGATAGCCTGGGCTTCAGCAGTGGTGATGTTGGGAGTAGGATTAAGGTTTTTTAAGAAGGATTGAGAGGCAAGGCTGGAAGTCAGAAATTCCTGGAAGGTTTGGAGAGGGTGATTTTGAGGAAGAGGAGGTGGGTCCCGCTGTGACGGACGACGGAACTGTTCCAGGCAGGGTTCAATTTGGATAGTGTCTTGGGGAGTTGGATCATTAGGGGTAGGATTAGGATCATTTTTCTTCGTGGCAAAGTGATACTTCCAGCAGAGAGTACGAGTGTAGGACAGTAAATCTTTGACGAGGGCTGTTTGGTTGAATCTGGGAGTGGGACTGAAGGTGAGGCCTTTGGATAGGACAGAGGTTTCGGATTGGGAGAGAGGTTTGGACGAAAGGTTAACTACTGAATTAGGGTGTTGTGGTGCCAGATTGTGTTGATTGGAATTTTGAGGTTTTGGAGGGAGTGGAGCTGGAAGTGGGAGACTGAGTAGATGGGAGAGACTGGGTTTGTGTGCAATGAGAGGTGGTTGAGGTTTGCTGGAAAGGTTGTGACGGGTGAGTGAGTTGCCTTTCCGGTGGTGGGAAACCAGGAGATTGGATAGTTTTTTGAGGTGAAGGGTGGCATGCTGTTCTAATTTGCGGTTGGCCTGTAGGAGGATGCTCTGAATAGCCGGTGTGGATGTGGGAGAGGAAAGATTGAGGACTTTTATTAAGGATAGGAGTTGACGGGTGTGTTCATTGGCTGAGTTGATGTGTAGGTGAAGGATTAGGTGGGTGAGGGCAATGGATTGTTCAGTTTGGAACTGGTATAGGGACTGATGGAAAGAAGGGTTGCAGCCAGAGATGGGAACTTTAAGTGTGAGGCCTTTGGGGGTTATGCCAAATGTCAGACAAGCCTGAGAAAATAAAATATGCGAGCATAATCTGGCTAGGGTGAAGGCATGTTTGCGGAGGGAATGTAAATAAAACTTAATGGGGTCGTTGTGGGAGTGTCGTGAGGGTGACATGGTACTAGAAGGTGGAAAGTGTAACATGAGGTTGAAATGAAAATGAAAGATAAAAATATATGGGGAGAGATAAGGGTGAACTAGAAAGTAACTGGAGATCTGGTATGAAAAAAGGCGAAAAAGTGTTGGTTAAGTTGATCCTGTGGTCAACTTGGGTTGGTAGACACCGATGTGCATGAAGGTTAGGTGGTTGTGTTGCCGCTAAAACACGTTAAAGGACGGAGAAATTCAGGAAAATTTCGAAAAAACGTGTAAATGTATTAAAAGGAGTGGTGTTGTGGTGAAAGATTACGAAAATGGGGCTAACAATTGTCTGACGAAGAAATAATGACGTTAAAACCTGTGGGGAGCGGCTACAAATGATCAGTGATGTGCGAAAAATGGAAGTGGAAATAAAGTGAAAGTTATTAGAACTAGCCGAAATGGTTGTTTAATACGTGAAAGCAGCTGTTATTGAACTAGAAACGGTGGATTTTATAGCAGCGGTAGTGTTGAAAACGGAAAATAAAATTTTTTTTGGTTATGGTTTGGAAGTGGGTTACGTATTATTGAGTGTATATAGGCGGGATAAAATTGTATTACGGTAAAAAGGGGAAGGTGAATACAAAGTGAGACTACTGGTAAAAACAGAAAGAGAAAATAAAGAGAAAATAAGACGACAGGAAAGATTTCGAAATGCAACAGCGACAATAATGAACGTAATTGTTGGGTTCAAGTTAATGATATGGTTATAATAGAGGGAAACATTCCACGTAGGAAAAATACACCTAAAAAAAAAAGATGATGTGACTTACCAAATGAAAGTGCTGGCAGGTCGACAGACACACAAACAAACACAAACATACACACAAAATTCAAGCTTTCGCAACAAACTGTTGCCTCATCAGGAAAGAGGGAAGGAGAGGGAAAGACGAAAGGATGTGGGTTTTAAGGGAAAGGATAAGGAGTCATTCCAATCCCGGGAGTGGAAAGACTTACCTTAGGGGGAAAAAAGGACGGGTATACACTCGCGCACACACACATATGTCCATCCACACATATACAGACACAAGCAGACGTATTTAAAGACAAAGAGTTTGGGCAGAGATGTCAGTCGAGGCAGAAGAGCAGAGGCAAAGATGTTGTTGAATGACAGGTGAGGTATGAGTGGCGGCAACTTGAAATTAGCGGAGATTGAGGGCTGGTGGATAACGAGAAGAGAGGATATATTGAAGAGCAAGTTCCCATCTCCGGAGTTCGGATAGGTTGGTGTTAGTGGGAAGTATCCAGATGACTCGGATGGTGTAACACTGTGCCAAGATGTGCTGGCCGTGCACCAAGGCATGTTTAGCCACAGGGTGATCCTTATTACCAACAAACACTGTCTGCCTGTGTCCATTCATGCGAATGGACGGTTTGTTGCTGGTCATTCCCACATAGAATGCGTCTCAGTGTAGGCAGGTCAGTTGGTAGATCACGTGGGTGCTTTCACATGTGGCTCTGCCTTTGATCGTGTACACCTTCCGGGTTACAGGACTGGAGTAGGTGGTGGTGGGAGGGTGCATGGGACAGGTTTTACACCGGGGGCGGTTACAAGGGTAGGAGCCAGAGGGTAGGGAAGGTGGTTTGGGGATTTCATAGGGATGAACTAAGAGGGTACGAAGGTTAGGTGGACGGCGAAAAGACACTCTTGGTGGAGTGGGAAGGATTTCATGAAGGATGGATCTCATTTCAGGGCAGGATTTGAGGAAGTCGTATCCCTGCTGAAGAGCCACATTCAGAATCTGATCCAGTCCTGGAAAGTATCCTGTCACAAGTGGGGCACTTTTGTGGTTCTTCTGTGGGAGGTCCTGGGTTTGAGAGGATGAGGAAGTGGCTCTGGTTATTTGCTTCTGTACCAGGTCGGGAGGGTAGTTGCGGGATGCGAAAGCTGTTGTCAGGTTGTTGGTGTAATGCTTCAGGGATTCCAGACTGGAGCAGATTCGTTTGCCACGAAGACCTAGGCTGTAGGGAAGGGACCATTTGATGTGGAATGGGTGGCAGCTGTCGTAATGAAGGTACTGTTGCTTGTTGGTGGGTTTGATGTGGACGGACGTGTGAAGCTGGCCATTGGACAGGTGGAGGTCAACATCAAGGAAAGTGGCATGGGATTTGGAGTAAGACCAGGTGAATCTGATGGAACCAAAGGAGTTGAGGTTGGAGAGGAAATTCTGGAGTTCTTCTTCACTGTGAGTCCAGATCATGAAGATGACATCAATAAATCTGTACCAAACTTTGGGTTGCCAGGCCTGGGTAACCAAGAAGGCTTCCTCTAAGCGACCCATGAATAGGTTGGCGTACGAAGGGGCCATCCTGGTACCCATGGCTGTTCCCTTTAATTGTTGGTATGTCCGGCCTTCAAAAGTGAAGAAGTTGTGAGTCAGGATGAAGCTGGCTAAGGTAATGAGGAAAGAGGTTTTAGGTAGGGTGGCAGGTGATCGGCGTGAAAGGAAATGCTCCATCGCAACGAGGCCCTGGACGTGCGGGATATTTGTGTATAAGGAAGTGGCATCAATGGTTACAAGGATGGTTTCTGGGGGTAACGGGTTGGGTAAGGATTCCAGGCGTTCGAGAAAGTGGTTGGTGTCTTTGATGAAGGATGGGAGACTGCATGTAATGGGTTGAAGGTGTTAATCTACGTAGGCAGAGATACGTTCTGTGGGGGCTTGGTAACCAGCTACAATGGGGCGGCCGGGATGATTGGGTTTGTGAATTTTAGGAAGAAGGTAGAAGGTAGCGTTCGGGGTGTCGGTGGGGTCAGGAGGTTGATGGAGTAAGGTGAAAGGTTTTGTAGGGGGCCTAAGGTTCTGAGGATTCCTTGAAGCTCCGCCTGGACACCAGGAATGGGATTACCTTGGCAAACTTTGTATGTGGTGTTGTCTGAAAGCTGACGCAGTCCCTCAGCCACATACTCCCGACGATCAAGTACCACGGTCGTGGAACCCTTGTCCGCCGGAAAAATGACGATGGACCGGTCAGCCTTCAGATCACGGATAGCCTGGGCTTCAGCAGTGGTGATGTTGGGAGTAGGATTAAGGTTTTTTAAGAAGGATTGAGAGGCAAGGCTGGAAGTCAGAAATTCCTGGAAGGTTTGGAGAGGGTGATTTTGAGGAAGAGGAGGTGGGTCCCGCTGTGACGGACGACGGAACTGTTCCAGGCAGGGTTCAATTTGGATAGTGTCTTGGGGAGTTGGATCATTAGGGGTAGGATTAGGATCATTTTTCTTCGTGGCAAAGTGATACTTCCAGCAGAGAGTACGAGTGTAGGACAGTAAATCTTTGACGAGGGCTGTTTGGTTGAATCTGGGAGTGGGGCTGAAGGTGAGGCCTTTGGATAGGACAGAGGTTTCGGATTGGGAGAGAGGTTTGGACGAAAGGTTAACTACTGAATTAGGGTGTTGTGGTGCCAGATTGTGTTGATTGGAATTTTGAGGTTTTGGAGGGAGTGGAGCTGGAAGTGGGAGACTGAGTAGATGGGAGAGACTGGGTTTGTGTGCAGTGAGAGGTGGTTGAGGTTTGCTGGAAAGGTTGTGAAGGGTGAGTGAGTTGCCTTTCCGGTGGTGGGAAACCAGGAGATTGGATAGTTTTTTTGAGGTGAAGGGTGGCATGCTGTTCTAATTTGCGGTTGGCCTGTAGGAGGATGCTCTGAATAGCCGGTGTGGATGTGGGAGAGGAAAGATTGAGGACTTTTATTAAGGATAGGAGTTGACGGGTGTGTTCATTGGCTGAGTTGATGTGTAGGTGAAGGATTAGGTGGGTGAGGGCAATGGATTGTTCAGTTTGGAACTGGTATAGGGACTGATGGAAAGAAGGGTTGCAGCCAGAGATGGGAACTTTAAGTGTGAGGCCTTTGGGGGTTATGCCAAATGTCAGACAAGCCTGAGAAAATAAAATATGCGAGCATAATCTGGCTAGGGTGAAGGCATGTTTGCGGAGGGAATGTAAATAAAACTTAATGGGGTCGTTGTGGGGGTGTTGTGAGGGTAACATGGTATTAGAAGGTGGAAAGTGTAACATGAGGTTGAAATGAAAATGAAAGATAAAAATATATGGGGAGAGATAAGGGTGAACTAGAAAGTAACTGGAGATCTGGTATGAAAAAAGGCGAAAAAGTGTTGGTTAAGTTGATCCTGTGGTCAACTTGGGTTGGTAGACAGCGATGGGCATGAAGGTTAGGTGGTTGTGTTGCCGCTAAAACACGTTAAAGGACGGAGAAATTCAGGAAAATTTCGAAAAAACGTGTAAATGTATTAAAAGGAGTGGTGTTGTGGTGAAAGATTACGAAAATGGGGCTAACAATTGTCTGACGAAGAAATAATGATGTTAAAACCTGTGGGGAGCGGCTACAAATGATCAGTGATGTGCGAAAAATGGAAGTGGAAATAAAGTGAAAGTTATTAGAACTAGCCGAAATGGTTGTTTAATACGTGAAAGCAGCTGTTATTGAACTAGAAACGGTGGATTTTATAGCAGCGGTAGTGTTGAAAACGGAAAATAAAATTTTTTTTGGTTATGGTTTGGAAGTGGGTTACGTATTATTGAGTGTATATAGGCGGGATAAAATTGTATTACGGTAAAAAGGGGAAGGTGAATACAAAGTGAGACTACTGGTAAAAACAGAAAGAGAAAATAAAGAGAAAATAAGATGACAGGAAAGATTTCGAAATGCAACAGCGACAATTATGAACGTAATTGTTGGGTTCAAATTAATGATATGGTTATAATAGAGGGAAACATTCCACGTAGGAAAAATATACCTAAAAAAAAGATGATGTGACTTACCAAATGAAAGTGCTGGCAGGTCGACAGACACACAAACAAACACAAACATACACACAAAATTCAAGCTTTCGCAACAAACTGTTGCCTCATCAGGAAAGAGGGAAGGAGAGGGAAAGACGAAAGGATGTGGGTTTTAAGGGAAAGGATAAGGAGTCATTCCAATCCCGGGAGTGGAAAGACTTACCTTAGGGGGAAAAAAGGACGGGTATACACTCGCGCACACACACATATGTCCATCCACACATATACAGACACAAGCAGACGTATTTAAAGACAAAGAGTTTGGGCAGAGATGTCAGTCGAGGCAGAAGAGCAGAGGCAAAGATGTTGTTGAATGACAGGTGAGGTATGAGTGGCGGCAACTTGAAATTAGCGGAGATTGAGGGCTGGTGGATAACGGGAAGAGAGGATATATTGAAGAGCAAGTTCCCATCTCCGGAGCTCGGATAGGTTGGTGTTAGTGGGAAGTATCCAGATGACCCGGACGGTGTAACACTGTGCCAAGATGTGCTGGCCGTGCACCAAGGCATGTTTAGCCACAGGGTGATCCTCATTACCAACAAACACTGTCTGCCTGTGTCCATTCATGCGAATGGACAGTTTATATATGAATCCAAGATATACAGAGCTTTATTGTTTCATGCTCCAAGAAAAACATGTCACAAGAGGTGTGCTGTAGCACGAGCTGCACATTTAGCTCATGTGTATTTTTTCTTATTTTCTCTCTTATTTGTGCCACCTCAACCAGCCTCAGATTCATATTTAAAATGACTCACTTACACATACACTCATGATTCATGCACAGTATTTACATTGGTGGTAAACATATTACTTACATCACAATGTGCTCTCACTGTTGGTATGAGATGTCACTCCAAATGCCAGTTCAATATGGAGTACATAACAATAACACCTCCACACCATTTTCCTGCCATACAATGGTTACATCGGCTATGTTATATACAAGTGATTACATTCCATTACTTAATATTGTTCTCTGAATTTTATTCATAACTCTATGTAGCAGTCCACACACAAAATACACTACACTATGCTAGCTGCGTATAGCCAGGCCGGGTCACTAGTAACATCTACATACAGGGCTAAATTTACATTCCTCGTTCCCTTCCTGGTATATACTGGCAATGTAGGTAATTTAACACTATTCCACCTTTCCCTTCTCTTAGAGTCATGTATGTTGTGCAAGAAAAATTCTGGTTGCTTTTCAATACTTACAGGACTAAGGCAATAATTTTGTAATGTTGTTAACCTCAACTCTGAAGTGAAATGAGGGGCAATGGTATGATGGTAACACTTATTATACTCAACGTAATGGAAGTGGGAGTATGAAAGTCTCACTGGTCTAGTTTCCACCAATATTTCTGACTTATTTCTTCTTATACAGCATGGCTTCGAAACAAAATTAATTGCAAAAGAAGCACAAAATAAAATATCAGACAATTTTAGTTTCATCAATAAAGGAAATGAAAACATATTTCATTATGAAAGAAAAACGAACATTAAATCATGAATCTAATAATCTTATGGGATCAAAGTGGAGAAAGATTGACAGATAAAAGAAGATCATTATGAGAACAAATTGTCCTGTAATCTACAGACAGAAATAGATTTGTGGTGCACTAAGCAACTGTCTCTCTCAAATCTTCAATGAACTTACATTAAAATCTTTGTTTATATAACTGATGCGCCATTCTTCAGACAATGTTGTAACAAGTTTTGAAAATTCAGTTTCTGGTCGGAATGCTGTCCAACCATCTTCCAGTATAGGATACATCGGACGGTAGAAAAATGGATAATGAAGTGTTGGTTCCTCTGAAACATAGATGCAATTAAATTAAGAGAAAAATTAATTTGAAAGCACCCCTCGAACAAAGTTCCAAATATACACAGTAGACAATACAGTTTCCAAACATTAAGCAAAAATATCTTTGAAAATCTACAAAAAACTGTCAATGAGTGTCAGTCATATTCTTTATCTACCTAGCTATAAAGATAGAAAACTTCAAAATTAAACTGCCAACAAATACAAACACACAAAGAAACAAACAACTTCTTTCTGCCAGGTAGCGGCAGATTGATAGCCCACTACAGAAGATAGTTTCGTCTGGCAAGAAAGAAGAAATGATTGGACGTAACTAGATTATTCGAAGATTAAGCTCAAGGTCACCAATGAACTGGACCACAACCTAGAGTGATTGGTTGGTTCCCATAACTCATTAAGCTTCTAATCTCTCCCATTACTGCGTACCTACTATCTACTTCCGCCTCTAATTGTCTACCATTTCCACATTTATTAGTTGTTCTTTCTGTATGTGTCTTATTTTTGCAGTTTTTGTTCCTGCTTCTTCTTAACTTTGGTTTCATTCTTCTACACTACTTGTTTCTTACTATTATAACATATGTTTTGGCTCATTAGATTGTTATTCTGTCTCCTATGATTATCTGTAAATTAACAAATGCTTTGTCTGCCATTTATAATGTTTGAAGGCATCACATTTGCTAGCATTGCATTACTTATGTGCTTTACATTCAGCTATTTTTGACCTGGCTGACTTTCTTGTCTCAACAGGAAATGATGCCATTTCTCTAAGTCTTTCCTCTGTTTTGTTGGGCTTATGAATTTCTACTCTGATAGCTACTGCTTCTGTTGGCCTTAAAATATATTATTTATTTATTTGGGCCTTGTTGCATTTGGCAGTGAACTTTTCTTTCTTCTAGACCTAAGATCCTTTGATTCTTTATGAGTGAGCTTTTTCATGCTCCTCTGTCCAGGAAGCGCTGTGTCTTGGTTTTGTTTGTTCACATCAATTTTTATAGCTCATTACTATCTTTTTGTGGAAGGATTATCTGTTGAATGTACCCATGGGCTTGATCACTAATTGCTGTGCTCGAGAGCAACAGTTGCTCACTGTTGAAGTAGGGAAACAGAGGGCCATATCAGAAGAACTAACTAAGGAGTCTATATCCAGATTACATTCCCCCCTCCCCCCCTTCCTCTTCTTAAGTTATAATACGACATATCCAATACCCTTGTACAAAATGCGTGGCCGCCGGCATGGGGGGGGGGGGGGGGGGGGGGTTGTCGCTTAGAGTGCTATAGGGCACATGCTGGGTGCTGGAGGGAAAAGTGCCATTCTAAACTGAAGCCTACACTCACATTTTTTGTAAATATTAAGTGGGGCTCCTCCACGCCCAAACTTGCATGGTGACCGTTCCAAAAGATTTACTGTAACCTCTGCTTTTGTTAGTATCTAAAAAGGATTCCACTGAAAATGCGGAGATTTATTTTTGCCTGGCTTGTTAACCATTTGTAACTTGCATGGTGACTGTTCAAAAAGATTTACTGTCACCTCTGCTTTCATTAGTATCTAAAAAGAATTTCACTGAAAATGCAGAGATTTATTTTTGCCTGGCTTATTAACCATTTGTAACTTTCAGAGAAGCGTCATGAGTGGCAAATTTTGAGTAAAACCTACACATTTCTCTGTTGCCATGTCAAAATTTGCTTCTTTTGCCAAAACATAGTGAAGTTTACACTATCTCACCTCACTAGCACATAGTGCAGATGCAACTTATAGAGAATTCTTAAACAGTGGTTTACAAAGTTTATTAAATGAGAAACTGAGGAAAAGTAAACACAGTAGCTTTGGTGCAAAAAATGTGTCATGTCTTCACATATGTTGTTCCACAACCTATAGCATTTCTCATTTCGCCAGCTATCAGTGTCACTTAAAAATTACATTCTTTAAATGAAAAAGTCTGTAGTTAGTGGAATAATATTGTATATAATGAAGTTTTACATAATAATGATGTGGTAAAATACTCTCCTCTTTGGATGTTGTCATTTACCAAAATCTCATTCCAGTATCTGAAACCGTTTATGAAATATGAGGACTGTTGTAGATATTTCACTCTGGCTTCATTGCAGGCTTGGCACGGTCGCAAATGAGTGTGCCACATCAGATCAGTTTTCTCACGATTGGTGACTGATAGATACCTCTACCCAAATCTAACAACAAAATCAATATATAAGCTAAATTTCATATGCAACAACTTATTATGTAGTGTGCACAAATCATCAAATCATAGCGATCTCTATTTTTCATCACACACTTTCCCGAGTTTTGCACAATGTCTTACTTTCATGTAAATACCACAATAACTATGACCATTAACGAAATGATGGGCACATCATCATGAACCTGGCATATAAAGCTATAAGGAAAACAAAAATGAGTAAAAAAATTTCTATAAATTTGTTTGAGAAAGCCTGCAGGGTGCATGCCTCAATTCTGTCATTGCTGACCGGCCAAAAACTAGAAAACACTTATTGGCCCCCCCTTCTGAATAAACGAATGAATTTGCCCACCACTTTGGACAAAAACACATCACTGCACATCTACCACCGTATCCTGCACAAGCTATACTACTACTACTACTACTACTACTACTACTACTACTACCACCACCACCACCACTGATAAAAATAATAATAATTTTTGTTAAATTCTGAAACTACCTATTCTAACTTTTTGTGTAAATGCTTAAAAATAAATGATTTGCTTTAATTCATTTACTCTCTGAGTATGGAATGAGTCAAAATATGGAGATGCAGCTATGATAAACTGCTCCTACAGAGTGAACTAGTAACTAACTGCTCTTATTCTATAGTCATAAACACAGGTGATTGTGCAATAATTATCAAAGTTATTTTTGCTGTGCATAATTGATTGGTAAAGGTATGCATATGGTGTGGTTAAAACCCTCAATGTTTAGAACTGAACTACACCAACCAGAAATTATACAGAAAACCCAGTTCACTTGTAAGTAAGTTCCTCAATCATACCAACATCATTGGAGGAGCCTTTAATCAACTAACAATCAACTGGGCTAGTTACAAGTTTGCTAGCGGTGGATGTGACAGGACTTCCTGTGAAACATTACTAAATGCCTTCCCTGAGAAATACCCAGAACAGATAATTCAGAACTCCACTCGTGATGGAAATATATTAGATCTAATGGCAACAAAAAGACTTGGCCTATTTGTGGATGTTCACACTGAAACTGGATTTGCGACTCTGAGGCAGTTGTAGCAACAATTATTACCATCCCTGACAAACTTAACACTTTTAGCACAGGACAGGAGCATGTACGAATTATGGCTCCAGCTTAAAAGAATATCTGACCATGAACAGGAGACATATGTACTAAGCAGAACAATTTCAGATGTAAGGGACCCTCTACGGTATAAAATCACTATAAAGAAACTCCTAAAGAAGCATAAACTGCTGCATAATAGTTGTCAAACAAGGTATAGGGCTACAGACAGAGAGCTACTGAGTGAAATCTGTTTGAATGTCAACAGAGCAATGTGTGAAGTCTTTAGCGACCACTGTAGCAGAATACTGTAGCAAGAACTTTCAAAAAAACCCAAATAAATTCTAGTATTATGCAGAGCTGTTCATAGCACCAGAGTTAATGTTCAGTTGTGAGGGTTTCGCAGCCTAAAATAGGGCGACTTCTGGCTGTGCAGAACTATCGTCCACCTTATTCTTCAGAATGTAACTTAATCATGCCTACTTAATACATAGTTATAGACTTGAGAGTAACAATCTGATTTATTGCTGTATTTACAAGAAATCCCTTGAGTGTGAGGTCACAAGAGGCCAATGATGTTTATGGCATTTGGTGCCCCCATATTGTCTGAAAGGAACCCAAGGAACTTCGCAAAGTAAGAAAGAAGTGGCAGATAAAACATTAGTGTTCCTGTAAGGTGAGCCAGTGGAATGTGTGGCGTCAAATACAGTCGCCTGTGTTGACAACTTACATGAAGAATACAATGAGGAAGATATGTGCTTAACAAGTGAAAGTGATATTGAAACATATGTCAACCCATGTAGTTCATCATCCTTGTCAGACAAGGAGCCACAAATCCTGTTGCCAGTGAAATGTAGCAAAGGACAACTGTTGTCCATGAAGAGGGTACTAAACATAATTATGTACATGGAACATCATCTGAAGCATAGCAAAACAATTTTGAATGAGTCTGCAGCAATATGACCATGTCGTGCGTAAGAAAAACTATGGATTTTCAAGAGAGCACAAGGCACACTTGTTACAAAAAAATGGTGTTCGTGCATTTAAATTTACAGGAAGTGCATGAAGTAAGCTACCACATTATGTGCATAAAACAGCGTTCGATATAGATAGCAGTGATTTCAAGGCACGCAGTAGATAGTTGCACAACTTCAAACAATACTACAGAACTGGAAGACATAAGATAATGAAATTTCAAACAAGGTATCAACTTGATGATGCACAGCAAACTGTAGATATTGGCTCAAAAATTTGTAGATGAGCAAAACAAACTTATCCCATTGTTCAGTAAGGAATTTATTTCCAACTCCAACCAATCAGAATTTGAAGAGGAAAGGCATATGAATGGAACCCTGGATATTAGAGGTACCAAGAGTGTTGTATCAAGATCAACTAACATCAACTCCTCAACGCATTTGTATACAGTTTGCCAACTGTTAATTTGGATGGTGAATTGGCTGGAAAGTTAGATGCAAGAAGTTGGATGTGCTCTGCCCCTATGATTCTTTCTCATCTGTGTGATCTTACATGAGTAGAATGGAATATTTACGTCACAGCGAGTAAGAGTGGGAAAATGGGCGTACGAGAACTACAACTAAGGTATGAGCATTGATTTTTGGACAACAGCTGGTAAAAATAGCTTTCTTTTGCTCAACTCCTGATCTGTGTATAAAAATCATACTCCTTTAGAGCAAAGTATCCCTCCTTAAATGTGTGCGACATTGTAATTCACACCACCTGGAACCACTGGACAAATTTCACCTCTGGATTTTTATTTTATTTTATTTTATTTCTGTGCCTATAAACCATATTATCACATCATCTACAGCTATGCTTTAAAGGATAGCCAGTTTCACAATAAGCTCCACGACAGCCTGTTTTGCATTTGGTTGCATGGAATCATATTCCATCAGCTCTCATCACTCCATAACAGCAATATGATTCTATATGCATTCTTTAAAACTGGATATCTATCTGAATGTCGTGCACAGTTTGTAACTCCCAAGGAGTTCGCCTTCGATCTTGATGGCGTGAACCTTTGTGATTACTGTGGTATGCCATTTTTCATTTGTTGTTTGTGGTGCAAGTTAATGGCTTGTTCTGAACATTTCTTGAATGTCGAAAGTGTCTGTGGGATGTAATATCTATGTCCCATAGAAGGCTGATCTCTGCACCTCCCGGACGCTCATTTTCAGTCGCCCTCCTGATGCACATGGCGATTCATTGGCGTCTTATATTCCTCCTGCCATTACTATTAACATAGCACTTTCAAATGAGCCTTGCTAAAGATTGAATTAGTGACCTCCCACTGAAGGGGTTCCTTATTAGATACAACAAACCTTTTCAACATAAAGGAACTCGAACGACAACCTTTGTGGCATCAAACTAACGTTCTTTTTTATATATAACTGTTAATGCTTTTCCATGGAAGGCTTCTGCCTGAAGTATCCCTTGGAGTGACTTCAGTGTTCTTGGCAAATTGTGTGTCCCTAACCTATCACTGTTGTCTAATTGGAGAAAGGGGACCTACAGATTAATGTGCACTATGAACCATGTGTTGTTTTTGGCAACTTCTCACATCATTGAGAGGTGAAGAGTAGGTCAAAACTAAGACTGAAAAATCTGTGATCTGACTAAGATTTGACCCCAAGACCTCTCGGTTTTCAGGTATGCATTTTACTGCTAGACTGCCAGGTTGTTTGTAAGTAGTTTTTCATGAAAGAGTTAGCGTTCGTCTTCAAGTGTCTGTGAGTTCAGGTTTACCATTATTATTGCGATGCTCCCCCATGAGTCAAAAAATGTATGACCCGCTATCTTGAACGTGGTTGTTAGTCTGCAATTAATAAGATACACAGCCAATCAGTTGCCTATTTTTATTTATTTTTAGATCTGACTCAGATTTTGATACCACTGTGGGTATCTTTTTCTTCAGAAAAACAAGGTGTTACCTTTTTTTTTTTTGGGTGACAGAACAGGTTTTGATATTTTCTACAAACAAACTAGTGCGAATCAAATTATAGTATTTGACTCAATGCCCCCCTCCCCCAGTCCCACAAGATGGCCTTTTTTTCATTCAGCCATAAATCCTGCAATAATATTAAAAAATGCAAATGATTCCTTATGCAGTTCAGGTGTATACAGAATTATATGTGATGCATGATTCTGCTTTATATTGCGCAAATGCGGAAGGCTTTAACCATTGGATACAAAGAACACCTGTTGAGTTAAAAGAGTCACCAATATCCATAATTCTATGTTTGCAGAACACTTGTTAATGCCAGGTCATAAACCAATAAGAGCAGAAGACATGAGATTTTCCTACAGAAAAGAAAGGGTAGAGATTGCATGTATTGGAGGAATTAGAGACTTTTAAACACATGATAAGGAAAGATGGCCTCCTCCTAAACAAACAGTTCCAACTGAAAAATAGAGACTTCTATAATGGTTTCAACTCATTGCTCACAATGTGAAACCTCTTGCTGTGGTAACTTGTTGATAAACATCACTTCCTCTAGAGAAGCATTGCTTGCCTTATGTACATCATATAATACTTTCCTTTACAGTATAGCGGAGATGCTGAGTCACGATAGGCACAACAAAACAATTCACACAATTATAGGTTTTGGCCATTAAGGCCTTTGTCAGCAATAGACACACATACACCCATGCACACACACATTCATGCAAACACAACTTGCACACACATCTGAGGTCTCAGACAACTGAAACTACACTGTGAGCAGCAGCACCAGTGCATGATGGGAGCGGCGACTGGGTGGGGCGAAGTAGGAGGCTTGGGTGGGGAAGGAGAGGGATAGTATGGTGGAGGTGGCAGACAGTGAAGTGCTGCAGTTTAGACGGAGGGCAAGAGAGAAGGTGAGGAGGGAGGAGGGAGATAAGTAGTGGAAAGGAGAGAAACAGAGAAATAAAAATAAATTAAAAGAGTATGTGTGGTGGTGAAATGATAGCTGTGTAGTGCTGGAATGGGAACAAGTAGGGGGTTGGATGGGTGAGGACAGTTACTAACGAAGATTGAGGCCAGAAGGGTTACGAGAACATAGGACATATTGCAGGGAAAGTTCCCACCAGCACAATTCCGAAAAGCTGGTGTTTTTGGGAAGGATCCATATGGCACAGGCTGTGAAGCTGTCATTGAGTTGAGAGATAACATGTTTGGCAGCGTGTTCAGCAACAGGGTGATCCATTTGTTTTTTGGCCACAGTTTGTCGGTGGCCGTTCATCCGGACAGACAGCTTGTTGGTTGTCATGCCTACATAGAATGCAGCACAGGGGTTGCAGCTTAGCTTTCAAATCACATGACTGGTTTCACAGGTAGCCCCGCCTTTGATGGGATAGGTGATGTTAGTGACCGGACGGGAGTAGGTAGGTGGTGGTAGGAGGACGCATGGGACAGGTATTGCATCTAGGTCTACTACAGGGGTATGAGCCATGAGGTAGGGATTGGGAGCACGGGTTGTGTATGGGGTGATGAGTATGTTGTGTAGGTTCGGTGGAGGGCAGAATACCACTGTAGGAGGGGTGGGAAGGATAGTGGGGAGGACATTTTTGATTTCGGGGCATGACGAGAGGTAATTGAAACTCTGGCTGAGAAAGTAATTCAGTTGCTCTAGTCCTGGATGGTACTGAGTTATGAGGGGAATGCTCCTCTGTGGCCTGACTGTGGGACTTTGGGAGGTAGTGGGAGACTGGAAAGATAGGCACAGGAGATTTGTTTTTGTACAAGGATGGGAAGATAATTATGGTCACTGAAGGCTTCAGTGAGACCCTCGGTATATTTTGAGAGGAACTACTCGTCACTGCAGATGTGATGACTATGGGTGGCTAGGCTGTACAGAAGGGACTTCTTGGTATGGAATGGGTGGTAGCTGTCAAAGTGGAGGTATTGCTGGTGGTTAGTAGGTTTGATATGGATGGAGGTACTGATGTAGCCATCTCTGAGGTGAAGGTTAACATCTAGGAAGGTGGCTTGTTGGGTTGAGTAGGACCAGGTGAAGCAAATGGGGGAGAAGTTGTTGAGGTTCTGGAGGAATGTGAATAAGGTGTCTTCACCTTCAATCCAGATAGCAAAGATCTCATCAATGAATCTGAACCAAGTGAGGGGTTTAGGATTCTGGGTTTTTAGGAAGGATTCCTCTAGACGGCCCATGAATAGGGTAGCGTAGGGTGGTGCCATGCAGGTGCCCATAGTGGTACCGTGGATTTGTTTGTATGTAATGCCTTCAAACGAGAAGTAATTGTGGGTGAGCATACACTTGGTCATGGAGACTAGGAAGGAGGTTGTTGGTTTGGAATCCATAGGGCGTCTGGAAAGTCAGTGTTTGATAGCAGTAAGGCCATGGTCATTAGGAATATTAGTGTACAGGGAGGTGGTGTTAATAGTGACGAGCAGGGCAACATGTGGTAAAGGGACAGGAACTGTGGAGAGTCGGTCGAAAATGGTTGGTATCTTTTATATAGGAGGATAGGTTCCGGATAATAAGTTGAAGGTGTTGGTCCACGAGAGCAGAGATTCTCTCAGTGGGGGCACACTAACCGGCCACAATGGGGCATCCTGGGTGGTTGGGTTTATGGACTTAAGGAAGCATGTGGAAGGTGGAAGTGCAGGGAGTGGTAGAGGTAAGTAGAGAGATGGACTCTGGGGAGCAGTTCTGGGATGGGCCTAAGGATTTGAGTAGTGACTGGAGATCCAGCCGGATTACTGGAATGGGATCACTGTGGCATTGTTTGTAGCTGACGGATTCCTTCTGCCATGTAATCCTTGCGGTTCAAAAGAACGGTGATGGATCCTTTGTCAGCACATAGGATTATAAGGTCGGGACCAGTTTTTAGATGGTGGACTGCAGTTCTTTCTGCAGATGTAAGGTTAGTTTGCATGTTGAGGGATTTGGGGAATGATGTTGAGGCAAGGTTCAAGGTTAAGACATTCTGGAATGTTAACAGGGTGTGGTTTGGAGGCAGTGGGGGTGGATCATGGTTGGATGGAGGAGTGAACTGAGTTAGGCAAGGTTCAATATTGGTCTTTGGTTGAGTCTGATTGGTCGGGTTGGTGGCGAAAAAGTGTTTACATTCCAGTAATCCAGCAGGATCTCCAGCCACTACTCAAATTCTTAGGCCCATCCCAGAACCTCTTCCCAGAGTCCATGGCCTTACTGCTATTGAACACTACCTTTCCAGATGTCCTATGGTTTCCCAACCAACAACCTCCTTCCTAGCCTCCATGACCAAGTATATCCTCACCCACAATTACTTCTCCTTCGAAGGCATTACCTACAAACAAATCCGCAGTATGGTTATGGGGACCCACATGGCACCATCCTATGCTAACCTATTCATGGGCCGTCTAGAGGAATCCTTCCTAAAAACCCAGAATCCTAAACCTCTCGCCTGGTTTAGATTCATTGATGACATCTTTGCTATCTGGATTGAAGGTGATGACACCTTATTCACATTCCTCCAGAACCTCAACAACTTCTCCCCCATTTGCTTCACCTGGTCCTACTCAACCCAACAAGCCACCTTCTTAGATGTTAACCTTCACCTCAGAGATGGCTACATCAGTACCTCCATCCATATCAAACCTACTAACCACCAGCAATACCTCCACTTTGACAGCTACCACCCATTCCATACCAAGAAGTCCCTTCTGTACAGCCTAGCCACCCATGGTCGTCGCATCTGCAGTGACAAGCAGTCTCTCTCAAAATATATCGAGGGTCTCACTGAAGCCTTCACTGACTGTAATTATCCTCCCATCCTTATACAAAAACAAATCTCCTGTGCCTATCTTTCCAGTCTCCCACTACCTCCCAAAGTCCCACAGTCAGGCCACAGAGGAGCATTCCCCTCATAACTCAGTACCATCCAGGACTAGAGCAACTGAATTACTTTCTCAGCCAGAGTTTCAATTACCTCTCGTCATGCCCCGAAATCAAAAATGTCCTCCCCACTATCCTTCCCACCCCTCCTACAGTGGTATTCTGCCCTCCACCAAACCTACACAATATACTCGTCCATCCTTACACAACCCCTGATCCCAAACCCTTACCTCATGGCTCATACCACTGTAATAGGCCTAGATGCATGACCTTCCCATACATCTTCCTACCACCACCAACTCCACTCTGGTCACTATCATCACCTATCCCATCAAAGGCAGGGCTACCTGTGAAACCAGTCATGTGATTTGAAAGCTAAGCTGCAGCCCCTGTGCTGCATTCTATGTAGACATGACAACCAACAAGCTGTCTGTCCGCATGAACGGCCACCGACGAACTCTGGCCAAAAAACAAGTGGACCACCCTGTTGCTGAACATGCTGCCAAACACGATATCCCTTATCTCAATGACAGCTTCACAGCCTGTGCCATATGGATCCTTTCCACCAACACCAGCTTTTCTGAACTGTGCAGGTGGAAACTTTCCCTGCAATGCATCCTACGTTTTCGTAACCCTCCTGGCCTCAGCCTTCGTTAGTTACTGTCCTCACCCATCCAGACCCCTCCCTGTTCCCATTCCAGCACTACACAGCCGTCATTTCACCACCACACCCAGTCTTTTAATTTCATTTTATTTCTCTCCCCCCTCCGTCTAAACTGCAACACTTCACTTCACTGTCCGCCACTCCCACCATACTATCCCTTCCCCTCAACGCCCCAGCTTCCTCCTTACCCCCACCAAGTCGTCACACCCATCATGCACTGGTGCTCCTGCTCACAGTGTGGTTTCAGCTCTCTGAGACTGCAGACGTGTTTGTAAGTTGTGTTTGCGTGAGTGTGTGTGCGCGAGTGTGTATGTGTGTCTACTGCTGACAAAGCCCTTAATGGCCAAAAGCTATAATTGTGTGAATCGTTTTGTTGTGCCTATCGCGACTCAGCATCTCCGCTATATGGTGAGTAGCAACTTTCCTTCTCCGGTATTGTTACATTCCATCCCGGATTTTCCATTATATATCATGTGCTTTGGACAACTACTCTTTTAAACTTCAACCACATGTCCTCTACACTCTTATCCACACAAGTAAATGTTTTGATTTCTTATTTGACATATTCCATAATGCTTTTTTTCTAGTTTACTAAACATTTCTTTCTAATTGTTTTGGTTGCAGAAAGAAATCTGAGAATTTGGATTCTGTACAGGACTAAATTACAATTAGGAACTGAAGTTAATAGATGTTTTTCTCTATCATATCACATACTACACTGCTATACTTCCCTAGGTTTTGCCCCTGTGTATTTGGTCACAATGCATTTCAGGCCAAATAGTTGGCTATCTTACATTAAATTATTATTAATGATTTTTTCATCATTTTAATTACATACTTTGTTTCCTTTGTCATCAAACAATTATGTTACCAACTCGAGTGCCTATGTCATCACATTATGGTATCTAAGTTTCTTAGACAAAAACCCTCTGTGTCAAAATTATATATCCAGTTTTCATAAATCACTTAAACATAAGTCAGTTAATAATAGTGATTAAATGGTAGATTTAATAAAGAAATATTAAAAGGTATAAAAATAAACTTACCAATGGAAGACAGCTTTTCTATAGAAAAAGCCACCTTAGTAAAATCATCAGTGGAATTGATTTCTAGTTGAATTATTCTAAAGTCCTTACACTTGATATTCAAGACTCCTCCCTGTAGACCATTAGGTTTCCGTTCAACAATGTCTATATTATGATGCAATAACTGAAACAATAACGCAAATCTCATTTTAGTAATTTTAATGTAGGTGACGGAGATCTGTAACACATAACATGATTAAAGGGTGGAATATATATTAACAGGCTTTCAGATCAGATCGATATTGAAAATAAATATTTTCGTAATCTAAACAGCATATTTCTCTGCAGCACTGTCTAAATTCAAATATAATGTCAAAAATGAATAAAATGTTGATCAGTAGTACACTGGTAGCAATGGTGGCAGTCAAAATTTTAAAGTATTATTAAGAGTGAAAACGAAATCAATTAAGTAATAATAACTGGTCAATAGATCACATACAGGTTGTTACAAAAAGGTACGGCCAAACTTTCAGGAAACATTCCTCACACACAAAAAAAGAAAATATGTTATGTGGACATGTGTCCAGAAACGCTTACTTTCTATGTTAGAGCTCATTTTATTACTTCTCTTCAAATCACATTAATCATGGAATGGAAACACACAGCAACAGAACGTACCAGCGTGACTTCAAACACTTTGTTACAGGAAATGTTCAAAATGTCCTCCGTTAGCGAGGATACATGCATCCACCCTCCGTCGCATAGAATCCCTGATGCGCTGATGCAGCCCTGGAGAATGGCGTATTGTATCACAGCCGTCCACAATACGAGCATGAAGAGTCTCTACATTTGGTACCGGGGTTGCGTAGACAAGAGCTTTCAAATGCCCCCAGAAATGATAGTCAAGAGGGTTGAGGTCAGGAGAGCGTGGAGGCCATGGAATTGGTCCGCCTCTACCAATCCATTGGTCACCGAATCTGTTGTTGAGAAGCGTACGAACACTTTGACTGAAATGTGCAGGAGCTCCATCGTGCATGAACCACATGTTGTGTCGTACTTGTAAAGGCACATGTTCTAGCAGCACAGGTAGAGTATCCCGTATGAAATCATGGTAACATGCTCCATTGAGCGTAGGTGGAAGAACATGGGGCCCAATCAAGACATCACCAACAATTCCTGCCCAAACGTTCACAGAAAATCTGTGTTGATGACGTGATTGCACAATTGCGTGCGGATTCTCATCAGCCCACACATGTTGATTGTGAAAATTTACAATTTGATCACGTTGGAATGAAGTCTCATCCGTAAAGAGAACATTTGCGCTGAAATGAGGATTGACACATTGTTGGATGAACCATTCGCTGAAGTGTACCCGTGGAGGCCAATCAGCTGCTGATAGTGCCTGCACATGCTGTCCATGGTATGGAAACAACTGGTTCTCCCGTAGCACTCTCCATACAGTGACATGGTCAACGTTACCTTGTACAGCGGCAACTTCTCTGACGCTGACATTAGGGTTATCATCAACTGCATGAAGAATTGCCTCGTCCATTGCAGGTGTCCTTGTCGTTCTAGGTCTTCCCCAGTCGCGAGTCATAGGCTGGAATGTTCCGTGCTCCCTAAGACGCCGATCAATTGCTTCGGACGTCTTCCTGTCGGGACACCTTCGTTCTGGAAATCTGTCTCGATACAAATGTACCGCTCCACGGCTATTGCCCCGTGCTAATCCATACATCAAACGGGCATCTGCCAACTCCGCATTTGTAAACATTGCACTGACTGTAAAACCACGTTCGTGATGAACACTAACCTGTTGATGCTACGTACTAATGTGGTTGATGCTCTAGTACTGTAGAGCAACGAGTCGCATGTCAACACAAGTACTGAAGTCAACATTAACTTCCTTCAATTGGGCCAACTGGCGGTGAATCGAGGAAGTACAGTACATACTGACGAAACTAAAATGAGCTCTAACATGGAAATTAAGCGTTTCCGGACACATGTCCACATAACATCTTTTCTTTATTTGTGTGTGAGGAATGTTTCCTGAAAGTTTGGCCTTACCTTTTTGTAACACCCTGTATACAATCAACAAAAATAAATAAGTAGAAATCTAGACAAAAATCAAATAAAATAAAATGTTGCTACTTTATACACATAAATACAACAAAATTCTGACTGTATGTAAACTATATTGAACAATACGTAAGTATGGTATAACAATACAAGGCAGATGACCACCTGGGCATAAGAAACCTCAGTTGGAAAATACATTGTTTTAGTGCGTCCATTACTGGAAATAAGACACCACAAGGACTGCAAACCAGTTGCTCAATTAAGGAAATATATATTTCAGCATTCACATTTCATATGCACTACAGATAGTTTCAGCAAATTAAAAGCACTCTATTGCTATGAGCAAGTCATATTCTTTTCACAGTTTCGTAAACCACAAAGTGTAGCATTAAACACACTAAACTTATCTGGTACAAGGTTCCAGAAAATAGAAACAGTTGTGTTATTGTGCTGTATGTGCAAGTAAAATTAAGAGTTCATACAGGGTGTTTCAAAAATGACCGGTATATTTGAAACGGCAATAAAAACTAAACGAGCAGCGATAGAAATACACCGTTTGTTGCAATATGCTTGGGACAACAGTACATTTTCAGGCAGACAAACTTTCGAAATTACAGTAGTTACAATTTTCAACAACAGATGGCGCTGCGGTCTGGGAAACTCTATAGTACGATATTTCCCACATATCCACCATGCGTAGCAATAATATGGCGTAGTCTCTGAATGAAATTACCCGAAACCTTTGACAACGTGTCTGGCGGAATGGCTTCACATGCAGATGAGATGTACTGCTTCAGCTGTTCAATTGTTTCTGGATTCTGGCGGTACACCTGGTCTTTCAAGTGTCCCCACAGAAAGAAGTCACAGGGGTTCATGTCTGGCGAATAGGGAGGCCAATCCATGCCGCCTCCTGTATGTTTCGAATAGCCCAAAGCAATCACACGATCATCGAAATAGTCATTCAGGAAATTAAAGACGTCGGCCGTGCGATGTGGCCGGGCACCATCTTGCATAAACCACGAGGTGTTCGCAGTGTTGTCTAAGGCAGTTTGTACCGCCACAAATTCGTGAAGAATGTCCAGATAGCGTGATGCAGTAATCGTTTCGGATCTGAAAAATGGGCCAATGATTCCTTTGGAAGAAATGGCGGCCCAGACCAGTACTTTTTGAGGATGCAGGGACGATGGGACTGCAACATGGGGCTTTTCGGTTCCCCATATGCGCCAGTTCTGTTTATTGACGAAGCCGTCCAGGTAAAAATAAGCTTCGTCAGTAAACCAAATGCTGCCCACATGCATATCGCTGTCATCAATCCTGTGCACTATATCGTTAGCGAATGTCTCTCGTGCAGCAATGGTAGCGGCGCTGAGGGGTTGCCGCGTTTGAATTTTGTACGGATAGAGGTGTAAACTCTGGCGCATGAGATGATACGTGGACGTTGGCGTCATTTGGACCGCAACTGCAACACGGCGAACGGAAACCCGAGGCCGCTGTTGGATCACCTGCTGCACTAGCTGCGCATAGCCCTCTGTGGTTGCCGTACGCGGTCGCCCTACCTTTCCAGCACGTTCATCCGTCACGTTCCCAGTCAGTTGAAATTTTTCAAACAGATCCTTTATTGTATCGCTTTTCGGTCCTTTGGTTACATTAAACCTCTGTTGAAAACTTCGTCTTGTTGCAACAACACTGTGTTCTAGGCGGTGGAATTCCAACACCAGAAAAATCCTCTGTTCTAAGGAATAAACCATGTTGTCTACAGCACACTTGCACATTGTGAACAGCACACGCTTACAGCAAAAAGACGACGTACAGAATGGCGCACCCACATACTGCGTTGTCGTCTATATCTTTCACATCACTTGCAGCACCATCTGTTGTTGAAAATTGTAACTACCGTAATTTCGAAAGTTTGTCCGCCTGAAAATGTACTGTTGTCCCAAGCATATTGCAACAAATGGTGTATTTCTATCGCTGCTCGTTTAGTTTTTATTGCCGTTTCAAATATACCGGTCATTTTTGAAACACCCTGTACAAATGATTAAAAAGTGTGTGTTTTAATACAATCTTGGGCTGATATGTTTTACACTTCAGAAAGTTTAACAAAACTGTTGTTTAATAAACTCTCAAATCACAATGAACAGTCATTAAAATCACAGTTTAAAATACACTAAAAATAAATAAAAAATCCCATCATGAAGGAATTATCTGGATAGGATGAAAATCACTAGATGTCGTACACATCTGCAGTCAAACACAGGATCGCAATTTCAGAAAAACTAGTTGATTTATTCAAGAGAAAGAGCTTCATAAATTGAGCACACTGGTCCAAATATTCTCAATTGGGAATAGGTCCAGTGACCATGCTGGCCAAAGTAAGGTCTGGCAAGCACAAGCACACGCCATAGAAACTTTTGCCATGTGTGGTTGAGCATTATATTGCTGAAGTGTAAGACCAGGTTGGCTTGCCATGAAGGACAATAAAACAAGGTTTAGAATATTGTGGATGCACCACAGGTGTGCTGTAAAAATACCACAGATTACAACCAAAGGGGTCCTGCTATGAATGAAATGGCACCCGAGACAACCACTTGTGGTAGTCGGGATATATGGCCAGCGACAGTCAGGCTGGTATCCAATCAATGTCCAGGCCATCTCCAGACTCGTTTTTGCTGGTCATCAGGGGTCAAGCAGGACTTAACACTGAAGACAATCCTACTCCAGTCAATGACAGCAGCCAACACGCAACAGAAGTATTTTGGACCTTGTAGCTACAAACAGGCTGAACCTTATCGATAGCATCAGAATAGAGACAGTGATTAGTGATCATGATGTCATCACAGCGACTATGGTTACAAAAATTAATAAATCAGTCAAGAAAGCAAGGAGAGTGTTTCTGCCAGAAAGAGCAGATAATCAGTTGTTAGCAACTCACTTAGACAATGAACTGCAATCATTTAGTTCCAGAATGATGGCCATAGAGGAATTATGGGCAAAGTTTAAACAGATTGTAAATCATGCTCTGGACAAGTATGTGCCTAGTAAGTAGATTAAGGATGGAAAAGATCCACTATGGTTTAATAACAAAATTCAGTAAATACAAAGGAAGCAAAGGCTGTTGCACTCTTGGTTCAAAAGAGGATGCACAAATGGTGACAGGCAAAGATTACCAGAAATTCATAGATTCTGTGAAAAGATCTATGCGTGAAGCATGCAACAGCTACCAACATTACCTTGGTTGAAGATCTGGAGGAAAACACTAAAAAACTCTAGTCCTATCTAAAATCGCTAAGCGGGTCTAGGGCTTCCACTCAGTCACTTGTTGACCAGTCTGGTTTGGCAGTAGAAGATAGCAAAAGGAAGGCCAAAGTTTTAAATTCCATGTTTAAGAAATTGTTCATGCAGTAGAATCGTATAAACGTACCATCTCTTGACAATTACACATAGTCCTGTATGGATGACATAGTAATAAGCGTCCCTGGTATAGAGAAATGACTGAAAGAGTTGAAAACAAATAAGCCACAAGGTCAGGATGGAATCCCAATTTGGTTTTATAATGACTACTCTACATCACTGCCTCTTACCTAGTCTGCATTTATCGCAAATCTGTCAACAAGTGCAAAGTTCCCAGCGATTGGCAAAGTGCAGGTGACTCCTGTATATAAGAAAGGCAGAAGAACAGGCCTGCAAAATTGCAGACCAATATCCTTAACACCGGTTTGTTGCAGAATTATAGAGCACATTCTAAGTTCAAATATAATAGATTTCCTAGAGAATGAAAAGGTCATGTTCACGAATCAGCATGGCCCTAGAAAGTATCGCCTGTGCAACACCCAGCTAGCTCTTTTTTCAATGGTATACTGCCAACTATGGATGAAGGGCAGCAGGCTAATTCCACATTTCTAGATTTCCAAAAAGCATTTGACACAGTGCCCCCCTACAGACTGTTAATGAAGTGCCTGATTACAGAATAGCATCCCAGATATGTGACTCGCTCGAAGACTTCTTAAGCAATAGAACCTAGTATGTTGTCCTCGACAGCGAGTGTTCATCAGAGACAGGGGTAACATCAGGAGTGCCCCAGAAAAGTTGCTATTTTGTATATACATAAATGACATGGCAGACAGGGTGGGCAACAAGCTGCAGTTGTTCGCTGATGATGCTGTGGTGTACAGGAAGGTGTCAAAGATAAGTGACTGTAGGTTGATACAAGAAGATCTTGACAAAATTTCTAGTTGATGTGATGAATGACAGCTGGGTCTCAATATAGAAAAATGTGAGTTAATGCGGATGAGTGGAAAACAAACTGCTTGAGCCAATCACGTCATTTAAATATCTGAGCATAATGTTGTGAAGCAATATGAAATGGAAAGAGCATGTGAGGACTGTGGTAGGGAAGGCGAATGGTTGACTTCAGTTTATTGAGAGAATTCTAAAAAGTGTGGCTCATCTGTAAAGGAGATAGCATATAGGACACTAGTGTGACCTACTATTGAGTACAGCTCGAATGTTTATTATCTGCATATGGTCAGATTGAAAGAATACATTGAAGCAATTCACAGGCAAACTGCTAGGTTTGTTACTGGTAGGTCTAATCAGCATGCAAGTGTTGTGGATATGCTTCGGGACAAGTGAGAATCCCTGGAGGGAAGAAGACATTCATTTTGAAGGACATTACAGAAAAAGATTAGAGAACCAGCATTTGAAGCTGGCTGCAGAAAGATCCTGCTGCTGCCAACATACATTTTGTGTAGGGACCACGAAGATATGATATGAGAATTAGGGCTAAAATGGAGGCATATAGACAGTCATTTTTCCTTGCTCTATCTGCGAGTAGAGCAGGAAAGGAAATGATTAGTTGTGGTGTAGGGTTCCCTCTGCCACACACCGCACATGGCTTGCAGAGTACATATGCAGATATCGATGTAGATATTGATTCCAGGCCGAACACATGTCTGGAGACGTCCCAGACAGCAGTGGGATACCATCCTGACTGTCACCCACCATACAAACCGAGAACCAGGAGTGATTTTCATAGCAGGATCCCTTGGCTGTTATCTGTGGCACCCTTACAACAAAGTGGTATGTCGACGATACTCCACACTATGTTTTGATGTCCTCCAGTGAGATTTTCACTTTTTGTCTTTGTGCTTCCTTAACGCTACCTTGGCCAGAAACTTTGCCAGATCTTTCTCTAACGTTTGGAGCATTATGCGCAGGGTCCTCCAAACAGCTTAGGATTTTGATGATCTAACATGCAAATTAGTCAGAATTTAGCATGATATCCCTCAGAAGGACATATACCAATTCTATCACTCAATGCCAACCCGATAAAATGCTTGTATAAGGCCCACAGGTGTATCAAAGTGTTAGTGACTTGCTCCATTTTAGAAGCTCTTTTTCATGACTAAATCATCCAATCTTTCTGAAACAGTTATAATTTGTTTGTCTCTACATGTGCATCACACTACAGGTTTCCATCCCATTCAGATAATTCCTTTGTGGTGCACTGTTTCTTTGTCTTAGTGTGTGTTTTCACACTCTGCATCTTGGCATGAAGGAAGGAATGTAACTGTTCAATATTTCAAAAATAGAAAGAACATTACAGAAGAGTGCTACTAGATACCAATGGAAGGGAGGATTAACTGTGCCAGTAATGAAGAAACCATTATTACATTTTACTAAAGCAACTGGATGAAACCACAGAAAATCTATATATGGAAGGGTGGACCAGGATTAGAACTCTTGTTTCTTGTGGGTCTGTATCTAGAGGGGGGGAAAAAACCTCTGGCTGGGCTACATATTGCTTTTTCGCTATTTTTACAGTGCTGAAAGCAGCACTGCAAGTTTGCATGAACTTTTCATTACAGCATTTACTGCTTGACCTTTAATCCCCAGGGTAAGAGATTAACATAACTGAATGTAAAGTATCCAACTTTGCATCACAAGTTTTCACTTCATTTAAATAACTAACTCAATTTTGAATAGTCTTTCATTCTTTTCCAGTTTGATGTAGTGTAGTAAGACGTGCAACAGTAGTCCACTTCTTTAATAAGCAGACATTTTGATCTGGGAGACATCAATGTTAGAGCATCTTCTGGTGCTGTGATTGTGCACAGAACTATTTATTGAGAAGTGTACAAGGTTCAAAGCTTTTCTCTTACAAAAATTATTGTTCCATAGGCAAAGTAGGTTCAGAATATTTCATGCATGAAGCAGAGGATGGTAAAGATTGTTTCATGTTTCAGATGATTTTGATGGCTTGTTTTTTCATACACTTAAGAATGGTGAGAAATCTGATGCATATGCCATTCAAACTAGCCATAAATTGTGACCACACAAGTTTCTCTGTGAACATGAAGATCAGAAATTCCATCCATACTTTTCAGATTGAGACTAAAGCCTCCAGATCAAGCAGTGGTATTGAACATAAGTTACTAAAATTTACAGAAATAACTATAAATGAAAAATTTGAAACTAAGCTGTTCCTGGATATTTTTCCAACATATTAAGTGTCTGTTGAAATTTTCTGTGATGATTATACCATAACAGAAATAAAATCTTGAGAGAAAAAAAACATACATGAAAAAGGCACAATGAACCTGTTCCTTACTGTTACACTGTTTATGTTACTGAACAACACTGTCACACATTAAATGCTGCCTGCCCAGAGTGGCATTGGCTGCATTTACTAATAAAGCCTTAAGGACTGCCAGATTCAGTAAAAGTCTAGAATAGGGTCAATAGCCTACTTATGCAATTCATCCTGTAATGCTGTCAACACTTGCTGTGAGGTATGATGGGAACAAGAGGTGCGTCAGCTGTTTGTGTTACACAGCCAATGAGAGAACAGCAGGCATATGACATCTTTCAGTGCTATACATTCCTGGTTTGAGTTGCAGCTATTTAAACTGGGCTAGAATTTGCAAACCAAAAACAGCTTCACAACTCATGATATTGTCATGTAGAAGGTGTAAGCAGATGAATGACGAACAATAACTTCTCTTAATGAAGGTTTATTCAGCACTTGCACATACAAGAGCACGGAGCGAACTACCTCCGGCCAGAACACATACAGTATATATGTAGCTACAGAACATTCCAGTACGACGACTCTTGCCATTTGAGGATACTTCTAGAATGTACTCGACCCAAATATAGAAATTAAAATTTTACAGTTCAGGTGAGTTTTGAACTCACAACCCTCCATGAATCAGTCTAGTATCATAGCCACTACACTACAGCGACTGTGCTACTCAGCTTCTTCTGCAACATTGCTCCCTCCTTAACAGAACAGCGTCTTGGCGTTACGTCCTATAGTTCGGGAATGAGTTATCAGTCCTGCATACTCCGACTCCCGATGACTGATGCTCGCCCTGGCTGTGATCTTCTTGGAATATCCCTTGCCGCTACATTCTTCGTCACCTTTCTGCTTGTTGCCTGTCGCTGGAGCTTTTAATTTACCCTGGGTTGCAGGATCCTTATAGGGCTTCATTTGAAGGATGTGGACCGTATCTCTAACCTTTTGTCATCTTGTGTCGGGGTCAAAATCTTCAACTTCATAAGTAACATCAGACAATTGTCTTACAACCTTATAATGTCCAAAGTAGCCCCTGAGTAGCTTCCCACTGAAAAATGGTTCAAATGGCTCTGAGCACTATGGGACTTAACATCTGAGGTCATCAGTCCCTCAGAACTTAGAACTACTTAAACCTAACTAACCTAAGGACAGCACACACATCCATGCCCGAGGCAGGATTCGAACCTGCAACCGTAGCGGTCGTGCGGTTCCAGACTGCAGTGCCTAGAACCGCTTGGCCACAATGGTCGGGGCTTCCCACTGAGACCAACCTTCTCAAATGGCTCTGAGCACTATGGGACTCAACTGCTGAGGTCATTAGTCCCCTAGAACTTAGAACTAGTTAAACCTAACTAACCTAAGAACATCACAAACATCCATGCCCGAGGCAGGATTCGAACCTGCGACCGTAGCGGTCTTGCGGTTCCAGACTGCAGCGCCTTTAACCGCACGGCCACTTCGGCCGGCTAGGGACCAACCTTCTGAACAGGAGTGAAGATCCAGACGTGGTCACCAGGCTGGTAGACAACAGAACGGTGCCTCGCGTCATAACTTTGGCAATCATTTTCTTGAGCCTGCAGCGTGCGGAGTCGAGCTAACTGCCGAGCTTCCTCAGCTCTGGTTCACACCTGGCTGATATAGTTGTCGTCCATGACATCAAGATGTGACGGAAACACAGTGTCTAAAGTCGTCGTCGCCTCACACCCATGCACCAGGAAAAATGGGGTGAATCCTGCGGTGTCTTGTTTGGTGGTGTTGTAGGCAAATGTCACAAAAGGTTAGCACCTCATCCCAGTTGCTCTGCTCAACAATGATGAACATTGTTACCATGTCAGCCAAGGTCTTATTAAGATGTACGGTAAGCCTGTTAGTTAGTGGATGGCAGGCAGTCGTCGTGTGATGAGTAATGCTGCATTGATGGTTTATCTTTGTCACAATATTCGATTGAAAAACTTTCCCTCGATCTGTAATTAATGACCTTGGGGCTCCATGTTTTAATACAATGTCTTCTACGATGAATTTGGCTACCTCGAATACTTCGATTGGTTTCATGACTTTTGTAATGGCATAGTGTGCCGGATAGTCAATGCAAACAATAATCCATCTACTGCAACTAGTAGACATTGGAAATCGTACGAGGAGGTCAATCCCAACATGCTTGAAAGGCATTTCTGCTGGTGGAATTTGTATTAGTCAGCCAGGTGGTTTCTGAGGAACTGCTTTTCTCCTCTGGCACTCTCGACAGTGCGACACATTGTTGAAGGCACTCCTAAATAAACCTGGCCAGAAAAATCTCTTGCAGATCCTATTGTATGTCTTAATAAATCCTAAATGTCCAGCCTCAGGTGTGTCATGGAATTTCTGTAGAACATCTAAGCACATGTGTTTAGGAATCACTCTTTCCAAACGGATCAAAGTTTTTCTTGCAAAGTAATCCATTAACTACCTTAAATTGTCCTTTCACATCCTCTGACCGATTTAAGGCAATAAGGAAATACAGTAGCGTCTGATTCCACACATCTGCTTTAACCCATGACATCACAAATATGGCGGAAACAGCCATACACTATGACTAATATGGCACCTATGACGTCATTACGTAAACATGACCACAAACACAAAATACATTGAAAAACCAACACACACACGTTCCACAAAAAACCTAATGAAACTAATGGGACAAGGGTGGGAAATTGGGGGTTTTTGGATGGGGACAAAGTAAATATTAACAAATTTAGACACACACCACCATACCAAACCACACAAAACGACAAAAGAAACTGACAACACGAAACTCCTCAAATGCCACTAAACACAATATCCTATGTAATCAGACACCTATATAGCTCAACAGCAGCTTCCGATCCCACAAACTGGAATAGAAAAGTTCTTTGACCTATATAGCTCAACAGCAGCTCCCCATCCCACTTCATTGGGAGAGTGCTTAGGAAATGTAGTCCATCAACAAAGGAGGTGGCTTACAAAACACTCGTTCGACCTATACTTGAGTATTGCTCATCAGTGTGGGATCCGTACCAGGTCGGGTTGACGGAGGAGATAGAGAAGATCCAAAGAAGAGCGGCGCGTTTCGTCACTGGGTTATTTGGTAACCGTGATAGCGTTACGGAGATGTTTAATAAACTCAAGTGGCAGACTCTGCAAGAGAGGCGCTCTGCATCGCGGTGTAGCTTGCTCGCCAGGTTTCGAGAGGGTGCGTTTCTGGATGAGGTATCAAATATATTGCTTCCCCCTACTTATACTTCCCGAGGAGATCACGAATGTAAAATTAGAGAGATTAGAGCGCGCACGGAGGCTTTCAGACAGTCGTTCTTCCCGCGAACCATACGCGACTGGAACAGGAAAGGGAGGTAATGACAGTGGCACGTAAAGTGCCCTCCGCCACACACCGTTGGGTGGCTTGCGGAGTATCGATGTAGATGTAGATGTAGATTGGAATTGAACACTTCCCTCGACCTATTTAGGTCAACAGAAACTACCGACACCAAATCATAAAACCCAAAACAACAACCACGTCCACAATTACCACCACCTAAAAAAACACAACAAACCAACAAAATTGGAATCGAACACTTCTCTTGACCTGTTATCCTTACGACATTTCGACATTTCCACATATAGCCATCCCTGGCCCGAGACGCTGGAACGTTAGTAAGCCTCATTTCTTCACAACACACTGAACAGTTCACGACTTCATCCAAAAATCTGAATAGTTGAAGAAATTTTATTAGAGACAACGCACTGTCCCCCACGACAACCAAAAACTGTTGACCTTGCCAGTCATATCCATACCTACAAAAGACATACAAAAAGCAATTTACCAAAATGGACACATGACGAACAGAATAAAACTACAATAATGTCGACACAATAAAACCAAAATTGTTAACTCACTGAAAAATATTCCACTGAAAGCACAGTCACTATCGATACCACACACATGCAATGCTACCACGCAAATGAACCCCATTTGCCACGT
Organism: Schistocerca piceifrons; assembly: GCF_021461385.2. Lineage (NCBI taxonomy): Eukaryota > Metazoa > Arthropoda > Insecta > Orthoptera > Acrididae > Schistocerca > Schistocerca piceifrons. The sequence continues at coordinate 308,854,359 of NC_060139.1, read as the reverse complement.
AACACGCTAGCCATAAACACACCACCAGAGAGAACCACCAATTACAACAATATGCTACCTATAAACACGCCACACATGCAAACCAAACCAAACCAAAAACATCACGTAACACACAACACATAAACATACCACCAGAGAGCACCACCGATCACATCAAAATGACACCCACAAACACGCCACTCTCACAAACTAAATTCCGCACTGTTGTGACGTCACACACCACAACAGCCTTACGTCATGGGTCAAAGCCGACGGGTGGGATCGGACGCTTCGGTCGACCCCATAATTTGAGGTATCTTGGCATCCTCCTCCTGATCAGCAGAGAGATCCTGGAGTGCAGCGAGACAATCACTATCTTCATCAAAGTTTTGATGGTCTTGCACAGGGTTTCTTGAGAGACAGTCAGTATCTTGGTGTTTTCTTCCCCTTTTGTACACTATGGTAATGTCATACTCTTGAAGACATAGTGCCCACCTGACGAGTCGTCCTGTTTGATCCTTAAGACCTGTCAACCAACAAAGTGAATGATGGCCTGTAACAACTGTGAATGCTCTTCCATAGAGATACTGTCATTTCTCCTGGATGCTGTGCCCTGCACTTTAATTAATCTTCAGCCTTGCACTTCTGTCGTCGTGTGTCACTGAAGCACTTGTGCAGTTCCGCCTGGAATACTTCCCAGCTTGTGAACTTCTCCTCATTGTTCTCATACCATTGCTTGGCAGTGCCCCCCAAGTAGAAAAATATGTTAGCCAAACACACGGTGTCATCCCATCTGTTAAATTTGGCTATAGGCTCATATTCCTTCAGCTACTTGTTTGGATCTTGGCCATCATCACCAGAGAACCGGAAGGACGTTTCATGTGGTGGCACACATTTGCTGTCATCGTAACATCCTCTTCATCTTCTTCTGTCTCTGATAGATTGCGATCTGTTGAAGAGGGCTCGAACTCAGGTTTTTCGCCATGTAAACGGTAGCTCTGTTGTGGCCTGATGGGAGCCACTGTGTCGTCGATAATGTGCGGTATCACAAGTTCCAATACCCAGTGCCTCCACCAGAATAATGTTACGTAGAAGGTGTAAGTAGATGAATGACAAACAATAACTTCACTTAACTAAGGTTTATTCAGCACTTGCACATACAAGAGCATGGAGCGAACTGCCTCCAGCCAGAACACGTACAGTATATATACAGCTACAGAACATTCAAGTACAATGATTCTTGCCATTTGTGGATACTTCTAGAATGAACTCGAACCAAATATAGAAATTAAAATTTTACAGTTCAGGTGAGTTTTGAACTCACAACCCTCCATGCAACAGTCCAGTATCATAGCCACTACACTACAGCGACTGTGCTACTGAGCTTCTTCTGCAACAATATATTTGAAAAATCAGTGAAATATTTCTCTGCTCTGTGTTGCTACACAATCCATCTGCACAAGCACACTGAGAAACTGGATCAATGTTCTTTAATTAAATCATGGGAGAAGGTAGGTGGGCCAATGTTTAATAATATATTGAATGTATGCCTCTTTTTAATAAACACTGCTCCAACCACCTTCTCCCACGATTGAATTAAAATACATTGATCCACTTATTCAAAGTGATGGCTTTTGCTGCACTTCCAGATGATTCTTTAAGAGTCATTTCACCATCACATTTGACACATCTTTGCTTCTCTGTAATTAATCCATGAGACATGCACCAACAGATGACGTTGCTGTGCAGAACTAAATCACTTAAATCAGTCCACTTTATAGCAATTACTGCCACAATCAAAAAATATTTCTCTCCATACTCATTAATACACTGAAAACCAGCAAATAAGACAATGGTTTCAATTTTGGCTCTGCAAATACATTGCCTCTCATTCGTTGTGTCAAAGAATCATACAGCTGCCTACGTGAAACTGACATGTTGCCAACAGACGAGCAGTAGATAAGCACCTCTGTGACTGTTGCTGGCCCTGATATAGACTTTAGCCACTAGATTACAAACCCTCAAAGATTGCAACAATAAACTTTCTAATCATTTCATCAATTTGCTAATTTAAAAATTGTCTCTTTGGATTATCAGAGAACATAATAGCTCAGTAACAAAGTATGGTATTAATAGAAACAATCTGTGAGAATGTTTAAACTTTTTTTCTTTCAAGAACTATCATGTGTGTTCAACAGAAGACAGATTTTTGGAACTTGTTAGGGAGAAGGTATAACAGTGTACTTCACTTAAAACACAAAAAAAAAACTGAGGAAAGGCAATCATTTACCTGTTGCTGATTCATGGGTGGTCCACAGAACATACCAGCGTGGAGGTATTACAAGCTATTGAGTTGCCGATCTCCTTCTATTGTAAGCATTTGTGCATATATCCATGGGGGGAGGTGTGTTTTGTATGGGAAAGGAGATGCATGGTAAAGGGAAAACAGCTGACTCTCAACAGAAGTAGTAACAAGTGGATTGAAACGGTGGCATTCACAAAACTTCACCAAGATTTGAAGCAAATAATTTTCTTTAAAAGATGGAATATGGCTGGGAATTCCTAAATGTCAAAAATAAATTTTATAGATGTGAGTATCCAATGTGACGGTTAGTGTGATTTCATGGATGTGAATCCTCAATATGTTTTGTTAGTGACTGCACCCTGTTGCAAAGTGATATATCCATTCTCAAATCAACTCAACGTGTTCCAAATAGTCTTTAAAATTATAGAAGATGCCTCGACAGACAGGACTGACTTGGGCAATAAATAGAAATAGTGGTAAAACAATCCCTAAGGAAGCCCCAGGAAAAAGAATCTCACAATTAAATAACAGTTAACAAAATAATCAGAAATACTAGAAATCAGACACAAAAAACAATGATAATGAAGAATGCACAAACAAAGGTGAGGTGGTCTGATAACAGAATCAACAGCTCAAACAAATTCTTATCTATGATCTATTGCCTGTCAACAGCTTGTTAACAACAATTTTCTTGAATCGGAAAGTGAGTACAATGTTACTTTTGAATAATTTTCTTTCAAATGCTCCTGATTTTGCATATGAAGTGATTTACTTCTTCTCCTCTTCTATACATGTGCAGGTGTGCGTTTTCTTTTCTTTCTCCTACTGAGTAGTATATGAAAAATTCAGTTTGAGATTCAAACACATTTTCATGTATCTGCAGATTAGCCCGTTTGTAATCAGCAGTCAGTCACAATTGAAGGAAAAAAACAGTAACTTTAACAAAATTTATGTTGACAACACAACGGAAACCTTGTGTCACAGCTTGCAGTATGTGCTTTGACAGTTTGATGATGACCAGTGGTTCGCAAACAGTTAATTACACTTCAAAAAGCTCTTGTGATAAAGTCAAAAATTAAATAATATTCATAAATACAATAGTAGAAGAAGTAATGACTCATACTATCCATCAGTCAGTGACCCGAAGCAGGTCTTTTGGTCAAAATCTTAAATTTTTAACAGTCTTTTCATTGTGCTGGTCTGCGACTCAGCACCACCTTTATGCGGTGAGTGGCAACCACCCTTGTGCGATGAGTGGCAATGTATCCATTTCAATATTGTTGTTATTCCATCCAGGACTTTCCATTGTCAGAAATGAGTGAGGTATTCAGTCATAAACAACTTTGACTTGTCACCCAGTGATGTAAAGAAGGACTTAAAGATACTAAAATTAAGTTCAAACACAAACCGAAATAACATCTGTTTGATAACTTCCCCTATTCCACAGAAGAATTACTGAATACGTAGAGAGAGAGAGAGAGAGAGAGAGAGAGAGAGAGAGAGAGAGTGTGTGTGTGTGTGTGTGTGTGTGTGTGTGTGTGTGCGCGCGCGCGCGCGCGCGCAGCGCGCGCGCGCGCGCGCTACAAGTATCTGTCTGCAAAGATATAGTGGGCTCATTTTGAGAGGGAGGCGCAGTACAAAAGTGCATAGCTCTTATCATATATACTTTTAAAGTAATGGCACCAATGTATTATTTAGCAACAAAAACCAGAAACTGAATACTATTCATATTTGATATGCATGTATATATATACTGCACATGAACAGAAGTCTTAAATTGTGTATTACGTAGTAATTCTGGTTTTCTGTACAGAATCCTGCAGCACATGCAACCAACACCCATCACTCTTCGTGCTAAAGAGTCAACTGGAGGTTGCAGTGCCACCTGTCGGCTGTGACCTGTAGTATTCCTATGTTATATTGTGTGACACCATGGTATTTGGAATGGATCATGTTTTCAGAAGGCATGTTGGAGTAAGCATTTCTAAATGGTTTGTGAGTGGTGTTTATGATTCACTGGACTCGGTGAATACTGTTTGCGAGAGTAATATTGGAAGAGTTTGCAGAGGAGGTGTGAGATGGACCAAAGTTGTTGCATCTTGAGCCACGGACCCGTATATGTGGTGTTGTTGGCAGGACAACTTACGACATTTTATCTGAAGGGTTCCTGGTTCGAGAAGTCTAGGCTTGCATTCAAGACATTGTGTTGTTCACGTTATTTTTGCTATCACTAGATAGCTAGATTTGTCTCTCAGCTGACTTTGGTACGTATGTTTTCATGATTTTATTGTAGCCCGTGTGTTTATGTCCAATGTGTGTTCCTTTTACATTGAAATTGGTGTTAATATAGTTTTTTTAAAAACTTTTGGGTTATGTTGTTAGTTGTTGGTAATTACGTTGGATTGCAATTGGTAGATATTGTGTTTATTTTACCTACATTGGTGAGGTTTAGTTTTAGATATTATTTATATGAGAAAGTTTTGGTTTTCTGGTACCACATACTTCACGTCAGCTAATAGATCAAGTGAAGTACAGATACTGGATTTTTTGGGTTGTGTGTGATTTTGTGGTAATGTGGATTTTGTTTAAGTTACCAAGGTCAAGTGAAATTTCTGGTACTAAGTTTTAGATATATGTGTGACTTTGTGGTATTGTGGACTTTGTTTGAGCTATATAGGTCATGGGAAATTTCCAATATCAGCTATTTTTCAGATCTTTTTATTGTGGTTTTCTTAATTGCTGAGGATTTAGTCTGTTTGATTCTTGCCTTAGTATTTGTTTTGGTAAGTCTTCATTATTAGGATTGTCATATGCTTTGTTTGTCCCTGCTCAAAAACCACTAATTCCACAGTTGTCCCATTAGTTTGATCATATTTCAGCAATTAAATATTTCTCATACTATTTGTGTCTTTTCATATGAGTAATGAGTAGTGTCATAATAATAATAATAATAATAATAATAATAATAATCATCATCATCATCATGTTGTGTATGCTTGAAATAGGGGTGTCTGCCATCTTGATGATGTAATGGATCAAAGCTGATTCGTGGTAATGCAATCTTCGGTTTTGCCATACTAACTTATCCCCTGCTTCCTACTCACAAATCACTTTGGTAGTTCCTATTTCTGCACCACAAGACATGTGATGCAAGTTATAAATGTCAATTATTTGAAATATTTGTACTATTGCTGCACTATAAGAGAAAAGCCAGCAGCTTGCGAGTGCTGTCAAAGTAATAATTAAACTAGACAATGATTTTCAACTTGCTGAACTATAGTCAAACTGTGTGTTTTAATTATAACAAATACAAATAATGTTGCATCACTCATGAACTGTACAGTATCCTTATTTTTGATTCACCCAAATTTTCTAATTATGAAATTTCTAATACTGGCTAGGCTAGAAGTAATTGACAAGTAAGATAATGCCATACCCATAATTCTTCCACGCCTTCTTTTCGTGAAGAAAGTATCATATGATGACCAGTAATACACAGAGTTCCATCAACAGGTGCTTGAAATGGTGCACGCATTACCACACCATCCAGTTTTGGCACCAGAATCAACTCGGCGAATTCCATCTCTCCTGTCTTTCAAGAAGAAATAATACAATACATATTGCTCATCATATATAAGACTATTGCATAAGAATGCATGTGCTGACTTGTATTGATTTTTTTAATTGATTCAGTTGGATTACTCACAAAAGAATGGACTCAGTTAACATAAAATATACCAATAACATCATTAAAATAAAATGCAAATTACAGCTACAAAAAAGTTTTAATTGAGGTCTAACATGGAGTCTGAACACTTGTGTCAGAGTGCAAATAAGACACTGATGCTGAACACTGCTAATGAGAGTGTAAACTACCTCTACTGGTATCTGTACAAGTTGTCTGCAATAAAAATTTATAGCTCTTGCAGGACCTGTGTTTATGATTGATGATATGTCTGTCCTGATAGATACTCCAGTCTTTGAATATTGTGCTCTTGCATTTACTGACTAACTAGACTCGTCTGTGGGAGTTGTCTTAATGTTATCACAAACTATGTTTCCTTCTCTCTATTGCACAAAGGGTGTATCACAATGATTCAGGAGTCCTAAAGCAGTCACAGATTCCATGGGGGCATCACCTGCTTTGTATGGGCACCTAGAGATTTATTCTTCTCTATACAATCATGTTTGTTCCTCCACAGCAGATATCAGTGATTCTGGAAGCATGGCAATATGTACTTACTTCTCTTTAGGTCAGTGCAGTTTAAGAATCACTGATACTGGAAAATTAAGGCTCATCTTCAAAAGGAATTGGTTGATAAGAAAGTGACTGGTTGATATGCTTTGTGAAACTAGTCGAAAAGCACAAAGTCTTCCCTGAAGGCACTGCTCTTTATTGCTCAGTAAATGATGCCTACAAATATCACTTCCAGTTACAATAATAGCACAGAATGAGATTTTAACTCTGCAGCAGAGCGTGCACTGATATGAAACTTCCTGGCATATTAAAACTGTGTGCTGGACCGAGACTCGAACTCAAGGTCCCGAGTTCGAGTCTCAGTCTGGCACACAGTTTTAATCTGCCAGGAAGTTTCAATAATAGCACAACATTCACTGGCAACTCATGCAGGAATACAACATTGTGCAAATTTCAAAATAATCTGGGTTGAAGATTCCATCACAACAATCAATTTTTAGTCTATGGAAGCATGACATGGAGGACTGGTTTAGCCACAATCTACTACTGATAGCTGGGAAAGACTTTACGATAAGCTGTAACTGGTTATGATACTATATGGATAATCTGAAGCTGGAAATATTACAATAAAATAATTGCACATGAAACTGAATGATCAGATAGGCTCAATTATAGGCAAAGTAAATGGCAGACTATTGGGAAAATACAATCAATCTACAAAGAAGATTGATTACAAAACCCTTGGGCAGCCATCCTAGAACATTTTCAGGTGTGTGAAATTTACACCAAATGGGGCTAACAGGTGATACTGATGCATGTAAAGAAAGGAAGTACTAAAGGGCATACAGTGATTTGACTCGAGGAAGAGCATCACAGAAATACTGACAAATCTGGATTGACTGATGCTAAAAGACACAGAACTCCATAAAGGCCTACTTAAAAAGTTTCAACAACCTATATTAAATAAAGAATCTAGAAATATACAACCCCACCCTCCTCTCAAGCATTGCTCCCATGCGGAACACGAAGATGAGAAACGTGGAAAGTACCCTCTGCCACGAACTTCCGAATGAATGTAGATGTAAAGTATGCTGAAGGTATGAGTTCAATAGGCATTCTCAAACACCCAATCCCCCATTTGTTTCAGCAATACTACACTGAGGCTCTTTCAGCAACAACAAAGAAGAATGTTTTCAAGTATCGTTACTATTAGCTTTTATGTTTCATTTTGAATGAGATGCATTTTAAATAACTTCAATTTTCAAAATTAAATTATCTCCTAAAGTTAAAGGAAGAAGAAACTTAATCGCAGACACATTATGAATACTAATATTGTTAAAAGACATCAGGTGGTGGTATTGGAGGAGAATTTGCAACAAGTGTCAAGGAAGGACACAAGGTGCACTCAGTGTGTACGCCTGGGGGCCTCATTCTACATGTTGAAGAGGGTATTCTGGCAGTCACTGAGGGAACAAAGTATAACCAACTGCAGGCTGTGGTACCCGTTGGAACAAATTATGTCTGTTGCTTAGGCTCTGAGGTCACACATGGATCTTTTCAGGGACTGGCAGAGAAAGTTGAGAAGATCAGCCTTTCACATACAGTTTGAATAAAGCTCACAATTTACAGCTTTGTCCCCAGAACTGATCATGGCCCCTTGATTCTCAGCTGAGTGGAAGGATTGAACCAAAGATTTCCAAGCTTCTGAGACAAGCTAACCTGTGACTTCCTGGACTTGCGCTATAGGTTTGAGAACTATAGGGTCCCCCTAAATACATCAGGAGTCCATTACACATCAGAGGCTGCTACCCAGATAGGTGAATGTGTGTGGGACATAAAGGTTTTTTTTTTTAGATTGTGTGTCCCTCCATCCAATACAGATAACAGTAGCTGTAGGGATCCCAGAAGTATCAGTGTAATATCGAAAGAAATGGTTACTATATTTGAGAGTATTAAAATCCTAGTGGTTACCTGCCGAAACATTTGCAACAACATGCCAGAGTTCAAAATGCTCCTGAAAAGCAGTAAAGGTCACATAATACTAGGTACCGAAAGATGGTTGAAACCTGACATTGATAGCTGTCAGATTTCTGGGAAAAATTTAAGTGTACATAGAAAGGATACAGTAATGCAAAATAAAGGACATGTACTGGTCACAGTAGACAAGAAACATGAGCCATAGTTACTCTACATGCTCCTCTGCATGCAGAGGTAACTATGGCTCATGTTTAAAGGAATAGTTGAGAATGCATTGGATATATGTGTACCCAGTAGAACAGTTCATAATGGCAGAGACCTACCACGGCATACAGTCACATTACTTCTATAGGAACAGAGAATATTGCATAATAGATGTGAAACAAAACATAGGGCTACAGATAGATAGGTGCTGAATGAAACACATTTGGTTGTTGAGAAAGCAATGTGAGAAGCCTTCAATGATGACTGTAGCAGAATATTGTCAAACAATACTTCACAAAACCCAAAGAAATTGTGATCATGTGTAAAGGCTGCTAGTGCCACCAAAGTTACTGTTCAGGCACTAGTGAACGAGACATGAACTGAAAAGGAGGGTAGCAACGCAAAAGCTGAAATGCTTCACTCCATTTTCAAATGTTCCTTTACAAAGAAAAACCCAGGAGAATTGCTCCAGTTGTGTCCACTTACCACTGAAAGGATGAGTGAAAGCAGTAATAGTGTCAGCAGTGTTGAGGAACAGCTGGAACATTTAAAACTGAACAAAGCTTCACAGCCCGATGTAATCCCTGTCAGGTCCTATACTTAATTTACAGGTTATTTAGTCATTCTTCTAACTATAATCTATCATAGATGCCTTGAACAAGAAACTGTGCCCAGTAGTTGGAAGAAAGCACAGGTCATACCCATCTACATGAAGGGTAGTAGAAGAGATCTGCGAAAAATAACCATCCAACATCTTTGACACCGATTTGTTGTAGAATTTTAGAATATATTTAGAACTCCACCACTACAAGTTATCTTGAACAGAATGACCCCCTCCATAACCAGCAAGGATTCCAAAAACATAGATCACATGAAACCCAACACGACCTACTGAAAGCTTTGAATCAGGAAGTCGGGGAGATGCAGTGTTCCTCAATTTCCAAAAAGCATTTGTGTCAGTACCACACCTACGCTTGTTGTCAAAAGTTCGATCATATGGGTATCAAGTGAAATTTGTGACTGGATTGAGGACTTTTTGGTAGGAAGAGCGCAACACATTATCTTGGTTGGATGGCAATCATCAGATGTATAAATATAGCAATCATCAAATGTAAAAGTAACTTTGGGTGTGCCCCAGGGAAGTGTGTTGGGACTCTTACTGTTCATGTTGTATATTAATGATTTTTTTACAATATTAGAAGTAACATCAGACTTTTTGCAGATGATGCAGTTACCTACAAAGAAATACTGTCAAAAAAAAGCTATATAAATATTCAGTCAAATCTTGATAAGATTTCAAAGTAGTACAAAGAATAGCAACTTGCTTTAAATGTTCAGGTACATAGAATTGTACACTTAATAAAAAGAAAAATCATAGTGCCCTGTGATTATAATATCAGTGAGTCAAAGTTGGAATCAGTCAACTAATACAAATACCTGAATGCAACACTTTTTAGGGATATGAAATGGAATGATCACATAGATTCTATTGTGGGTAAAGCAGTTGTTAGACCTTGGTTTATTGGTAGAACACTGGGGAAGTGCAATCAGTCTACAAAGAAGATTGCTTACAAATTATTCGTGCGACCAATTCTAGAATATTGCTAAAGTGTGTGGGACCTGTACCAAATAGGTTTAATGGGGGATATCGAATGTATACAGAAAGGGCAGCACCAATGGTCACCTTGGGAGTGTTATAGGGATGCTGAAGAACCTGAGCTGGCAGACACTCGAAGATAGATGTAAAACATCAAAAGAAAGTCTACTGAGAAAGTTTTGAAGAACCAGCATTAAATGATTACTCTAGGAATATACTATAACCCCCCTATATATCGCTCACATAGTGATTGTGAGGATAAGCTTGGAATAATTACTGTATGCACAGAAGCATTCAAAGATCAGTCTTCCTCTGCTCCATTCATGAATGTAATTGGAAGAAACCTAATAACAGGTACAATGGGACTTACCCTCTGCCATGCACTTCTACATCTACATCTATACTCTTATTTAACTGGATAGATAAAAAATCTACACACCGAGTGGCGACAGAATGCATACATAAAAGACTATTGTGATTGGCAAGCTTTCGGAGCCAGCTCCGAAAGCTTGCCAATCACAAAAGTCTTCTATGTGTGTGTTCTGCCACCACTTGATGAGTAGATTTTTTTATCTATCCAGTTAAATAATTTTATGAATAATTGATTGTTTTGTTGTTATACATCTATACTCTGTAATCCGTGGTGGTTTACAGAGCATAGATTTAAATGTAGTATGAAGTTTTTTAAAGGCTTTTCTTTCACTAGTTCCTTATTTATTACCACAAGTCTGAGTGAACTCTAAGAGATATGCCATCACAGAAAACTCAAATGCAACGCTAAGAATCAAATTTGGGTTTCATATGTGTTAGTCACACTGATTGTTCGGATGATGGGAACTGGGCTGGATTCAATACCACCTAAGAAAATAAATATCAAGACTTATTGATTTCTGTTTGGATATTTCTTTCCTATAAGTTAAGGCTGTTATCAACGCTAAGTTTAATTTGAAGCTTGGTTAGACAAGGCATTTGTCCCCTTCCTCCAAGCATTGAAATGACATGCCAGTCAGTAACAGAGAGACCTACAATTTAATGTGCATTCCAAATGTGGCGTAACTCAGCATTTTAACATTAACAAACATTGCCAGAGGTCAAAGAAGTGAAATGTGACTGATAAAGATCCTAGGACTGAGCGGAAATCAGATGTGAGGGCTTTGGATTTGTAGTGTGGTATTTTATTACTGAGCCACACTTCATTCCCACATAATTTAAATAATCACTTTCTACATATATTTCTGAGGTACACACTGTTTTTAACTTAGCACCTGAAAGGGAAAGACAAGCAATGCTATTTTAGGCCCATACACTAAAAAGGTACATATGTTTTGATACATGTAACCCATTTCTTATTCATCAAGCAATGCTTTGAAAATATTCTCATGAAATATCAGTAAATCATGTTTCAACAGTTTTCTTTATACCATACTTTAGTCATCAATGAAAGACTCTGCACGTAGTACAACTACTCACATTGTTGCAATTTTCAGCTTTATTGGGGTGTCCTCCACGAATATTATTCAAAATTAAATGTACCGGAGATTTATTATAAATAAGTGGTTAATTACTTAATTCTTCCCAAATGATACAGTTTCAACTTTTAAACTAATGCCCCATGTGGTATAACCAAGGTATTGAATAAGTTTTCATTACTGCTCTACTACTTTACACCTAAAACCAGTCATACTCCCCTTGCTGGCCCGAGAAATAAACATTTTCTTCCTTGTATAAGATATGATTTTTCCAGTTATATTTACATACCAGCAACCTGGGCGGTATTAGAAGCGTACTGCTAATAATTTTCAAAACTTACTGTCATCAACTGCCTCAGTCGATATAACCGAAGAAAGCAATGCAAGATTTCGTGACACGCAGTCATTCTCGTTACCATGTGCGAAGATGTGCAACAACCCACGATTGACAGGAACGGTGGGCCCGGAGGGGGGGGAGGGGGGGGGGGGGCTCATCGACCGTTTTCCTTAAAAAGTGTGAGGACAGGTCATGGATTTCCTGAAACACCCGTCTTTACATGTACTCATTTGGAGAAAAACATCAAACTTTACCAGGAATATTGAGAACTACGGCTCGGGCATTCCTGAACGCAAGTATAGTGCAACTATTTTGCCGTTTCCTCGGAGGAAAGAAATCAATCTACAACGAAAACTAAAAGCTAATAGGATCAACATCTGAATAACACGAATTATTAGGTTCTGCAAGTCATTATGTTGGACATAATCACATGCTGCTTACTTTTGTGGACAAAAGACAATGTATTGTTAGAGATCCCCAATTTAATTCAGGTATCTTCTTTCTTCGCCATTAATTGACATGTAACCTATAAAAAATTTTATTTTTCTTAAAACACAGTGTCGCCTAATGCCCCACGAATGATCAGATTTCCATTTTGCAAATTTTAAGTGCGTCGTCGGCAACACCGTACTATCTGTCAAACTTACAAATCAAAGATCCTTACCTAGTCGTACAATACATCTTTGGCTGTCGATATAATGCTCTCTACAACGATTGAGCACCACGGCGTGCGCCTGCACACAACACCAGAACAGTGCGGCTGGCATTAGGCTGAAATCGGAAATCGTTGCCTGGCTTAAAACCAAATGAAATCGTGGTGGTTCTGTGGTTAGTGACCTGCAATGGTAGAGTATGAGTAGTGAATACGCGTCCTGTTGTGTGCAAATATTTTTTTAAATCATTTTTGCATTTGTAACACATTCTGGGACTTTCTTATTCCTGTAACAGAAATATGTTGTGCAATATTCAATTCTATTTACATATAGGGGCATGATTCCTAAATAATATGTTTGTAAATCTCTTGCCTGACACTTAATGTAGTGAATAAAGCGATGAGACTACGACTCTATAACAACTTGTTCTTCTCTTTCGAAAATATTAAAACTTTAAGTTAGTAACAAACAAAGAGTAATTATTATTCCAAGAAGCAAACAACATAAAAGTATGCTCTTAATTATATAATACAAAAATCACTTTGCAGGTTTCTTTGCAGTGAAAACTCCCAGGCAGCTCCCCGCATTAGAACGGAACTCTCATAATACACAGGTATTTGAAATACATTCATTGCCTTGCCCTGTTGTGAATTACTGGAGTCTCTGGTGACAGATGATGGCTTTTCTGGAGTGGTGATAGCTACGTTTCCTCTGCTTGCTCCTCTCCTTTTGCTCCCTGTTCAGGTGTAACAGGCGATGGCCCTGTTCGTCAGGATAGAAGTCAGGAGCGGAGGGCGTTGTAAAATGAAAATTAATTGAGTGGAATGGACCCAGTTTATTCTTGTAATGATGGTACAGTGGTGCCTACGTAGGGCTGAGCAGCCCCAAGAGGGGTTGCCGTCTGCTCATCAGAGAGGCAGAGACTAGAGGAGCGACTACTCGGGGCCGAGGTCAGAAGCTAAGAGAGCGCGGAGCTGTTTCCAAGCCGCCCTCGCCGCTCTCGGCCGCGTCCCCACGTGATCACACGATTAGTCTCTGATTGGAGGATTGATTCCGCCAACGCGCCTTGCTAGTAGCGTGCCCCCGTCAGCGCAACCAACCCGTGGGACTTGAGTCTGACCGAGGAGCACGTGGCAGGAATGTGCCGACCATGGTCTTCCGGCCAGCACCTTCCACCACAGTATGCCCACGCCTTCTACGGCCGAACATTATGCATTGAAAATTTATTTAAATAAAATTTTGTCGGCAATGATCCCTCTTGGGGGTCTCCTCCCTGCACATCCTTTCCCCTTCCGAAGAAGGCTCTCTGGATGAAAATGAATGAGCTTATTCTAATCGATTATTCCATTTAAAAAATATATGATCATTATGAAGGGTCCCATAACATAGTGATATTAATATGTGCAAATGTTACAAAGTGGCCTGAAGGGCCTGAAGGAAGGCTCTTGAATAACAAACTTGTGAAGTTGGTGCGACGGCAGTGGGGCGGCGCCATGCTGTGAATGTGTGTCGGCGGTATCAGTGGTGGTGGGTACCCAGGCGATGATGAGGGGCACCGGAGCACAGCACACTGAAACACTCCACCCTCGTGGGGGTGAGAGAATGCTCCCAGGCCTAATAGTCACAAGGGGGTTTTTCCCCGTAATATTATTTTGAGTTCTTAAATCTAGGATTACAATGGTAATTGCCCAAGTGGGTGAACGAGAACATTACAGAATGACAAAAATTTAAAGAGAAAACAAAATAACTTACATGAGGGTTAAAACTCGACAGTTAAATTGTGATTCCATAGACTTTACATAGAAATACAAATCCATTACAAAATTAGTTCATTGACCTGACACCTAGACTACAACTTAATTCTAAGGGGGGGGGGGGTCATGCCTGATCGCATGCACCAAGGTTGGCAGGTAGTTTCAGGTGTGATATTCACCTTCAGGTTGTGGGGGTGGTACTACTTCTCGGAAGGAAGTGAAACATTTGCAAAACCCTCTTTTACAGAGTATCCAGGATACTATAATCAGAATTATTACAGTGATGATTACCGAACCAGCGCTGGGCAATACAACGGTGGTTAATCGCTTGGTTTGGTGCCAATCAGCAATATGTGAGGCCACTCGGTCAAGAGCAACTTGGTTGTGTTCCTGGGTAAGGAGATGATTGATCGATTGGAGTAGATCTGAATCATTGGTATTCGGTAAATTCTTCAGCTTCTCATGGTGATGGATTTTAAAAGTGAGTTCAGGAAGGTATAAGGTAAATGTGGGAATGGTGACATGAAAGGTGGAGTGCAATTGAGCTGATATCCTCATAGAAGCAGCGTATACGTCACATCTAGAACTATTATACACTAGGCCACTATTATTCAGTGTTACCCGGTACGATTCAGTCTCTGCCATTGAACGGTGGCACACGAGGGTGGCGGTGACAGTCTGTGGAACAGCGAACAGAAAACTGTTGCCAACAGGCTGAATTATTGGTTGACGAAGTGAGACTAGAACACGAGGACATGGAGGGGTAGTGGTTTCAGCTAAAAACAGTGACATCTCGCACTCAGTAGTGTTAGTGTGTAAAATTAGCGTGGAGCATAAGTAATGTGTTGTATGGAAGCAACTGGATAGTTCAGCGCGAGTGAGAGTGGCGTGAGTTTGTCGATCCCGACTAACTATTAAAAATTCTTGAGTCTGCCAAACAACATGGTGATGAAGGGTAGCCCAAGAGACTGGAAAAGTGTATATTTGATAGCACTCGTATTCGCAATTTGCGCACGTGATTGGCAACCTCATTCGCATCCGAATACCGTCAGAATTACGGGTAAGTCGGACCTCCAACGCAGCATAGTAAAAGGGGAGGTTGCTTTCCCGCACGGCATAAAGCATTTGTTTAGGGGCCAAAATTTGCGAGGACACATTGTGTAGCATGTGCAAGAAGGGCTCTGAGGGTAACAGATGGGGACTGAGCTTTCCTTGCAGTCCGAGTTGAATGGCCGAGTGTAACATGTGCACGTGTAACTGTGCTGTGTGTATATTAAATAAAAGAATCTGCGTGGTCTTCATAATGTCCAATGTGATAGTTAGATTACGTAATCCCGAGCGAAGATGAGTCCACTCTTGGTTAAAGGATTGTTCAAGTGCACCATAGTGTCGTGTTAATCTGTCGGCTACAACTTGTATTTGTCTAGTTGTGGCTAACAGGTTATTCTCAAGATGTGTCAGGCGCACCTGTTGATGTACCAACACTTCGTGATTAACTTGTGTTTCCGAAAGCGCTTGCTGTGTGTCCAAATCCCAGCGTTTTGCGTCTGTTTCGTCAGGAGTCCCAAAGACAGATTTTAATAACGTACCTCCAACGGGCAACCAGGCTCGTTTGAAACGAGGCAGTGGTACTGCATCCCTAATACTGTTCAATTGACTTCGAAGGGTTGAAATAATTCTAGTCACTTCCCACAAAGATCGGAGAAACTCATGTTCCTTCGTCTGCGTCAAGAAGGTTTCATATTTTGACAGTAGCTTAGCTGCATCATATAAAGCACGGTCTTCCTCTTCTAATAATGTTAGGTTGACATCAGCTAACACAATAGCATAATGTGGAGTATGCACCAGATTGTGACGACGTCCAAAGAGCACGCCAGATGTGGAAGGGTAGACGTGAAATGGAGGCGCCTTAACGGCGACGACGACAACCATTGAGATTAACATGCTGCCCATTGCGGATGATAAATTGACAGCCATTTGAACGGAGGTTGCTTTCAGCTTCCAATGTTGATAACGGTCGACTGCGAGAGAAAGTATTAGTGCCCCTAGAAGTAAAAATTTCCTGGCTTACTTGATGAGTAATTCAGAGATGACGGAGGGGGTACAACGTTGTAGCAATAATTACCTGGCAAGTAGCGACGATGGACCCGTTCAGTCACGCTTACTGATGAAGAAGGCCACGAAGTAGAATCACGGCAGGCAACCAACAGTTTGGCAGCCGTGGGGGTAGCAAGGCGGCAAGACAATGGTGTAATTCGACACCGAGTATCCGCTGATCAATCACGCGTCAGCAAAAAAGACGCTGAACGCGGAGGCAGTACTACGCAGCGCAGACTAAGCGTAACTCGCTGGAAAAATTTTTCTACCTGCTATGGGACGAAGGCCAAGTGTCATCAATTAATTTGAGATTTTGTACGAAGAAAGTTTTTTTTTTCTTTTTTTTTTTTTTTTTTTTTTTTTTTTTTTTTTTTTTTGAATGAATAAAATGAGAAGGAATCCTGTGATCGCGGTGTAAACCCGCACAGCCTAGGCACCTCCCACGCATTGGCCACTACGCAGGGGCACCCACCCCGCTAAGGTTCGACACGGCGAGACAGGTGAAGTACTTCATAAATTTCAGAAATAATATTGAGTGGTTTTTCAGCTGTAGAAAACCCGAATGAGGGTAGGACAACTCAAGTTAACTCAATAATCAAAGGATCTTTACTTACAGAAGTGGTCAATAGAAGTCGGAAATGAATGTTAGCGAGAGCGAGTCTGTTGCTCGTGAATACAGAGGCTGGGTGTGAAGCAGTGGAGGCGGCGCAGCGCAGCTCTATCAGCGCTGAGCCGGCAGAGTGCTGAGCTCAGATAACAGCGTCGGAGAGCGCTAGTGGCTCTGCGTCCGAGGCTAAGACATTGTAAGTGCAACTTAAAAGTAACAGTTTATTGCAAAGCAATAATACACAAATAGCTGATGTCACAAAGACGTTTGATTCCATTTTAACAGAACAACTTAAGTGTTCAACAGGTAAATTGACTACGTTGTTGATTAAAAGAAACTGCTACTGAACATGACGTACATATGTACGTACTTCCCTTTCCCCTTCCGAAGAGCGGAGGGCATGAACCATAAAAGCCTTGTTCATGTACTTAGTATATGACAATAGAGGTCTGGTAACATCAACGAGTTACACCAAGGTAGTGTGGATATGAACAGTGTGAGTGTGTTGTAAGTTGTTATTGGGCGTATGAAGTGTTGTGTAAATGTGTGACTAATGGTAGCTGATGGTGGATACGAATTGAAGGCCAATAGGTGCTATCAGAGATACTTCCAGTCGAGAAACAATGAAACTTAAAAGGGAATACCGAATATGACACAAAAATAGCGTATAACCATAAAGTGTACTAACATTCATCATAACTATAAATTGATAACAATAAAACATAACATTGAAGTAATAACAATTGACAAGAAATAAAATAAAGGAAATATTTCCCGAACATAAACTTCCGAATCGGATACGAAATCCGCCAGGGGAAGTTTTTTTTTTTTTTTTTTTTTTTTTTAAATCGGTTGACGAAGTGCATAAGGGACTACGTCAGTAAAATCCGACAGTGTGTGTATATAACAACATCGTTCTTAAAAGTGCAGTTTGCACTGTCAGATGGTGAAAAGCAACTAATCCGTTCAGCAAAGGAAAAGGCTGCCATCTGGGGAACGGTATCTGAATCTTTGGCAGAATCCGATGATTTTGCAATGGAATTGCCATCTAGAAGAAGGTGGCGTTGTATAAAATGTAATAAAAGAGCGTCTGGGGCTCAGTTCATTTGTGGTTGAGTGCCAAAGGCGTAGTGTGAGTGCAAATTGTCTCACGGAAATTGATGTGTGAATTGTTTTGTGGTCAACCGAGGAGCCTAGGATTCGGTGACGTGTAAGTACAAGTTCGCAGTGCGTATGAGCTACCTGCGAGTGACTCGACTATTAAGTTCAGCAGTCCATTAGTGCAATCTGCAGACTTGGACTGATGATTATATAATTTGCAGGGCAATGGGGCAACCTGCGGACAGTGCTAAGGCAACCTGTCTAATAATTGAGGGGTAGGCAGTGCATTGGAGCTATCTGCGATACCGTGGTTAAGCGGGCCTAAGGGCGTCCGTAATAAAAGTATCAGCGGCGTCATTAGCGACCTGCTGTACTAGGGAAATGTCGACTGTTCAAGCAATAAAAATAGCTCTGAAGCTAGAATAGCATACATGCATAAATAGCGTCACTTTTTGTGCGCGCAGTACATAACACTACATAAAATGAAAATCATGAACTATAAATCAATAGCGCTAGCATAATGACATAATTAAAAACAATGACATATATTGACAGGAAAATAAAAACACAATGATGTATAATAATAATGCTGTAAGTAGTCGGAACGCTCAACGTTAACATGTAACACTGGCCACCTGGGGCTGGCTGCTAGGCTGCGTGTGTGTTAGTTTTAAAACTGACGATAACAAATTGAACTGAAAGGACAACTAGGCACAGTTCCCGTAGCGCTTACATCACCGGCTAATTAGAGGCAAAGTACGTATCTCACAATGGATCATCGGCCGATATTTTGGGGCAAGACTGCAACAAGGAAGAGCAATATCTCGGTGTAAATGGTGGTAAGACTAAAAGACCGGTACTGTCGGAAGAGGGTACCTAACATGTTGTAGGGGCCTCCTCATCGACAGAAGAAGGAAAACAGGATAGAACAATGACCACGGTGGTAGAGTAAAATAAATGGGGAGGGCAAAAATAACTGCGTAGCAACCAAGGAACAATCGTCTACCGATATACGGCAGCCCGGACGATTGGTCGTTTGTGCCTCGTCAGTAGCGTGAAAAACCCGTGGCATTGTATTGGTTTGCCCATATCTGGCCTTGTCCAAGGCAGTTCGATGTGTAAGAGGGTTAGGGCTGTAGTTTGTAGCTTACACAATGAATCAAAGCAGTAGTGAAATTTCACTTATAGGATTGGCAGACTAAGGTATGCAGAATAATGTAAATCGTTAAGAACTTCGTGTGATTTATCCAGCTAATGTGAAACAAAACGAGGAAAAGAATTTAAACAATGAATCACATCTATTTAATATTTATGTTAAGATTTATTGGGATGTTTGAATGAATTTTGTTTGCCGTGTCTTCCGGATGCATGAAAGAAACCAGCTTGGAGCTGTTAGCGAGCGCGCAGCGCACGCGTAGGTGCGGAGTAGGCAACGGCACGTCAGCGGTTATGTGAGAAGGCGTGTAGCCGCGAGAGACCGGCCGCTACTGCAGCGACAAATATCACGCGCTTAGCGTGTACCAGAAATAACGATGAATTAGAAATTGCTAATTATCTAGCATAAGAGTTTTTTTTTTTTTTTAAAAAAAAAAAGGCTGTTAGTTATATAAACTGATGGTAAGTGCATTGTAGTCTGTCATACACAGAGGATAGGGCAGTAATTTGCGATTTGTTTTTGTAACTACTCGGACGCTCCGCGTGTTGAGACGCTGGAGGCGGCAGCGCACGTAGTGATAAGATACGTCATCGCGCGGAGCGCTGTTACTGGCTGAGAAGGAATGATGGCCGCTGGCCAGTTCTTGGCGTGGAGAAGGGACAGCGCTGAAGAGGAGGGGAGGCGACAGCTGATGTTATGCCCCGCCAACAGCTGGTCCCGTAAACAAAGCGTACGAGGCGTATGCATTTCAAGTCCGGGCTTTATCTGTTCCGATTACTTACGATTAGCTGCAGCAAATACAGAACTAGGACATATAGTACAATACACTAGACGTCAACGTAACAAGTATTAAGAAAAGCTCGGAGTAAAAATACTCCACATGTACTGGTTTGCCAAATAGATGGCAATAGAGGACATTGAAGAATATTATTCGGAGTTAGCAGCCGCGGTTCTGCCAACACCAAGTGTAATGGTGGCATTTGAAGCAAGTCAGTTGCGTGACGTCTAATGCGTGGCATTGCTTGCAAAACATAAAACATAATCATACATATAAAAATGAGCAAAAATACATGACAGGACTGGAAACTGACAATTGAGAATGGCTGGGAACTCCGTGGTGGCCAGGCACATCTTGCTTCCAAGTCCCTGGAGAAAATGACTTAAACTAAGCTGCAATAGAACATATCATAAAACTCTAACTAGGCGTGATTAATCACGCGACCTCAACCCATAAGGGTGTCGATTCCGCAGAGGGTATCTACAACCCTGTGGAGGTAATCTCCTCCGTTTTTTATTTCGTTTTTGTTCTACTTGAGGTGGAGGTGACACAGGCGGATCGGGGGCTGCGACCTGTTGTGGTGACACAGCCCTACCGTGGTAAGGTTGCAGGCGGTCAAAGTGCACTATCACCGTACGATCGGTTAATTGCAGTTCTGCATTGACTGGTGAGGTCAACCGTACAATCCGATACGGGCCTTCAAAGCGGGGAGAGAACTTTTTAGTTCGTCCCTTTTTGATTGCCGGGTTTCGTAGTAACACTAAATCACCTGTCTGATAAGTCGGTAAAACAGCATTTTTGTTCTGCCTGTGCAACAGTTTATTAGTAGCTTTGATATTATTCCTCTTTACCTTATACCAGATCGCTTTTAGCCGGCGGGCTAAACCTTTTACTTCCTTTATTTCTACACCTTGAGGTAGTTTGTCTATTTCGAACGGCGAATTCATCGGCCGTCCAAACACAGCTTCGTAAGGGGTATACCCTGTGGATTCATGTATTCGGGTGTTGTATGCAGAAGAAATATACGGTACATATCTGTCCCAATCAGCGTGCGTTTTTGCAACATAATAGGATAACATTTTACAAATTGTACGGTGTACGCGTTCAACGCGACCGTTGGCTTTAGGATGGAAGGGAGTTGTACGCCATTTTTTGATTCTTAATAATTTACAAACTTGTACAAATAAAGCAGACATGAAATTGGTTCCTTGATCCGTTAAAATGGCATCAGGACTTCCAAAAGGTAGTATCACACGATTTACAAACTCTCTCGCCACAGTTTCAGCTGTCATGTCGGGGAGGGGAACCAAAATTAGATAACGTGAAAAGTGATCAATAATAGACAAAATGTATTTGTTACCTTGTTGCGACTGTGGAAAAGGACCTTGGAAATCTAAAGCAAGAATTTCGAAGGGTGAAGATGCCTGAGGAAGTGTTTGCAGCGGCACTCGCGGATGCCTATTTTGTGCTCGTTGTGCACACGGCAGGCAAGATCTTACATACCTGTCCACATCACGTTGTCGGTATTGCCACCAATAACGTGTCGCAATTCGAGCGTTCGTAGCGCGTTTTCCGCTGTGACATGCTTGGATGGTATCATGGCATTGCCGTATTATACGTTGCTGCAAGCATTCCGGTATTACCAAACGATTCCCATGTGGAGTTCTTCGATACAAAAGGTCGTCTATTACTTCAAATTCTGGGAAGGTGGCGTATCTTTGACATTGAACGTCCACCTGCTGTGCTTCTTTTAACTCTTCAATTGATACCTCATCTGATTCAATGACACGCACTTTTCTACTTAACGCATCAGCATTTTGATGCAACCGACCAGGCTTGTGCCGAACTTCAAAATCATATTCTGACAGTTTCATGGCCCAGCGCATAAGTTTGCTGCTAGGGTCTTTAAGATTCAATAACCACTGCAGAGCAGAGTGATCGGTAAGAACTGTAAATTTGCGACCATAGAGGTAACATCTAAAATAATTAATTCCAAAAAGAAGGGCAAGCAATTCCTTTTCTGTAGTACTGTAATTAGTTTCTGCTTTATTCAGTTGACGAGAGGCATACCCAACGGGTTTTTCCTCACCATCTTGCACTTGGCTTAGGACACATCCTACAGCAAAATCAGATGCGTCACAAGATAAAATAAAAGGTTCAGCGAAGTCTGGGTAAACAAGCAGAGGTGAACTAGTTAAAATAGTTTTCACTGTTTGAAAGGCGGTCGAACATTCATCCGTCCAAACAAAAGGAGTATCCTTTTTCAACAATTTAGTAAGTGGTTTGGTAATAGTAGCATAATCTTTAACAAAACGGCGGTAATAATTTGCAAGGCCAAGAAAGGATTGTAATTCCTTTAAATTTGTTGGAATAGAAAAAGTGTCTACTGCTTCAGTTAATCGTGGATCTGGTTTGACTCCGTTGGAACTGATGACATGACCTAAATACTGCACTTGTGATTGAGCAAAAGAACATTTTTCTAATTTTAAGCTTAAATTAGCATTTTGCAAGCGCAACAGTACACTGCGTAGATGTTCAGCATGTTCAGCAATGGATTTTGAAAATATAATTATATCATCAAGATACACAAGGCACATAGTAGGTTTCAACCCACGTAATAGCAGATCTGCAAATCGCTGAAAGGTTGCTGGTGCGTTGCGAAGCCCGAAAGGCATCCTTAAGAATTCATATAAGCCGCCAGGAACTACAAAAGCTGTCTTAGCTCGATCTTCAGGAGCAATTGGAATTTGATGATACCCACTGCGCATGTCTAATGTTGTGAAGTACCGGCAATTGCCCAGACGATCGAGTGTTTCATCGATCCGGGGTAATGGATAATGATCTGGAGTAGTAACTTTGTTTACTGCTCGCATGTCTACACAGAGGCGATAGGATTTTTCTCCGTCTATAGATTTCTTTGGAACGACTACAATTGGGCTAGACCACGCACTAGAAGAGGGTTGTATTATTCCTGCTTCTAGTTGCTGTTGTATAGTTTCCTCTACCACTGACTGAAGATGGTAGGGAATTCGGTACCCTTTTTGAGCTATTGGCCTAGCATTTCCGGTTGGAATCTCATGTTGGATTAAATCTGTTGCTGGTAAATATTTCCTGTCTTCAAACAACCATGAATACTCATTCAATACTTCATTTATTAGCTTTTGTTCATGCAATGGGAGGTGACTAAGCTTAGCTTTAAACTTATCTGTCAGATGTGACGTGATTGTCAAAAGGTGTTGAGAGGCGGCAGCAGTCTTTTTCTTTTTCAGAGAAGGGGTTCTCTTTGACAACTCATCTTCTGGGATAACCTGTAAGCTGGCTAATACTGTACCACGCGGTATGAAAGCTTGCTTGTGACTAAAATTGTCTAAACACACGGGTACGCAATTTTCTTTCTGTACTTGCTGCGCTTTGCACAGGCTACGTTTTACGTGGACCTGCATCTGGTCGAGAGTTTCATTCTGGCAGAGTGGATCTACCAAGAAATGAACCTCTTCGGATTCACGTATCCCGACAGGCACCCAAAGGATCTTTCCTGTGCCTTCTGGTATCTCCACGGGATTATCGGCTTTTAGCATCGTTACGGGAGACTCCGAAACTTGGGAAACGGATCCTTTTTTCCCAGCTCCGCTCGCCCGCAACGTGCAGTCACGTCCAAAACGGTGCACGTTGTCGCCGAATTGGACGGTATTTAACCTATAGTCAATAACCCCCTGGAAATGACGCAGAAAGTCACTTCCTAGGATGATGTCGTAATCCGTGCGCCTGTTTCGTACAACCTCCATCGTAAAAGCATATTCTGTTGAGTCCAACGTGAACTCAACGCAACAGCTGCCATCAGGTTTCACTATGCCGGGACCAATACCACTGATATGGTACCGCGGCGGTTGCAATGTTCTTTTATCTCTCTTCGATAAAAATGCCAAGCTGATCTGTGCGCCTGTGTCAATTAGCACGCGTATTGGTTTGCGGCCTCTAACACCATCGACAACCACGCTTGCCACCTGCGTGATTCCCTTATCAACTAGGGGGGTCACTATTTTTAACGGGGACCGGGAGGGGTGGCACTTCCTGCCCCGCGGCCGTTTCCCGAATTCTGTGGTTGGTTTGCATTTCGCCTGGAATTTGCAGGCGGTTGTGGCCTACTATTTGGACAATGCACGCTTTGGTGGCCCATGTTCCTGCACTGATGACAATATGGCACGCGACATTGCTCTGCCACATGTCCTTGTCTATTACAGCGCCCACACTTAGTATCGTTCGAAAAGACACGTCGGGGCTCACTTTGCCGCGCGGAGACGGCCACAAATCGGCTCGCCTCCTCTCTCAAGAGTGCTAATCGCACGGCTTCGTGTAAGGTGCGGGGGGAAGCTACCTTGATTTCGCCCCCTATTTGAGGGTTTATGCCACGAATAAACACGTCTATCGCACGACATTCTGATTCTTCCAACAGAACTTCGTTACGAGCAGAACTGGCACTTAGTGCGTACGTGTGGCATGCAACGCTTCGAATCCTGTCCGCGAATGCTTCTAAATCTTCACCCGCTTTTTGCTTGAGGGTGGAAAGCAGGTCGCGATAGTAACTAGTACCACGTTTGTCTGTATACCTTTCAATCAACCCTGTTGCAAGGGACTGGAAGGTAGGGGCATTTTTCAAGCTCTCGACCGACTGCACGTAGTTCCGCGCTTCGCCGGTGAGTTTCATTTTCATCACGTTTAAGAGAAATTCATCTGGCCAACCGCAAAGGTTTCCGATGTCCTGGATATTCTGGACAAACGTTTGAATATCCTCGTGCGGCTTTCCAGCGAACGCCGGAATAAACGCTACTGCTGGGAAGCTCTGCACCAAAGTAGAGGTGGCTACTGCCACAGGTGATTCTGCACTAGTGAGTGGTGGAATCACCTGCTTCAGCTGTTCTTCCACTAGCACTGGCTTAGCAACACTAGATTGCGGAGAAGCCATTTTAAGATCATCTATCTGCTGCTTAAGCTCCGCGTTAGTTAGAATTAATTGATTTAACTGGGACTGCAGCGCCAAGAGGGGATCTTCGTCCGCTCCGGCTGCTCCTGCCTCCGATTGCTGCCTGGTGATCGGCATGTTACAATAGTATGGGCATCTACACCACCGTAGCGTCGCTAGCGACTTACATTATTTGGTGGCGTGCAGACGACGGACGGCGGCGGTGTCGACGAGCGGCGGCAGGCGCGTTGATCACGCGTGGGCGCAGCAGGCGGCGGGCGACAGCATGGACAGCTGCGACGGCGGGGCGGCGCGAGGGCCGCACCCCGGACCCCGGCGCAGGCGGTGGCCCGTGGCAGCTACGGACAGCGGCGGCGGCGGCGGCGGCGGCGAGCCTGACTGCATCGCGGACCCTCCTCGGCTCGCGTCCGGCGGCGAACTGCGTCACGCTTGTGGCGCGCTAGTGCGCGGCCACGCACATTCTGCAACGCAGGCGACCGGCTGGCACGCGCATGGCGCGCTGCAGCCTCGCCACGTTCGGTCTAGTTTCCCTTAATTGCTCAAACTCGGCCCCTTCATAGTACTCATACTCAACTGATAAGTTGATTTTACAACCGTAAGGTGGGTCGCATCCCACTCCTGACACCATTTGTTCGTCAGGATAGAAGTCAGGAGCGGAGGGCGTTGTAAAATGAAAATTAATTGAGTGGAATGGACCCAGTTTATTCTTGTAATGATGGTACAGTGGTGCCTACGTAGGGCTGAGCAGCCCCAAGAGGGGTTGCCGTCTGCTCATCAGAGAGGCAGAGACTAGAGGAGCGACTACTCGGGGCCGAGGTCAGAAGCTAAGAGAGCGCGGAGCTGTTTCCAAGCCGCCCTCGCCGCTCTCGGCCGCGTCCCCACGTGATCACACGATTAGTCTCTGATTGGAGGATTGATTCCGCCAACGCGCCTTGCTAGTAGCGTGCCCCCGTCAGCGCAACCAACCCGTGGGACTTGAGTCTGACCGAGGAGCACGTGGCAGGAATGTGCCGACCATGGTCTTCCGGCCAGCACCTTCCACCACAGTATGCCCACGCCTTCTACGGCCGAACATTATGCATTGAAAATTTATTTAAATAAAATTTTGTCGGCAATGATCCCTCTTGGGGGTCTCCTCCCTGCACAGCCCCATCTGATCCTCTTGAACTGCCTCATCATTTTATGTCAGGATATCAGATGGCTTCACTCATTTTATTGACACTGCCTGCTGCTTGTTGTTAATGTCGGAAGCATGGTGGTTGCAAACGGGGGTGTAGGATATCTGCCAGTTGCATAACGTGTGAACATGTTCAGAAATCTTTGTGGGCGAAAATATCATTATCCCTGACATGACTCTGGAGTTGGGCATAGCTCTGCAACTGGCTTTGCACTTGTGGAAATAAGTCTGATAAATTTATGTCTTCTGGTCCTGGCCATGCTGAAAAAAACTCTGATGGTAGACATAAAGTCTCTCCATACAGCATCTCTGCTGTGCAAGCTCCACTTCTGGTTATCACATGATTTGGAGGCCCAATAAAACCAGCTGCAGTGCAAAGGTCCAACTTCTCTTATGTCACATGAGCACAGCCTTTAATATTCTGTGCCACTACTCCACTGAGCTGTTACTTGATGGATGGTAACTGGTGGTACAATTATGCAGAAATCCATACAGGTTAGATGGCGTATGGACTAGGGCTGAGTCAAACTGCCATCCTGGAACTGTGATGAGATGTGACAGGCAGCCAAACCACACTACTCACGTCGATGAAATGGTACTTGCTACCATTTCTGCTGATATATCTGCAATCAGCACTGCTTCGATCCATCAAGTATGACAATCGATGACTGTCAGTGAGAAGAGATGCCCTTCAAAGGGGGGCAGTAGTCCATGATATCTAAAAATATATGTGAGAATCGGTTTGTTGTGTTTGGATACTCTCCAACCTGTTTATCCACATGTCTGCCCACCTTGCATTGCTAGCACGATATGCACTACCTCGTCCACCTGCAGCAGTCCTTCTTAATGCTGGGACATACGAATTTCTCAGTCATAAGTTTTATGCTTGTCTTCATGCTAATGTGGGCCAACCTATGCATACTATTGAACAACATCTTGTGGAGTCCCTCAGGTATGAAAGGTCTGAGTCTGTCTTGAGACACATCACACCAAACTGGAACCTTTGTCCCCCACTGCCTGCATATGCTTAATTTGCAATCTGGTAGAGCTGTTTTGCAGATAGTCTTCCAATTAGCTATTGGTGGCCTGTACTTTGGCGAGCTGCTCATAATCCAGCATATGTGTGATGGCTCCAGCGCATGGGAAAAAAAATCGACAACTGCATTCTCAGCTCCTTCAATGTGCCTCGAATTGGCTGATGCGCTCCTACTGCCAGTATTGCCTCAGGGAGAAACTGTCTTTGTTTTTACCAAAAGCGAAAGTTACTGGGTTATGATCTATATATACAATGAATGGTTTTGCTTCTACTACAGTTGAAAATTTCTTATCACTTCATAAATGACTAGTACCTTGTGTTCACATGCACTCCACCTGATCTGCACTTGTGAGCTTGCTCGAGAAAAACCCCAACGGCCGCCATTGGTTTTGCATTAACTGATGGAGTTCGGCTCGAGTTGCCTATTGGCTTGCATCTGCCATCATTGCTAGTGATGTCTTGTGAACTGAAGGGGCTAAAGGACCTGCTTTTTGTAAACAGGCTGTCATCTGGTCAAAAGACATTGCACCTCTGTCGTCCAAAGCAACAATCATTATCCTGAGGACCTTTACCTGCTAGCATTGCCATCAGAGGTGCTTACATCACAGTATGTATCGTCAAAACAAAGTTACAACTCCCTGGAACCAACATAACTGTTCACTGTCTGTCAAGCAAGGTACGCCCTTAATGATAGTGATCTTGTCTTTCATAGGACGAATGCTAGCCACTGACAATGCATGGCTAAGAAACGTTTCATGTTTCTGTTGTAGATCACATTTTGCCTTGTTGACAACTATGCCATACTTGCTGATTCATTCAAATACCTTCTTGAGGTATTCCTCGTGTACCAGTGGATTACTGGAAATACCAAAATATCATAGAGATATGCAGAACAGCCGACTAACCCCCATAGGACGTCCTCTATGAAACGCTGCCACATGTGTGAGGCGTGTTTTCAGCCCCAACAGAATTTGTAAGTATTCAGATAATCAGAATCAAGTTTTGTTACTACAGTTTTTTGCATGTCAATTTATATTATATAAGCTATTTTTTGATTATAAGCTATTTTGCAGTCTATGACACACGTTGGTAAAATATCTAGTATTTGGCATTGGATAATGATCTGGAATTCAATTTGTGGTAGTATTTGCATGGCCTCCATGCAGCACATTCTCGAATTCCACCTTTGCCACCACAAAATGAGTGGGCACTAGCCTTGTTAGCCACTGTGATACCAGTTAGCATGATTCAGTCTTAATGTGCTAGACTATGTCATGCGCCGCAGTTTTATCTCGACTCTGTGGCCCTCTTCCTGTACCTTTCCATTTCGACTTGGGATCACACTTATCCATCTTAGTGAATCTGTCACAATCTCTCCATCCATCTTAATTTGCCCTGCATTGAGAGCTGTCTCGAGCCACTAGTGGCTGATAAAATCTGCACCAAATATAGGTTCCATTGCATCCATTAACACAAACCTGCACCGTCATTTTTAAGCACATCTGAGATCCACTTGTATTTCGCTTTCTCTGTAAGTCAGTATGGATGAATTGTTGGCTGTCATTACGTAGATGAAAGAGGTTGCTATTGCTCTCATTTCCAGATACGCCACCAATATGCTTGTGACTGACCTGATATCGACCAGAAAGCAATGGACTGTGCTCTGATCCCTCATATACAACCGACATAACTACATTAGAAGGCTGGAGTGATTACTCACCAGCCTGGTGGTCACAGTGTCGTGACCATCTGTTGTTGTGGGGCTTCTGGTTTATCCTGTGACCTACCACATCTACTGCTAGCCTCTGAATCCGTTTGGGTAGGTACATGGGAATGTACATCTTGTGGATCGTTCGCCGAAACGTGATACCAACAAACTTGCTTTTGTTGCTTTCCTTGAAATGGTTTATATCTGTCGTTAGTGTCTTATTTTGGCATAATCTTCTCATCCTGCTCCAACGCTATTGTCTCCTGTTGCAGTGAATCTACCTGCTCTTTCAGTCTTTTTAATTGCTTAGTGATATCAGAGCGAAGGTCTTTTCATATCAGTAAGGCTTCTTGGGTGTCACCTTGCCTGGCTGCTTTTGTCACACTCGATGTGGCCGCTAGGTCTAGCGCTACATACACCCTGTCTGCTACTGCATTCTATGAAGTGATATCTTTTCCTTCACATTTGACCACAGCCGCTTTTACCGCTACTGGTAATTGCGCCAACCATACCTGCAAGAATGTCACATTTGACAACTCCTCTTCACTTACAATTCCTTGCAAGTGGCGCCAGAATTCCCAAGATTTTCTGTCCCCTGACTGATCGCCGCATATGACTTGCTCTAGTCAGTGTCCTACTGGCTTGCACAGCCAGCTAATCAG
Organism: Schistocerca piceifrons; assembly: GCF_021461385.2. Classification (NCBI taxonomy): domain Eukaryota; kingdom Metazoa; phylum Arthropoda; class Insecta; order Orthoptera; family Acrididae; genus Schistocerca; species Schistocerca piceifrons. Next base: position 308,824,583 of record NC_060139.1, on the reverse strand, counting down.
CGTTTCTCTCAGGTGGCAATACTTCTGGTCAAGTGACAGTCTCAATATGACATCTGATGCTAACTTTGATTTACGTGATAAGAACTGTGGGATTTGTACCTTCATCCATGACTTGGCTATTATTGTGTTATCGAATCCTGCATTCGTTGCATTCCCATTTTCTCTTATTAATCATGGAACTGATTGTCTATCATTGTCCTTTTTTATCTCAGCTATTAAATCTATTTGCTTCTGTACATCTTCTTGTATCTCCTTCAGTTGTATTTCCATTTACCTTCACTTCATGTCTTAATACGATGACTATGTACTACTTCACAAAGTTTCTTCCACTTGTGCCCTTTTTTTTTTTTTTTTTTTGCTGGGTCACCAGTTTGTAGCTGTCTTATATGATGCTAAACATTGTCAACCAAGCGATTGCGCTACAGCTCTGAAATAACTTTTTATTTCTCTCTAAAATATTACAACTGTTAGTTTAGTAACAAACAAAGAGTAATTAATTACTGCAAAGAGCAAGCAAAATAAAAGACGTCTCTCACACAAACCATACAAAAACCACTCTGCAGGTTTCTTTCATTACATAACTTCTGTTGATTAAAAACAAAAAAGTGAAACAATATGTGGCAGGAAACACAGCTCAACCCCTCTGTAGAAGTGGCGCAGAATAAATTTGAATAGAATTTGATATCTTTGTGTAGGGACTGAGTTCTTTGGGATACTGTTTTGCGAGGTATGCTTATCGTGTGTGCTCTGCATAAAGTACATATAAAATCGAAGGTAGTTCAGTATAACATTGGTTATTCAGTGGTATTACTCAGCATGCCTAAAGTGGTGAACCCCATACTGAGCGAGTTTGCTGCGTTTTGTACATCTTCAGAGAGGCATAATGGATACCACCACAAACGTGGCTGTGCAGTTGGAGCCTTCACTCACAGCCACGTCTAGCAACAATATTCCACCAATTCCTAGTGACTGCAATAGGAATTTTAGCATCAAATTGCTTGGTTTTTGGCCCGCAAGGGCACAATTAGGACTTACCCAAGTTGAAACTATTTTTAGGTTGCATGGTCTTGTGTAAAACTTGAATCGTTTTACCTTGATCATTTCACAATTGGATCTTAATGTAATCGAACAGGTCGATGATATTCTGTACCTGCAGTCTTTCCATGTGTTTAAAGAGACAGTGCTACAATGTCAGAAGATCGCCTGGGAGGTTACAAGCTTCTTGCGACCTATCTCCTCTTATTAATAATGTTTCTCAGTGGAGGACTACTGAGAAAGGTCATGAATGTAAATGAAACTGGTATGAGGATTCTGGTTTTCATTTATGACAATTCAACTGGTATTGTGACATTGCTTGTTCTTCAGTCCTTCTTGTGTGGATGAGCAGGGGCTGGATGAGGGCCACTTGCATTGAGTGTGGCAGAAAAACTTGAGGCCAGACGAGCCGACTTTTGTGGGAGTGGACAATAGCATGTGTCAGCTGCAACGGTGACCGAACTGCTATTGCTCTTGGCTATTGTATTAGGCATGAAATGACTGCAAGCGCGACTTTCTGGAGCCTGTTATAAACTTCAATTGATGTTTGCCACCTGGGATTCTCTTGGCCAACGTCATGTGTTAATATTGTTTTCAATTGCTCTTGGAATCTGAAGTCTGAAGGCACGGGAGCCCGACATGCCAGTATTAGCGTCGGGCGATGTTTTGTTCGTTTTTGGTGGCGGCCTTAATGGCTGCTTTCATGCATCTCGTGAAATGCAGGGAACTGGTCGGGCAACTCAAGAAGATGCGATGTGACAGAGGGCCCTACTGAAAATTGGCGGGGATGACCACGTGGGGTACAAAAAATGTTGCTGTCAGACTTGTTGGAATTTTGCAGAGTGAACTGAACACAGATGATAGACACATTTTCCTGCAGCCTCCTAACGTTGGAATCATTCGAGAATGTTGGAGCCGCGAAATACTTTTCTTCAGTATCAGCGCACTGTGCAAGAGATAGGAGTCTCCTCTGGACTGTCAGGGAGAATAGGTGTATGGACAGTGTCTCCTCCTGAAGATACTTCTGCACAGATTTTGGAGTAAGATTGTTTCTGCGATCCAGGCAGCAATTTAGGTGCTACCTGGAATTTATCTCCTCAGGTTTTATCTGTGGTCATCGAGCATCAGAGAGCCCAGCAGTACAGATGTCAGTGGCTGCATCATCCAGCTGCTGTCTCCTGGCTGCACACTGCCTGAGATCATGCTGGTTAAGTATTAGAATTACCACATTAATAAGGACCTGTAATTCTTCCCTGATACCCTCACCAGCATATGTTCTCGTTTTGGCGCTATACTATCCACGATTTTGCATATGGATTTTTCACAGAGTTCTCATTTCCGATCGGCATTCTGTCGCACAGCTGGGATTTATCATTACCTCTGTTGATCGACCCATTTTACATTATTCAGTATTTCAGAGTAGTCCCCTTTAAAAAACGTGCCAACTACATATTTTCAACACCATTGTTTTGTGCCCTTGTACTGTTAATGAAGTGTTTAGTGAATCGAATATTTACATTTACCTCTCTTTGAGATACTTAATTTATCATTTAGTAGCAGATGACAAATTTCGTTTCCTGCCCATTTTTGGAACTACTGAGCATAGAGATTGATTAGTAATTTGAGTATATTAACGCATATGTGCAACCCTTTTTTCTACTCATCTACAGGATCATTTTATTAATTATCTTAGTGTTTGTTTCTCCTCTGTGTATAAGTTCAGGTGGTAGTTAAAGGGAAGGTTGAGTGTATGAGCAGCAAATTCAGTTGAACTCAGGTATTACTCACACTTCTTCATCCTGGCACCTTGTCTTGGATCCTTCCCGTGAGTGTTGAGAGGCTGTCAGTAGTCAATTAATAATTTTTATTGGGTTAAATATTCATAATTTTATCATTTGCAGTTTTTATTAAATTTGACAATAGTTTTAAACAGCTGCATGAATGTACTAAATATTGTGTTTTCTTCTGAACTTATTTAGGTATTTCATTTTTTTGTGCATGTGCATGATTTCTATACCACATTACATTTTCCTGTGATGATTATCGGCTTTACCATGGCATTGTCAATTTTTTGTAGGGGTATGGATATGCAATGTATGTTGTGGATTAATTTATTAGGTTACTGAAGATTTTGTTTTGTTTTAATTACATGTTAGGTGTCATGTGATGTAGTTCCTTTCCTTTGCTTTTGTGAATGATAACACAGAGCAAAGCAAGACTGTCACTAAGCGAAAGTCAAATAGGCAGTCCTAGTATGATGGACTTGAACAAGATAAGGAGAGAAACTTGTTGGGGATGAGATGGTATATTTTTCCACAGAACTGGAAGCTATGAACAGCAGAGAAATAAAGAATTCAGTTACATTTCTTGATGGCTTGGATGAAATACACAATATGAATGAGGAATAAGACGCAGTCGAACATGAAAGACACGAAGATGGTGGAGTCAACGCCAGTAATGACAAAGACGAAAGAGAATATAGGAGAATGCTGCCACGTTGGTACAGTAGTGCACATGAGTCCCATTTCATGTCACCAATAGAAGGAACAGAGCAAGAGCAGGAACCAAATTTAGTCTTTCAAATTCTGAAAGGAATAAAGGAAGCAGAAAGGAAACATAGCAGGAAATGCAGGAATTAGAAAGGAAACATGAAGAGGCAGAACAGAAGAGGGAAAGAGATGTGAAGGAACATGCACAGGAGTTGGATAATCAACTGAGCAAAAGCATTGAGCACTTAGCAGAAGTAGGAAAGATCGGCATTGAAGCAAGGCAGACTGATTTAGTTGTGAAGAAGGAGGCTGTGATAGCAAAAGCAGAAGTGTCAGAGGCTAAGAAAAAAGCAATAATGGCAAATAACTAGTCTGGCATGCCGCAAACAGCAATACACATGTTAATAAGGGGCGTCCATTAATTATGTGACGCGATTTTGGCGTTTTTTCGACCCGCGCCCCTCCCACCTTGGTGAGATGTAAGATTTTAGCTTGACCCCCCCCCCCCCCTAATCTCATACGAGATTTTGCAAAATGCGCTCTTTTATCATTAATACATTAATAAGTGCTTGATTGCGTTGAGTTTATTTAAAAACTCATAAGTTGTTTATTTTCATTTAAGACTAGTTAAGGCTAGTATTTAAGACAGACCGCAGTCTAGAATCACACGAGGAAACTGAATAATAAAATACTTAAATAAAAGGAACTACTAAAATTCGTAAAACAATATTCATTCTTATTCACTCCACAGGGTCTCAAGTGTGGTCTCAGAAGTGACTACTGGAATCAACATATCTAATGTGATTTTCGGTAAAATCATCACGTGGTTCATCCTTGCTCTGATTTAGCCACTCTAAACCCTTTTTCGCTTGCACACAGGAGATCATTACCTCGACATGTGACAAACTTTGAGGGCTGCACTTTGCACACTGGTGCAGCTGGAGCATTGTGGACATCAGTGCTCTGCAGCTCTTGTGATGGTTGGAAAGTAGTTATCGCATGTACTGCATCATCTTTTTTCTTCCTTTTTCAGGAACTTTTGCTTCACTCCAGTCCATAACTTTGTCACTACTTCCAAGCAGCACTTCTTCATGTAGGCGTGTCGTTTCACATGTGCAGTATAATAATCATGATAACTCATTTTGAATGAGTGAAAGAGTTGACTGAGCCATCGAGTAACGAAACATTTGTGGGCATAAGCACAGCTGGTCGCGACCCGTCTGCACATGGCTGCCACCCACTCATACGCTGTACCATTTGTTGATTTGTGCGTTTGGCTGACAGTGGCAGCTAAACAATGGAGGAGCTACTGCGTTACTTTGTGGCGTTTGCATAACTGAGATAAATATTATATTGTAGCATTTAGCTATATTTTAAAAAAAAATTACGTGATATTTGCCGAGACCCCCCCCCCCCCCCCCCCCCATGTGAGAGTGTGTGAGATTCGGCTAGACCAGCTTCCTTCTATAAGCACCTCATGTAATTAATGGCCCCCCTCGCTATGAAGGGACAAAATGTGACAACAGAGAACTAACAAAGGTTCAACGGGGTAGAGAAAAGGCTTGTGTACCAAGAGCAGGAGTTACGTAAGCTTACTTCGCATTCAGATGGAACAAAAGCAGCACATAGAACAATGCCACCGTCACGAAGCTCCCTATGCATGGAGTCAGCGCAAGGCAACACGCCGCACGGCGTGAGCACCCGGACGAAAACCGAACTCTCGCATAGTTGCAGCCCTCTTAGGAAGTGTAATACCAGAGATCGTGTACCACAGGGGCCCAGCAATTGTTGGTCACTGCACTCGGCATGAAATCCTGGGGCATATGGAGTAAGCTAGAGTGTCAGATTGTGGCTTAACTACAGGCACAAGAGGTGTACCGGTGTTTGATTTCAAGCACTTTCTCTCAGTGCTAAAATTCCAGAATTTGTGTGAGAATGGTTCAAATGGCTCTGAGCACTATGGGACTTAACTTCTGAGGTCATCAGTCCCCTAGAACTTAGAACTACTTAAATCTAACTAACCTAAGAACATCACACAAATCCATGCCTGAGGCAGGATTCGAACCTGCAACTGTAGCGGTTGCGCGGTTCCAGACTGTAGCGCCTGAACCGCTCGGCCATCCCGGCCGGCTGTGTGAGAGTGGAAGTTCTTTATTAATCCCAAGGTCTGGCTGCCTCAATTAGTTGTTCGTTGCCTGCCTCATAGTCACTGGAGGTAAAGTTAGAATTTATATGTGGACGTATCGAGGGCCCAGCAGCAGAAAAAATGCACGGATTAGCGGCAATTTGCCGCTCATATATAAAATTCGAGGCGTGTTTCTCGGGATATACTCGTCGCGGGAAATGCAGGAGAGAACAAAAGAGGAAATTAATTTGTGTCCAGATCTTGAGTCGTCGGTGTACAAGAGCCCTATCAAGTTATTCAAAGGACTCATTCACAGGAACCACTTCATGGACGCACCCTGTAGTGAGAGCGAGATAATTAGATTTTGCATCTCAAAACTACCAAGCAATTATCAGCAATCAGTAATAGCAAAATGTGGGACCAACAGTGAGTCGTTTAAGAGCTTACTTCGTGAGCTGGAGCTTGCATTTTAGACACAGTCTGTGCGGGAATTAAAGAGAAGACAGAATGGGAACTTCCAGGCTCGCGACAGAAATAATGACCGAAGAAGTGAGAGGGATGGTCAGCCAGGAAGCCAAGAATACCACAGAAAACGTTCTGGGTGAAGAGGAAATTGGCGACAATTCTGAAGAGGAAATAACGAGCGTCACTATGAACGGAACTGGCGGAGAACGAACCGAGGTTATGAGGAAGGCGAGGAGTTCGAAGTTCGGGGCCAAAGCCCACAGATCAACAACGGAATCGTCGACTGATAAGAAACTGACGCCAGAGTCGTGCGGGGAGGACTCAGTGCAAGGGACCTGCAACTGTTATCGGACTCATTTGTATACTCTTGTCAAATCTCGGGAACTTAATGGAGATTTTGCTGGAGGAACAAGGAGTGTTAACACGACAGGACCTTCACCCCACGATCACTGTCAAAATAGGAGGGGTATGAGTGCACGGTATTCTGGACAGTGGCAGCCATATTACTGCTATTTCTGAGGCAGCATACCAGCATTTTTCTGAGAAAAGAAGCAGGCCAATACTGGCCCTGAACAGGACAGAAGTAAAAGGGGCTCTGGCAGGGAAATGCATGGATGTAAGCCTGCAGACTCGGTAAGAGTTCATGTGCCAAGGATACAAACTAGAGACCAACTCCCTGATTGCGCCACATTTGGCGTCAGACATAATAACAGGCATGAACTTTTTGAATGAATGCCGAGCGATTCTTAACCTCGGAAGAGGGAAGTTGTTTTGTGCAACGGGACAACCATTCATACTAGATTTGAAGAGCAGGTTATACAAGTGCAACTTTCAAGCAGTTGTGTTAGACTTAATTACACCGATTGCCATAATGAGAAAGACCGATCAGTTGAACAACTGTCTGAAGAAGTCAATGAACACAAGAGGAAGCAGTGATCAGAGAGGCGATAGAAAACAAAATAAAAACTATTGATTGCATTGAGCCTGCTGAGCATACTGAGTTAGGAAATATGCTGCTGCAGAACAAAGTAGTTTTTCTGCCAATACCAGGTTAGATAAAGAAGTTTCAATGTAAATTTAATGTGCATCCACACAAGATATTCTTCATGTCACTTTATGCTATACCCCAGGTTTACAGAGACAAAGTTGCAATGAGATATCGAGAATGCTAGCGGATGGGGTGATAGACCCTACGAGATTTACATATAATAACCTGTTGAAAGTGATCGATAAATCAGATGGATCTGTCTGTCTCGTCCTAGACTCTCGCCAGGTAAACATAATTATTGCGTCACGGCCGGATCAATCTGAGAGGCTAAAAGAACATCTTCAGAACTTTCACAGAGCATCCGTTTTTTTCTTCAGTAGACCTCTGGTCGAGCCCCTGACAGGTTGGGCTCGATCCCATTTACAGGCAATACACAACATTCCTTGCCTTTGGCAAGTGTTATCAATTTTACAGACTACCGTTTGGGGTGGACTTATCATCTGCCGCATTTATACAAACCCTTGATAGCATTCTGCGCGAATTACTCAAACGGCACATAACGACTTACGTCGACGATCTTCTGGTAGCTGAAAAGACGTGGGAATAACACAATACGGTTCCAAAGGAACTCTCCCGTACCATCAAGATGCACAGTGTCACCATAAATAATGAAAAGTCGATCTTCGGAACTTTGTAAAGTTTCTACGTCACATCATAATGGCGAATGGTAATCCACCTAATCCAGAGAAGATAGAAGCGACTGCAAAATTCGAAAGACCAACGAGCAAAAGACAGCTAAGAGGCTTCCCCGGAATCATAAATTTCTACAACTGCTATACTCACGTGGACGCTCAGAGAATCCCCTGTCTGAATTAGCTGATGGGAAAGAAAAGTAAATGGGACTGGGGCGAAACGGCTGAGAGTGAGTTTCGGGTTCTGGAGTTGGCACACATGAGGCGCCAGTTTATTTAGTATGTATATACACTACTGGCCATTAAAATTGTTTCACCTCGAAGATGACGTGCTACAGACGCGAAATTTAACCGACAGGAAGAAGATGCTGTGATATGCGAATGATTAGCTTTTCAGAGCATTCACACAAGGTTGGCGCCGGTGGCGACACCTACAACGTGCTGACATGAGGAAAGTTTCCAACCGATTTCTCATACACAAATAGCAGTTGATCGGCGTTGCCTGGTGAAATGTTGTTGTGATGCCTCGTGTAAGGAGGAGAAATGCATACCATCACGTTTCCGACTTTGATAAAGGTCGGATTGTAGCCTATCGCGATTGCAGTTTATCGTATCACGACATTGCTGCTCGCGTTGGTCGAGATCCAATGACTGTTAGCAGAATATGGAATCAATGGGTTCAGGAGGGTACAGTAGTACGGAACGCCGTGCTGGATCCCAACGGTCTCGTATCACTAGCAGTCGAGATGACAGGCACCTTATCCGCATGGCTGTAAGGGATCGTGCAGCCACGTCTCGATCCCTGAGTCAACAGATGGGGACGTTTGCAAGACAACAACCATCTGCACGAACAGTTTGACGACGTTTGCAGCAGCATGGACTATCAGTTCGGAGACCATGGCTGCAGTTAACCTCGACGCTGCATCACAGACAGGAGTGCCTGCGATGGTGTACTGAACGACGAACCTGGGTTCACGAATGGCAAAACGCCATTTCTTCGGATGAATCCAGATTCTGTTTACAGCATCATGATGGTCGCATCCGTGTTTGGCGACATCGCGGTGAACACACATTGGAAGTTGTATTCGTCATCGCCATACTGGCGTATCACCTGGCGTGATGGTATGGAGTGCCATTGGTTACATGTCTCAGTCACATCTTGTCCGCATTGACGGCACTTTAAACAGTGGACGTTACATTTCAGACGTGTTACGACATGTAGCTCTACCCTTAATTCAATCCCTGCAAAACCCTATATTTCAGCAGGATAATGCACAACCGCATGTTGCAGGTCCTGTACGGGCCTTTCTGGATACAGAAAATGTTCGACTGCTGCCGTGGCCAGCACATTCTCCAGATCTCTCACCAAATGAAAACATCTGGTCAATGATGGCCGAGAAACTGGCTCGTCACAATACGCCAGTCACTACTCTTGATGAACTGTGGTATCCTGTTGAAGCTGCATGGGCAGCTGTACCTGTACACGCCATCCAAGCTCTGTTTGACTCAATGCCCAGGCATATCAAGGCCGTTATTACGGCCAGAGGTGGTTGTTCTGGGTACTGATTTCTCAGGATCTATGCACCCAAATTGCGTGAAAATGTAGTCACATGTCAGTTCAAGTATAATATATTTGTCCATTGAATACCCATTTATCATCTGCATTTCTTCTTGGTGTGGCAATTTTAATGGCCAGTAGTGTAATATAATGTAAAAGATTTGAGGAGAGAAACCAGTGGTGAATCATTCAGTATTGTGCAGATGGAATGCAGCAGCATGCAACTGTGTATTCTGCAGGGGTCGCTTCAGAGGGACCCTAGATATGGAGAAAAGCCTAGCAGCTGACCGACAACTTACCACCCACTTTTTCCCTGGAGGGATTAGCTGCATGTGGCAGCTGAGTGGTAGTGAAAGTGGGTGTGGCAGCTTACCTGAGCCATACATACACAGATCGGCTATGACAAGGAGATGCACCCAGCACTGGCAACTGCCATGCTCACCAAAACTGTCATCGCAGATAGCCAGGTGCCCACTTACACAGGTGCCTGGGAATGCCCCACTGAAGTGACAGTGACCCTTTGGTGGAAGCCGCTCATCTAGGGGAATGGCAGCACACAGTGATGAAGAGAATGGTTCAAGTGCCACGGTTCTAGTGCCACACTAATGTCGGGCACTAGCTCCAGTACCTTTTGAGTTCTCACAACTGACATAATTAGATGGACAGTATGCACAAGTCAAATCCGTGCTATATTGTTGAGGACTGCACAGGTTTCTTCTACTTTCCAAGTGAGAGCAGTAAGGAGTAATTGTCCACATCTGGATCAATCTGCTGTCCTTCTTCATTTGACGATGGATGACTCCCACAAATCTGTGGAGTCACTTCAACAATATTGACCACTCCTCAACTGAGTGTGACCATTCTAACGGTCTCCAGACAACCAGTAATTAGTCCTACTGAAAAGCTGGCATCATTGTAATCGACTTTCCCTTTTTGATGTCAATACTTGACTCAACCTTGTCCTCTGTAGTGACATGTTGGTAACAATTAGTCAGATTTTTTATGAGTGACTGTCAAACTATCCTTACTTTGAGTTAGTCAACCACTGTCAGTGTTATGACTGAGGGGGTGGGGGGGGCAGTGGTGGGGTTGTGGTTATGAGAGATTACAAGCCTCTTGTGGCCTGTCTCCTCTCATTTGTCTCAATTTTTTTGATTTGATATCATTTTATTAAAGTATCTCAGTGAGGGCAGGCTGGAGAAGGTCATTGCTGTAAATGAAACTGGTAACGATGACTCAGATTTTTATGGTGTTGTAACACTGCTTTCTCTTCTGTCCTTCTTGTGTGGGTGAGCTGGGGCTGGATGAGGGCCACTTGCATTGAGTGTGAAAAACGTGAGGTCAGCCCGGGCTGGATTTCCTGCGAATAGGTGGGGGATGGGCAATAGCATGTGGCAGCTTCTCAGGACAGTCGATCGGCTGTGGCTCTTGGTCACTGTAGGCATGAAGCGATGCCGAACGCGACTTTATTGATGTTTGCCATCTCGGTTTTGCTTAGCTGATGGCAGGCGTTACTATTGTTTTCAGTGGTTTTCAGAGTCTGTGGTCTAAGCCACAGGAGGCCCAACTTACCGACACCTTGCATCTGGGCGATATTTCTTTGTCAGCGATTTTCATGGCTGCTTTCTCTCGTCCCATGAAATGCAGGGAGTTGATTGGGCAATCAAGAAGACATGATGTGATATCAGAGAGCCCTGTTGAAAATTGGCAGCAGCGACCACAATGGGTACAAAAAATGTTGCTATTAGCGGTTGGTGGGATTTTGCGGAGTGCGCTGAACACAGATGATTGACGTATTTTCCCTCAACCTCCTACGATTGGAAACATTCGAGCGTGATGGAGTGGCAAAACATGTTTTTTCAGTGTCGGTGCCCTGTTCACGAGACAGGGGTCTCATCTGGACTGTCAGGGAGAATAGGTGTATTGATGGTGTCTGCTCCTGGAGATACTCTTGCACAGACTTAGGAGTAAGGTTGTCTCGGTGATGCAGGCACAAGTTTAGAGACTTTCTGGAATTTATCTCCTCAGGTTTTATCCGTGGTCATTGAATATTAGAAAGCCCAGCAGGACTGAGGTCAGTGGCTGTTCATTGTCTGCACACTCCCTGAGATCTTGGTGATAAAATATCTGCAACACCAGATTAGTAGGGACCTGTAATTCTTCTCTGATACCCTCGGCCGCGTATGATCTCGTCTTAGCACTACAGTACCTACGACTTTACATGTAGGGTTTTTCACACAGTTCTCATTTCCGATCGCGTTTCTGCCGCATAGTAGGAGTTTGTCATTATCTCTGTCGATTGACCCTCTCGTAATAGATTACATTATTCAGTATTTCAAGGTAGATTCCCTTGTAGAAACCTGTCAGTTATTTAGCCTAAACACCATTATTTTCTGCCATTGTTCTATTAAAGCATTGTTCAGTGAATCGAATATTTACATGTTTATCAGACAAAATAAAATATCTTTGTGATATTATGCCTGTCATTTAGTAGTGAGCAGAGAAATTTCGGTTCCTGCCTATTTTTATTAACTATTGAGTGTAGGGATTATTAACTTCATTAAACTTTATAAAATTATAGCTTGTTTTAACCCTTTTTGCTACTCATGTACAGGCTCATCATGTCCCCATTGTGCATAAATTAAGGTGGTAGTTAAAGGTGGGGTTGAGTGTACGAGCAGCTCTCATGCAATTTCAGTTGAATCCTGGTACTACACACACTTCTCCAGCCCGGCACCTCACACACCTAAAGAAAATCGTTGATGGTGACACGTGTGGGGGTGACTCCCTGGCTCATACTCTTCGCTCACTTCATGTGCTCAAGAGTAACGAACTTCTGTCTGAGTCTTCGTTAAAGGTCTTTTGGATGCACTGGCTCCCACAAAAGTCAGAGTGGTCTTATTAGCGTTTACTGATCTATTGAAGAAGTTATGGACGGCGTCCTCGAATCGCTTATGAGCACGACTGGTCACTCGGTTGTATACCTGTTACAGAAGACATCGACACAGCCTTACATGGAGAGTTTATAGAGTAAGCTTGCACTCCTAAACGCAAAGTTAAACAGATAGAATTTTAAAACTACTTCTCATACAAAAAAAAAACCGTTTTAACGTACTCACAAGTGGTGATGGTATCATAAGTGTTTTGGGGCGGCAGCAAGGCAGTGTACTAAGCTCTGCTCTTATCCAGACTTTACTGACGAGTGCCAATAGACGCACATGCTCGTCGATCTCGGTTACAGCGTCCACAGCACAGCTCAAATGCCACAATTACTGATCCTTGTTCTGCAAGTGTGCTCACTAGACAGAAGTTATCGCAATCTCTGTTCTGGAATGATACTGCATCAGAGATTAATGTTATTCCTCCAACTGCAAGTGGTTTCATACAGGTTACTAAAATACCTGTTTTAATGGTAGCTAATAATTCACCTATCAAAACGTTTCATAAACCAACATTATTATGGCCTTCGAGAATCAATAATTCACCTACCAAAAGTTTGGTAAACCGACATTATTATGGCCTTGGAAAATGATTTTCCGCATACTTGTACTTTTGTTGTTGCCGATGTTTCTGCACCTGCATTCTGATTTCTTGCATAATTTCTCTCTTGTACCAGACTTGGTGAACAAGTGTCTCATTAAAGTGTCTCAACATCCTACTGCATTGGCTACTCATTGATGTAATGTCCATGACAGGGACTGTGCAGTGATTTGTGGAACAACTGCGTCTCCCAGACGTCTTGGAGCTCCGCTCGTTTGCATGAGGAATACACGTGCGTGAGCTACGCAAAAGACATCGCTTTCTCCTGCATGCGTCACTGCACATATTTCAGAGTTAAGTGCACAGTGCTCAGTTTTCGAAAATGTGGCACGAGGAAAACGATGTAATGACCTACCAATGAGAACAAAATCAGCACTTGCGGGATCGGATTGTACAGGTGCGTATGGCCTTAGTGGGGGTGCGCCGGAAATTTGGACAGTTACCAAGTGGCAGATAATGACCTCAGCCAACTGTCACTGAAGGATTTTGCAGCACTAACTGACTTAACACTTGCAATGGAGAGACATTACCATTCTACTCTCCATCACATCAAAAGTATGCCAGAACTGCTAGTGGTTAATAGACATCGTCACGTGCCTCTGGAAACGCTGCATGCTGCTCAACAAGAGTTTAAAAGGATGATTAGTGATGGTTCCCGCGCTAAGAGTGCTTGGTCTACTCCTTTGCAGATGGTCAGAAAATAAGACAGAAACTGTAGAATCTGTGGGCATTACACAGCTTTGAACTCTCGTTCAATCCCTGATAGGGACCCTGTTCCTAACGCAGCTGATTTTACCTGTAACAGTGCAAAGGCTGTAGCACAGATTCCATGGCCTCCAAACACAAAATAAAGATTGCTATTGCTACAACTCTGGGGTTATTCGAACACAATCGTTTGCCTTTTGAACTGCGTAACACATCCCAAACATGACAATGATTCATGCACAAAGTTCTTCACGGTTTTTCATTTGCTCTCTCTGCTACATATGAGGAACATTTGAAATATTTATGTGCAGTGCTCCAAAGGCTGGAGGACTACGGTACGATGACTAACGTTGGCAAGTATATTTTCATGAAGAATGGCGTTCCTTTTTTAGGCTACAAGATGTCTAACAAAGGCATTTCTCCTATGCTTGGTTAGGTGTCTGATATTCAAAACATGTCTCTCCTTGAGACTTTTGAAAGGGCTCTGCCATTTTTAGGCATGTTGAATTATTACTGCAAATACCTTCCCATGTTGGCTGAAGTACAAGAGCCTCTCAACAGCCACCTAAAATGAAAGAACACTTCTGGCAATAGGAAGATTTCTTGGACTGACAGAGCCTTTAAAGCTCAGTCTTCTTTGTTGGCCCATCATGTTGCTTACGCTCCCATTGCTCTTTTTGTTGACGCTAGTCAAGTCGCTGTGAGGGCTCGATTGCAACAATATACTACTTAAGCATGGCAACCTCCGCCATTCTTCTCCAAAAATTTGCCAAGGCAGCAAAAATCTTGGAGTGCTAATGATAGAGCAGCTAGCCATTTTTCTGGCTGTAAAACATTTTCATCCCTGGCTTGAAGGCCAGACTTTTTCTGTATATACTGATCACATACCATTAACTTCCCCTTTAAAAAATGTACCAGAGCTAAATACTCCATGACAGTCATGTTAAGCTGACTTCATAGCCAATTTTCTACAGACACTCAGCATATTTTTGGGCTGGACGTGTGGTGGAAGATTGTTTATCTCACAACTGCTGGCAATTATTTTTAAAATTGTGTAAAATTGGCTGCGTATCAGAACGCAGACCCACTCCTCCTCCAATATCAGCTGCATCCAGAATCAATGGGTTTACATCTGAAATGCCTACCCCTGCATCGTTGCGCAAATGGTATTTGGTGTGATACTTCTGGCCTAAAAATATGTGCATTTATCTTAGAAAAGTTGTGTCGAATTATTTTTAATTCATTTCACTCTTTGCCTCACCCAGGAGTAAGAGCAACTGTGCATTTAATTACAAACAAAGTTGCTTGACTGGGGATGCAGAAATATTACCGCAGTCGGGCGAGGTAATGCATGAAATGCGAAACATACAAAATTAGTAGACATTTGGCTGCTCTTGTTGACGATTTTCCCAATTCTTCTCGGAGATATTCTCACTTGCACATCGACATTGTTGGCCCCCTTCCACTTTTTGAAGGATACCAGTTTTTGGTCACAGTGATCGACTGATTTGCTCATTGATCAGAGGCTATGCTTGTTCAGTATACTTTTGCAATATCTAATGCTCATTTCACGGTATACTGATAATTTTGCTAATGTTTTGCTATCTATGTGGTTCGCCCATTTAAGTATCTCTAGGACTTTACCTCGCATAGGGGACATCAACTTTAATGCCAGTTCTTCACACACCTATTGCATATTTGTGGTTGCAAGCATGTCCTTATTATGAGCTACCACTCCGCCAGTAATGGAATGGTAGAGTATACTCACCAGATCTTAAAGACAGCTTTAGCATGCTGTCCAGAGTCTTAGGTTTTGGCATTTCTTTTGGTTTTACTGGAATTGCACACTAGTATTAAGGAGTCAATAAATGAGTCTCGTGTTTTCTTTTTTTTCCTCCAACTAAACTTCCTCCCTCACAATTCATGGAATTTATTGATTTTTTAACAAACTACAAACTACTGGTCCCGAAAAACCCTACTAGACATGAGACCAAACCTGTTTTCATTAAAGGACTTGAAGACGTGCCACTAGTTTGTTTACGTGATGATGCTGTCAGACCACCCCTTACCCTTCACTATTCTGGTCGTTGCTGGGACCCACAGTGTGACGACAAGGTATTTATGATCGACAATAACGGTAAAGCAAATGTGACCTCAACTGATCGCTTAAAGCCACCCTTCTGCGATAGGAATTTGGGAACTGTTCCCATGTGAAACAATGACAGAATTAATGTGCTTCAAATTCCTTCAAATGTAAGTCTACCTCATGTTATTGAAACTCGTTCAGATGGAAACGTTGTAAGTTAGCATTCAGGTACTCCTGCCTTTACAAAGATTTCTTAAAATTTGTAATTTCCATTCCGTTTCTATATATATTGTTAGACAAGCTACAGCTCTCCGAAAAACAGGAAGAGTGGCTAATGTGATTGAATCGATTTGAGTCTGATTATGAACTTAGGATAGAATGTGTTATCTATGTATAAGGCCTGAGTTCTGTGGGATGATGTTTTGTGATGTGTGCTTATTATATGTGCTCTGAAGAAAGTTATAATAAATCGAAGGAAGTTCAGTATATTTAATACAGTTTATTCAGTGGTATTACGTAAAATACCTCCAGAAGCATGAAAAACAATGCCAAACTGGAGCAAAATAACAACTGTGCTGCAAATATCTTACAGCCACATGAACATCAAAAAGTATTAGTAGGAGAATAAATGACGAATCTACTGAAGAAGGAGAAACTTTTACGAAACATGTTTGGATATTGAAACAAGAGGAACTGTGTTTGCTCTAAGCAGAACTACATTTTACACATTAAACGAAAGATGAAATTGCTGCAATTGAAACAACCGGCAATGACATTTACATTCTTGTCTGTCACAAATAACTGGCTGTATATTACCGAACATGTCACAATTGCTGATGGTGCGGTTAGCAGGGATCTTAGAGGACAGTTTACATTGCTACAAATGAAATGAGCAACAATCATGTTTATCGACTTATTTGTTACCAATACTTTGCTGTTCTACAGCTACACTCGAATTGACCCAATTCTGGATGCACTTAACACATTCTTAATAAAAAAAGATTGGTTCAGCAATTTTCAGTTGCCTACAATTGCAAAATCTGCAGTAGCAGATAACAGCAATCTTCAGCCAATTGCAGATGGCAACATTCTTGTTGAAGTTATGTGTGATGACAAGAATGTGCAGACAACTGTTAATGATGTTGCATATATTCCAGTCCTTGCCTAGAACTTGCTGTCAGTCAGTCAAACGACAACAAGTTGATTGTGCATGTTCTTTTATGTACAGTGTGGTATATATAACAAAAGTGGTAAAACGGTCTCTGGAACACCATTAGCAATGGCAACTCAAGTAAGCTGCATGTAAGCCTACGAATTACATGAAGTTTGTCATTATGCAGATGCTATATAATTCAACAGTTACAAATTGTGTCATCAAAGATTTCCACATTTGAATTGTGTAAGAATGCGTTTATTAAAGGGAATCATGTTTGCTGGAATAATTTGGATGTCAGTTTAGACACATGTATTTCTGTCCGCCTCTCGTGGTCTCGCGGTAGCGTTCTCGCTTCCCGAGCACGGGGTCTCGGGTTCGATTCCCGGCGGGGTCAGGAATTTTTCCTGCCTTCAGATGACTGGGTGTTATTGTGTCGTCTTCATCATTATCATTCATCCCCATTACGGTCGGAGGAAGGCAATGGCAAACCACCTCCATTAGGACCTTGCCTAGTAAGGCGGCGCGGTTCTCCCGCGTCGCTCCCCTACGCTGTGTAAAGAAGTATGGGACTCATCATCATCATCATTTCTGGCATAAAAGAAAAACTGCCCTGACAACCTTTCACTATAACATCAACTAGAAGAATAAAAGATCTGTTTGATATACCATTAGTGCATACTGATGTTGGTGGCCCAGTGAACATGGCTTTGTGGGGAGTAGCATGTTATCTTCTCCTTTTTACGGATAATGTGCCAAGAAAATCACTCAGTTACATGCTAAAATCGACAAAAGAATTCTGTGGTACTTTCATGAGTAGAAAATTTAATTGATTCTGTCTATCAACATATGTAGTCATCCTTAAAGGCGAATGGAATTCGCTTTGAAACGACAACTCCATACACAGCAGAACAAAATGGAATTGCACTTTGTGGTGAAGCCACTAAAACAGTGATTTATCTGAAGAATGGATCTGTAACCAAAGCGGTTCAAAATGTTACTCCTGAGAAATTATGGAGCGGTCATCAGATAAATCTCCGTCACTTATAAATCTCTGGCTATCGCGCATTTGTACATGTATCGAAAGAAAAATGAAGCTGGAAAAGGCGTCCAAGAATTCTATCCTAGTTGGATATTACGAAGATTTTAAAGCATAATGTCTGATTGATCCAAATTCACCAAAGACAGTTGTGCAGGCCTATGATGTACAATTCGTTGAAAATTCAGAATGCATCACAAACAGTAACATGATTGATGATAATGGCAAGAACAACACTCAGCCAGTGGTAACACAAAGCATCGCTGAAGAGGCAACGAGATTAACACAGCCGGCTGGTGCTGATTGAAATGCAGTTTATCTTGAATTGGTACAGAATGACAGTGAGCAGATACTGAATGGCAACGCAGACAGGGACGCCAATCAGTCAGATACAGGAGCTGTGCCATCAGAAATTAGAAAATCATCACGTGAAATAAAACTGCCACCCAAATATTTTTGTGCTGATTTTGCTTGCTTTGCTAATATCTCTGAGCCAAATTCATATAAAGAAGTAATGCGAGAAATGGAAGGAAGCCTGAAATGATGAATATGTAACTACTTGAAAACTAGACATATATTTTGATCGATTTTCCACCAGGCAGGAAGGCAATAAAATCGAAATGAGTATTCAAAGTTAAAAAAAAGTCAGATTGTGAAATTGAACATTATAAAGCTCGTTTTGTCACAATAAATTATTCCCAGATCCCAGGTGTGAAATCTGATGAAACGTTCTCGCCTGTTGTTCGTCGCCCTTCACTTTGTACCCTGTTAGCTTAAATAGTCGATTTTGATCTTGACATCGAGTACATGAATGTTCGAACTGCTTCTATGTACTGTTATTTCGATGAAGTTTGCATTCGTGAACCTGAGGGCCGCGTGAAGAAGGGGGAGGAGACGGAAGTTTGAAAGCTGAGGAAGGCAATTTATGGTCTAAAGATGGGTTCCCATACGCAACAAAAGTATCGCCACAGATAATGGCATGCTGCAGTTGCGTGTGTGAGCTCCCAGTTTTCAATGGTGCAATCTAAGAGATGCAGCTTTTGTCATCCCACAAGAAGTTTAACGTGGTTATACTTTGTTGCGCCACTTTCCTTCCTCCACTACTCTCTGAAGGTTGTGTTTCGAAACACGAACGTTCTGTTGCAGTTACCATGAAGTAATTGTTGCTCAACTCTATTCAGTTTCAATACGTTTTCATTATATTACTGAAAAAAGTCAAAACAGTTGTCGATAGGCGCATTTTCGTAGCTTCTGGAACTATAAGAACAACAACTTTAGTTTTCTGCAGCAGTGTGTGTGTGTGTGCGCGTGTGTGTGTGTGTGTGTGTGTGTGTGTTACTTCCAAACCATTGATTTAGGCCTATCCATCAATCTTGAAATAATTTTGGATGAATAATTGAATAAACTTAATAAATAGCCAAAAAAGCGAGTCTATAAACTTCGTGAGGTGTGAGGCCAAGTACTGTATAAATTGTGGGTTACATGTAGGAAATAGTACCCAAGTCTGATGTGATGGGTGTGAAATGAAAAATTAGTTATTCTAAATGCCTCGATCGACGAATTCAATAGGATTCAAACATCTTGGAAGAGTGGCGTATCTGCAGTTGATATTCACATGCCACCTGTTGGTTAGTTTTCCACAGCAGACTTTCCGTCTTTGAGTGTTATTCCTTTTGTAAATGTGTTTGTAGCTCGATTTATCTTTGCGCGAAATCGAATAAAAAATTTACATTTCGTGAACCTTGTATTTAACTCTTTTCACAGCTCTAATGCCATAACCTGCGCTAACACATTAATACCAGCCCATATGGTTTCAGTCAACACCACAATGAAAGATGTGCAGCTACCTAGAATTTGTGATGTTACTGCTCATGGTGCCACATTACTTGCGAGTGCGAACCCAGATTAAAACAGTCATATCAGAAGTACATTACATTAACCCTTTCCAGCAGTCATATCAGAAGTATATTACATTAACCCTTTCCAGCCCAACTTTTATTTACTTGTGGGAAAAAATATTTTTTCGCGTATTTCCCTACATAATGATTGGAATAATATATATTTATAAGAAATTTTGTTATTTTTTTTTTGTTTTTGGAGGGAAATTTGGGATGACTCCATTTGGCATCATTGGGCAGGATTTGTTTTCTTCGGTCAGGTGGTTGGGATGTCACAGTGCTTGGTAATGGAACTTGAATGAATATTTTAATTACACAATTTGACGTAGTTTATTAAAGAAAAATTAGTACATACAATAATGCAACTTGCATTTCAGAACAATTTTATGTTTTTTTACAGCATGATTGTTAATTTACATGAAAATTTAAGAAACAGTTCCTGTCTTTGGTAGAGCAAAGAGGTTTATTACATTTCGTTCGAGAATATGCTGTAATGCACAATTTACATCTCTGTTTGTTTTCTATATGCTGTGGCCAGTGTCCAATGTTGTAATACCTTACATCATCAACTGTGCTGGGAACCAATTGGGCTCGTTTCTTCACAACTATAGGCGATGGACTGTCATCTGATGGGCGTCCTCGTCTTCTTACCAAAATGTCTCCTGCTTTTAGTAGTCCATGAGCTACATCAGACCGAAAAATCAATAGACATGTGTTTGGTAATTCATCTTCGTCTGCAATGTCGGCTGTATAGGAGCCACGCATTCACAACACACATGTCAAGGAGGTGGAATACGATCCTTAGATAAAATCTTTTCACACCAATATTACTCCTATACAAAGCAACCAGCATGTCGCGCAGATCAACTCCTCCCATCGAACCTCCACTGCGGAGGCAGCAAATGAGAGGGTACAATTGTGGGTAGGAGGGGGTCTATCGACCTCCTCATCGTGTGACACATTCACGGTGGAGTTGGTCAGAATGTGGTGAAATGTGGTGTCAGTGTGACATTATTAACCCTAATCTCACATGAACTTTTGAGATGTCGCCTTTTTTTCGCACATGTCGACACCTTGCTGTCTGAAGCGTCGCCGTATCGAAGGGTGCCGTCGCAGGGCGCCACACTTTTGCACAATTTTATAGGAAGGTACCTCTGAGCCAAATTTCAAACTTATGCTTCGCACTAGAAGACATTATGGGGTTTCTCTAACAATGTCTGGCCTTGGAACGTCAATATATTTTCGTTCTCCCACTGACCAACGTTTCACTGGTCCTACTGGACTTACTCCTTTGTATGATGATGCAAGAACGACAGACTTGTTATCATACCACTTCAACGCTATGATGTTCCTTTCTGTTTCAGTTCGATAATCGTATGATCCTTGTCTCTGCTTTTTCAGTTCACTGTCTGCTTTTAGATTGCAGCCTTGAAGTCTTGTGGGTCTAACAGTTCCAACACCCAAAATGCCATAGTTTTTCAGGGCAGGGGCAATTGAACCAATTGTCTTAAACACTTTAAAATTTTTATATTTTGGCAGTCCTTCCACAAGCTTTATCACAATATCACCACTTATACCAAGACCAGTATCATTATGTACAGTTCCTTTCCCTCGGTATATTTCAAAATCGTACACAATTCCGCTAGAACCAGCACGGGCAAAAACTTTTATACCCCACTTGTGTGGTTTGCTTTTTACATACTGTTTCAGGGATGAATGACCTTTGAAAGGAATGATTAATTCATCCACTGAATGATATTCCTCAGGTTCAATAATTGAAAAACCTTGTTTGATTTTGTCAACAAATGGTCTCACCTTGAACAGCTTGTCATAATCAGGGTCCTCTCTTTGTTTCATTTTAGTGTTGCCATTCACATGTAAATAATTTCTTAGCTTATCAAACCTATTTCTAGGCAATGAGTCAGCTATTGGAGAAAATCTTGTAGCCTCTGCCCAGTACATTCTGTAAATAGGTATTTTCATAACACCTGCTAGGATGTTTATCCCTATATACCTTTCTATTTCACGAACATTTGTATCTAAAGATGCACCTGTTTTCTGTGTGCAGTATAGATTAGATTGCTCAACTGGGTTCTGGATAATGTCATCACTACACATTGTTCTGAAATACTGCAAAGGTATCAGTTCATCTCGTGGAGGGCCAGAAAAAACTGCATTACATGATGTGTCAACTTCTTCAATGTCCTTCATTCTCCACCGAAAATCCCAGTGTGTATCACACTGAATTTTCTGAGCTGAATGACTTGGTGAAAGGTTTGGCTCAACAAGTAATCTTGAAGCTAAGGGAACATCATCTTCATCATTGGCTTGAGGATGCAGAATTTCAACCATATCAAGGCCCATTCCTTGAAGAAACTGAATATCTAGTGTAGTAGGGCC
Organism: Schistocerca piceifrons; assembly: GCF_021461385.2. Taxonomy (NCBI): domain Eukaryota; kingdom Metazoa; phylum Arthropoda; class Insecta; order Orthoptera; family Acrididae; genus Schistocerca; species Schistocerca piceifrons. The sequence continues at coordinate 308,802,410 of NC_060139.1, read as the reverse complement.
CTGCTGCCGAGCATTTTCAATCTCTTCCTCCACATCAGACGTATCAAGGTCCAAATCAGATAAATCACCTTCGAGAAGCAGCAATATTTCTTCTTCTGATAATGATTTACTATTGCGAATCATCTGGTAAACAAACCAGGAATTTTTTACTAAGGCAATAAAAAAACTGGTAAACTATATCAAAAAAATTTTAACATATTAATATTAGTTAGTATAATAAAGCTTCAAAAGAAACTTGAAAATATTAAGAGTTACACATTATGGTAAACTTTAGTCGGAAGTTATTTCATGTACTACATTTGGTAACATAACATATGCCCAATGATGTCAAATGGAATCACACATGTTTGCGACTTCCAAGCAGAAAATTATCGTAACTAGCATTATTTTCAAAGTGTTTACTAGTTAGCTCCATTAAGTTTCGGGAATGCAGCCGCATAAATTCTGCTTCTTCTTCTAATATTTCGGCTGTATATCTTTCAGCCATCTTCAGAGAGAGCCGTACGATTGACGCTCCAGCGCTCGCTCCATCCTTTTAAATTTGCGGACCGCGCCACTGCGCATGCGGCCACAGATGAACAAGGCGCCAGTGATGTTGATCGGCGGCAAAGACGTAACATATGCATGAGTTACGTCTGTGGCTTCGCATTCGATCCATGCTGGGAGATCGATGTATTACTGGGAGCTGAACTGTAGCGACGTCTTTGTAAGTTCAATATTGAAAGTGCCGGATTCCATGATTTATCTAACGTGAAACCGCTGTCTCTATTAATTAAATTCTTCGCCAAGCGGATTTCAATGACCTCTTTTACTACGGAGTCCCAGAAAGATGAAACAGAAGTCAGAATTTCGACATTTTCATATACCATAGAGTAACCAGAATCAATACAATGCTCTGCCACAGCCGATTTACTGGGTTGTAAGAGCAGAGTGTACCTGCGATGTTCCGTACACCTCTCTTGGACTCTACGATTCGTTTGTCCGATATATGAAAGGCCACATTCACATGGTATCTTGTAAACTCCAGGCTTGCGGAGTAGTAAGTCATCTTTAACGGAACCCAGGAGTGCAGCCGTGTTCGCCGGTGGACAAAAAATCACTTTTACTTTATGTTTAGTGAGGATCCGTCCTATTTTGGATGAAAGGCTTCCCACATACGGCAGGACAGCCATGGATTTAAATGTTTATTCGTCATCTTCTGCATTCCTTATGGACACCTTAGGTTTTATTTGTAGTGCCTTACGTATCTGTTGTGGAGAATACCCGTTGTCCTCAAAAACTCTCTTCAGATGTAATAGTTCGTCTTTTAAACTACTTTCATCAAGTACCAAAGTTCTTAGAACACTACTCGTCTGCGAAGGATGGTGACAGCTATTTGCATGTAAATATAAGTCCGTATGGGTCGGTTTCCGATATACTGCATGACCCAGAGTGCCATCTTCTTTGCGCCGAACCAAGACATCCAAAAATGGAAGACATCCCTCCTTTTCCACTTCCATTGTAAACTGAATTTGTCCATGGATGGAATTCAGATGGATTAAGAAGTCCTGCAATTTGTCCTCGCCATGGGGCCACACTACAAAGGTGTCGTCAACGCACCTCCAAAAAACTGTAGGCTTCAAACTAGCAGACTCCAGGGCCTTCTCCTCGAAATCCTCCATAAATAAATTGGCCACCAAGGGTGACAAAGGACTACCCATGGCAACACCGTCAGTCTGTTCAAAAAAGTCGTTATTAAATAAAAAGTATGTGGAGGTCATCACATGGTGAAACAAAGCTAAAATCTCCTTATCAAAACTTTTTCCAATGAGATCTAAAGATTCAGAGAGAGGTACCTTAGTAAATAGCGACACTACATCACTGACTAATAGATCAGAGGTGTTCAGTTTCAAAGATTTTAATTTGCCAATGAAATCTGCAGAGTTCCTTATATGATGATCACATTTTCCCACAAGCGGCCTCAATAGTGACGCCAGGTGCTTGGCACAATCATAGTTGGGAGAACCAATATTGCTCACGATAGGACGTAGAGGCACTGCACCACTTGGTTTCAGTTAATTTACACTTTCAAAAATAATTTACTAGTTCAACTTTTATATTAGTTTGCTTCCTTTACCTTGATATAATATTTTGAAAGTCCAGCTGGGTGCACTGTACCGTAGACACCATGCAACAATACTTTTGTCAAGGCATTGTAGCCTGCTGCTCTCTGTTTTAGCGAATTCACGGTAGCCAACCTAAGTACAATGAACATCAGAAAACCCTGCACACTCGTTTATAATCTGTGGGCAAATAGTTTGGCCTCGGGAAAAAGTTAAATATGATGTTGCCATATAGCATCACTGGGCTGGAAAGGGTTAAATAACCTGAAGAAGTCAGAATATGATCCTTACATTTACTACAGAATCTGAAGCATTTTAGCTGTTTATGTAGACAACTTGATTATCTTCTTATTAGAAATGATAGCTGGTAGGAAGCATTAGTGAATTAGTTTAAGATGAGAGATCTTGGCATTAGAATAAAATGCACCAGAAAACATGGAACGATTAGCGTGGATCAAAGTAAATATGCTGCAATCTAGTTGCACAATTGCATATCCATTTAAACATGGTTTGAAGCTGCAAATATGAGAAAAAAATTGACAATTAAGGAAGAGATTGTGGTATATAAGATTCTTTATCAGTTGAGTCACTCCAATATTTGGCTCAAGTCGCAAGGCAAGACATTTATTTAGTTTTAATTAATTTATTTATTTTCGTGTGCCATAGACACTTGATGCGAGTGTATCGTTAGGATGCAGAACGTGTCAGATTAATACAGTAATAGCCTTATCTAGCTTAAATGGTCATGAGGCTTACGAACTAAATACACTACTGGCCATTAAAATTACTACACCACGAAGATGACGTGCTACAGACGCGAAATTTAACTGACAGAAAGAAGATGCTGTGATATGCAAATGATTAGCTTTTCAGAGCATTCACAGTCTCACACACAGTCTAACATAACAGTCACGACACTCACTGCTGCATAAGTTGTTGCCGTTTGACTGATGGAGCGACACTAGCGCTCCAAGCGCCAGGTATGGTAAACGTCAGACGCGTCGTAAGCATAATGTTCGTTTGCATCCATTTCCTACGTAATTTCCGAATTATTTGAGTTATTTTCTTGCCTCCAAGTGTTTGTGTAGTATCAGAAGGCATATATGTTTCTAAAAATGATTCTAAAATAAGTACAAGAATGGATAAAAACCTCGACTAGAGTGGCAAGCTACAACACGTTCTTGAAGAAGCACTTGTGACATTGGACAGAATTGCAGCTTACCACGTTGATATCAAAAGCATATAAACACACAGATTCACATGTAAGAAGCACAGACATGTACCTCTACATGCAAAAGCGATCGGCAGCTCGTTTATCGTTCTGTAGGCGTACTGTTTTTGTCAATCTTGAAAGAATCTTGAATCTTGAATCATTGTCGCCTGTTGCCACAAGTACCACCTTCATCTTTATATTATTCTAAGTGGGACAAGAAACTGCCAAATAGTGGGAGAAAAATGCTGAAAAAAATTATAATCAGTTGATTGCATTACATTTCACGAAAAACCGAATATTTGAATAATTTTCAAACAATCTTTCAGTGAACAAGGTGCTAAAAAAATAGTGTCATCAAACGAAAGAAGCAAGGAAAATTAAGTGACTATCAACAGAAGTGAATGCCAAAGAAATCGGCAGCCCAAATGAGCCAACTTCTTCAGTTTCTTATTGTTAGAAACTAAGTCTTGATTCCAATATTTGAGCCGGTAAACGAGTCTCACTTTAACAAATATCTTGATCAACAGCAGCTTAGTTTCTTCACAACATCCAGGAGGAAAACTTGGGATAGCCATCAACAAGTCCACATATAATTCACTACAGTTTTTTTTTGTGAGAATGTTAATCAGAAACTGAAGCCATCTGATTTTCAAAATCCCTCAAAAATAAACGAACATTTTCACGGCAAATAACCAAGCTTCCAAATTTGTCTTCATAACTTTTGAAATGGCAATAAAAACTGTCGAATCTTTGTGGCAGTTTCCTCTTCATCGTCAGCTGAGGTGGCTTAATTGGAATGTCAAACAGTGCGGGTTCTGCGTTCCACACGAGTTATTGTCTGCTTTCATGAACTGGTTTCGTTCGAAATAGCGAACAAAACCTAATATTATTATACAGGTAAACTGCGTCTTTCTTCATAAGGTCTTCTCGTCTGCTATTAACTAGCCATTCTCTGCTCCTAAAACGAAACGTTCATCATTTAGACACATATAGTTTGCAAGTGAATCCTGACGATACAGTTTAGTATCATGGTGGTATATACCTCTCAGGGTCCTTAGGAAACAAAAAAAGACACCTGTGGTGTCTTCTTCCTGTTGTTTCTGCAACTTTTTGCGCTACAACCGCTCCCGATGGTAAAAACCATTGTATAAATTAAAATAAACAATCACTATTCGCTTTCACGATCGCGCCGAACTCACAGTTTAACCTACCGGCCGCTTGGGGCGCTGGTGGCGCTGTAGGCAACAAAATCGAGGCGAAGTGTCGCGACTGTGGTTTCACACAAGGTTGGCGCCGGTGGCGACGCGTACAACGTGCTGACATGAGGAAAGTTTCCAACCAATTTCTCATACACAAAGAGCAGTTGACCGGCGTTGCCTGGTTAAACGTTGTTGTGATGCCTCGTGTAAGGAGGGGAAATGCGTACCATCACATTTCCGACATTGATGAAGGTCGGATTGTAGCCTATCGCGATTGCGGTTTATCCTATCGCGACATTGCTGCTCGTGTTGGTCGAGATCCAATGACTGTTAGCAGATTAGCAGAATATGGAATCGGAGGGTAATACGGAACGCCCAGCGGCCTCGTATCACTAGCAGTCGAGATGACAGGCATCTTATCCGCATGGCTGTAAGGGATCGTGCAGCCACGTCTCGATCCCTCAGTCAACAGATGGGGACGTTTGCAAGACAACAACCATCTACAATAAAAGATCGACGACGTTTGCAGCAGCATTCAGATTCAGATTCTTTATTAGTCATTCAGCATTGTTACATGCAATAGACTTCGTCAGTTCACTTAACCTATTAATTTTACAAAAAAAAAAATTTACATATTTAAGTTGATATTGGGCATTTCTAAAAATTCTTCTAATGAATAGAATGGATTATTTAACAAGAAGTTATGAACATTGTCTTTAAATAATTTGTCAGGCTTGATTGACCCATTTTTAGACAATTTGTTATATATTTTAATTGCCATATACTTATGACTATTGTTAGTTTTAGCTAATCTATTTTGTGGCAACATCAGAGAAGTACACGTTCTTGTATAGTAGCCATGTCTTTCATTTGTTACACTTAAATAAGGTAGTTCAGCAAGTATGTAGTTAACACTCTCAAGAATATATAAATTAATTACTGTTAAAATTCTGTATTTAGTGAACAATGGTTTACAATGTGTTCTATTATCTACCTTAGCCATTACTCTGATTGCTTTCTTCTGGATCACCATAATTTCATTTATTTTTCTGCTGTTTCCCCAGAGTATTAACCCATACCTTAAAACAGATTGAAAAAAGGCAAAGTACGCTGTCCTTACGTACTCAAATGTCACACAACACATCAGTCTCTTCAACAAATATATAACACTTGACAACCTAACCACTATGTGATCAACATGAGAGTTCCATGTTAGACTGTTGTCAAGTACAATACCTAAAAACTTTGCCTTTTGTTTTTCTATTTTTGTAGTCTTTGATAGACTGAACCACATATTCTGGGTCTTTTCCTCATTTAATAGCAGACCATTGGCATTAAACCATGACGTTGCATTTTCTTTTGCCAATTTCATATCACTTACAAGGTTATCAAGTACATGGTTTACAGATAGAAAAGTTGTGTCATCTGCATACATATATGTCTTTACAGCTATATTTCCTGGTAAGTCATTTATGTGTACAAGGAAAAGAAGTGGTCCCAATTTAGATCCCTGTGGCACTCCATGTTGAACCTCGAGTATGTTTGACAGATGACTTCCTGAACTCACCCCCTGGTTCCTTTTATTGAGGTATGATTTGATGAGTTTTAAACTTTTGTCACATATTCCATAGTACTCAAGTTTAGAGAGCAGAAGTGAGTGGTCAACACAGTCAAAAGCTTTGCTCAGATCACATAAGGTTACCTGGACTATCAGCTCGGAGACCATGGCTGCGGTTACCCTTGACGCCGCATCACAGAGAGGAGCGCCTCTGATGGTGTACTCAACGACGAACCTGGGTGCACGAATGGCAAAACGTCATTTTTTCGGATGAATCCAGGTTCTGTTTACAGCATCATGACGGTCGCATCCGTGTTTGGTGACATCGCGGTGAACGCACATTGGAAACGTGTAACTCGTCATCGCCATACTGGCGTATCACCCGGTGTGATGGTATGGGGTGCCATTGGTTACACATCTCGGTCACCTTTTATTCGCATTGACGGCACTTTGAACAGTGGGCTTTACATTTCAGATGTGTTACGACATGTGGCTCTACCCTTCATTCGATCCCTGCGAAACCCCACATTTCAGCAGGACAATGCACAACCGCATGTTGCAGGTCCTGTACAGGCCTTTCTCGATACAGAAAATGTTCGCTGCTCTGGCCAGCACATTCTCCAGATCTCTCACCAATTGAAACCGTCTTGGTCAATGGTGGCCGAGCAACTGGCTCGTAACAATATGCCAGTCACTACTCTTGATGAACTGTGGTATCGTGTTGAAGCAGCTGTAGCTGTACACACCATCCAAGCTCTGTTTGACTCAATGCCCAGGCGTATCAAGTCCGTTATTACGGCCAGAGGAGGTTGTTCTGGGTACTGATTTCTCAGGATCTATGCACCCAAATTGTGTGAAAATGTAATCACATGTCAGTTCAAGTATAATATATTTGTCCAATGAATAGCCGTTTATCATCTGCATTTCTTCGTGGTGTAGCAATTTTAATGGCCAGTAGTGTAATATATAAACATTTAAGAGAGGTTTGAGTGAGTAAACAACACAGATTATAGTAGTAATAATGATTTAAAAATCTAATTATGAGTCTTACATTCTAATGCATATGAAAAGCATACCATCATATGTTGATATGCCAGTGTCACATAGTCAGTTCTTATGGGAATGCTTAAAATTAAACATATTGTACCAATTGTTACCCACCGTCAAAAAATTCGTGTAAAGAGTAGAATGAACTATTCAAAAGATAAAGTATCAGTTGTTTTTTGAATTTAGTCAAATTTCCAATGACTGATTTAACACAAAATGGAAGTTTGTTGTATACTTTTGTGCATGAATAATGTACTCCTTTCTGTGCCATGCTGAGATTTTATGTATCTTTGTGAAGATTATGTTTACTTCTTGTATCATGATCATGATATTCAGTTTTATTAAACTGTATTATTGTTGTTCACAAAGCACATTAGTGAAAGCATATACTGAGATGGCATGGTGAGGATCCTGAGATGCTTGAATAAGTTTCTGCAAGAGCATCTGGATCACACACCAGTCTTACTTCTAATGACTCTTTTCTGTGCAATAAAGGCTTGGTTTGCTTATGACTGGTTACAAAGCTTGTCATGGAGCAAATGGTAAATGCTGCTGACTTCAGTCTTTTACATAGGTTGTTGATGTGAAGTGACCTGTTTAGATTGTTGTTTATGTGTAATCCCAGGAATATGGAAGACTAAACTCTCAATATTTCTTTGTCTCCACATTTTATTTCATTATTTTTCTGTTTTTTATTTGCTGTTTGAAACTGAATGGATTGAGGTTTGTTCACATTGAGTGACAGAGCATTTGAAGTGAACCAATCTAGAGCTTCTTTGATTACAGTGGTCGCAGTGTTCTCTAGACTGCAATTGGGTGTTTTGTCAATCATAATGGCTATGTCATCAGCAAACAGTGTGAAGTGTGCTTTTCATGTCATAGAACATGGCAGATCACTGATAAAGATGAGGAAAAGTAAGGGACCAAGCACTGAGACCTGTGTTTCCCCACATTTTACAGTGCCCCAGTCAGAGCAGGCAGGTGCCATTGCAAAATTGTTCAATACTACCTTATGCCTTCTGTCGTCTAGATATGGCTCAAGCCACATCCTTACTTTGCAATTTAATCCGTAGTGATCAGCCTTTGTAAGTAGAATTTTGTGATCCACACAGTCAAATGCTTAAGTCAGATCACAGAAGATTGAAACTGGTGATATTTTATTGGTTATGGATTCAAGGAGTTAGTTGAGAAATGAGAAAATTGTATGTTCAGTTGAAGTACCCTTTTGCAGTCCAAATTGATTTTTATTAAGATTTTATTTTTAATAAGTTGATCCATGATTCTTTTAAACATAAGTGTTTCTAGGGTTTTAGAGAGACTTGTTAATAATGAAACTGGCCAGTAGTTGGAAACATTAGCTTTATCATCTTTCGTGAACAGTGGTTTCAAAATTGCATATATGAGTTCATTAGGGGCAGTACTTTGATTTATGGGCCCATTAAATATGTGATAAAGAACTTCAAGAATAAACTTGCAGCAGTGCTTCAGTACTTTGATAGATATATTATCCACACCAGTGGAATTTTTATTTTTCGTTTCCCTTACTACATTCTCAATCTCTTCATTTGTAATAGAGGGTACATGCATCTAACTAATTTTGTTCTGTACTGCGTTTTGTAGAAGACTCATGGCTTCAACTCTAGACCCTTTACAACGAATTTGATCTGCTACTGTCAAAAAATGGTTGTTGAAAATATTGGCAGCTATATCACCTTCATCTACCGTGTTTCCATCATGACACACTTCAATACTGTCTCTATCTTCTTTAATTTTTCCTGTCTTCCTTTTGACCACCTTCCAAAAAGTTTTTATTTTATTATTTGAATTGTTAATTTCAGATTTAATAAACATGGTTTTGGATTTTTTATTGACGCTCTTTAGTATGCTACAGTATAATTTGTTGTGCTCCCTAGCTGGAGATTTGTGAGAATTTCTGAGCAAGACATAAAGCATTCTGTTTGTTTTGCAGGATGTTTTGATTCACATAGTGAACCATTGTCCCCTGTAATTGCTCAGATTCATGTTTTTTTTTTTTTTTTAAATTATCTTGGGAAGTACACCTCCAAAAGTGGCAACGAATTCATTCAGGAATGTGTTACATTTATTAGTGACATCTTTAGCGTAATATACTATGTCCCATTCCAATTGCTGCAAATGTCAGCTGAAGATTTCTAGTTCTCACTATTGATTAGCCCAAAAGCTCTATTGTTAAAACTGCACTAGTTACCAGGACTTACATAATGCGTTTTCAACAACTGCCCATCATAGTCAGAAAGGCCATTTAAGATTTGTGTTACACATATGTTATCAATTTAGTGTCGACAAAAATATTGTCAATCAGACTTGTGCAGTTCTTAGTCACCCTTGTGGGAAAGTCAACACCTGACCTCAGATTAAAAGAGCTCATAACATTTTCAAAATCTAGAATGAGATTTTCACTCTGCAGTGGAGTGTGTGCTGACGTGAAACTTCTTGGCAGCTTAAAACTGTGTGCCGGACCGAGACTCAATCTTGGGACCTTTGCCTTTCACGGGCAAGTGCTCTGCCAATTGAACTACCCAAGCATGACTCACGCCCCGTCCTCACAGCTTTACTTCTGCCAGTACCTCATCTCCTACCTTCCAAACTTTTCAGAAGCTCTCCAGTAATCCTTGCAGAACTAGCACTCCTGAAAGAAAGAATATTGTCGAGACATGGCTTAGCCACAGCCTGGGGGATATTTCCAGAATGAGATTTTCACTCTGCAGCGGAGTGTGTGCTGATATGAAATTCATTTTCAAAATCTTTCCTGTCATTATTACAGGTAAGGAAATTTACATTAAAATCATTTTTGAGAACAGGCAACTTAAAAGAGATTCTATTTGCTTGAGGAATATACTGAGCCTGCCTGAGGGTGCTCTGTAAACAGTAATCACATAAATAGGCAAAATATTAACATGAAGTTCAATGCAACGAGCCTCAAAATGTTGATCAACACAATAATTTTTTACATCTACAGACTTGTATACTATATTATTTTTAACATACATTATTACTCCACCTTTATTCATTGTACTTATAGTATAATAAGCTGCTAAGTTGTACTTATATAGTTGCACCATTTCAATCCTTTCCGTCAAATGATGTTCAGTAAAACATAATATATGGGTATTGTTCATTGCATCAGTGTCATTAATGCAGACAGACAACTGGTTCAGTTTGTTACTTAGACCCATTATATTCTGATGAAAAATGCAAAGCTTGTCATTTCCTAAACTCCTTGTTCTGATATCACTGTTTTGCTTTAAATTGAAATTAGAGATTATAGGCAATGTACCTGCAGATTTTTGTCTTAAGTTAGTCCTGGAACTGAGGCTGGGTACCAAAAATCCAGTAGAGTTGTGCGTTTCCCGGATCTTGTGCATCCTCAGCTTCCCTCTGTTACTGCTGCTGATAGTGGAGACACATCACGTGGAGCAGGGTCTTGTACTGCTGTAGATTGTGGAGGGACTACGACTGATGAAACGTCTTAGGCCATTGATGGAAGGTCAGCAGTTTATGAAGTTTCTACCGCTGCTGCTGGTGAATGCAGAGGGATAGCAGTTGCAACTTTGACGGCTGTGTTTTGAGGTTCCACTCTTGCTGCACCTGAAGTTTGTGGTGTGTTCCTGTTGATTAAGCTGTTGTTTGCGGGTATGGTTGGATCTTCAATATTTGTCCCTGTTGGCAGGGGAACTGGGATACTGTTTATTTTACTTGTTGATAAAACAGCTTTCATTATTTCAGCACACATGGCATCTTTAACCCTGCTATTTCGATGCAGACCATGTTTTGTAAAGTGCTCTCTCACAGAGCTGTCAACTGGTATGAAAGCTGCATTGGGAAATGATTTACAAATTTTTTGCAGTTTCCTATTAGTGTTCGTGATTTCAATATTAACACACAATTTTTCTATTAAATCATGCCTCCATGGAATAGCAACAACAAAAAAGGTAATTTGTGGGCTATTTCAAAGTTCGTCTTTCAAAATCCTCATTGCCCACCTACTTTCATTATAGTAGATGTCATTTGTGCCTCCTACCACAATACACTTGCTTCCAGACTGTAAGGAGCTTTCACCGTTCTTTAGGTTTCATGAAGTCTTTGGTGAGCATTACGTAAAATTTCGGCGATTCCTTTACCTTGACTATCTGCAAGAACATGTATTTTGCTATTTTTCTTTGGTACAAGGATAAGTGCACAATTTACATGCGTATTTTTGTTAACAGTATTTTTCACATTCATTTCATTATTATGTGCAGTGGATGGTATGCACCGCTTCTCACCACCACTGTTTTTCCTAATGCTAAATGTAGATGATGTTACACAATTCTGTCGACACGGTGGTTTTAAATGTTCATTTCCACTTATCGGTATTGGTGCAGTCTCTTCACTCACAGGAAGAGCTTGAAATTTGTTTGTGAGCACCAGTTATTTGATGTTTTCACTTTCTGACAATTTTTTTGTGCTCAAAATTTTGTTTTTATAAGGTATGTTAGTCCACTCATTTATATTTTAAGCAGAAAAGAAGAGGAATTTTGTTTGCCTAAGAGCTCACTTATTTCTTTTCGAAGTTCAGATATATCACTACTCAGTGCACTAATGATTAACTGAAGTCTAGAAATACACTCATTTAACTTCATGATTTTGGTCCTAGGATTTGCATACACTTTACTTTTACCATCATTTTTTTCATTTTTTGCAGGAACACTATTCATTTGCACACACTACACCATCTTGAACTGTCTTGCATATGCCGTCAGAGTTGTAAGTAGATTCAACTCCAATTATCAAAAAATCTGCTGGGAACCAATCACACGAATTATGAGATACTGTATGTGAAAGGAACAGTCAGTGTAGGACTAACTTCTCGAAAAAGTGGAACAACCGAAATTGAAAACTTTTATGATCCGATCATGCATTAGATGTTGATAATCGGTGATCAATAATGGGCTGCATTCTTGTTAGTTGTGGCAGCAGTTTCCTGGAATTCAAGATGGTAATAAATGATTGCTCTATCAAGTACAGAAGCTGTAAACCAGCATGGTTTTCGCAAAGGACTGAGTACAGAATCGGCTGTTTCCCATTTCATGGAAAAGAGTGTAATGGGATTGGACAGAGACAACAGTACAATATGAATGAACTTGAGTGTATCAAAGGCTTTTGATACTGTCCAACATGATATCTTGCTAGGCAAGTTAGAAGCTCCAGTATGAAATTTTCACTCTTCAGCAGAGTGTCCACTGGCATGAAACTTCCTAGCAGATTAAAAATGTGTACTGGACAGTGACTCAAACTTGGGACCATTGCCTTTTGCGGGCAAATGATCTACCATCTGAGCTACCCAAGCATGACATGTGACCCATTCTCATTGCTTTAATTCCACCAGTACCTTGTCTCGTCGTTTCTGGAAACATACCTCAGGCTGTGGCTGAGCCATGTCTCTGCAATGTCCCTTCTCCCAGGAGTGCTAGTTCTGCGAGGTCTGCAGGAGAGCTTCTGTGTAGTTTGGAAGGTAGGAGATGAGGTACTGCAGAATTAAAGCTGTGAGGACTGGTCGTGAGTCATGCTTGGGTAGCTCAGTTGGTAGAGCACTTGCCCATGAAAGGCAACAGGTCCTGAGTTTGAGTCTCAGTCTAGCACACGTTTGAGTCTCAGTCTAGCACACAGTTTTAAGCTACCAAGAAGTTTCAAGTTGGAAGCTATTGGTATACGAAGAGTTGCAAAAAAAATGGTTTCAGTCTTATGTACATTATAGCAGACAGGTAGAAATTACCCAGCCAACATTAAAAACGAAAGTATTGCTTACAGATCTGATTTTCGACCTGTATCAATCAGGATACCACAGGGAAGTGTTCTAGGACATCTCTTATTTTTGCTTTATATAAATGATACCAAAATTCCAATCAATGGTACTCATATAATCTTGTTTGCTGATGATACAAATGTTGTTGTAACTGATGCAAACCAAGTATTGCCAACATCTGTAGCTAAAGTTTTGGAATATTTACAAAATTGGTTTGAAACGAACAAGTTAAGTTTAAAGATTCAAAAACTAATGACATTCATTGTAGAAAAACAAAGTGACAGAATGACTTGGACTGCAGAATACAAAATAGAGAAGTTAAGAGAGCAGCTGTCACAAAATTTTTAGGTGCCCACATGGTCGAAAATTTAGATTGGAAAGCCCACATCCACTACTCACAAGCAAGTTAAATACTACTTGCTTTGCACTATGTGTAATTAATAATGTGTCTAGCAAACAGCATAGCAGAACTGTCTACTTTGCTTTTATTCACAAATCGATTAACTATGGTCTCACTTTCTGGGGTCATAATACAACAAATCTAAAAACCATCTTTACACTACAAAAACGAACTGTTAGAGTGTTCAAGGCCAACACCCCTCAAACAGCTATTTCAACAGCTAAATATTCTATCTTTATCACACCTCTACATACAAAAACGTGTAACTAACAGAAAAAGGAGCATTGAAAATTTCGAAACCAACTCAGATCTGCATTCATATAATACAAAAATGTGCAGTGATATGCATGTAAGAAGAATAAACAAGGCTCTTACACAGAAGCAAATAAATGTTCAAGGTACAAATTGTATAACAAACTTCAGCATATATAAAATAAATGAAAAAATTGCCTACATTTAAGGAAGCAGCATTCAAGTTATTAATGACTGATATTACAGTGTAAACAAGTACCTTCAACAATGGTGTAGCAAGTAGTTATATTCATGTACCAGTTGATACTGTATGCCATAGTCACTGTCAATAGTATTTTCAGTCAAATGTTTGTTATGATCTGAATTAGTATTTTGAACAGAATTGTTACAATTATTATGTGTTTTTATTTAAATCTTAACAACAATCCATAAAAAATATCTTTTATGCAATTAATCAAAGTTGTTTCTTTAAAGTCAGTACCGCCATTAGACTGTTGTTTACTTACAGTGTTACATTTACACTTACACAATCATGATTTTGGCTTCAAAGTGCCATTATCAAGTGCTTTAAGTGTTATAAATTGCTTAAAACACTTGATAATGGCACTTTGAAGATGAAATCATTATTGTGTAAGTGTAAATGTAACACTGTGGATAAACAACAGTCTAATGGCGGTACTGACTTTAAAGAAATATATGACTGTGGCCTCGCGTTATGAAAAAATTATGAAATCAAAGTTGTATATACCGTTTTAATGTAAGTGTGTGTAGGATACTGAGCACCCTTGTATTTGTAGGAAACTGTTCATCCTTGTATACGTGTGTGTGTAATTAATTTTTATATATTATGTATTTTCTGATGACATCATGCAATGTAATTTGTCTCTGGATGAATAAACTACTACTACTAATACTACTACTACTGAGTACATTGTGCTATCAACAGCAGCAAAGAAACATTATACCTTCAAGGACTACACTGTGAATTGTGTTTTAAACATACTGAAAAGACAATAAGTTTGCTTTGCTATGATACGGATGTCATTGCACTGAGTCACAATGGTGTGCATCACACTCGACTAAACATCGACTTGAGATACCATTATATTCATGAGCTAATTAACACAGGAAAGTTCAATGTCAAGTCGATCAATAGCCCACCAAAAAGCAGAAAAGTAATTTTTTAACAAATGCACCGCCAAAGATCAACCATCAATAGTGGTGCCAAGCTGCAGGACTCTCAGATTTAAGAAATTAACATCTCGAGAAGTTGTGGGGGCATCAGGAAGAAATATCACCTTGGAAAAGCATTCCTCACTAACCTTGCTAACATAAGCTGCCTATGGTGCACTAGTACATACAGTAATTGGCAGGAAAAGAAGCAAATAGGACATGGAAAGTGCAGTTTTAATTTTTAAGTTATTTAGTGGAACAGAACACGATTACATAAAAAGTAACAGGAGAAAAATAACACAGTGCAATGGTATAGCAATAAAAAGGGGAATAATTCCTATAGCACATAGTAGCCTCACTGAACTGAAGGTTGCATTGAGTGGAAAGTAATGAACTGTAAGAGTCAAAAATTATGTATAGTGATTCTGCATCTAAGCAAATAAAAGAAATAAAAAGTAAAGTATGCCTTGCATGGAACTGTCTAATCTAAGTGGGATTGTGTCACTACATGTGAGATGCTGGATGTCAGCTACAGTGGCAACACCATAAGTACGATCGTATGGTGTATCAAGTGAAATTTTGACTGGATTGAGGATTTTTTGGTTGGGAGGGCACAGCATTCTATTTTGAATGGGGAGTAATCGTCAGATGTAGAGGTAACTTCAGGTGCACCCCAGGGAAGTGTGTTGGGACCTTTGCTGTTCATGTTGTATGTTAATGACCTTTCAGATAATATTAGTAATAAAATCAGGCTTTTTGAAGATGATGCAGTTATGTGTAACGCAGTACTATCTGAGAGAATCTGCATAAAAAATTCAAAAATACCACAATCATTAAAGCTAGCAAGTTTGACAGGGAGTGCTGTACACAACAAGGATTCCGCCTCAACGACCAAGGAAGAAGATTAATCTCGGAACTGATTACCAAAACTGTGAGTAAACAAATGGCCACCTTTACAGTAATACCGCTGGACCAGGGAAACCTGTAAAGCCTAGTGGTCTGTCTGGCAAAATATTAAAAGATATGTTCCAGCAGGATCAAAATAGTCTTCAAACCATTCACTCTGAGCCCAGAAAACTAGATGTACCCGAACATTGTCAAAATGGGGCCTTGCTACCAGCAGTAGACTTACAAACAACTCAAGATATCAGCTGTATAGAAGTGCCCTTAAAAAAGACAATCTGAACCCTTTTCTCCGCTGCCCAGGGTTAGCAAAAATAGTCTTCTGTTCTTACATATTAATATACAGTCTTTAAGAAAGAAGTTGGAGAATTGCATTACTGGTTAGAAACTTCTAACTGTGGTATACTTAGTGTAACTGAGCGCTGGCTATATTCATCAGAAATTGACCTCAATATTCCATTTGGTTACTCCTTAGTACTCCTTTGGTACCTTTATGGCGATACAAACATTGGCAAGTCCACCTTAATAGAAAAGATTATTTCACGTAAGCAGCATGTTTATCTGCTGTTTTGTTCTGAATTCGGATTTGGCGGATATGATTCACGTGTACGTAATGTTATTGTTTTTGAGGAATTTGAATGGTCTAGGTGGAGGCAGTATGCTTCTACTTTGAAGTGTATTGTTGAAGGAAGGCCTGTTACTGTTAATGTTAAAAATAAACCAGGTATGGTTATAAAGCATCGTGGACTGGTCATATTTGTATCAAACGAGTTTAATATCGGTGACGAAGCTCTTATTTCACGTTTGAATGTTATTCATGCAGACTGTCACATTTTGCATTGTCGTTCTTTGAAGGCGGAACTGGGTGCGTCGGACTCGTCGGATGTGGAAACCCCAGAGGAGGTCGTTTGCAGATCAACAACTGGACATGGGGGTGTTGCAATATATATTAAGAATGGACTAAATCTACAATACTTTACTATTGATGTCACAGACCCGTGTATAGACACCAACTTTGAGGCTGCAGTTGTACATATACCTAAACATAATATTATTGTTGCATTTGTATATCGCACGCCATCTTCTAGTGAATATGAATTTATAGTAAATTTTTTTAAAAAAAGTGTTAGTCTTACTAACTAAGCCTAAATATAAACTCCAAAGAATCTTAATTTTTGGTGATATTAATATGGATATCAGGGTACAAAGTCATATCATACTGGAATTCTTTGATAGCTTAAGAGCTTTTGATTGCTATTGTCTAAATGATAAGCCTACTAGATATAATGCATGTTTAGACAATATAATAAGTAATATCCATGAAAATAATGTTGAAATTGGAGTAGTCAAGTTAGGCCTACCTGACCATGATGGCCTATGGATTACAGCCCCAGTCAGTATTTCAGATGAACAACACAAAACTGTTAGACCTATGAATGAATGCAACATAAGAGAGTTTGGAACTATATTAAGGTCAGTTAACTGGAATGACATCTTATACAAAGATATGTGTGTGAATAACACAAGCAAATTATTTATAGAGGAAATTGCAAGAATATTTGATGAGTGTTGTCCCAGATCAGTAAAAAAACAGAATAATAACCAAGCTCATATACCACAGAGACTAAGTAATTGGTTCACACCATACCTCAACAGCATCAGGATTATGCTTCTTATATTTAGGGACAGATCTCATAACAGCAGCGAGTACAAAGAGATGTACATTAGAATAAGAAAAAATTATATATCTGAAATAAGCTTGGCAAAACATAGGGTGAATGATAACTATATTCTTAAATCTAGAAACAGCTGTAAAGCTGCCTGGGAAGTAATTAAAAGTGAAATAAATAGACCAACAACTCAACTAACTACACCCATAGCCCCAGATATCTTAAACTCACACTTTGTTAACTTCAGTTTACAACAAGATTTGTCTCCTCCCAAAGCCATGCTTGATGCAAAAACTCTTTTAGGTTTAAATAATAATGTAGTTCACAAATTCTTCTGGGCAACAGTAACTGAAAATGATGTTAGCAAAGCAATAGACAAACTAAGTAGTTCCAGAGCAGAGGACTTCTATGGTCTGTCAAACTTTGTCATAAAGAAGATATCAAGTGATCTTCTGTCCCCTCTAACCACTCTCATTAACTGTATATTACAGCAAGGGATTTTCCCCGACTGTTTGAAAATAGCAGTAACTATTCCCATATTTAAAAAAGGAGATAAATCAAATCCAAGTAACTATCGCCCTATCTCATTAATCCCAATAAAATCTAAAATAATCGAAGACTGTGTTCACCAACAAATGAATCACTATTTTGAGAGGAATAACCTGTTAAGTAACTCACAGTGTGGATTCAGGTATAAACTATCCACAGTTTAAGCAGTTGAAAATATTGTTTGTGATATATATGATGGCTTTGAAAACAAATTAATCTCTTGTGCTACTCTCCTAGACCTGAGTAAAGCATTTGACACCGTATCTCATAGTACTTTGATCATGAAATTAAGACACTACGGCATGGAACAGGACACCCTGAAATTATTAGAATCCTACTTAAGCAACAGAGTACAATTTGTTGTTAGTGTAAATGGGCAGCTGTCAAACCCACAAACAATAAAAGAAGGTGTGCCACAGGGCTCCATACTTGGGCCCTTTCCGTTTGTAGTGTATGTTAATGATATTCCACAGTATTTACCCTGTAAAACAGTACTCTAATCTACTTAAGAAAATGATGAGAAGCCTTCTTAGCAACTCGGATAGTATTAACGATGATAACAGTGTATATGTTACACCTAATCCAGTGCATCGTAAACAGTGTGAAAACATGCTTCACTCAGCAATAAACGTACGTATCAGTGCACCTGAGGCAGGTGTGAATACAGGTAAAACCACGTACAGGGAAGAATATGTTATGTCTAGTGCAGTGCATCGTAAACATTGTAAAAATATGTTTCATACAGCTGTAAACACAGCGATAAATACGCAGAGTGAAATAACAACAGGTAGGCCTACCGGTACTGTAAACCACACAAAGGAACATGCGCAAATTAATACAGTGTTACATGCGCAAATTTCTGAATCAAATGTGTGTATATATTCTGACAGCCACGGACGTGGTCTTGCTGAAATCTTACGTGATAATTATCGTGTAAATGCAACGGCCATTGTAAAACCGAGGGCACCCATGTCTGAAATCACAACGAACATAAAAGACGGAAATCGCCCCAGCTCAACTCAGTGCACAATTATAATAGGTGGAGCTAATGGTGTCTACAGGAATGAACTTTACAAATCCACTAACAATTTGAAAGAAATTTTGAGCTTTGCTAGAACACCTGTAATTGTCGTTGGTATTCCCCATAGACACGATCTTATGACTACTTCTATTGTAAATAAAGAAATTATTAAGGCTAACAGAGAGTTCAAGAAGATATGCAAAGCATTTCACAACTCACATTTCATTAGTGTAGATTCACTGGAGAGAGAACATTTTACCCAACATGGCCTGCATTTAAACAACAGGGGAAAGATTGTATTAGGACAAAAAATCCGAGACTTCCTTTGTTCACTAGGCAGTTGCAAGAAAAGTGAGCACATTATTCTTCCACCTCCAGTAACCCAGTCTACAGCATCGTGTGTAGGACAACAATCACCATCTTCAACAGAAGCAGATCAGCCTACACTGCTGGCAGCTTCAACAACAGTACCTACTAAGGAAAGTGAGCCCACTATTCTTCTGCCTCCAGTAGCCCAGTCTACAGCATCTTCTCCAGTACTACAATCACCATCTTCAGTAGAAGCAGATCAACTTACATCTCTAACAGGTTCAACAACAGTACCAACTACCCGAGCAGAAGCAATGAAAACCACCCGCCCCTTAAGCAAAAGAAGAGTGTCACCACCAGGCCATCTCAAAGATTTTTTATTGGAGGCAGGCACCAATCAGCCAATGCGGTGAGCACTGCAACAGATGCCAAGCATAAAAAATTAGTAGTTTTGTATCAAAATGTACAGGGTATAATTAGTAAGATTCCAGAATTAGAAGTACTATTGCTTGATGAACTAAAGGATGTTTCAGTTTTATGTGTATGTGAACATTGGTTAAAAGGAAATCAAGCTTTTGCTGCCAGAATAACAGGATATGAAATGGTTAGTAGCTTCAGTAGGGAAACTTTTAAAGGGGAGGAACATGCATTTATGTCAGACAAGGAATTGAATATAAAGAAATCAAGTTTAGTAAGATAAAAAACATTGAAAAAGTATTTGAATATTGCGTTTGCAAACTAACAGACCTTAAAATAATTATTGTGTGTGTATACCGTTCCCCATCAGGTAATTTTATGGAATTTTTGGACAGTGTTGAAAGTCTTTTTAGTGAGTTAAGACATTCTACAGAAAGCATTATTGTACTTGGAGATTTCAATGTCAACTTCAAAATCAACTGTTTAAATACTACAAAATTGACCAATGTCTTTTGTTCGCATAATTTAGCACCAACTATCTTTGAATACACTAGACATGGAAAGAACTCTGAAACAATAATGGACCAAATATTTCTTGACTTACATAAACTAGACAATGTTGTAGAAGTGATTGACACTGGATTCTCTGATCATAAAGCACTAAAACTTAGTATAAATAATGTACTCTGTAAAAACTCTAGGCCAAGTGAGAGAAACACATCCACAGGAGATGTATTAATGAGGACAACATTAGGATTTTTAATTCCTTGTTAAAAAATACAAGCTGGGATCTAGGTAAACATGATAGTATAGACATGAAGTTTGAGTTATTTCTAGCTGATTACAAACATAACTTTGAAATTGCTTTTCCCCTTAAGAAAATGAAAGTAAAAGGCAAAATTAACACAGGGCATAAGAAAATCTGGAGAGCAACTCAGAATGTTACGTAAATCAGCAAGGCAAAATCCTGCTTTGAAACAACGTGTTAAGTGTTATAGGAAATTATACAAGAAAGTAATCACTGCAGCAAAAAAATATATCAGTAGAAATAATGGCAACAAAAAATGAAATCAGTTTGGAAAGTGATCAATAGTAACTTAGGAAGAAGCAAAATAAGAAACAACATTGTTATTAAAACTGAGGACAAAACTATAAATGATCCATTACAAATTGCCAATATATTCAACTGTCATTTTACAAGTGTAGTTCAAAACCTCATACAAACCCAAAGTAGTACAGACATCAGTCATAACATCACATTGAATTCCGAAACTATGTTTTTGTATCCTGCAACAGTACATGAGGTAGAGAATGCCATCAGCAAACTAAAAAATAAATTATTCTGTGGCACCGATGGCATTCCAGACAAAATCATTAAACACAGCAGATATATTTCTCCTCTTCTTGTAGATATAATTAATGCATCTTTCAGTACTGGCACTTTCCCTAGAAAGCTGAAACAATCAATTATAAAACCATTATACAAAAATGGGGATCATTATGATGTAAAAAACTACAGGCCTTTATCAATGTTATCTTGTTTTTCAAAAATTATAGAAAGAGTAATGTATGGAAGACTCTCTACTTTCCTAAAAAAAAGTGGAATATTGGTCGATGAACAAAATGGCTTTCGAAAGAATAGATCAATTGAAACAGCTATATACAACTTTCTAAAACTTGTCCTAAATTCCATTGATAATAATGAAGTAAATTGTGGGGTCTTTTTAGATTTATCAAAGGCTTTTGACGTTATTGATCATAAACTACTGCTCGAAAAATTTAGTTGCTATGGACTCCGTGGTACTGCTCATGCATGGTTTAAGTCATATTTATCTGGCAGATCCCAGAAAGTAGAAATAGTTCATGATGGAAAGTCATACTTTTCTGGTTATAAGGAAGTTAGTTATGGGGTGCCCCAAGGATTGGTGTTGGGACCCCTGTTGTTCTTGATCTTTATAAATGACTTGCCAAACTATTTAACACAAGCTGATTGTGTACTTTTTGCTGATGATACAAGTCTCTTTATTAAAGCTCAGAATGAGACTGACCTTAACAGCAAAATTGAAACAACAGCAGTTGAAGCAAGTAAATGGTTCAGGGACAACAGTTTATTTGTGAATGAGGGGAAAACATTATGGATGAATTACAGACATGTTTCAAATAATTTGAAGCCCAATATAACTGTGAAGCTAGGCCAACAGAATATACTACAAACGCCGGATACAAAATTCTTAGGACTTTGGTTAGATGAGCATCTAAAATGGGACAAGCATATAGATGTGCTCAATAAAAAGTTAAGTAAATGTTGCTATGTATTTAGAATGCTCAAAAATTGCTGCAGTGATCAAACAGTATTGTGTACATATTATGCATTTATGCATAGTCTTTTGCGATATGGTGTCATATTTTGGGGCAATTCAAGTCAGGCAAAACGCTCCTTTATTATTCAAAAACGAGCGATAAGAATCATAAAAGGAGCTGCACCTAGAGATCCATGTAGGGAAATTTTCAGGGAATATAAAATCATGACTCTTCCATCCATTTACATCTATGAAAGTATATGCTTTCTGAAGTCTCACCCCCAGTTTTCTTCTTTAAACAGTGAGTTCCATGACTATACAACAAGACAGAGTAATGAATTTCACAGAGAAGTGCATAAGAAAGCCCAATACAACAAGAGTGCAATATACCACCCAAAAATTCTCTATAGTGCTCTTCCCTTAAAAATAAAAAGGATTCAGCAGCTGAGCAGTTTTAAAAGTGAACTCAAAAGAATGTTAATCAGTAATAGTTTTTACAGTGTTAGTGAATATATGAATTCTTCAGAAAGATAGCGTGCCTTCACCTATCTTATAAGTTACTCATATACAAACTTGTGTCGTGGGGTAGACTCTTTTATGTACACACAAAAATTAATTAATTTGTCAATATAGAGTGTTATAATCATTGTTTCTTGTTGCTGTCCATTATACACAAAATATATGTAACTTATTTGTGTCCAATATTGTTACAAATTTATATCGTGTAAGCTATAATTGTTTTGCCCATATATTTAATTCAGATTATTCACTGATAGTTTTTACGTAATATGTTGTTATTCATATTTTTTCTGTATGTAACATATGACAAATCCCATATCATTGTACATGATAAAACGGGTGCTCAATAAACTGAAACTGAAACTGAACTGAAACGATACAACTTTTATCAATTCAGGACAGATTCTTGAATCTGTATGAGAAAAAAATAATATAATATTTGAAAAATTGGATCATTGGTTTAGTGCAAACTCTATATACATAAATGAAACAAAAACTGAGGAAATATTCTTTAATTTGAAGGTATCAAACAAAGAAAATAAGTCTGTTAAACTGTTAGGAATGATGATTGACCAGAAACTTAGATGAGATAAACATATCACATACGTCTGTTCTAAACTTTCACATGCTATGTTCCTATTTTATAAGCTTAGGAATAATGTCAGCCAAAACTTACTGCTGCATTCATATTTTTCTTATATCCACCCCCATCTTTCATATGGTATTCTGCTCTGGGGAAATTCTCCTAATTCAGTATCAATTTTTAGATGGCAAAAAAAAATCTCTTCAATGTATAGTGGGTTTATCTCTTATGGATACATGCAGGGAACATTTCAAAGAACTTAACATCATGACAGTTCCTTGTTTATACATCTGTTATTGCGTATTACACGTATAAGAAAACATAGCTCAATATCCCCTTAGGTCATCTGTCCACACCCATAATACAAGACGAAATCACACAATTGATCTGCCATACTCTAGATTGTCTAAGATACATAATAGTTATAAATATGTAGGCCTTGAACTGTTTAATATGCTCCCTAAAATTGTACAAACAGTATCTAAAAATAAATTTAAGACAACATTGGGTCAATGGCTCAAAGGTAAAGCATTTTACTCAGTTAATGAATATAAAGATTGTAATATGGCAGATTTGCTGTTTTAACATAGAGAAAGGTACCTCTGCCTGTAGTAGGACCTAAATTTGGAAAAACAATATCTAACATATAGGCATAGGCCTATTTCGAGTGCTCTATATCTGTATCAATATCTCACGATAATGGCATAGTGTTATCAACATGTATATGATAATGACATAGTGTCATCAACATGAATACTCCTCATTTAATATAAATTTGCATAATGTTTTCTTTTTTATTGTGAAATTAACACTATATAAAATTCCAAATGTTTGCTATTGTACTACACTAACATTCATATGATTTATATATACATTGTTATGAGAATATAACCATCTTTATACTGCAATTGAACTTATTGATGAAGCCCATTGTATAAGAAAATACTGAACAGCTAATAAAGATTCTTATTCTTATTCATAAATATTCAGTCCGATCTCGATAAGATTTCAACATGGTGCAGAGATTGGTGACTTGCTCTAAATGTTTGGAAATGTAAAACTGTGCACTTCACAAAATAAAAAAAAATAGTATCCTATGTCTATAGTATCGATGAGTCACTATTGGAATTGACCAACTCATTCAAATACCTGGGTGTAAGACTTTGTAGGGATATGAAATGGAGTGATCACATAGTTTCTAGTCATGGGTAAAGCAGATCGTAGACTTAACCAGTCTACTAAAGAGATTGCTTAAAAATCACTTGTACAACCCATCCTAGAATATTGCTCAAGTGTGTGGGACCTGTACCAAATAGGACTAACAGGGGATATTGAACATATACAAATTGGCAGCACGAATAGTCACAGGTTTGTTTAATCCATGGGAGAGTGTCACAGAGATACTGAAGGAACTGAAATGGTATACTCTTGAAGGCAAACATAAAGTATCTCAAGAAAGTCTATTAACAAAGTTTCAAGAACCAGCCTTAAATGTTTACTCTAGGGATATACTTCAACTCCCTACCTATTGTTCACACAGGAATTTGAGGTTAGGATTAGAATAATTACTGCACGCACACAGACTTGAACATTCATTCTTCCCATGCTCCATATGTGAATGGAACAGGAAGAAACCCTAATAACTGATATAATGGGATATACTTCTGCCATGCGCCTCACAGTGGTTTGCAGAATATAGATGTGAATGTAAATGTAGACATAGTGTCTCACAGTTGAGATAAACACACCATTTGTACACGTATGATCAAAATGACGATGCAGGAGGCACTTTTAAAAAAAAAAAAAAAAAAAAAAAAAATTATGGTAGTCTCCAGTAATCAGGCGTGCTGTTCACTAGGCAGTAGGATACAAATGTTATTAAGAATTCTGTGATGCAGAAGTAGCCTACCTATCCTGTGAAACTGCTGGAGGGGGGGGGGGGGGGGGAGGGGGATGGCTTGAAAGCATCAATATCAAATTAGTCATATAAACAAAAATTTAACACTCTTCCTCTAACAGTCAGTAAGGTTTGCATTGTTCATATGAAGCGTGCAGTACAGACTCACTGGTGTCATCTTCTCTGCAGCCATACAGCCATACATGTCCATAATACTATTACTGCACCTCATGGCAAGTCCCTTCATCAAGTTCCCACAGCACAACCTACACTCACCATGCATTCATACAATTGATTCGCCTTGATGGACAATGATTCCACCACCATCAGTGCAGATGCATAATTATGTTCAACCTCCTGTGGGGTATCTCAAAGTGGTGAGTATGGAGGCCATGGATGGGGGCTGCGGATAGATGGCACTAGGTGGGAATGTAGGTCAGCTGAGAGGCGTACTGTGATGGTAAGCGCAATTGCGATGAACGCGTCCAAGTGGCACTGTGGTTACTGCAATTGCCTCATCACCGCTGATACTGCATAAAGCCCTGGTGCAGCTGACATCATCAGTCCCTTTCCTTTCCTTTCTCCCCCTTCAGTTTGCATAACATGTCTCACAGCTAAGGTTTCCATGTGGTGTCTGTTCTTTCAGAAATCTCTGGATGAACAGGCCCCCATGCATTATATAACTAATTTGCCTTGGTGGGCAATGAATCCACCACCTTCGGTGCAGACGTACTATTACATCCAACCTCCTGCGTGAATCTCAAAGTAATGAGCATGGAGAACATGGACAGGGACTGCAGATAGGTGGCACTAGGTGGGAGTGAGGGTTAGCTGAAAGGGGTACTAGGACAGTCCACACAGTTGCAATAAACACAGTGTCTGGATGGCGCAATGGCTAATGTAACCACTTAGTAAGCAGGAGGTCCCAGGTTCAAGTCCCGGCCCGGCACACATTTTCACTCATTGCTGCTCATTCCACAATGGTGTCCCAATGCAGCTGACATCAATAGTTACTTCCCTTTCCTTTCCTTTCTCACATATCCACCTTCAATTTACATAATATGTATCACAGCTGTAGATTCTGTGTGATGTCTGTTCTTCTGGACATGTCTGTAAGAAAAGACACCATGCACTCATATAATATAAATAAAGGATCATGTGTCATTGAGCAGAAGAGTGGCTGAAGGTACAGTTAAAACGTTGCAGTTATTGAATCCAACCACCTAATAATGGTAAGGCTACTTCCAGTCCCTGAGGTGAAATAGTGTCATGTTAACATGCACGTTTATTGAATACAGTCCTATGATGCATGGTTTACTTCTCCAGCAAGAGGATCAACAGTGTGCAGTGCTTGTGGAAGGAAGATTGGGCTTAATGTCCCGTTGACATCAAGGTCATTAGAGGCAGAGCGCAAGTTCGGATTGTGCCAAGGATGGGGAAGGAAATTGTCCATGCCCTTTCAAAGGAGCCATCCCAGCATGTGTCTTGAGCGATTTAGGGAAATCATGGAAAACAAATCTGGATGGCTGGAAGCAGGTTTGAACTATCATCCTCCTGAATGCAAGTCCAGAGTGCTAACCACTGTGCCACCTTGCTTGGTATACACATTGCTTGTGATGTATCACTAATTGTATGCCACATTTTAGTAAAGCGTACTTTATTTGTTGATAGGATGGCTGCATTTAATTATCTGTGGACTTGTCCTCTATTTTAGATGACAAAAGCATGAGTATAGTATAGTTGTTTTAAAAAATTGAGAGGCAAGAACTGTTCACTGAATTCATAGGGGATATATTTTAACAGAAATCGGAGTGACTGGCTCTCTCCAATTTTCACTACTTCATTTTCAATATTGTACCTTATGACATATAGAGAAACTTGGAACTTTGAAGATGTGTGCCTGAGTGAGTGTGTATTTGCGTTTTGTGATCAACCCCACACACATCTGCAAGTTATATTAGCTATAGTTGTTGCTTTTTCTCATTTGTTTTATTGCATCTACATTGACATCTATACACATAATTCACAAGTCACCGTAAGATGCATGGCAGAGGGTACCACATAACACTACTGGTCATTTTCTTTCAGGTTCCACTTGCGGATAGAGTGAGGAAAAAGTGACTGTCTAAAAGTCTCTGTACGAGCCCTAATTTCTTGCATCTTATCTTCTTGGTCCTTATGTGAAATGTACGTTGGCGGCAGTAGAATTGTTCTGCACTTGGTCTCAAATGCCGGTTCTCTAAATTTCCACAATAGTGGCTCATGAAAAGAGCATCATTTTCGCTCCTGAGATTCCCATTTGAGTTCACGAAGCATCTATGTAATACATCTATGTTCATTGACCCTACTGGTGGCAAATCTAGTGGCATGCCTCTCAATTGCTTCAATGTTTTCCTCTAATTTAACTTGGTGGGGATTCCAAACGCTTGAGCAGTGCTCAAGAATGGGTCACACTAGAGTTCTATATGCTGTCTCCTTTGTAGATGAGCTAGCCCTTCCCCAAATTCTCCTAATTAAATGAAGTCAAATAGTCACCATCCCTTCTACCAATATGACATACTCAGTCCCATTCATATTGCTCTGCAACGTTGTGCCTAGATATTTAATTGATGTGATTGTGTCAAGTGGCACCCTGCTAATGCTGTATTCAGAGGTTACAGGATTGTTTTTCCTAATCATTGACATTAACTTACATTTTTCTACATTTAGAACGAGCTGCCACTCATCACTATAACTAGAAATTTTGTCTAAGTCATCTTGTATAGTCCTACAGTCACTCTAAGGTGACACCTTCCCATGCATGGCAGTATCATCAACAAGCAGCCATAAATTACTTTCACCTTGTCCATCAGATAATTTATCTGTGTAGAGAATAAAAGCAGTCCTGTCACACTTCCCCAGTGCAGTCCTGACAATACCCTTGTCTCTGGTGAATACTCACCATCAATGACAACTTATTGACTTCTATTACTTAAAAGTCTTTGTGCCAGTTACATATCTGGAGACCTAAACTGTATGCTCAGACCTTCATCAACAGTCTGCAGAGAGGCACTGTGTCAAACACTTTCCAGAAATCTGGGAATATGGTATCTGGTTTGTAGAATATCAGGTGAGAAAAGGGCAAGCTCAGATTCACATGAGTGATGCATTCTAAATCTGTGCTGATTAGTGTTCAACCAGCCACAATTTGTAAGGTCAGTATCTTATTATTGGATCTTTTATTGAGAATCGTTTTATCTTATGATTACAATGATACTGTTGTTTTAACAAATGACTAAGAAAATTTCTATTAGTTCTTAAACTCACTTCACCAAAAACTGTTTATGGGCAATCGTAACCTAAATGTTTAGTGTCCTAAGCACAAACAATGCCATGACTAACCTATACTATTGAAAATACTGTCTGTTGATGATGCATGCAGTGTCTGCAAAAGTAAATCTGTTGCATCTGTGTTTGGTTCTTTGTTACTAAGGGCAAAGTTTGCTGCCACTGTGAGGAAGCAAACACTAAATTCAGCTGCCAGTTATTCTGGGAACTCAATTTGATTAATACAGTTATTTTTGTTTTAATAGTATTTCACTTGTTTTTATTTTAGTTTTGGATTGATTTCCTTTTTGTGCACAATGCATGTGTTTTGTGTCTTTAATAACAGACTGGAATGTTTTAAAATATGGTTGTAATAGAATTTCAACCATATGTTCTTAATTAGAAAGGGTTTTTACGTCTTAGCATGAGATACTTTGATCCCTGGAGAAACCTTTACGTGATCCCAGTTTATTCTTAAAAGTTTTCTACATTTATGTCTGTACTCAGCAAGCTACTAAAAATGCTTGGCATAGGATACTTAGCATTGCACCACTTATTAGAGCTTCTTCCCATTCCATTGACATATGAAGCATGGGGAGACTGGTTCCTTAAATGCCTCTGTGTGCACATAATTGGTCTCTATTACTTAGTTTACTTTACTATGAAAGACAGATAAACAGTAACAACACAAAAGACTTTACTGAAATAGCACTAAACGAGAGATATGTATGAAACCCAAGTTGTTGTCCAGAGGCATGAACCGCATGCAGTCCCCATATCAAAACAAACTCTATACCACTTTCAATGACTTTCACACTATTATTTTGTAACAAATGATACATCACCATAGTAACCCCCTCTCTTTTGAGTGTGGAACAATGAGTGACCAACTGTGTGATGCTGGATGGCAGAGAACAGCAGGACTGCTTCTGTGTTGAAATGGTTTACTAGCTGTACTATGGATCTCTATTAATTCTGGGCAAGAGCTGGGCTGTTTGCTTGTGACATTCCACTTATGTGTGGTTTTGTTGTTGTACATGATTTTCAAGAATCTTGAAGTCTCATATCTTGCTGAAGTGAAATGCTGAGAAGTGATAACTTGTAGGAGACATGCAGATGATAGAGACAGTACATGGAATAAGTTTCACGTATGGTTTAACCCAATATATTTCACTGTATTAAAGTTAGTTGCCAGTTCCAGTTTCACAGTTCACAGTGGGAACAGATGAATGAGCACATGTCCTCCACTATAATCCCATCAAGAAGGAGACTCACCCAATTATCCATTAACACAGATTTAGTGAAAGTTCATAGTGTTCATGGTTCAGAACAAATATATATTGACAGAAATATTATTAACACAGTGCACACAAAATAATTAGTAAGATAGTCACATAAGCAAAGAGAGCTTCACTCCAAGTTTAAATGCAGCCAAAACCTCTCAGACAAACAGAAGATAAATGCTGTCAAAGTTAGCGTAAGGAGGGCTATGCATGAAGCATTCAGTGAATTCGAAAGTAAAATTCTATGTACCGACTTGAAAGAAAATCCTAGGAAGTTCTGGTCTTACGTTAAATCAGTAAGTGGCTCGAAACAGCATATCCAGACACTCTGGGATGATGATGGCATTGAAACAGAGGATGACACACGTAAAGCTGAAATACTAAACACCTTTTTCCAAAGCTGTTTCACAGAGGAAGACCGCACTGCAGTTCCTTCTCTAAATCCTCACACAAACGAAAAAGTGGCTGACATCGAAATAAGTATTCAAGGAATAGAAAAGCAATTGGAATCACTCAACAGAGGAAAGTCCACTGGACCTGACGGGATACCAATTCGATTCTACACAGAGTACGCGAAAGAACTTGCCCCCCTTCTAACAGCTGTGTACCGCAAGTCTCTAGAGGAACGGAAGGTTCCAAATGATTGGAAGAGAGCACAGGTAGTTCCAGTCTTCAAGAATGGTCATCAAGCAGATGCGCAAAACTATAGACCTATATCTCTGACGTCGATCTGTTGTAGAATTTTAGAACATATTTTTTGCACTTGGTGCAGGGAGTGGCAACTGACCCTTAACATAGACAAATGTAATGTATTGTGAATACATAGAAATAAGGATCCTTTATGTATGGTTATATGATAGCGGTACAAACACTGGTAGCAGTTACTTCTGTAAAATATCTGGGAGTATGCGTGTGGAACGATTTGAAGTGGAATGATCATATAAAATTAATTGTTGGTAAGGGGGGTACCAGGTTGAGATTCATTGGGAGAGTTCTTAGAAAATGTAGTCCATCAATAAAGGAGGTGGCTTACAAACCACTCGTTCGACCTATACTTGAGTATTGCTCATCAGTGTGGGGTCCGTACCAGATCGGGTTGATGGAGGAGATAGAGAAGATCCAAAGAAGAGCGGCGCATTTTGTCACAGGGTTATTTGGTAACCGTGATAGCGTTACGGAGATGTTTAGCAAACTCAAGTGGCAGACTCTGCGAGAGAGGCGCTCTGCATCGCGGTGTAGCTTGCTTGCCAGGTTTCGAGAGGGTATGTTTCTGGATGAGGTATCGAATATATTGCTTCCCCCTACTTATACCTCCCGAGGAGATCACGAATGTAAAATTAAGATTCGAGCGCGCACGGAGGCTTTCTGACAGTCGTTCTTCCCGCGAACCATACGTGACTGGAACAGAAAAGAGAGGTAATGACAGTGGCACGTAAAGTGCCCTCCGCCACACATCATTGGGTGGCTTGCGGAGTATAAATGTAGATGTAGATGTAGATAATTCATAACACTGTGTCATAAATATTGTTATTAAAACATTAGTACTCACAAGGCACAAGTTTACAGTTTCACATGAAATGTTCAAGAGAATTGGTATTACACAAGCTCATATTCTTTTCAAATGTATTTATAGCATGTATTATGTTTGGGAGCAAAGTATTACTTCAACCAACACAGAAATGTGAACAGTAGTATAGCAATATGCAGATTTTCACATTGCTCAACATACTGATGTATGAGTTAACCCTGGTCACAAACTTTTCACTGAAATGTACATGTATATTTATCCATGTAACAGTCTAACACATTCCAATACAGAGATGGTAGCAGTGTGCCTGCTGATTTTGGGAGGAGAATGACTGTTTATAGACAGGTGTAAGAACATGAAGTGAAACCTGGAACTACATAATGCTTTTGAAATTTGGTTAGGTTGTATTCTGGTGTTCTACATGGATTCCAAAACATTACTGTTGTTTGGTTTATGAAAAATGAGTTAAATTATTAATTCACAACAGTACATGGAACATTATTACTATGTATTTTTTGAAATCCCCCATTTATAAATCTGGCATCCGTCATGAAATAAAGCTTTTATTCAAAATCTTAATTACTGACTAGATTAATTAATGAAGGGTATTGTCTGCTTCAGAAAAAATACAGGACCAGAGTTATATTGTGTGTGGTAACAATAATTCCTCTGATGCTGATTAGCTCATCAATGTTTCTTATTTACGCGATGTTGACATATGTTTAATTACTAATGTTTTCAGCAAAACTAATCTCATTTCTGTAATCAGGAGCATAACTATAAACAAATGAAATACAAGTTTAAACGAACTTTTGTATAAATAACTAGTTGATATCTTGCTGTACCGATGGTACCTGCATTACATATAACATGAAAAATAAAATTCATTTGTCCTTGCAAGCAGGAAACATAACAGATGGTTTGAATCCCAATTTCTTCTGTCTCAAGCTTCATATGGCATATCTGATGCCTCTTCATCTGTGAAGTAAGCAGTCTTCACTTTTGCTGTGGAGATTATTGTGGCTTTGCTGTCTTGAAGGTGTGAAAAGTGGATTGTGTAAATGATATGGCCCAACATAAGGAGGAAACAGCAGTGGCTTCACTGCATCTATACATAACCAAAGTGCATAGACTAATGCACTTGGGGCCAGGCCAATGCCTGGTTTCACAGCTGTTCTTTAACTCATAGTATGACAGGAAATGCATCATTCCAGGTATTTTTGCAGGACATGAGTGCTGCTTTGAGTATTCTATGGAGTCAGCCAGTCTGTTGCTCAGGAGATTGTAGCTCACAGTTTTGAGGTGAGAGATTCCACATAGTTTTGTGAGCTTAACACAAAGCAATCAGTCAAATTGTTGACCATGATCCATAGTTACTGTGGCCAGAAATCCATATTCCATGTGTCAACAAATTCTTTATTCACAACTTCAGCTGAAATATAAGTAATTGAGATAACTGATGGCCAGCAGATGGAGTAGTCTATTGTTGTTACAAAGCATTTGTACTTGTTGGAGTCTCTGCATGAGACGATCTTCTGAAAAGTTCTCTTGCAAATGAAACAAACTATCTTCTTAGACATCAACAGTAGGCAGAAAATTGAAGTCCCATCTGAAGAGCAGTACAAAGAGTTCCAGCATCAGACTCCATGGCTGGTGCAACGGGTTGCAATGCACGATGGTTCCAGGTGGCAAGGACAATGTCGAGTCAAGGCAGTGGCATGGTGCTGGCAATCTTCTACTTTTGCTGGCAGAGACAGAACTATCTGCTGCTTGCTGGTCAAGGACAGTTATACCTGTGTGAGAGATGACTGCCAGAAAGGTATTGGTCTAACAATGTGGGCTCAGATTGGCTGAGGAGAATGGCAAGTGGATGCAGCCAAAGGTCTGTAGATGTGGTTGCTCTACTGCTCTTGAGCATGCCCTTCTCCAGGTCAGGAGTTAAAAGAGTGAAGGACTAACACACAAGTTTCAACATCTCTACAAAAGGCCATATGTAGTAACACATATGCCTATACCTCACCTGTGCTCGCTGACCCAGTTCAAGGAAACAAAACATGAAAGATTTAAACCCTTTTGTAGTCAGTTACTAACAATTAAATATATGTCAGTACTATGCTAAACAAGGAGACTATTAGGATTGGAACAACAATGCCCAGCTTTTAAGATACAAAATTTCTAGATTTTTTTGTATGAATGAGGTATTTTATTTATGAGTTGGTTTCTATGAAGGTTTATTATTTAGTTTATTTTTTATTTTTGTGGAGGGGAATAAGCATATGTTATGGATAAATGGACAGTAATTAAGTATGTTACAGGATACTCTTAGTTATTGTCAGCATGAATGTAATCAGATATGACTGTGCAGCTTTGAGTGGTGGCAGATGTAAGGGGGCAAATGCATAGAGATCAGTGAGAATTGGTGATATGCACATATGCATCCTTACTTATGAACTGAGATTGTGGTATCGTGTGAGCGTATGCTCATGGGAAAATATATGTGCTATGTACTCATGTATTTTTCAAAAGATAAATTGCATGATACCTGTGAAATAATGGTCATGACACATTGGCTAATACCCTACAATAATAAACATAGGACAAGCAACATTTTATTGCCCCGTGGAGTGGCTGCGCAGTTTGAGGCATCCTGTCACTGACTGCGCGGCAACTCCCACTGGAGGTTCAAGTCCTCCCTCGGGCATGGGTGTGTGTGTTGTTCCTAGCGTAAGTTAGGTTAAGTAGTGTGTAAGTCTGGGGACCAATGACCTAAGCAGTTTCGTCCCATAGGAATTTACACACACACAACATTTTATTGGTGTTCACCATAGTATTGGATTATACAGCTCATCCTCCCCTCCCTCTCCCTCCTTTCAGCCTTCTACACTTCTTCCAAGAGGCCTACATCTTATATCTCTCTAATCTTATTTCCGAAATTATTGAGGGTATTTTAAATCCATCTTTGCAACTACAATAAAATGTGTAAATTTGTGACCGAATGCATTTCATTTTATTGAAATAAAATATCATCAGTGGTCTTTAATGATTATATTTACAATCTGGCTTGCTTTCTACAGTTAAAAACAGTCCATTAAAAAAGATGTTGGAGTTGCTTACTATATGATTTGTCCAGTTCTTACTCATCTCAGAAAACACTATCTGTTTGCACATTTTTTTAGTTATTCCCTTGTTTGGTACTGTTTCTTGTACCATTCTTGCAAAGACAGATTTCAAACCCTAAAGTTATTGTAAATCAGCTGTGGTAACATGTTCACACAAACAAAAATTTTTTCTGAAGTTTCATTTCAACTTTTTAGCGTAGTTTTTATAACCCTGTGGTCCACAGTAGGAATATTGTCTAGAAACGTTTCAATCATGCCTTTGTATGTGCTACTTTTTACATTCTTATTTGTGTAATGTTCATGTGTCAATTTTCACAAGCCAAGGTATTTCACAGTGCAGTTGTTTAAGTTTTTCGATTTGGTGGTGGTCCAGTCCCTTCATTGTATTGTATCAACTATAACTTGCTGTCACTTGAAAACCACTCATTTATCAATGGCAAATTTCCATTAACACCTACTTTTCACTTGTTGTCATGTTAACATTTGCTTCTTTTGGCAAACCAAAGTGGAGTTTGCACAGTTTCCCTCGGTAATATCCTGATGCAGTTTTAGTTGTGACAGAATCTTGAAAAAGTGGCTAGGTCAACTCTGTTTTTTTTAAATGGGATGCTATAGTTTGGTACTTATTTTCTGATAGCAGCTATTGAGACAAATTCAGTGATGTATAACAGTAAGGTCTTTGAAGGTCAGCAAAGGCCACAAAGGTGGCATGAACATCCATTTACAGAAGGTGTTCAAAGTGATGACCATTGGTATCAATGCAGTGCTGCATTCTTCTTATCATGGATTGAGTGGTGTTCCTTATCACATTGGCACTTATTGAAGCACATGCTCTGACAATTCCCTTTTGCATATCTTTGGGTGTAGTTGGAATGTCTTTACAAACAATGTCTTTTATGAATTCCCACAAGAAAAAATTCAAAGGCGTTAATTCTGGCAAACATGCTGGCCGTGACACATCTCCTCCGCATCCAATCCAATGATCTGGGAATTGTCTCTGCAACTCATCCCTAGCCATCAGCGAAAAATGTGCCAGACACCCATCATTTTGATACCAAATTCTGTTCCTTGTTCCTAAAAGTATTTCTTGCAATAATAGACCTAATGTTTTTTGCAGGAATGTGGTGTATTTCCTACCATTAAGATTTCCTTCGATGAAATGGGGGCCTACAACTCGGTCCTCCAGAATCCCACACCATACATTCACTGACCACAGTTTTTGGTGTGCATCTTGCTGCAGCCAACATGGATTTTCAGTTGCCCAATAATGCATGTTGAGCAAATTAACACTTCCATGGTTGGTGAATGTAGA
The DNA here is from genome assembly GCF_021461385.2 of Schistocerca piceifrons. Lineage (NCBI taxonomy): Eukaryota > Metazoa > Arthropoda > Insecta > Orthoptera > Acrididae > Schistocerca > Schistocerca piceifrons. The sequence continues at coordinate 308,766,926 of NC_060139.1, read as the reverse complement.
CTCATCAGAAAATAAAATCCCTCTGAATCTGAAGTTGAGCCCATTGGCAGAATTCAATGCAACACATACAAACCGTAACAGTTAATTATTGGTGGAGACTGATATAGTAAGGATGATATTTATGGTGATGCAGAACATGAACACTACCGCGACTCATGCCAGATTCTGTTGTGATTTGACATGAACTAACACAAGGATCTCGAACCACAGTGGCAAGAGTACAAATTTCTGTTTCCTCGTTTGTAACTTTCCTTTGCTGGATGTGTTTCCGATGCATTAAAGATCCAGTTGTTCTCAATTTATTGTACACATATTTAAATGTACGACGTGTAGAGTGAGTATGTTGAGGATATCTTTCAGCGTATAAGTCTCTAGCTCTCACTGAATTTCGTTGGCATTCTCCATAAATGAGAAGCGTATCGACTTTTTCTTCCATGGAATACATCATTCACATTCACTTGATTTGATGATACTAGTTTTACTCTTCCTATTAGTATTGCATTGCAAAACCGTCAAATTGTGTTTACATGTCACCGGCACGTTAGATGCAATATTACTATTTGCACGATATACAAGAGAGAATTGTCACAGCATGTGCTTCGATAAGTGCCAAAGTGATAAGGAATACCACTCAATCCATAATAAGAAGATTACAGATCTGCACTGATACCAATGGTCATCACTTCAAACATCTTCTGTAAATGGATGTTAATGCCACCTTTTTGACCTTCATTGACCTTCAAAGACCTTACTGTTACACATCATTGGATTTGTCTTGATAGCCACTATCAGAAAATAAGTACCAGACTATAGCATCCCATTTAAAAAAACAAAGCTGACCTTCATATCTCTGATGCCACCCCACCTAGCAACAGAAAAACAATGTCATATTATAGCCCCGTTGTCCCATGCAACATTTGTCCCACAAACTTTTCAGCTACTATCATACTTTTGGAGTTATTCTAGGTGGCAATAATTAGTGACTCACCCTATATAGTCTAACAATGGAAAATCCAGGATGGAATGTAACAATAGCAGAGAAGGAAGTTGCTACTCACTATATAGCAGAGATGCTGAGTCGCGATAGGCACAATAAAAAGATTCACACACACACACACACACACACACACACACACACATAAATGCAACTTGCACACATGATTGCAGTCTCAGAGAGCTGAGACCACACTGCAAACAGCAGCACCAGTGCATGATGGGAGTGGCGACAGGGTGGGGGTAAGGAGGAGGCTGGGGTGGGGAGGGGGAGGGATAGTATGGTGGGAGTGGCCAGCAGTCAAGTGTTGCAGTTTAGACGGAGGGCAGGAGAAAAGGTGCGGAGGGGTGAGGGGGTAAGTAGTGGAAAGGAGAGAAATAAAAGAAATTAAAAGGTTGCAGCTTAGCTTGTAAATCACATGACTGGTTTCACAGGTAGCCCTGCTTTTGATGGGATAGGTGATGTTAGTGACCGGACTGGAGGAGGTGGCGGTAGGAGGATGTATGGGACACGTCTTGCATCTAGGTCTATTACAGGGGTATGAGCCATGCGGTAAGGGATTGGGAGCTGGGGTTGTGTAAGGATGGACGAGTATATTGTGTAGGTTTGGTGGACAGCGTAATACCACGGTTGGAGGGGTGGGAAGGATAGTGGGCAGGACATTTCTCATTTCAGAGCATGATGAAAGGTAATCGAAACCCTGATGGAGAATGTAATTCAGCTGCTCCAGTCCCGGATGGTACTGAGTTGTGAGGGGAATGCTCCTCTGTGACCGGACTATGGGACTTTGGGAGGTGGTGGGAGGCTGGAAAGATATGGCATGAAGGATTTGTTTTTGTATAAGGATGGGAGGATAATTACAGTCAGTGAAGGCTTCAGTGAGACCCTCGATATATTTTGAGAGAGACTGCTTGTCACTGCAGATGCGACGACCATGGGTGGCTAGGCTGTACAGAAGGGACTTCTTGCTATGGAATTGGTGGCAGCTGTCGAAGTGGAGGTATTGCTGGTGGTTAGTAGGTTTGATATGGATGGAGGTACTGATGTAGCCATGTCTGAGGTGAAGGTTGACATCTAGGGAGGTGGCTTGTTGGGTTGAGTAGGACCAGGTGAAGCAAATGGGGGAGAAGTTGTTGAGGTTCTGGAGGAATGTGAATAAGGTGTCCTCACCTTCAATCCCGATAGCAAAGACGTCATCAATGAATCTGAACCAGGTGAAGGGGTTTAGGATTCTGGGCTTTTAGGAAGGATTCATCTAGAGGGCCCATGAATAGGTTAGCGTAGGGTGATGCCATGCAGGTGCCCATAGCCATACCGCGGATTTGTTTGTAGGTAATGCCTTCAAAGGAGAAGTTATTGTGGGTGAGGATATTGTTGGTCATGGAGACTAGGAAGGAGGTTGTTGGTTTGGAATCCATAGGGTGTCTGGAAAGGTAGTGTTCAAAAGCAGTAAGGCCATGGGCATTAGGAATGTTAGTGTACAGGGACCTGGCATCAACAGTGACGAGCGGGACACTGTGTGGTAAAGGGACAGGAACTGTGGAGAGTCGGTCAAGGAAATGGTTGGTATCTTTTATATAGGAGGATAGGCTCCGGGTAATAGGTTGAAGGTGTTGTTCTAAGAGAGCAGAGATTCTCTTAGTGGGGGTACAGTAACCGGCCACAATGGAGCATCCTGGGTGGTTGGGTTTATGGACTTCAGGAAGCATGTAGAAGGTAGGAGTGCGGGTAGTGGTTGGGGTAAGTAGAGAGATGAACTCTGGAGAGAGGTTCTGGGATGGGCCTAAGGATTTAAGTAGTGACTGGAGATCCTGCTGGATTACTGGAATGGGATCACTGTGGCGTGGTTTGTAGGTTGAAGTATCTGGCAGCTGACGGAGTCCTTCTGCCACATAATGCTTGCAGTTCAAAACAATGGTGGTGGAGCTTTTGTCAGCAGGTAGGATAAGAAGGTTGGGATCAGTTTTTTGATGGTGGACTGTGGTTCTGCGGATGTAAGGTTAGTTTGAATGTTGTGGGACTTGGGGAATGATGTTGAGGCAAGGATCAGGGCTAATAAATTCTGGAAAGTTAACAGGAGGTGATTTGGAGGCAGTGAGGGTGGATCACAGTTGGATGGAGGAGTGAACTGAGTTAGGCAAGGTTCAATATTGGTCTTTGGCTGAGTCTAATTGGTTGGGTTGGTAGAGAAAAAGTGTTTCCACTGTAGGGACTGGGAGAAAGAGAGAAGGTCTTTAACTAGTCCTGCATGGTTGAATTTGGGAGTGGGGCAAAAGGTGAGGCCTTTGGAAAGTACTGGTATTTCTGTGAGACAATGGAAAATCCAGGATGGAATGTAACAATACCAGAGAAGGAAAGTTGCCACTCACCATATAGTGGAGATGCTGAGTTGCGATAGGCACAACAAAAAGATTCGCATAATTATAGCTTTCAGCCATTAAGGCCTTTGTCAGCAGTAGACACACATGCACACATGCACACATGCACACACACACTCATGCAAACACAACTTGCACACATGTCTGCAGTGTCAGAGAACTGAAACCACACTGTGAGCAGCAGCACCAGTGCATGATGGGAGTGGCAACTGGGTGGGAGTAAGGAGGAGGCTGGGGTGGGGAGGGGGAGGGATAGTGTGGTGGGAGTGTTGTACAGTCAAGTGTTGCAGTTTAGACGGAAGGCAGGAGAGAAGGTAAAGAGGGGGAAGGGGACAAGTAGCAGAAAGGAAAGAAATAAAAATAAATTAAAAGGCTGGGTGTGGTGGTGAAATGATGGCTGTGTAGTGCTGGAATGGGAACAGAGAGGGGGCTGGATGGGTGAGGACAGTGACTAACAAAGGGTGAGGCCAGGAGGGTTACTGCAGGGAAAGTTCCCACCTGCGCAATTCAGAAAAGCTGGTGTTGGTGGGAAGGATCCATATGGCACAGGGTGTGAAGCAGTCATTGAGATGAGGTAAGGGTTTGGGAGCAGGGGTTGTGTAATAATGGATAAGTACATTGTGTAGGTTCAGTGGATGGTAGAATACCACGGTAGGAGTGGTGGGTAGGATTTTTGCTTAGTAAAAATAAAACCCAGCAGATAGTATTTAGTCTAAAAGACAAGCTACCATCTGATGATCCTAGTTATGTTAAGTTCTTAGGGGTGTATTTGGATGACAAATTATCTTGGGGTCAACATGTCAAGTATCTTAGTGGTAAGTTGTCTAGGGTAATCTATCTGTTGAGGTGACTAATGGATTTTATACCTAAAAATTATGTTAGAATATCCTATCTCTCATTCTTACAAAGCATAATAACCTACAGTTATTGGGGTAATTACAGGCTCATCATATAAGGCATACTGTAATGTTTTGTTTTCTGAGCAAAACATTATGACAGTAGTATATGTTGCTACAACTCTAGGACAAATAGATGTATTTATACTCCATTCCACAGACTTTCAAAATCACTGAACAGTTATGAACTAATGAGGCACAAATTATTTAATAAACTTCCACTAGCTATGCAAGATTTACCAGAGCAACCATTCAAACAAGCACTGTATGACTGGTTAGTTGCCCAACCATTCTATGACATAAAGGATTTCATCAATTGTAATATTATACTGTAATAACAAACCGATTACTCTTTTGCAACAGAAATTATTTAGTATTATTAGTATGACTCTGTAGGCTTTCACCAATTGTAATATTACACTGTAATAACAAACCTATTGTTCTTTTGCAACATGAATTATATTGTATTATATGTATGGTCTTGTCAGTTGTAATATTATACTGTAATAACAAATCTATTGCTCTTTTGCAACAGGAATTATATTGTGTTATAAGTATGACTTTGTAGGATTTCATCAATTGTAATATTACAGTGTAATAACAAACCTATTGTTCTATTGCAACATGAATTATAATGTATTATATGTATGACTTTGTCTATTGCCTTAATTGCCTAATGACAATAAGGTTATGCTATTCTATTTTATTCTGCATAGTTCTTAACTCTACCTGATTTCTCACTAAATGTATCTTTATAGGATCTTCCAATTCTGACTTCTCATCCCCAATAAGCTAGTCTGCTTCTTTACCTTGTCAGTAACAAGTTGATCAAAATACCTATGAGTTGCTCCATTACTTGACAAACCATCATCATCATCATCTATATTGCATTTTTCTACCTCAATGTAAAATCCATACACAAGTAAGTACCATATATGTAACATATAAATTATGCTGTTCATTAATATTTGTTTCTCTAAGCATGAACCATTGACCTTGCCGTTGGTGGGGAGGCTTGCGTGCCTCAGCGATACAGATAGCCGTACCGTAGGTGCAACCACAACGGAGGGGTATCTGTTGAGAGGCCAGACAAACGTGTGGTTCCTGAAGAGGGGCAGCAACCTTTTCAGTAGTTGCAAGGGCAACAGTCTGGATGATTGACTGATCTGGCCTTGTAACAATAACCAAAACGGCCTTGCTGTGCTGGTACTGCCAACGGCTGAAAGCAAGGGGAAACTACAGCCGTAGTTTTTCCCGAGGGCATGCAGCTTTACTGTATGATTAAATGATGATGGCGTCCTCTTGGGTAAAATATTCCGGAGGTAAAATAGTCCCCCATTCGGATCTCCGGGCGGGGACTACTCAAGAGGATGTCGTTATCAGGAGAAAGAAAACTGGCGTTCTACGGATCGGAGTGTGGAATGTCAGATCCCTTAATCGGGCAGGTAGGTTAGAAAATTTAAAAAGGGAAATGGATAGGTTGAAGTTAGATATATTGGGAATTAGTGAAGTTCGGTGGCAGGAGGAACAAGACTTCTGGTCAGGTGACTACAGGGTTATAAACATAAAATCAAATAGGGGTAATGCAGGAGTAGGTTTAATAATGAATAGGAAAATAGGAATGCGGGTAAGCTACTACAAACAGCATAGTGAACGCATTATTGTGGCCAAGATAGATACGAAGCCCACACCTACTACAGTAGTACAAGTTTATACGCCAACTAGCTCTGCAGATGACGATGAAATTGAAGAAATGTATGATGAAATAAAAGAAATTATTCAGATTGTGAAGGTAGACGAAAATTTAATAGTCATGGGTGACTGGAATTCGAGTGTAGGAAAAGGGAGAGAAGGAAACATAGTAGGTGAATATGGACTGGGGCTAAGAAATGAAAGAGGAAGCCGCCTGGTAGAATTTAGCACAGAGCACAACATAATCATAACTAACACTTGGTTTAAGAATCATGAAAGAAGGTTGTATACATGGAAGAATCCTGGAGATACTAAAAGGTATCAGATAGATTATATAATGGTAAGACAGAGATTTAGGAACCAGGTTTTAAATTGTAAGACATTTCCAGGGGCAGATGTGGACTCTGACCACAATCTATTGGTTATGACCTGTAGATTAAAACTGAAGAAACTGCAAAAAGGTGGGAATTTAAGGAGATGGGACCTGGATAAACTGAAAGAACCAGAGGTTGTACAGAGTTTCAGGGAGAGCATAAGGGAACAATTGACAGAAATGGGGGAAAGAAATACAGTAGAAGAAGAATGGGTAGCTTTGAGGGATGAAGTAGCGAAGGCAGCAGAGGATCAAGTAGGTAAAAAGGCGAGGGCTAGTAGAAATCCTTGGGTAACAGAAGAAATATTGAATTTTATTGATGAAAGGAGAAAATATAAAAATGCAGTAAATGAAGCAGGCAAAAAGGAATACAAACGTCTCAAAAATGAGATCGACAGGAAGTGCAAAATGGCTAAGCAGGGATGGCTAGAGGACAAATGCAAGGATGTAGAGGCCTATCTCACTAGGGGTAAGATAGATACTGCCTACAGGAAAATTAAAGAGACCTTTGGAGATAAGAAAACGACTTGTATGAAAATCAAGAGCTCAGATGGAAACCCAGTTCTAAGCAAAGAAGGGAAAGCAGAAAGGTGGAAGGAGTATATAGAGGGTCTATACAAGGGCGATGTACTTGAGGACAATATTATGGAAATGGAAGAGGATGTAGATGAAGATGAGATGGGAGATATGATACTGCGTGAAGAGTTTGACAGACCACTGAAAGACCTGAGTCGAAACAAGGCCCCCGGAGTAGACAACATTCCATTGGAACTACTGACGGCCTTGGGAGAGCCAGTCCTGACAAAACTCTACCATCTGGTGAGCAAGATGTATGAAACAGGCGAAATACCCTCAGACTTCAAGAAGAATATAATAATTCCAATCCCAAAGAAAGCAGGTGTTGACAGAATTACCGAACTATCAGTTTAATAAGTCACAGCTGCAAAATACTAACACGAATTCTTTACAGACGAATGGAAAAACTAGTAGAAGCCAACCTCGGGGAAGATCAGTTTGGATTCCGTAGAAACACTGGAACACGTGAGGCAATACTGACCTTACGACTTATCTTAGAAGAAAGATTAAGGAAAGGCAAACCTACGTTTCTAGCATTTGTAGACTTAGAGAAAGCTTTTGACAATGTTGACTGGAATACTCTCTTTCAAATTCTAAAGGTGTCAGGGGTAAAATACAGGGAGCGAAAGGCTATTTACAATTTGTACAGAAACCAGATGGCAGTTATAAGAGTCGAGGGACATGAAAGGGAAGCAGTGGTTGGGAAGGGAGTAAGACAGGGTTGTAGCCTCTCCCCGATGTTGTTCAATCTGTATATTGAGCAAGCAGTAAAGGAAACAAAAGAAAAATTCAGAGTAGGTATTAAAATTCATGGAGAAGAAATAAAAACTTTGAGGTTCGCCGATGACGTTGTAATTCTGTCAGAGACAGCAAAGGACTTGAAAGAGCAGTTGAATGGAATGGACAGTGTCTTGAAAGGAGGATATAAGATGAACATCAACAAAAGCAAAACAAGGATAATGGAATGTAGTCTAATTAAGTTGGGTGATGCTGAGGGAATTAGATTAGGAAATGAGGCACTTAAAGTAGTAAAGGAGTTTTGCTATTTGGGGAGCAAAATAACTGATGATGGTCGAAGTAGAGAGGATATAAAATGTAGGCTGGCAATGGCAAGGAAAGCGTTTCTGAAGAAGAGAAATTTGTTAACATCCAGTATTGATTTAAGTGTCAGGAAGTCATTTCTGAAAGTATTCGTATGGAGTGTAGCCATGTATGGAAGTGAAACATGGACGATGAATAGTTTGGACAAGAAGAGAATAGAAGCTTTCGAAATGTGGTGCTACAGAAGAATGCTGAAGATTAGATGGGTAGATCACATAACTAATGAGGAAGTATTGAATAGGATTGGGGAGAAGAGAAGTTCGTGGCACAACTTGATCAGAAGAAGGGATCGGTTGGTAGGACATGTTCTGAGGCATCAAGGGATCACCAATTTAGTATTGGAGGGCAGCGTGGAGGGTAAAAATCGTAGAGGGAGACCAAGAGATGAATACACTAAGCAGATTCAGAAGGATGTAGGTTGCAGTAGGTACTGGGAGAATGAAAAGCTTGCACAGGATAGAGTAGCATGGAGAGCTGCATCAAACCAGTCTCAGGACTGAAGACCACAACAACAACAGAAGCAAATCTTTCTGCAAATGGTTCTCATTATCATTAGATACCTGTATGGGGTAATGTGGTACCTATGTGCTTTTGTTATGAATAACTTCTAATGTTTTTTTAGCTTTACCGGGTGGCCTTGAGTAGGTGTACTCATTAGCATTGCAAGTAAAATCTGGCTGAGAGTGATCCGAAGTGAAATCTGACTCATCCTTACCAACATCACTGACATGTTCAATAGTCCTCTTATCTAATGTCTTGGCATTCACACAAAATATCGCTAATGTTGATAGGAACATGTTGATTCTCTTGAGCCACGTCACTGACCCAGTCATGATCAATTACTTCAACATAAATCATACCATCCAGGTCTTCTAAATTAAGTATATCAGCTTCAGCTTCAACCATTAAATCATTAGAGCTGACACCAATGTCCTGGGTGTCACACACTTCCCCCACTACTAACTCACGATAAGCCTCCCCCTCCACATTACAATTAGCGACAGAAGTCTTTTGCACAGGGTACGTTAAAACACCAATACCAAAGTAATCACTATCAACATCTACACCTTCCACAGAAAATTCTGAGTTAAACAATTTTACTAAAACACATTCTTCAAGTTCATAAGGACCAACGATACATTTCTTACCACTATACATCTGTTTAATAATAACATCCCAAAAATTACTTTCAGAATTAGTTGCTTTAGCAGGATGGTCACATATACTCTGATCATCATGTTCCTCTTGATTTGAATTTGTTATTGCCTGGTCATGAAAATAATTTACCTCTTCCACCTGACAGGCGCCAAGTGAAGATATTAACAGTTTTGCTGGTTCTGGTTACTTTGGTTTCTGTTATGACTATTACCATTGCCATGCCTATTATTGTTATTGTTATTACTGCTATTATAAGTACCATGGTTCCTTCTGTTACCATTCTGTCTATTTTGTTGGTTGTGTTGATCTGACTCCCCACTATAATTGTTGTTTCTGTTGTAATGTGAGTTAGTAACCCTGTCCTGCCACGCGGAATTAGCTGAGCGATCTAAGGCACTGCAGTCATGGGCTGTGCGGCTGGTCCTGGCGGAGGTTCGAGTCCTCCCTCGGGCATGGGTGTGTGTGTTTGTCCTTAGGATAATTTAGGTTAAGTAGTGTGTAAGCTTAGGGACTGATGACCTTAGCAGTTAAGTCCCATAAGATTTCACACACATTTGAACATTTTTTTTAACCCTGTCCTCTTCCTCAAGAGCTTTGTTCAGTTTATCAACATGTTTAAAAAAAATCTCTAATGAATCATCAGGACCACAATCAAGGCTCCAATGAGTCCTCATTGGTAGATGTCTTTGCAAGGTGTCAATAAGAATAAGATCATCAAAAGGTTTGTCCAGGTGAACAAGCTAATGTAACTGTTTCTCACAAAATTCTTGCAGCGAGAGATTACCTGGACTGTACATACTACTGTTCAAAAAAGCTGTTTTGATGCCCACCTGTTTACTTTTGGACTTTCCTCAAGAACATCTGTTGAAATTCATTAAATGTAATGTTTGGCTTCTTGTATTGATTAGCCCATGACAACGCTTTACCATCAAAGAAACATTTGGCTATTTTAGTTTTCACAGAATCAGGCATGTTTGGAGGAGGAAGACTATCTTCACACTGTTTAGGTGGTCTACTGGGTGTCTTTTAAAATCCCCAGGGAAGTATTTAAGAGATAAATTGTTACAAACTGGTACAAAATTTCCACCAATTTGTGGGTATGATATATTTGTTTCAACATCACTTAATTGGACATTAACCTGTTGTAAACTTTCATACAGTGTCTCAATTTAATTATTAACACTGGTTGTATGGCTATGAATTTGTTCATTATTTAGTTTTAGTTTCTGTTTGATGAACTCATTTTTCTACTCTATATATTCATGCATAATTTTGAGTTCAGAGTTCCTTCATCTACAATATCATCACAAGGAGGGAAGAGTAGGTATACAACAGTAGATGTGCTACCACTCCAAGTGAACAATTTTTTAGTAAAAGGCAACAAGAGGCAGAAATCCAAAAGATAAGCCCTGAAAAACGTTTGAAAACCAATCACCATAGTGTCCAGTGTGTAAGCAATAGGAGCATGGATCTTAAAATATGTTACCTTAACGTTCAAGGACACAAAGATAAAGAACTTATCATAAATGAGTTTGGTCTTGATAACCAGTTTGATATTTTTTGTCTGAGTGAACACTGGGCTAATGAGAATGAACTTGCAGTTGCCAAATTTGACAATTTTAGTACAGTAAATAGCTACTGTAGGAAAGAGCACAATAGAGGTGGTGTGGCAATTTATTCCAACCAGTCACTCAATTGTACAATAACCAAAATAGACCTAAATTTCTTGTGTGATGAACAGCACTTTGAAGTTACGGGTATAATCATTAATAGTCATAAGCTAATAATAGTATCCATGTACAGATCACCAAAGGGAAGCATTAACATATTTTTAGAAAAAATGGACATGCTATTGAGTGAATTAAGTAATATTAAATGGCTACATTATGATATTGCAATAGGAGGTGATTTGAATGCTGATTTTGATGTTACTAAATGTAAGGGTAGTGTTGCAGATCTGGAAAACTTACTAAGACAATACAATTTACATCATGTTAATAACAGGCCCACAAGAAACAAAGCATGTTTAGATAACATCTTTGTAAACTTCAAGACCACTGAAAACACATGCGAAGTTGTAGTGTTCCCATTCTCTGACCATGACTCCGTATCTCTAAATTATGCAAGTAAAATTCCCCTCAATAGGAGCAATGCAAACAGACCTGTCCCAACAGTTGTGATTGCCAGACCCATAACTGAGGATAAAATTAACACATTTCGAAATTCCCTTGCTGACAGAGACTGGTTTGGCCATTGTAGTGTCGATGGACATTACACATCAAGTAATGACCTGCCATCCAAAATAATATTTGATAGATTTTTTAATGCATTCTTGACCCTATTTAAGTACAGTATTCCCATAAAGAAAATCAAAATAATGGACGGCAGCCACAAATCCAGATCTCAAAACAGACAAAATATATGGTACACTAAACAGCTGACAGATCTAAAGAAATAAGTTTTGTTACTGTACAATATATACAATAGTATGAAGTCTGACTGTGCCAAATCAGCCTATGTGGAATGCAAGAATGAATACAAAAAAGCCATCCTGCAAGCCAAAAAAACCTACAATGCCAACAGCATACATAATTCCACCAATAAATGCAAAACCGCTTGGAAAGTAATTAACAGTGCTGCCAGAGATACCAAAAAAGACAAAATTAATATCCCACCACAAACAGTCAATGAGTTTCTTATTAATTTAGTGAAAGAAATAGGAGAGACAATTATCAAACCAGACATTAGTCCATCAGAGTTACTCTCCCAAAATTGGGGTAGACAGTCACTAAATACAAGCATGGTAACCTTCTCCGAAGTATCGCCTAGATATGTACAAGGGGTCATAAAACAACTGAAATCATCTGATAGCTTAGATATATATGGCATATCATGCAACCTGCTAAAAAAAGTGTGTGACCGCATTCTCTACCCCTTAACCAATTGCATAAACAAGTGCTTACTTGAGGGATATTTTCCTGATGAGTTAAAACTGTCTAGGATCGTCCCAGTATACAAAAAGGGAGATAAAGACTCTCCATCTAGCTACAGGCCTATTTCAATAGTACCCTCATTCTCCATGGTAATAAAATGCATCATGTACCAACAATTATCATCTCACTTTGAGAATCTAGGAATAATTAATGCTACACAATACGGGTTTAGGAAGAATCTGTCGACCATTGATGCAATCAACACGGTAGTCAATTACATCCTCAAAGTTTTTGAGAACAAAGGCTTTGCTCAGGTTTCATTCTGTGACCTAAGCAAGGCCTTCGACTGTGTTGAGCACATGCCACTACTAGAGAAACTAGAATTCTACGGCATCAAAGAAAACAGTCTCAGACTATTAAAAGCTTATCTCAACAACCGTAAACAGGTAGTTTGTGTTGGTAAGGAAATGTCAAACATAGAAAATGTTAAAGTAGGTGTGCCTCAGGGATCTGTACTGGGGCCCTTCCTGTTTCTGATAATGATCGATGGCCTCCCCTCGTTTATTAGATCCGCCACTGTATTATATGCAGATGATACGACTTTTCTCAATAGCAGTAACAATCTTAATGATCTTAAAACCTGTGCTGAAAATACACTCACTCATGCAGCATATTGGTTCAGAGCAAATGGTTTCCTGCTAAATGAAAATAAAACTCAGCAGATAATCTTTACTCTAAGAGACAAGCCACTATCTGATGACCCTAGTTCTGTTAAATTCCTGGGAGTTTATTTAGACGAAAAGTTATCCTGGGGCCAACATGTAAACTATATTAGTAGTAAACTATCTAGAGTAATTTATTTATTAAGACAACTCAGAAACTGTGTACCTGAAACATACATCAGATCATCTTATTTTGCATTTTTCCAGAGTATAATATCCTATGGCATTATCTTGTGGGGTAACTGTAGTCATATACATGACATCCTATTATTGCAGAAGAAAGCCATTAGGATAATTACAAATTCTTCACATAAGGCTCACTGCAAACCCTTATTTACTAAACAAAAAATTACGACTGTAATAAGCCTCTATATATACAATGTCTTATTCTTTACGAAGAAGAACCTACAAGATGTGAAACGTAGAGAAAATGTACATTGTTACAACACAAGAAGCATCAAACACATATACATGCCTTACCACAGACTATCAAAATCAATAAATAGCTATGAAGTCACAGGGCACAAGCTATTTAATAAGCTGCCACGTGCCACACAGGATCTTCCTCAACATACATTCAAAGAAAGACTGCATGAATGGTTTATTGCCCACCCGTTCTATGATATCAATGAATTCTTCAACTGTAAAATGCAGTAATTCAACAGATGACCCACTGTACATTTATTGTAATATAAGTTATAATATTTCAGTAGTCAATACCTTATCACACTGTATTATAAATTGTAACTTCATTTGACGTTGTCAATTGCTGTAATGGCCTAAAGACAATAAAATCTTTATTTATTATTATTATTATTATTGTTCCTAACTCAGCATGAATAACATCTTCGATGTTCTCCACACGCAACCGTATGTGATCAACCCTACCATTTACTGTTTGAATTTCAAGGGCAGTCGACACATGTAATTGACTAAGTTTTGAAAGGGAGTTTACTACTTGTTCCTGCATAGCTTGAATTTTCCTTTCCATTACCTTAACAGTATCATTTAGAGTAACAATACTCTGTTTCACATCATTGTTTTGACTTGTAAGTTCATTCTTTAAATCATTATTTTGACTTGTAAGCTTGTGATCCAAGAGTTGAGATAATCTTTCCAATAAGCCCGAGGCCTGTTCAGTTGGAGAAAATCCTAAGAAATGTGATGCCTTGGATGACTGTTGCAGGTTCGGTGTTGATGACTGAGGACATTGAGCATATGAAACCCCTGCTGAGCTTTCCATATCTAAAGATAATATTGGGCACAAAAATAAACATACCTACCCAGATTATCATCACCAGGAAATTCACAATTATTCTGCCTGTCAATAGTCACATGACAAAAGAAAGTTAGAAAAAAATGATAGTCTGAGGAAAAGTAACTTAAAATTTGAAAATTGTACTAATCTCAAATGTGGTACTATGATGAGTTGCCACACCACACTTCCTGTGTCATCCCAGTTGTTGTCTAATAATCGATTGTCACACATCACCATTATACTCTGAAATGTAGTGGAAAAATTAGTACACAGAGTTACACTTACCCCAACTCAGTGACACCATATTAAAATGCCACCCTTAAATGTGTGAGAGTAGGGAAGCATTTTAATTACCACTGATGCTGAGTAAGAAACAAACGTATACAGTTTCTCTCGTTCTGTCTATAGTTGGACAGCAGTAATAGTGAATTCTCAATCATACCATTGGAGTAACTTAATAGTTTGGACCTCCACCACTCACAAGTACGAAGGCGAGTGAAAACTAGAAAATTTCAATCAGAGGTAATGAAAGTTCACATAATAACTTAGCTGCTCCGTATGATGAGATACTCAACTTTAGTATCCTTGGGTGTTGCTTCAGAAAGTCGCAGAATTCAGCATTGCTGATGTAGTAATTTTTAAATAAAACACAGAGTATATCACTTTTCTTGTCTTATATTGTGACTGATTATCATGTACGTTGGTGGCAAGATGATAATGCAGACTGACTTTGTGGCTCCTCCTTTTATATAAAACTAAACAGTCGAATACATTGTTAAATGTAAGATTTACAGAATAAAAATTAAAAGTCATTTGATGATTTTAGTTACTTAAATCAGTTTGAAAAAGTTTACTTAGTTTTGTACACAACTTCAATTTATTAATAGTGCAATCATTTAAATTACATTTTAGTTACTATGAACAAATCAGTTTGAATAAAATATTGTTAACAGTATTTCGGTCTGCTAGTAGAGCTATCATTTTAAATAATCTTAATGAATAAAAATTAGCTTTTCAGAAATAGGAAAAAAGTAAATTTTCAAGAATATGTAGTGCAACTTGACTGCACAGTTCGTATCATGAAATTTCAAATTTGGATTACTAACAAATGGCTTATTCCCCTTAGTTGCTGATATTAATTGGGTAGCATATTAATTTGTAATTTAATCTGAGATAGTAAACTCATTTGTAGTAATTTTTAAAGGGCATTTTACTACTGGAACTGAGAATTTTGACATGAGTAAGGAATTTCAGATAAGGATGGGAAGGTAGTCTCATTTCACAACCATGAAACCAAGTCATTGGTAGCCATACATCAAATATATGATGGCCTGAAATTGGCTGGTAGTTTCTTAAAGATTTATGTTAAGAAGAGAATGACCCTTGTCTATCACAATGCTCAAGATTGATGTGGCAAGGCCTTAAAGAAGAAGCAATGTGGAGTAGATGAAGAAGCTGAGAGAGCTAGATAAAAGAGGCCCATCATCCAGCAAATTAATGAACTGAAGCCCAAAAAGTAATGGATACTGGCTGAGAGGGCCACTGAAATGAGTGGAATTGATGGAGAGATCACTTCTCTCACAAAGGAGTTTCGAGTGGTTTTCATTGATTGATTTTAATTGTTTGTTTGACTTTTATTGTCTGACAAAACAATGAGTTTTATTTGACAGAGAAAATGTTCCATACATAGCTCAGTGCTGTTGTTCTTATTCTTGAAACTTTAATGCTACATTATACGTTAGGCTGCTTTTAGGTTTCTTGTCCAGTTTGTCATGTTATCTCACCTGGAAAGCTCATAAATCCTGTATGGATGAAGGAACAAAATCTTGCTGTTAATTTGAAGTTACTCTTCAGATCATAAATCCTGTAAAGGAGGCAATAACTTGCTTTTCATTCAAAATTACAGTTAAAAACATGTTCAGGAGAACTGAACTCCTTATCTTTTTTTGTCAACTTATCTGTTCACTTACCCTTCAGATATCCACATTTGTCACGGAAAAATGCTAAAACTGTATCTGGAAATCATGGAATTGTGAGGAAATTTCGCTTTGGGAAACCTGTGGCAACGCTGAAGATGTACACAAAATTCAAGATGTTGTCACAGGATCAGAAATCACATGCTGTTCTCAGATGAAAATAAACCCTATATCACTTGCATTGACTTCTCACACTATTGATGTGTGATGAATGATATGTCACCAAAAGTCTAATATTGTCTTGACTGCCTCTTTGGAAGTGCTAAAGAGGGAGTTATATTTACATTGGAGGTGGAGGGCAGGGGTGGGAGGATAGGATGTGTGGGGGGGGGGGGGGGGGGGGGGGGGGGGGGGGGGGTGGAAAGGAAATGGAAGAGGTTACTTACGTCAGCTGCATCAGCACATCAATCAGCTGCAATGAGTGAAAATGTAAACCAGACTGGGATGCGAATCCAGGATCCCTTGCTTACTAGGCTAGTGCATTAACCAATACGCCATCTGGGACCCAATGTTATTGCAACTGCACGGACTATCTTGGCACGCCTCACACCCAACCCATGATCCCTCTGAATGCCACTTCTCCACTGTCCCTGTCCATTTTCTCCAGGCTCACTACTCTGAGATTCCCACAGGGGTTTAGACACATTTGTGCATCCACAGTGAAGAAGGAGGAGCCATTGCCCGTCTAGGCGAATCTATTATACGAATGTGTGGTGTCTGTTCTTTTGGACATGTCCAAAAAACAGACATCAAGTATTCATAAAATAAGCGGTTGTAGCATATTTGTAGATTCCTCATTTAGTGCTGCTTCATGAAACTGTATGTTAATAACTTTGACTTTTTAGGCTTCTGAATATGAAAAATTAATTTATGGAATTGGTAAAGTGAAATAAAAATATTTTTGAAACTGACAACTAAATTTTATTCTGTAATTTATAATAAGGCTTTCACAGGATAATTAGTGTCTGTCTTTAAGATTCTGCCAGTTCAGCTTTTCCAGCATCTCTATGACAATCTTCCACAGGGCAGAGAAACCTATGATCATTCTTACTGCCCTTCTTTGATATGTTCAGTATCCTCTGTTAGTCCTGTTTGATACTGGTCCCATATGAATGTGTTGAAACTATCTTCCTGTGTCAACTGATTGCATTTTCTTGGTATCTTTCCAACGAACTAAAGGCTGATACCTGCTTTATCTACATCTGAAACTATGTGATAATTTCTTTTCATATCCCTACAAATTTCTACAAGCAGACGTTTGTAAGGGATAATTGATTCCAGTTGTGATTCATTTATATTGTAGCCATAGTATACTACTTTTTATTTTTTAATAACTTAATGTGTATTTTCTCCTGCTGCCACTTAGCAAGTAGATTTTTTATCTATCCAATAATATTATTTTTTCTTTTGTGGAATACATAATGTTAAATTTCTGAACATTTAATACAGGTACCAATCCTTGCTCCACTTTGAAATCTTATCAAGATGTGGCTGGATATTTGTGCAGCTTTTTTTTTCACGTAGTACTTCATTACAAATAGCTGAAAATTCTGTAAAAAGTGTAAGCATAGTATTAATATTGTCTGCCAGGTCATTAATGTATAACATGAACATCAAAGTAAATGTAACTCTAGCTTGTAATCATGGGGTGTGGGACAATGGCTGGCCAATGAATTGTAAAAAATAGTATTCCAAGAGCCATTATTTTTATAGCCTTTTATGTAGGCTGCCAGTTTTGACATCTCAGTAGAGTTATCTTCTTACTTTGGTGCTACTAAGATATAGTATACTATTTTGGGGAGCTAGCACCTTTGCAAAACAGTCATTTAATCTCTAGAAGAAATCTGTAAGATTACTAATTCATGTTGCTTAGAGTATTATCTAGAGATATTTTTCAAAAATTAAAAATCATGACCCAGGCATCTATATTTATATCTGAAAGTACCCATTTCATTAAGACTCCTGAAGCGTTTTCAACTTTGAACAATGAGATCCACAAGTTATGACACAAGGAATAGTTTTTCATAGGAATGTGCACACGAAATCAGTATTTCAGGACAATGTGTTACATAAATCAGCAATTCTGTTCAATGTGTTGCCAGGTAAAATCAAAAGAATACAGAACTTCAATACATTTAAAAGAGAACTAAGATATCAGCTTCTACAACATTACTGAATATTTATAGTAGGAAAGTTCTGGTTGAATGGCCTTGCCGCTATTGGAAAGTACTTCTCCTAAAGTCCTTCCAACTCCATACCCACTACCTCAGTCCTGATACACCTTACCAACTAAATCCTATCGCATAAATGCATCCCCTTTGAGGGCAAGGTATATAAGTAAATTCACAGCACACCCATGCTACCTCTCCGGACATTGATGTCCACCTCTTTGATGGCTCCACACACACTTCTGTGCATATTAAATCACTAACCACCAACGGTACCTGTATTCTGACAGGTGTCACCCCCTCCATGCCAAAAAAAATCACTCCCATGCATACAGACCACCTGTGGACAGCATAACTGGAGTTAGGAGAATTCCCTTGTCTGGTATGCTGAAGGTTTCACAAAGATCTTCACAGACAGGCACATGCAGGTCACCCTCTTATGCCAAATTGTTTATGGGACATTTAGTGGAAACCCTCCTAGCCTCTAAAAACCCCAAACTCCTTGTGTGTCTAAAGTTCATTGATGATATCTTCATGATCTGCAACCAGGGCCAACACACCCTATCCTCATTTCTCCACAACCCTAACACCTTTTCTCACATCTGCTTCACCTGGTCCTCCTCAACCCAACACGTAACCTTGCTGGACATTGACATCCACCTCTCTGATAGCTCCATCCACACCTCTGTTCATACTAAATCACTAACCACCAACAATACCTGTATTTTGATAGGTGTCACTCCTTCCACACCAAAAAATCACTCCCATACTTCCATGGCACCCACAGACAGTGTAACTGCAGTGAGGAGAATTCCCTTGTATGGTATACTGAAGGTTTCACAAAGGCCTTCAGAGACAGCCACAACCCTCCAAACACAGTCTGCTGACCAACTTTCCATGTCATATTTGCACATACCCCTAATCTTCCCACCACCCACAAGAATCAGCTACAAGGAGCACCCCTCCACCCACCACCCCCCCTCCCACTCATCACCCAATACCCAATATCACACTCGACCGAAGAAAATGAGCCATATCCTTCACCAACGGATTTGATTATCCGTCATTATACCCAAAAATGATGGACATCCTACCCAGGATCATCCCTATTCTTGCCAAAGTGCTATTCCAACACCAATCCAACATGCAGAACACTCTGGTCCATCCCTATGCCACTCCCATTCCAAACCTATTGCCACAGGGATCATATCCTTGTTGAATACCCAGCTGCAATACCTGCTAAAATCACCCATTCACCATATCCTCCAGTCTGGTCACAGGCTTAGCCTATCCCATCAGAGGCTGGATCACTTTTGAAAGCATCCCCGTCATATACCAGCTCTATTGCAAACAATGCACAAGATATTATGTGGGCATGACAACCAATCAGCTGCCTACCAGAATGAATAACCACAGAGCAGTGGCCAAGAACAAAGTTGACCACCCAGTGGCACAACACACTGCTGAATACTACATGCTTGAGCTCAATGGCTGCTTCACAACACATGCTATGTGAATCCTTCCCTTCAGCATAAATTGGAGCTATCCTGACAACACACACTTCACTCCTGTAATCCTTCTGACCTCAGTCTCCGTTACTCTGCTAGATTGTGTCACAATCAAGATGGCTGCCTAGTGATGTGTTCCTCTTTATCTAGTGTGAAAAGATGAAATTTGTGAGGGAAAAAAGTAAACTTTCAGTTTAAGGAATGAAAAAAGATTTACATTACTATTGGCGGTATTTCAGTGGCAACAGAATTTGCATCTTTTCACTTTTTAATTACTGCAAACAGCTTGTGAAATTTTGGTGTCTTCCAATGTTTACACCATGAGTGAAATGTGCAGATGAAATACATTAATTAAAATGGAGATGCAAACAGATGCACCACAGTCAAGATATATGAAGTGCAAAAATAGCTGGACACGAAAACAGTTTTCGCATTACAGTTCAAAGGTAATGTATACTCCATGTCAGATGAGAAAATACGGTCATGATCATGCCCATTGTAATAGAACAAATAAAAGAGTCGTGTTTGTGGCTATAGAAAGCAATGAAATAGAAAATGAGAACATAAAGTGAATAAAGGAAGAGATATTATATCTGAAACCTTTAATTACCAGCCTTAGTAATGACTTAAAAGTTTTGGAGGAAGATTTTTGTAACATGAACTATCACAACCATTGCCAGAGTCCTGTAAAAGTACAGAACAACAGCAGATTAGAAAATGAGGAGTTCCATGATGAATATGCCAGTGTGAAACAGCCAGAACATCTGCTTGAAAGAAATGCCGAAATTTGATAGTCAACCACCACGCAACACAAGGACGCATGCAGAGACTCAAATGAAGCAAATTCGCTTAAACAAGATGAAAAAAACTTGTGAGCAAAACAGAAAGTGCTTTTACTAAGTGATAGTCATGGTAGGTGGTGCAGAAAGCTTCTGAATAATATTCTAGAAAAGAATTACACAATTACTTCATTTCTAAAACCAGGTGCACATTATTCCAAAGTTACAGGAAAAATGAAAAGACCAAATATTACAGTAAAACTGGCAGTGTAGTTGTGATTGCTGAAACAAATGACAGCTACAATGAAGAGAAATCATACCTATTTCGAAAAGCTGTCAATGAAGTGATACAAAACACAGTGCAGACAAAATTAATATTGTGTACAATCCCATACAGATGGGACATTCCAAGCAAAACCCACCCAATTTATAAATTAAACAGCCAAATAATGATAGCAGCAGCTGAGTATGATTTTGTTGCAGTAATTGACATAAACAGGTTCCTAAGCAGAAATGGTTATACAAGACATGGGCTGTTCCATAAAAACACGGGAGAACTGCCGGATATCAGTAACTTCCTGCCACGATACTTCAGCACAGAGTCTTCTGGCCATCTTCAGGTGAATGCCACTGTAGTAGTACTGGCGAGTACATGCTGAGCTTCGCTATTTAAAGCCTTCTGAGGTGACATTGCACATACGCTGCTCAGCGTGCGCGTTCATAACGGCTCCGTGCGCTGCGCGGAGTTCAGCTGATAACCGCTATCTCGATTGATGAGAGTCTCGTTGTCAGACAATCTTATTTCCACAGATTCATTGATAATCGAGCTCCAAAATTTTGATGTATGGGCCAAAATTTTTGTGTCGTTGTAATTCATGGAATGGTCTATGGAAATACAATGTTCGGCGATTGTGGACTTGGTGGGTTGGAGAAGGCAAGTATGCCGTTGGTGTTCCACAATGCGTTCCTGCACAGTTCGTGTTGTTTGCCCTATATATGATTTGCCGCATTCACACGGAATTTTGTAAACACCTGGTTTACGCAGGCCCAGGTCGTCTATAACGGATCCCACCAGTGATGAAATTTTGGAAGGAGGGCGAAAGATGACTCTCACTTGATACTTTCTCAACATTCTGCCTATCTGTGAAGAAATATTCCCAATAAATGGTAGATACACAGCCGACCTGAAGGCCTCTTCCTCTTCCTTGTTCCATCGTTTGTAGGTCTTCATCACTCTGTTCACTTGCCTAGGTGAAAAGCTATTCTTCAAAAATACTTTTTGAAGGTGTTCCAGTTCCGCTTGAAGACTGTCGGCTTTAAATAGCGGAGCTCAGCACGTACTCGGCAGTACTACTACAGTGGCATTCACCTGAAGATGGCCAGAAGACTCTGCACCGAAATATCATGGCAGGAAGTTACTGATATCCGGCAGTTCTCCCGTGTTTTTATGGAACAATCAGTACGCCGGGAAACCTTTAAACATCACAACAAGACATGGGCTGCATACTGTGTCTAATGCAAAAACAGCTTTTTGTAACAGATCACAAGTACAGTACTCGTCACAGACACAGTTTCAAACTTTCCTCTCATAATTTAAAACTTTACACTCAAACACCATTGTACATGGGATTAAAAATTTACAATAAATTAAATAACACAAATCTGTTAAATATGGAGTAGTGGAAAAATGTTATTATTCAATTTAAGAATTCATGCAGGAGAGTTTGGCAAGTTGAAAAGAAAACAAACGATAAAGATTATGTATTATATAATAAATTGTTAATATATTGTATTGCAAGCTGCAAAATGATCATAAGTATTTTGTATATGTTCTTGTTAATTGTTCATGTCTAAGAATTCATAAATACCTGCTTAAATATGTTAATTATCATAACCTCTTTTTTTTAAAGTAATTTGACATGTCTCTTGTACAAAATCTTTGATTTGTAACTGTACATTATTAGACGAACAAACTACATTCTATATTCTACTGAAAGCAGAGCTGGTAAGTGAGAAGAGAAAAATTCATCATCAAGAGGAAAAAACAAATCTGTGGAAGCCAAAACACTTATCAAACATTATCTGAGAATATTATCAAACATAATCTGAGAATAATGCAGCAGCAGAACAACATCAACAACAAGCAACAGCAGAGAAACTGTCATTATCAGCTTCAGACTACCAACATCCACCAGTAGCAGTAACAGTAGCGGAACAAC
Source organism: Schistocerca piceifrons (assembly GCF_021461385.2). Classification (NCBI taxonomy): domain Eukaryota; kingdom Metazoa; phylum Arthropoda; class Insecta; order Orthoptera; family Acrididae; genus Schistocerca; species Schistocerca piceifrons. The sequence continues at coordinate 308,744,195 of NC_060139.1, read as the reverse complement.
CAGCAGCAGCAGGATCACCACCATCTGAAACAGCATCCAGTACAGTAGAAACAACTAGTGGAAAGCTGACCAGATAAGGAGTGCCACAAGCATCATCACGAGCAGCAGTGTTCAAGAAGGAAGAACAGTCATCACTAACAGAGACAGCAACACTAACTCCAACAGGACCAAGAGTACCAGTACAAAAGAGCACTGTAGTGACAGAAGCTATTCCTCATAGGATGTGCTTGAGACCATGAAAGTCTTCAACTCCAAATAGGGATTTTTTATGGTCTCATCGCAGAATGGGGAAGATTCCAGTCAATGTGTAAGTAGTACAGGCCATTCCAATAAATGTCAGTGTTACTAGCACAAGAGCTTCACCTCCCCAGCATAAAATTGCTCCTATCATATCGGCATGTCGAAGGAAATAAATCTCAGCCCCAACAGTGGCAGCACCTCAAGCAACCATGTCATTAATAGTAAGCTCACAATTTTCCATGAAAATATTCAAAGCCTGTATTGCAAGTTAGACTGACTTATAATAAATATTGATGAACCAAGAGTTGCAAATTGTGGTCACATTCTCTGTCTAATAGAACACCATGTCACTGTTGGTGTTGAAATGCTCAATATTTCAAACTATGTATTAGCTACTCATATTGTAGAAAGCTTATGAGCAGAGATGGGATAGCTATTTATGTGAAAAAGAATCTGTCCGTCAATACAACAGATGTACAAAAATATTGTGTGGAGCAACATTTTGAGGTTCCGGTATGTGTTACTGAAATAGCAGAAGCTGGCAAGAAATTGGCAATTGTAGCAGTGTACGGGGCTCCATCTGGTGATTTTAAAATGTTTATACAACAATTAGATTCTGTGCTATCATGTCTAACAAGGAAAAATACGGACATTATAGTAACAGGATATTTTAATGTAGATTTCCTAGTAAACTCATCTTCTAAGGCAGAATTTGCAAATTTAATTCATACCTACAATCTTGTTTCTACTGTCAGTTTTCCCACAAGAACTACTGGCACTTTCAGCACACTAATTGATAATGTCTTTGTAGACATGAGTAGAGCTAATCATACCACTGTAGAAAGAGTCATAAATGGTCTCTCTGATCATGATAGGCAAATACTCACCATTAACAACTTTAATACAATGCTGGTGCTCAATGGAAGACTATTAGAAACATGAATGAGGAAAATATTCAAGAGTTAAATTATGCCTTTTGGAGACTGATTGGAGGTATGTTTATCTTGAGGCGATGCTAATACAAAATATAATCTATTTACTGATGAAGTATCAGTATCAGGTATATTTGAAAGAGTCTCCCTAAAAAAGATCTATGGACTATAGGACAGGCAATCGGGAAAAAAACCACAGATCACCAAGGGCATAAAAATATCATTCCAGAGAAACAGAGAACTGTATATAATATTCAGAAAATCTAATCATCCTCTCGAGCTTAACTATTTAGGACATACTGCAAAATTTTAACAAAAGTAATTAGTAAATCAAGGAGTATGTGCATAACTTCTGAAATTAGATGTTCAGATAATAAAATCAGAATGATTTGGAATATAATAAAGAAGGAAACAGGAACTTCACCATCTGACAATGTAAGAACTGCTGTTCTAAAAATAAAAATTTGAAAATAGTTGATAATAAACAGATGGCAGACAAATTTAACAATCACTTCTTAACTGTCACTTCTCAGATGGTTTGCAGTGGTGACCTAAGTGAAGCTGCATGTATTCTGAAAGTTAACCTCCCTGAAATTTCTAATGATATAACTGTCAATGAAATAAGAAAATAATTCACTCATAAAAAGTAAAAGATCTTCAGGCTTAGATAAAAACATCTCTAGCACACTGTTAAAAGCGTGCAGTAATGAAGTAAGTGTGGTATTTGCTCACATTTGCAACACATCTCTTTGCAAAGGAGTTGTTCCAGAGAGGATGAAATATACTGTTGTGAGACCTATTTACAAGTCCTGCAATGCTACAGATGTCACGAATTATCGCACTGTCTCTCTGTTGACAATGTTTTCAAAGGTTCTTGAAAAAGCAGTGTAAACAGGATTGTGGCCCACCTAGATAACCATAGTACTATTAACCATAGACAGTTTGGTTTTCAAAAAGGGGTTTTGACAGAGCAAGCCATATACTCACCCAAAAATGATATACTGGAGTGTATTAACAGTAAGAAGTCCCGGTTGGTGTCTTCTGTGTACCATTTGGTGTCTTCTGTGACCTTTCCAATGCTTGTGATTATGTAAACCACAAGATAATCTTAGAGAAGGCCTATCATTGTGGAATCAAAGGGCTTATAGGTAACTGGTTAAAATTGTATCTTGAAAACAGGAAACAAAAAGTGGTCCTACAAGGCTGCAACAATGGACCTCTTAATACAGTGGTTTCTGAATGGGGCAAAATACAGCATGGGGTTCCCCAGGGATCTGTCCTTGGGGCCTTGCTATTTTTAATATATGTTAATGATCTACCTGTGTCCATTAGTAAAAAATGTGAATTCACAATGTTTGCTGATGATATAAGCGTTGTGGTAGATAGTATGTCTGCTACTGATCTACAGCCTGATGTTAATGACATACTCAGAGAAGTTACAGCTCAGTTTACAATTAATTCACTTTCAGTTAATATTTAAAAAAAACTAACTTTATTTCATTCACACTAAAAATAAAAATCCAGAAAACATAGCCATTGCACATGACAACCAAATAGTGGAACAGGTGCATTCCACTAAATTCCTATGGGTTCATACTGACAGTAACCTCATCTGGGAACATCATGTGTCCCTGACTTTAAAAAGACTGTTATCAGCAACTTTTGCTTTAAGAATCACGCTCATCTTGGGGACATCACCTTTTTAAAATCAGCTTATTTTGGGTACTTTCACTCATTAATGAGTTATGGCATAATCTTCAGTATCAAGAAAAATCTGAACTGCTCAGAAGAGAGCAGTCAGAATTATGTGTAAACTCTTCACACAGGTAGGAGTACTGACAACAAGAAGTCAGTACATATACTATCTGATGAATTTTGTCATTAAAAACTATGTTCAGTATGAAACAAATTGTTCGTACCACAACTATAACACTAGAGGTAAGGATGATCTCCATTTTGAGCTAAGAAATTTGTCACTTGTACAGAAGGGAGTAAAGTATGCCACTATTACGACTTTAATGCATTGCCTAATATATTAAATGTACAAGAGAAAATGAAATGCTATTCAGATGTACATTAAAGAAAGACCTGCTTGACCATCCCCTGTATTCCTTAAATGAATTCTTTTCCAGAAAAAATTATAAGTTCCATATACACTTTTAAGACACTTCTTGAATAAAAATATATATCTTGTTATTTAGTTATTAGATGAAAAATACAATACTATGTTAATGTTAGACAGTGAATTACAGTACTAGTCAAATGTTAGCTAGTAAATAAGAAAAATTGTTACTTACTATTATTTTTGTGGCGTCAAAAGGTCATATCGACCATGGATAACATAATCTTTGGGACTCAGATCGCTCATCAGAACCACCATGTTAATTCAGTCTGTTCTTGTACCTTGTACTGTGTGCAGGTGTATGATCATTGTCAAAATATATGTATGTGCATATATAAATGGGGACAGTTTATTCCGTATACCGCTACTCGTATCCTGTTCCAATACTGGTGACACCGACGTGATCTGAACACGTAACCTGTGCTCGCCAGCACGTGAAGTGTGAAGTGCATAATATCAGAACTGTGTTCCTACCGACTGATCATATAATGATCAAAGCGATCTACTTTGACTCTCAACGGGCCGCAACAACAGTTACAATTGCGCCGTGTGCAGTGCCCCCATTATTGCAAAATGCACCCGGCCACTAACAACCATGATCGGTTCCAGTTTTGCCGCATTGGCAAACTAATCAAGAACATTTTAGTGCGCACATTTCTCCATGTTCACCCCAAAACAGGTTGCTCAAGTTTTCGACCACGTTGGTTCAGGTACATCATTCGGTGTTTCGTCTTCCAATGGTGTTGAGGGAGAAGTTCGGGTTGGTTACACAAACCAACACTCCCATTTTGCAGTAGTTCATTTATTCACCTAAACACATCTAAGGCTTAGAAAGAACTGACATGGCGGAACTGCACAAAGATAATCTTAGCTTAGTTCAAAGACGATACTCAGATCGATGCTGGTGTCGACCTCATTGGCGCCACATAGTGCCCCCCCCTGACCACGGTCAGCTCGACAGCGTCGTTGGGGAACTGTGTGGGTAGACATCGTGAAGGAAGGTTCGGCCACCAAAACTGGAAGTCAAAGTCATTGAAGCGAGCCGGGTGTTGTACTGGACGTGCTGGTCGTGCGGTGACAGAGCGATGATGATGATGTCTCCGGTGGGCATGGCGAACACACGAAGCATGTCCAGGTCGACGTCAGGCACTGAATGAGCACTAAATGAAGGGAAACACATGACGAACAGTGTATCATCGTGTAGTATTATTGAGCGAGGGCACATTCCAGGTGGGGGGCCATGAGTAATCTCGACAGGGCGAGGAAGGCGACTGTGGAGAGGTCAAAGGGACCGGCGCAGGGCCTGGAGGCGAGGGCGTGATCGTAGGTAAGCTCAACATGGGGAGCATGTGGTCACTCGATGGAGTGCATGAGACCAGAGTAGAGGGCGAGGTCGGAGGAGAGCTCTACGATTGGAGCTGGAAGACACTTGACCGAGTGTGTGAGTCTGATGTGGAGGGAATGGTCAGAGCGTCGTGAACCACGACGGTGAGAGGGGTGGTCGTGGACTGAAGGGGGGTAGAAGAAGGCTCAACATGAGCAGGCTTAAGTCTATGGAGAGAGACTGTAACAGCTGAATCTTTCATCTGGATGTCATAGGTTTTGGCTGAGCGCCGGAGAACTCGGTACGGGCCAGTATATGGAGGTTGGAGGGGAGCACAGACAGTGTCATCTTGGAGCATGACGTACTTGCAATTGTCCAGAGATTTTGGGACGTGAACTTTAGGGGGGGAATGGGTGGTGGGCGGAGGGATATGGAGGTTGATGAAGTGGCGTCTGACGTGGTCCATGAAGGAAGGTAAGTCAGACTGAGGGAGAGAAGTGGAAGGGCTCACAAGTTCTCCAGGGAGAACAATGTTCTGGCCGTATACGAACTCGGCTATTGTGCCTTTGAGGTCTTCCTTATAGATCCCACGAATGGTGAGTAGCACAAGGGGAAGGGCCTCTGTCCATAGAGAGTCATGGCATCGAAGAGCCACCTTGAAAGTGTGGTGCCAGCACTCAACTAGCCCGTTACTTTGCGGGTGATATGCTGTGGTATGGATGCGCCGGATGCCACAAATGTTACAAATCTCGTTGAACAGGGCTGACTCAAATTGTCTGCCCTGGTCAGTCGTGATGATAGCTGGACATCCGAAACACGATTCCCATGACTCGATGAAAGCTCGAACAACAGTTTCTGCTGTAATATTGGGGAGGGGGACAGACTCACCTAGCGAGTTGTTCGGTCGATAGACGAGAGAACATAACGAAACCCTTTAGAGGGGGGGAGAGGGCCGACAATGTCAATATGAATATGCTGGAAACGCCCAGGAGAGATCGAAAAGGCGCCGAGGGGGGGGTGAAGAGTGCTTGTGTACTTTGCAGCGTTGGCATGCGATGCAGGAGCGTGCCCATTGCTGGCAGTCCTTGTTGACATTTCTCCACACAAAGTGCTCCGCAACGATTTGGGCAGACGCTAAATTATGCAGTGTGTTGAAGACAGCTCAATGGAGCATGGTTGGAATGAGTGGGCATAACGTGCTTGTACTGATGTCGCACCAGATCTCACCAGAAATGCCAGGGAAGGTGGTGCGGACGAAGTGTAATGAAGAAGTAGAGTGTGAAATCAGGTTTTGTGTTTCCTCGTCGGCGGGTTGGAGGCTAGGCAGTTCAGAGAGGTCTAACAGCGAATTAACGGCATCGACTCGTGAAAGGAAATCAGAAACTACATTGTCAGCACCCTTTATATGTCTGACATCAGTGGTGAACTGAGATATGAAGTCCATGTATCTGAAGCGGCAGGGAGGCAGGTCCGCTGGTGGGTTTGCAATGGCCACGCGAGGGGTTTGTAGTCTGTTAAAACATATAAAGGGCATCCCTCAACATCAGTCTTAAAATGCTTGATCACTTCGTGGACCGCGAGCAACTCCCTGTCAAACGCGGAATATTTCCGTTGCGCAATGGTGAGCTTGCACGAGAAGAACTGCAGAGGTGAAGTTTGGCCGTCGATTGTCTGGCTAGGGACAGCGCCGATGGCAGTATCACTCGCATCTGTGGTGATGAAAAGCTGTGCATTGGGATGAGGATGCGCGATGGTGCAGGCCTCGGCAAGAAGATTTTTGAGGGCAGTGAAAAAGTCAGTCATAGCAGGGGTCCATGAAACGGGCCGAGATTCAGAAGTTTTGGCGCCTGCCAAGGCGTCCGTCAGTGGAGCCTGAATCTCCACAGCCCAAGGTAGATGTCGGCGATAATAATAAACTGTCCCCAGAAAGTGCTGGAGCTCTTTGAATGACGAAGGTCTGGGTAGGTTTAGTATTGTTTGTACTTTCTCAGGGGGCAGTGAAATGCCGTCGGCAGAGACCTGAAAACCAAGAAAAGTGACAGCTGGTTTATGTAGCTGCAATTTGTCCTGGTTGGCCTTGATGCCTGCTGCTGCGAGAGTGTTCATAATACAATCCTGGAAATGGAAAAAAGAACACATTGACACCGGTGTGTCAGACCCACCATACTTGCTCCGGACACAGCGAGAGGGCTGTACAAGCAATGATCACACGCACGGCACAGCGGACACACCAGGAACCGCGGTGTTGGCCGTCGAATGGCGCTAGCTGCGCAGCATTTGTGCACCGCCGCCGTCAGTGTCAGCCAGTTTGCCGTGGCATACGGAGCTCCATCGCAGTCTTTAACACTGGTAGCATGACGCGACAGCGTGGACGTGAACCGTATGTGCAGTTGACGGACTTTGAGCGAGGGCGTATAGTGGGCATGCGGGAGGCCGGGTGGACGTACCGCCGAATTGCTCAACACGTGGGGCGTGAGGTCTCCACAGTACATCGATGTTGTCGCCAGTGGTCGGCGGAAGGTGCACGTGCCCGTCGACCTGGGACCGGACCGCAGTGACGCACGGATGCACGCCAAGACCGTAGGATCCTATGCAGTGCCGTAGGGGACCGCACCGCCACTTCCCAGCAAATTAGGGACACTGTTGCTCCTGGGGTATCGGCGAGGACCATTCGCAACCGTCTCCATGAAGCTGGGCTACGGTCCCGCACACCGTTAGGCCGTCTTCCGCTCACGCCCCAACATCGTGCAGTGGTGTCGCGACAGGCGTGAATGGAGGGACGAATGGAGACGTGTCGTCTTCAGCGATGAGAGTCGCTTCTGCCTTGGTGCCAATGATGGTCGTATGCGTGTTTGGCGCCGTGCAGGTGAGCGCCACAATCAGGACTGCATACGACCGAGGCACACAGGGCCAACACCCGGCATCATGGTGTGGGGAGCGATCTCCTACACTGGCCGTACACCACTGGTGATCGTCGAGGGGACACTGAATAGTGCACGGTACATCCAAACCGTCATCGAACCCATCGTTCTACCATTCCTAGACCGACAAGGGAACTTGCTGTTCCAACAGGACAATGCACGTCCGCATGTATCCCGTGCCACCCAACGTGCTCTAGAAGGTGTAAGTCAACTACCCTGGCCAGCAAGATCTCCGGATCTGTCCCCCATTGAGCATGTTTGGGACTGGATGAAGCGTCGTGTCACGCGGTCTGCACGTCCAGCACGAACGCTGGTCCAACTGAGGCGCCAGGTGGAAATGGCATGGCAAGCCGTTCCACAGGACTACATCCAGCATCTCTACGATCGTCTCCATGGGAGAATAGCAGCCTGCATTGCTGCGAAAGGTGGATATACACTGTACTAGTGCCGACATTGTGCATGCTCTGTTGCCTGTGTCTATGTGCCTGTGGTTCTGTCAGTGTGATCATGTGATGTATCTGACCCCAGGAATGTGTCAATAAAGTTTCCCCTTCCTGGGACAATGAATTCACGGTGTTCTTATTTCAATTTCCAGGAGTGTAGTTTGCACATGCCAAATGTTGCCCTCGACAGAGGAGCTGAACACAAGAATGTCATCAAGATATGCAAAGCAGAATTTTAGTTCAAATAGCACTTCGTTGATGAAGCATTGCGCGGCCTGGGTTGCGTTTTTCAGAACGAAGGGCATGAATCGAAACTGAAATAACCGAATCGGGGTGGTGATTGCTGTCTTCTTGATGTCTTCAGGTGCCATGGGGATCTGGTGGTAGGCCCGTTTGCAATCAATGACAGGGAACGTGGACGCACCTGTTAGGGAACTGGTAAAGTTGGCAATGTTTGGTATGGGGTAGGTGTCCATAATTGTTCGTACGTTTAATCGACGGTAGTCTCCGCACATGCACCAGGTCCTGTCTTTCTTGGGTGTCATATGTATGGGCGTAGACCAGCTACTGGGAGAGGGTTCAATGACGCCGGAGCTTATTAGTTCAGAAATCTGTTTTTTAAGGTGGGAGAGGCACTCGGCACAAAGTCGACGTGGTTTACTGGAGATCAAGGGACCTGGCATGAGGCGTAACTTGTGAACTTGGTGATGACGAAAATGTTGCCGGTGGCACAGGAGGCGGTTTGTTTACAATGTGTGGTGGGTGGGGCAGGCGGGGCAGGCGAGGCATGGTCGTGGTGTTCGGAGCCACTCGGTGGATCCAACAGGAGCCAAGATGGCGAAATGTCCCAGGAGTCAACGCGATGGCCGCTGGCCCGAAGCAGTGGCACAGTGGTCGGCTGAGCTCGGTAGAGCTTGGGAGCCGTTAGTGAGTCCATTGTCCGAGGGTGCAGCATGCGGTCGAGACGCTTGGCGCGAGTTGTCAGTGGCAGTCGTACGGCGGCGTGCAGGAGCCAAAGTTGCATAGTTTGAGGTACTGTCTGCAAGTGATATGTGATATAAGATGTCTAACAGACAGAAAAGTAAAATTTGAAAACAAACTGAAAAAGTTTCTCTTTGATAACTCCTTCTCTTCGTCCGTCCCATAGAAGTATTTGTACTATTGCAATGCATAAAAGATGGTGGATAGGAATTATTAACCCACATCTGTATACCTTTTCATTTTATTTTTGTTAAAAAATAAAATAATAAAACTTAGAAATGTTCAGATTAATTTATGGTGTACAAATTAATTTATGGTTTAAATGTAAATGGAATTATTCCACACAATTATGATTTATCACGTAAAATTATCCATGAAACATGAGACTAACTAACTAACAAACATACAAACTTATAACAACAAAAATAATCAATTATTGAGAATATAATGTAAATGGATAGATAACAAATCTATTCACCAAGTGGCAGCACGAGAACACACACAGAAAAAGGTTTAACTTTTACAAGCTTTTGGAGCCGGAGGCTCCTTCTTCTGGCAGAAGAGCTGAAGAAGAAGGAAGAGGGGTGAAGGAAAGGGACTGGAGAGGTTTAGGAAAAGGGGTACACTTCAGAAAAGTCACCCAGAACCCCAGGTCAGAGGAGACACACTCGATGGGATGAGAAGGAAAGACTGATACACAAAGCAGGTATGAATAACACTATGTAGTCTTTGTATATAAGGAAAGATTATGCAGTGGATTTGTTATTTAGAAATTGCTATTAAATGTTAGTTGTTTGTGAGAAGATCATGTTATGCCTTGTGTAAGTAGGAGAAGCATCTACCAGCATGTGTCTGAATTCAACATGGCAGAGTTGTGCACTATTGAGAGTGCAGTTTATTAATACTGCAGTAATGCTGTTCACATGTTTAGATTCCATGAATATCAAATGAATATGGAATTAATGTAGTCAGAAGCTCATGCTCTGTGCCTTAAAGGTTTGCAATGGACCTACATGACTAATGTCCAAAGCGACAGACATATTGTTTACTCATCAATGTGGAATTGTATATCCACATCACACACACCGAATTTATTCATTCATTCTTTCTTTTTTTCCGTCTTTCTTTCATTACTTCGTTGTGTTCCATAGATGTCATCAATATGGAGAATCCTTAGGGATGTACAATAAGTCAAGATATGCATTAACAAAAGACAAGAAAATCATAGAGACAAGATCAGCATAGTGTATTTACAAAAGACTATCACTATACTGCTTAATACTAGTCACATTTACACCATCCGAATTTGACTGATAACATTGTAGTTTAATCCATTTAATCTAAAGATGCACAAACCAGCCAAGATCCAAATTTAATTGAATAAATCAAAAGGAAAGCTGTACTCTGAAAAATCTTTTGTCTCTTCAGTTGCACCATAGAGCTGACGTTTATCTGCTATTACTAGCTTAAAATTCACAAGTAATTGATTACAATGGTATTTTTCAAATTCAATATGTACCTAAATTTGCAAAAACCTAGTCCTATTTACAGTATATGATTACCTTTCATGTAACTGACAGAATTTTTCTATCCATGAATCTAGGTATCAAAAGTATGATGACAAGGACAGATTAAATCAAACAATGGAAAATCCAGGTGGAAATAATGACAATATCCTGAAAAGGACGGAATGCTACTCACCAATAGAAGAGATGTTGAGTTGCAGACAGGCACAACAAAAAGACTGCTATACATATTCACACAAGCACAACTCACACACACATGACCACTGTCTCTGACCACTAGGGCCAGACTGCACGCAACTGCACATGATGGCAGAAGCAATCTGGGTGGTGGGGCTAAGCAGGAGGCTTAGGTGGGATAGCAGGGTAGGGGTGGCGGATTGTAAAGTGCTGCTGCTTTGGTGGAATAGAAGGTTGTGTAGTGCTGGAGTGGGAGCCAGGAAGCTGATAGGTTTGTGAAGAACGGGAACTAACAAAAGCTGAGGCCAGGAGGGTTACGGTAATATAGGATATAAGCAGGGAGAGTTCCCACCTGCACTGTTCAGACAAACTGTTGTCAGTAGGGAGGATAAAGATGGTCCAGGCTGTGAAGTAGTCACTGAAGTGAAGAACATTGTGCTGGGGAGCGTGCTCAGCAACTGGGAGGTCCAGCTGTATATTGGCAACAGTTTGTCAGTGGCCAGTCATGCAGATAGACAGCTTTTTGGTTGTCATGTCCACATAGAATGCAGCACAGGGGTTGCAGCCTAGCTTGTAGATCACATATCTGCTTTCAAAAGGATAGACTGCAACTCACTGAAAATATGACATGGTGAGTCGCAATGGGCACAACAAAAAGACTTTTTCACTTTGAGCTTCCAGTCATAGCATTCTTCAGAATAGAAAACACACACACATTTACACAATCAAGCACAATTCACATCCCCTCACCTTCAGTGTGCTCAGCTATCTGTCCTCAAACCATAGGTCTTTTCCCCTTCTCTGTTCCTCTCTTTTACCCCTCCTAGTTCAGTTCGCCTCCACCACCTCCCCCCTGGCATCCTGACACTGCACCTGGCAGCCTTGCCTAGCTACCATAGAGTCCCTGGACTCTCTGCCAGGCATTGCTGACTCCTCTCCCACCTTGCTATTCTCCTCCCCCCCCCCCCCCCCCCTGACCCCCACACGATGGATTGTTGCTTGTGTTCAATGTTGCACCATTGCATTCTGGCTGGAGATACCATTCATATGTGTGTGAAATGTGCTTGCTTGTACGAATGTGAGTGTATTTCATTTCATTTTTGTTTCTGAAGAAGGCTTTGGCTGAAAGCTCAATGTTTAACAGTCTTTTCATTGTGCCTATCTGCAACTCTGTGTGTCATCTTTCCAGTGAGTAGCAATCTATTCTTTTCATAATATTGTTGATATTCCAACCTGGACTTTTCATTGCTTCAGGAATCTAGATATTCAAATAACTTTTAGAAAGAGTGGCTAACAAGGAATATTTTTAATATTCATTGAATGTCAAGAATTCCTAATTTCTTGTTTTATTTTTTATGGGAGCTTGTTGAATAATTTCTGACCAGAGTACATGGCTCCATTCTGAACCCTAAACAATGTTGCAAATTCTATATGAAAATTATTTTTGACTTTTAAATTGTAATTGTGTAGACAAATTTCAGCTGAACCTGACTTATAATCAACAACAAAGACCATTAAAGAGTAACTGTTTTGGGGACTGGGTATATGAATTCCAGGATACTTAAAAAGAGCTCTGCAAGAAGTACAGTTATCTACTTTACACAATATACTTACTTTGCACTTCTGCTGAATAAACATTTCTTCATTTTAAGTGCACTTCTCCAGAAGATAATTCCACAGTACAACTAGGAGTGAAAACATGCAGACTAGGACGACACTATCATCTGTAGGCCAACATACAGAAAGATACTTCTGGGGGCTTAACATGCTGAACTGAGCTTCAGGATTAGTTTATATATGTGTTGATTCAGTTTTAACTGATCATCCACATCCAGCTGTAGCTCAGCTGTACCTCAATGTGTTTCATATAGTGTATGCCCTTACTGTTTAGTTACTTACTGCAATCTGTCACAAGAAGAATGACAGAAATGAGCAGATTTTTTTAGTTTGATTTATTGACACACACACACACACACACACACACACACACACACACACACATGATCTAGAAATTCTGCTGCTGAATAGAAGCAATGATCCAATAATAATGCCCTTAAGGTTTTACAAAAGAGCAAGAATGATTATATGTCTTTTACTTTATATGGAAGACTATTGTAAATTTGTAAAGAGCTGTTTACTGTGGAGGTTTTATAGGCTGATATCCTTATTGACTGGACATGAAATGTTCCCTTTTGTCTTGTATCATGTTCATGGATGTTAAAATTTTCATTTACATCTTTTTAATTCTTCCTAATTTATTTACAGATTTTTAGTATATACATACAGGGAAGAAGGAGAATTAATGACTTTTGAAAGAGGGATTTGCAAGAATCTGTTTGTCGAGCATGTTGCATTGCTCTTACAGTTCTTTTTGAGTTAAGAAGATGACTGAATAGGTGGTGTATTACCCCAGAATATAATTCCGCACAGCAGGATGCTGTGGAATTGGACAAAGTAGGCAGTTTGGACAGTGCTTTATCTTGCTTGGATAGAGAGTAAACGCAGACTGTAACATATTTTATTTTGTGTTAAATTAATCTTGTTTATATGCGTGTGTGCCATTTGAAGTTATGTTGAAGCCATAAGCCTAAAAACTATGTTTCTGGAGAAGATGAAATTTTTTTGGAGTTTATTGTCACACTGGTCTCCTTTCTTATGGATAGGGACCACTTTAACAATTTTTAAACTCAGTAATTAAAACTTCCGGGCTAAGAGGCCGTGGTCCAATAGTAGAAATACTAAGGGAGAAGTATTTCTACTATTGGACCACGGCCTCTTAGCCCGGAAGTTTTAATTACTGAAGACGCCGGCCGTGAAAGCCTACACGCCAATTTTTAAACTGTCTGGAAATGTGCCAGACAGAAAGATGAATTTACTATATCTGTGTTGCTTTATGATATAATCAGGAATACCATTAATCCCTGAGGACATTTTTAAACAGAAATTTAGGATTTTTTTTTTTTGTGTGTTTATCATAAGTTTATTCCCCTCAAACCATGTATTTAGCTGTTCTGTCATCTTATTAACAACTGCCTGAAGCTGTCTTTCCTTATTTCCTGTAAGGGACCGATGACCATAGCAGTCTGGTCCCTTTAATCCCCCAAACCAACCAACCAACCTTATTTCCTGTAATTATGATGCTTGCATCATCTGCCAAAAAAGTGTTTGTTTGTGACTCAATGTTCAGGTCTGGATCATTTACACTCCTGGAAATTGAAATAAGAACACCGTGAATTCATTGTTCCAGGAAGGGGAAACTTTATTGACACATTCCTGAGGTCAGATACATCACATGATCACACTGACAGAACCACAGGCACATAGACACAGGCAACAGAGCATGCACAATGTCGGCACTAGTACAGTGTATATCCACCTTTCGCAGCAATGCAGGCTGCTATTCTCCCATGGAGACGATCGTAGAGATGCTGGATGTAGTCCTGTGGAACGGCTTGCCATGCCATTTCCACCTGGCGCCTCAGTTGGACCAGCGTTCGTGCTGGACGTGCAGACCGCGTGACACGACGCTTCATCCAGTCCCAAACATGCTCAATGGGGGACAGATCCGGAGATCTTGCTGGCCAGGGTAGTTGACTTACACCTTCTAGAGCACGTTGGGTGGCACGGGATACATGCGGACGTGCATTGTCCTGTTGGAACAGCAAGTTCCTTTGTCGGTCTAGGAATGGTAGAACGATGGGTTCGATGACGGTTTGGATGTACCGTGCACTATTCAGTGTCCCCTCGACGATCACCAGTGGTGTACAGCCAGTGTAGGAGATTGCTCCCCACACCATGATGCCGGGTGTTGGCCCTGTGTGCCTCGGTCGTATGCAGTCCTGATTGTGGCGCTCACCTGCACGGTGCCAAACACGCATACGACCATCATTGGCACCAAGGCAGAAGCGACTCTCATCGCTGAAGACTGGGAAAATCTAATAAGTCTACAAAGGAGACAGCTTATAAAACGTTTGTGCAACCCATCTTAGAATATTGGTAGGTGTAGGACCTCTACCACACAGGACTAACAAGAGATACTGAAAATCTAGAATGAAGGGCACCATGGATGGTCAAGTGTTTGTTTGACCTATGGGGGAATACCATGGAGATGCTGGAAAAAATGAACAGACACATGTTTGTAGATAGATACAAACTATTGCATGAAAGTCTACTTACAAAGTTTCAAGAACCAGTTTTATGAGAGGAATTTAGGAATATACTACAACCTTCAGCTGTATTACTACTATACAGTCCATGAAGCTGAGATTAGTTTAATTAGAGCTTGCATTGAGGCATTTAAGCAATCCTTCTTCCTGTCTTCAATATGTGAATGGACTGGAAGAAGCTCTAATAACTAATACATTACAATGGGTTCTGACATGCACTTCACAGCCATTTGCAGAGTGTAAAATGTAGTTGTAGATGTAGAAGAATCAATGCAGTTTATAGTTTTACAGCTGACTCAAATTTATTTTTATGTGTTATAAAAAAGGGTGAAACCTTCTGCTTCTGGAGCTATATTTAACAGCCGCTGTCAATCTCCTTTGGTTAGCTTAATATCTACAGGACCACGACCACGTAGACAATTATCATAAAACAATAGCTGTCTTGTGCTGTAAGAATAGAGATAGTCTTGAGTTCCAAACCTACCTCAACAGATAATTTGCAGATGAAGGACATCATCAATTTCCTTTTCATTTGAGCCTGTGCTCCATCTCTACTGAACTTAGGGTCAGTGGAGTACTAAACTGTAAGCTTTCTTCCCTCTTGTGTCTCATGAGAGTGTGTTGAGACCCTCCCAGTATTAAGTAGACTCTTGCTTTCAAATCCAGACAAGGAAATAAAATTTACATGGAAATTGTTTTTCTGTTCTGAATTCTACTTGAGTAAATCATGATTCACCTAAAATTGATCCTTTTAACAGCAATAAATAACAGGAATATGTGTACTGGAAAGTGAGTTGAAGAATTACAAATTATTTTAAATGTTTTCTGCTCTTATTACTTTAGTCCTGATATATTGTATAGTCTTATTGATTTATTGTACTGTTATTTAATCAGATTGTATGGTTCTTCTGCATTTTGCTGCACAATGTTTTATTTTATAATATATGCAAAGGCAAATCAGAAAGCCTTTGCCCCTATTTTTTGCCAGCTGAAATAAGGTATATACAGGTAAGTACAAATGTACATACTATTCTACGTACCTTATACTATTTTTCCACTTAGCCTCCACACCAGACTGGACATTTGTCCCAATGCAGCACTAAATTTGAGATCCACCAATTGTATTATTCATGAGGCCGATGGTGAAACCACTGTCATACAGTTGTCTTGGCTTCAGTGTTGCATGTGTATCACTGTCCTTAGGAATTTCTTCAGTGTACCAAAAATGGGAACATCACTGGGGCAACGTCTGGGCTATATGGAGAGTGGTCCAGAATTTCCCAGTGAAATGAGCAGAGCTTGTCAGCAGTTTTAATTGCAACATGTGGCCTCACATTTCTATGGAGGGTAACCATGTTGCTCACATTTAGAATCCCTCAGTGCTTCTTCCTAACAGCAGCCCAGAGACGTGACAGTGTGGAACAATAACTTTCGGCATTGGTGGTTGCACGTAATGACATGAAGTCCAGCAGGAGAGGCCCATGACAGTCTCAGAAGAACATTAACATCACTTCCCAACAGATGGTGCTGAAAGGAATGTTTTTGTCATAGAAGAACATAGGTGTTTCAACACCATGTTCTGCTGCTTCAGTTTTGGCATGCAGTGAAATGCAGTATACATGTTTCATTGCCAGTAACAATGCATTCCAGGAAACTGTCACCCTCTTCAGCATATTGTTGCAGATCATTCACTGAAGCAACATTTGCTTGCCTTTCATCATGACATTCAACTGCTTAGGCACTCTCCAACATAAAACCTTCCAGCACTCTAAGGACCCACACTCAATGTTGTAAACATTCCCATATGAAATGCCAACACCCAGGAAATGTCCTTGAGGTGCACACTCCGATCCGCTTTCAACACTGCATCTACGAGGGTAATGTCGTTGTCATCAGCAGTGAACAGACCTCTCTAAATGTTCATTGTCATACAAGTCTTCAAGGCCTTTAGCAAACTAACAACACACTTTTCCCCATATGCAGGCTGCATTTCCCTGTGGATTTCAATGGGTGTTCTTCACTTGCTCCATAGAAAATGAAACATGCTTTGCTGCTTGTATGCTGTGGACATGTGAAGCACAACTGCCATCTTCAACAACTGACAACAGCACCAGGAGTCATGGAGCTACTGGCAGATAAGGTTGGTCCAATCCAAGAAAGGTCCACCAATGGAAATGGATATGTTGACTTTGCTTTTACAGTTGTAACTTGACTAAAATATAGGGGCAAAGTCTTTCTGATTTGCCCTTGTATGTGAATATGTCCTAGAAATTTTTATTGGACTGTATATTCTTTATTCTATTGAAATCAGTGGTTTTTAATACAAATACAGTTAAAAGAATTGAAAACTAGTGTATAAAAATAAAACATATATTTCAGAAGCGACTGGTCACAAATATCTGTGTTTATACTCCATTGATACACAATCACATGCTGTAATATTGACAATGGATAAGCTTAATCAAGTGTGTGTTTATTTGACAACATCCATATGACATGCACTGTATCTAGAATGGTTAAACGAAATGGATTTTAAGAGGAGCCTGCAAAAATGATTGGGTCTCTGTTTTATGTAATATTCTTACTGCTCCTTTTTGATGAGTAAATAGTTTGTTTACCTTACCTTCATTGCACCAGGATGTGGCTTCATCAAATAATAGGACAGTATGCAAACTAAGTTAATACCTTAGTCATCAGGATATTGAATACTGTATCTTGTAGGTCATAGGGTGGAGTAAAAAACTGAATTAAATAATTTCTGACATGTAGAATAATCGGGTCTACTGCCGGATGTTTGTGTCACTCTGGCACAATATTTCAGCCACATAACTCATTGCCTTCTCCAGGTGCTACCTGAGACTGCCATACTGGAGGATCTTGTCCAGTATTTATGTCCAGAGGGCGCTGGGTGCCTTCTCTGCCATCCGCACCCACCTGTCACTGCCTGTAATGTGTTGTCTCTTCCCTGGTGCTCCCTCGGACACCCGCGCCCGACTTGGTCGCCGTCTGTGGCAGCTGTCTGAGGCGCGTCCTGTGTTGGGCATTCCATTCACGGTCCGCGCCTGCCTGGTGCTGCCCCTGAGGTTTTGGCCCTTCCCTGGTGCTCCCACGGATGTCCGTGCCCAGCTTGTCCACCATCTGTGGTCGTGGCAGCTGTCTGGCCCCCCAGCAGAGAAAGCACCCAGCGCTCTCTGGACATAAATACTGGACAAGATCCTCCAATACGGCAGTCTCAGGTAGCACCTGAAGAAGGCAACGAGTTACGTGGCCGAAATATTGTGCCAGAGCGACACAAACATCCAGCAGTAGACCCAATTATTCCACATGTCAAGATCTCGCCGGGAAAGCCTGAAGAGTTAAATAATTTATGATGGGCTACTCCTTCCACTCAGTTTAAGAGTATCTTCACAGTAAAATTTAAACTTAACACATTATACTGTTATTGACATTACCACTGTATTATAATATTTCAAAATGTTAAATAGTTTTATTTATTTTGTTGTTGTTGTTGTTGTTGTTGTTGTGGTCTTCAGTCCTGAGACTGGTTTGATGCAGCTCTCCATGCTACTCTATCTTGTGCAAGCTTCTTCATCTCCCAGTAGCTACTGCAGCCTACATCCTTCTGAATCTGCTTAGTGTATTCATCTCTTGCTCTCCCTCTACGATTTTTACCCTCCATGCTGCCCTCCAGTACTAAATTGGTGATCCCTTGATGCCTCAGAACATGTCCTACCAACCGATCCCTTCTTCTAGTCAAGTTGTGCCACAAACTCTATTCAATACCTCCTGATTAGTTATGTGATCTACCCATCTAATCTTCAGCATTCTTCTGTAACACCACATTTAGAAAGCTACTATTCTCTTCTTGTCCAAACTATTTATCGTCCATGTTTCACTTCCATACATGGCTACCCTCCATACAAATACTTTCAGAAACGACTTTCGGACACTTAAATCAATACTCGATGTTAACAAATTTCTCTTCTTTCGAAACGCTTTCCTTGCCATTGCCAGTCTACATTTTATATCTTCTCTACTTCGACCATCATCAGTTATTTTGCTCCCCAAAAAGCAAAACTCCTTTACTACTTTAAGTGTCTCATTTCCTAATCTAATGCCCTCAGTATCACCTGACTTAATTCGACTATATTCAATTATTCTCGTTTTGTTTTTGTTGATGTTCATCTTATATTCTCCTTTCAAGACACTGTCCATTCTGTTCAACTGCTCTTCCAAGTCCTTTGTTGTCTCTGACAGAATTACAATGTCATCGGCGAACCTCAAAGTTTTTATTTCTTCTCTGTGGATTTTAATACATACTCCGAACTTTTCTTTTGTTTCTTTTACTGCTTGCTCAATATACAGATTGAATAACATTGGGGAGAGGCTACAACCCTGTCTCACTCCCTACCCAACCACTGCTTCCCTTTCATGCCCCTCGACTCTTATAACTGGTTTCAGTACAAATTGTAAATATCCTTTCACTCCCTGTATTTTATCCCTGCCACCTTCAGAATTTGAAAGAGAGTATTCCAGTCAACATTGTTAAAAGCTTTCTCTAAGTCTACAAATGCTAGAAATGTAGGTTACCCTTTCCTTAATCTAGCTTCTAAGGTAAGTCATAGGGTCAGTATTGCCTCACGTGTTTCAATATTTCTACGGAATCCAAACTGATCTTCCCCGAGGTCAGCTTCTGCCAGTTTTTCCATTCGTCTGTATAGGATTTTGTTAACAGAATTAAAACTGGAAAAACAATACAAGCAACCTCTCCCAGAAATTCAGTTCTCCTTTTTTTGCTCTGAGATTTATGTGTAGAGTTTGCTCCTCAGATGATGCTAGAATGGTTTATTTTGGTTACTTTTGGTAGCTTGTAACTTATGGAATAGTTTTGTTGGATAGAATTAATAGCTGATTAAATGAAATATTTACATTACAGATAAGGGCTAATTGAATCTTATCGCATAGCTTGGCTAGGGTTCACTGCAAGCCCCTCTTTAAAAAGTTGTATTTGCTTGCTGTACCCTTGTAAATGGTGTTGATGACAGGAGCTAGACTTGGTGATCTGCTAACCAGTTCTGGATACCCCAGTTTTAATACTTGCAGCTGTGGGTCCCTCTATATAGAACAAGTTACAAAAACCTGTACTCAAAGACTGTGAGCCACTTTGGTGCCATTCCTTATAATGCACTGCCAACATACATATAGAGGATGGGGAGGGAGACGGCTTTTAGATCAGAGTTAAGATCTTTTTCTAGTTGAGAAACGTTTCTACAATGTAAATGAATATGTAAGCTTATATGATGACTAGGTCTTCACTCATTGTTGAGTTCTTTTGATTCTGTTCTGATGTACCGTCTATACTGTGTCTGTCTTAGCAAAGAATTACTAGGTCTTCATTCATTGTTGAGTTCTTTTAATTCTTAGCAAAGAATGTCTCTGCTATCGGTTTTCTGTTTCCTCTGTTTCAGAGGCAGTGTAATACACCTTCATGAGGAAAAGGGATCTGGTGCTAGCCTAATTGTGATGGTTATAGTGTTGACAGGTTTTCGTGTGTTTGTGCGTTATACTTCTTAGCAGTGCTACAAAATGAACTAGTGTTTTTTATTTTTTGTGGGCTGATTTATATCAAAGTTTCATGGTATACCTGCATCACTGACTTACTTATTGTGCATGTTGTACTTTTCTGCAGTGTTATGTAATGTGTTCGTATGTTTTTTTTTTCTTTTTCAGTAGTGTTTTTATTGTCAAAATTTCATTGTGCATGTTCCACTCACAGTGTAAATGATGTATTTTGTGATTCCACTTCCAATCATATACCGAGCAAGGTAGCTACTCCAGTCTTAATGTATTGGACTTGTGTTTAGGAGGACTGGGGTTTTCATTCCCCGTCCAGTCATCCTGACTTGTGTTTTCCATGGTAGTCCCTTGTTGCTAAGGTGGATGCTGGGAAGGTTCCTTAAATTAGACCATGTCCAACTACATGCCCTATTCTCACCTTATCCTGCCCTACTGTGTCAATGTTTTATATTATTTCTGTAACATTTCTAACACATATGACACTGTTAGATTAGATGGTCTATGGACAAATAAATAAAATAAATAATGTAATGAAACATGATAAGAGATACTCCGAAGAGCAAATATTCTGGTATGAACACCTTTAATAGTTTTTCTGTGTATCAAGTCCATTTTAGCTTGTTATCCAGTTGGACACCAAGGACCTTTATACAGTGATTATGTTACAGTTGAATACTATGTGAATTACGAAATATCGTATTCATGATCCATGGAACTAGTATTAATCTAATCTAATCTAACTTTGAAAGAATTCACTGGGACAATCTTTCTCAGTTGTATATATTTTTTAAGAAGAGTAAATTGTGTTACACTAACAAATAATGATACCACTATGCTAATTGTAACTCTATTGTCAGTTTTTTTTATCATGATTTCGGACTAAGGCTGTTTTTTGTCTGTTACGTGCAATATAATTATTTGGTTTGGAATTGTAATTTCCTTTGTACTGTCGGATTATTTACACAGTACCAGTACAGTATTTCACATCAGTTACACTTCTGCTTTCTTTTTGCCATGTCATAACTCATCATTAAAAATAAATACCATGAATGACTTGTGTTGTTGATTCTAATATCAGTAGGCCCTATCTGCAAAGCATGGTAAAATATATTGTGTGAAGGAAAGTGGCACAATGTTATAGGTGTATGTCTTGCTGCAGTTTTATGTACCAAAGTATGTTTCTGTGTCATCTGACATCAGCTTCATTGTTTGCAGAATTATGTATCTACTTTGGGAACAAACTGCAGCTTAAAATACATAGCCTATATGCCACATTTTTTTATCTGTACGTCCTGAAAGTACCTACAATACATTGCGTGTAAAAGCTTGTCTTCAATTAATTCCTAATTGATAGGCGTTGCATATTATGTGTATATAGTAAGGGGCATTGCTTATGGTCAAGCAACATTTCTGTTTTGTACGTTTATACTATAAGATAAATCGTGAAATGAAATACATTTTAGTGGGACAATATAACGATTCAATTAAACAGTGTGATTCGCTCTTGTACATGAACTTTTAAGTACATCGAACTGTTGTGGTTATCCTCATTCGTTTGGTCATCACGACAGCATTCGTTTTCTTCGTCTTCCACAGCAGCCCTTTTTACCCATCATTCACCGCGATTCACTGGCGAGAGAATGGTACTTGTACAAAGAAGGGCGCCGTTGTGTATTGGGTTGGATTCCCGCTAAAGAGGAAGAATAAATTGCGTTCTTGAGGTTGGTTTTATATCTATCATGTTGTACGTAGATATAGGCGCCATCTGCAACTTATCGTTATATCGACATTTCATTTTAGTCGTAAGTTCGCGTGTCCATTCCGTGCATTGGAGTATCTAAGCGGGGAACATGAATTGTTTTTACATAACTTCGAACAAAACTGTGGGTGAACGCTTGGGAACAGGTTCAGATTTGAGAAGTGGGCGAATTCGTAGTCGAAGCGTGGAATAGGTAACTATCAAAGTTTGCAGAAATGAAAATGAAGAACTGAAGGGAAAGTGCTACAATAGATAGTACAATACGTTTTGAAGTTGTTACGCATAGTAATGTAAATAAACTGTTCATTGTGGACACAACGTACTAAGAAATCTGATACAAACTCAGACGATAACACACAATGTTTACACATTATATCACAATATATTTTGAAATTGTGACAAGTTGTACGATATTATAATTTTAAATACAAAACCTGTGTTGTGGCGGGACGTAGGATTTCCAGATACGATTAACATATCAATTGTTGATGCTTTTAAGCTGCAGAAGAACTTTAATGGTAGGATTAATAACCTCTCACATTGTTTCTGCATTCACAATTAATTGTGTGTTGTAGGACATTCGTTTTGTGTTGTGACTTGTGATGTGAATAATTTTTTTATTGTTGTCATAACATGCAGAATCTCACTTTTATAACCCATTTTATATTTAGACAAAGCTTCGCACCATGCAAGCCGTCCTGTTTGTTCTATCAGGGAGAGAGCTCAGACCAAAAAAAGTAGCTGTAGCATATGTTGTTATACTGCTGTTTTGCGACCTATTCTGAGTTTCGTCTATTTTTCGGTCTAACTTTAGCATAACGTACTAGTTCTGCAAGTGCAGTTGGACAGGTCAAAATAACATAACATACAGTTGCTGGAGGCCTTGGTAGTTCACAGCGTTTTGCAAGCAGAAATACAACTTACTTTTACTTTTTTATTTGTATGACTGTGACTTCGTTACCGAATTTAATTAGCCTTTTTGACGTTGATGCATATGAAACTGATGTGTAGGCTAATCTACCAACAGTATTGTTAGTTTACTGATTGCTGATTTGTGTTAGTGTCACAGTTTCAGGGGAATACGGTATTTAGAGCATATGTACTTCTGCATGTCTTGTGAACTATAGAATCTATCAGATAAAGTGTGAGGGCTTATTATGTAGGGGGAAGAGGGAAGTAGGAGGGTCGAGAATGTAGTTGGTCATGCAAAAAAGAAATTACACAAGAAATAGGCCTACTGGAATACTGAACTTATTTAATGAGTGTAGGTTGAAAGTAGCCATTAGCTTGTAAAGCATTAAAAACAACCTATGTAGTCATGGCAGTTTTCCATAGTCTGCAGTTGAATGATGATTACGTAGAAGTCCTTGTTTAAATGGTGCATACACTGTTATTTTAAGCTACACAACAAACGCTATTGCAATACTGCCAAGAATGTGACTTACTATTCACATCTAATGCCATCTGGGAATATTATTTGCTAGTGTGATAACTATCTTTTTATAGCATTATTCTTTAAACGAATGTAGTCCATGCAATTCTTGTGTGTAGCCCGTGGTACCAATGGAACATGGAGTAAACAGAAAAATTTAAAAATTCATGTAGACTACATAATTATATTATTTGAATATAATAGAGGGAAACATTCCACGTTGGAAAAATATATCTAAAAACAAAGATTCTGTAACTTACCAAACGAAAGCGTTGGTATGTTGATAGAGACAATAACAAATGTACCAACGCTTTCGTTTGGTAAGTTACAGAATCTTTGTTTTTAGATATAATTATTATTTATTGTATCAAGTATAGTTATTTAGAAGTCAGTTGTTATACTCGAATTTCAGGAGTTATTTTGATATGGTACTCTTGATGAAATTGAAAGAATAGAAATTTCTTAACAGAACAGTCCTCTCTTCTGAAAAATATAATGTTTCTGCACTCATTGTAGAAACTGCTGTAAGGTGAAATACATTTTTCAAAAGACTATTTTCATTTAACGACTATATTAATATTTATTCATGTATGTCATTCGCAGAAGAGGACAGTAACACGTTAACAGTAGTTTGCATACAGATAAAAATGTTAAGGTCCTTTATAAGATTTTTAGTTTCGTAGAATTGTGCTGGATAAGGAAACTGCAGTATAATAAACACACTTTTGGATTGTGGTGCATAGTTAACACCTATGGAAATTATTTATTACTTGATTGTGGTAAGAGATGCAGAAGTTTAGGTTGGGTTCATTGCGTTTTATGTGAGGTGATGCAGGAAACATCAGCATTTGAATTCTGATCACCTTGGATTGAATATCACATGAGAAATATGTTAAGACCGTTGTTGTGTCATGACACTTTTCTATTTCTATGGTATGTAACTTAAGATAGACGACAACACAACAACAATACAGAGACCTGGCTGTGACATTGCATGCTAGGAAAATACATGTGGACTACATGTTTGTGAAGCAGTAAACAAGGCGTAAAAGTTTCTCCACGTATTAATGAGAGTTCTGAAGAGGGGCAAGCAAGGGCACAATGGAGAAAACCTACATCTCTCTCGTAAGAGTCCATTGGGAGTATGCTGCAGGGATATTGGACCCCATCAAAGTTACCTGGCAACACAGGCAGGGGGAGGGCAGTGGATGGCAGCCAGATGTATAAAGGGAGATTACAGAACAAGTAGTGTCACCGGAATGATTAAGAATTTGGAATGGGAATATCTCGCACAAAAAAAAAAAAAAAATGTAAGGGCTAGACTTTGGGGAATACACCAATCGTTCATGGATGAGGATGCATGGGGAAACATAGTCCAAAGACTGGTTACTGATGAGGTATATCATGGAAGAAAAGACCATCAGTACAAAATACGTGTGAAATCATGATACAACAGTGCAGATAAATAATCTTATTTGCTATAAGAGTAAAGGAATACAACAAATTATCAAGAGAAATTGTCAATCCATTTGTAGCAAGCACAACAAAATTTAAAACCTGTCACAACAGTGGCAAAGTCACTCTTTGAAATTGATAGTTTTAGACCTGTTGTACCATTAACTAGTTTTTGGACCACTGCAGGCCCATCATCACATGTTAGTATTATAGGAACTTTTTTTTTTCCAAGATCATGTGCAGCTAGATGTTTATCTGGAATGTAGACTTACCATATATGGAAGTGAAACATGTATCATAAGCAGTCCAGGTGGCAAGAAGAGAATAGAAACTTTTGAATATAGTGCTGAAGGGAGTATATCAAGTTGCAAATAAAGAAATACTGACTTGAATTGGGGGGGGGGGGGGGGGGGGAGGGGGGGGATTTATTGCACAATTTAACTAAAAGAAGTGATCAGTTGATAGTAAACATTCAGATGTATGATGGAATTGTAAGTTTGGTGATGGATGGAAGTGTGGGGGGTAAAAATTATTGAGGGAGAACAGAGGATGAATACTGTAACCAGGTTTGAAAAGATATTGGATGCTGTAGCTATTCAGAGACTACAACAGACTCTAGTGTCATGGTAATTGCATTGCATCTTGGTCATGACAAATTCTTTCCAATAATGTGC
The DNA here is from genome assembly GCF_021461385.2 of Schistocerca piceifrons. Lineage (NCBI taxonomy): Eukaryota > Metazoa > Arthropoda > Insecta > Orthoptera > Acrididae > Schistocerca > Schistocerca piceifrons. The sequence continues at coordinate 308,718,466 of NC_060139.1, read as the reverse complement.
ATTTTAGTCAGTTTACGTTTTCTCTCTCTCTCTCTCTCTCTCTCTCTCTCTCTCTCTCTCTCTCTCTCTCTCTCTCTCATCATAATTATGGGAAATCAATTGTAATTTTGGAACTGTCAGTGTAGGCCTACTGAACTCAAGTCTTAAGCATATATGCACTGTGTGGAAATGAATCTACTAAATTTTAAACATTAACAATGTTATGTAGCCTTTGATTAAAGTATTAGAAACTTCACTGTATTTAAGAACTGATGTGACTTTAAATGTTTGTTGCAAAAATCTGAAGCTTTTTCTGCCACAGATGCAAATTCAGTGATCATTTTAATTCAGATTTATCCATTATCAAACAGTAATAATTATGTTAGGGGTTGATGACTGGCTGCATTTAAAGTATGTAAGAGTAACTGTGTCAATAACCAATTTTATTGACCAGGTTTCACCACATTTCAAGAACTGAAATTTCTGTCATCAGGTGCATCAAACTTACAGATTCATGAAAATTATCTATAAATTCAGCCACACCTGCCTCTCTGGTACAACTGCATATAAGTAAACATCTTTTTTTTACTGAAAGAACTGGTCACCCTGTCATTGCTGGGAACCAGATACCGTGTAGTGTGGTGTGTCTTGTTTCTGTGACCAAATTACATGATACGGTGGCAAAGATCCTGGATTCGGATTTAGGAGATGTGGGGTTCAAACCCCAATGTAGTCATCTGTATTTGAATTTTCCCAAAATCAATTAAACAAAATGCTGGAATGGTTTATTTGATAAATAAAGGGTTGCTTGCTTTCCTTCCTTGGCCTTGTGCAGCCAGAGTTTGTGTTTCACCCTTAATGAGCTCATCTTTGACAGATACCACAAATATCGTTCTTTGTGTTTTCTTTGTTGCTGTAATGGTTTGAGGCAAAGTGTATTCCATAGTTGGATACTGCTTAGGCCACTCACACTGCTGCCTGTACAAGCATCGCTTTCTCCTGTAATGTTCCTTGGAGAACCCCTGATGTTGTAGTATGTGCCACATGTTGACTTGGGTGCCATCAGCTGTAAACAGACAGCTCCTAAATATGTAACCAATGAAGAAGCTGTCTGTGAAAGAAGTGGTTAATCTGTTGATTATGGTACTTCTTTATAACCATTTAAGTATGTTTAATGGTGCTAGTTGACTTGATTTAGCAATATAGACAGACATACATGATAATTATGTGTAAGGACAATGATACAAAATGTCACTGTGGTTACAAATAGATAATTTCCTCTTAATGTGTGGCAGCAGAGAGAGTCTGGGCAATGGCCAGATATGACATGAATTAGAAGATAATTCGGAATGACATCCATGAGAAAGAGAGAACGGTACAAAACTCTAGGAAAATCGTCACTGAAATTTTAGCAACAGATAAGATTTTAAAACTTGAGAAGATGGCAGTTGTAGACACTGTAGTTGACAAGCTACAGATAACAGTAGCACAGACTAAAAATAAAAAGCATATAGGTGTAACAGAGAAGGGAAAGAAAAGATACAACAAATACAGAGAAGCAGCAGCAAGAAAAATAAAGATATTGGAAACTGAATACATAGGCCTACTTAAAAAAGGGGAAATAAACTGAACTGTGGGAAGACAATGAAATAAGTTGAAACTGGGCAGTGTCAAGAACCAAGCACCTACTATAGGCTAAATATCTAAGGTGCCGATGGAGGAAGGTGAATCTGAACAACATATTTGGTAAAGAAACAGGCACCAAGTTCCCGAGTATGTTGTTACTGAGCATGCTCAGCTGTAAGGCATTGTTTGCTACTGTTACGACTCTCTCTTCATTTATGAGCTGCATGTCCCATCCGTAAATAGGAAGCTGGCGACAGTGGTCATGGTGTTTGTGAGCTGTGTTTGTGTGAATGTGTGTGTGTGTGTGTGTGTGTGTGTGTGTGTGTGTGTGTGTGTGTGTGATTTCTACTTCAGAAGAATGCTCTTTGGCTGAAAGATTAAAAATGTAGCAGTCTTTTTGTTGTGCCAATCTGTGGCTCAGTGAGTCTTCTATATGGTGAGCAGCAGTTGTTTGGTATTAAGAATTATTTTCAGCATGGTTCCCCTTAACAGATGAAGGAGCCGGAGCATTTTGTGGTAGCATACTGCAATCATAATAATAGGAATCTAATGACAATGAAATTGAGTGAAGTGACCGTAGAGTCTGACCAGCAAATTTTAATATTGAGAAAATGATGAAATGTTACTCTGATTGACATGGAAAGAATAGTGGGATGGGCCTTGTTTCAGGGTATTATTTAAGATAATCGTAGCCTGAGTAGGACAGTTCGTTAATGACTTTCAGATCAGGATAGTAGTGTGTGTCAAGATGAAAGGTTTGTTGGTTTTGGAGTACACTAGTAGTTTCATGACAGTCTGATGTATTGGGGGAAACAGATTAGTGAACAAAACTTGTCATCCACCCTCCCCCCCCCCCCCCCTCCCCCCTCTTTCTGGTTGCTGTGAAGAGCTGCTTTGTGCTTCCCCTTCCTTGCAGTTTGGTAGGTGATGAATATGTACAGCAAAACACTCTCCAGAGATTTGTCTGTCATGTAATTCAATTTTTCTGATTTTTCCATGCAGTTTTAGTTATTTAAAATGAGAGGTGTGTTAGATACAAAATGAATGCAGACCTTATTTTTTGTTCACTTTCGTCAGCTTCTCTAGCTGGTAATTGTATTGTAACCTTAAATTCCAACCTTGATATGGGCTGTGCTATATGTTGGAGGATTTGCTGAACAACCATTGCAAGTAAAAGAGCAGTAATAGGTCAGACTCGACAAAGGAATATTGTTATGCTCATGTATTATACAGATATTACTTTGTCTACTGAGCTCAACAAATGGAAAAAATGAAACAATATGACAATCATGATTAATGTAGTACTGGGCTGTGTGATTAATGTAGTGTGGAGCTAAGTTTAGCTTGTCATAATTCCATGATTATTTGTATAGAATTGATGTGTTTGAGCTGTGAAACATTTCCAGGGGCATTTTGTACAGTTTGTTTCATTAGATTCTGTAAATAATGATGAGGGACGATGTGCACTGTATTCTTTGCTTTATTGTTGAATTACATAGTTAAGTTTAGTGGCCATTGTATTGCCCAGTAGTGTAGTAATGTATGGCCAGATGGAGTTAGCTTATTGATTTCACCAGTGTAATCGTGGAAGATGGAATCTTTATCAGGAAACATTATCTGCATTGGGAAAATGAAGAGAAAGAGATAATATAAATCAAATACTTACGGGTGTAATTTTGTGAGGGATTGATGTTAACCGTGTGGGAGAAGGAATATCAGGATTTCACATACGATCATTCATGAAGTTATTAGAAATGGAGCACAAGCTGGGGTAGCATAAGAAAACAGAAGGAAATAGGCTGTATTTGTCAAAAAAAGAAAGAAAAAAAAATGGATCATAGAATTTGCTTTAATTTAATCCATTGACATAATAAGTATTGCGTGCACTTGGTTGTGCCTATCAGTACCAGATGTTGATGAGGACTGATGCAAGACTTAGTGATGTGGCATGTAATGTCATAACATACAAGTACACTTGTGAGGAATGTGCTAGAGATCCACTTCGGTAAAGAACTGGCGAGAGAGCATTGCCAGAGTATTCTGGAGCCACATTGCATGTGAGCACTACAGCGTGTTTTTCAGAAGTCTGCAAGAATGTGACAGCTTGTAAAGAACAGGAAACAGTGATGGCTGTGATGGTAGCAAGTGATGCAAAAGTTGTGATGGAAATTTTGTTAAAAAGAAAAAAAGAGCGGGTGGCATTGGTAGCATGCAGGGTTATATAAAAAGCAAGTGGGTGATGGATTGATGTCTAACATGATGCTACAGACTGTTTTTGGGTAGTATTGCCCAGTGATTTATGAAGAGCTGGCATAGTAAAACTCTATGCCCCGTATCAACGGTAAAAACCAAACAAGCTGAGTAGTTCCCCTTACATATATCAGTGACTCACTGCATCAGACTGCCTATTTCATGGTTTGCATTATCTTTAGTGTTTCTACTAAAATGGTCCTTTGATTCCATAGGCTGTGATCCTTACTCTGTCTACTGCCATGCCATTCTAGCTCACATGTTGTTTATGAGTATGTAAATACCTACAAACATGCAGCAGTGGTGATCCTTTTTTGAGCACAGGTTTAACTGTACTTTACTTCAATAAATTTGGAAATGTGTGCTCCCTGATACTACTGTTGATCATATGGTTAGTTATTTCAACTAATTCCTTATTGCATTTTGTAATTATAATACTAATCAGTCCATCCCAGCCAGATAGGGTCTTATTCTTTATTTATTATTTTTCCTATTTATTCCACACCCACTTCCTTAAATTCAAAAGCAGTTTCCAGCCTAAGGTAAGACTTTGCCATCTGGGTAAGACCTGTGTTATTAAGTGGATTCACAGCTGACAATATAAAATATTCAAAATATATATTGCAGATTCATTAAATATATTGCAGATTTTATCTGGATCTTTAATATGGTTTCCTTCATGTTGGATTCTGTCAATTTGAGCATCTAAGTTAGGGATGGCTTTGCGATATCTTTTTATTATATTCCATGTAGTCTTCCCTATATTTGTTGACTGAACTATTTCCTTATCTAGGATCTGTTTTCTTAAATTTGAGAGCTGTTGCTGAAATTGTTTTTTAGCTTGATTGTTCTTATCCTTAAATATTTGCAATTTAGTTGACATATGTAGCACACTTAGATCTTCGATATTTTGGCTGAGTTTAATAATGTAAGCTGGAAGAGTCAGTCTGGTGTTTTTTACATTTTGGTTGTGACTTACTACTTTCTTACTTCCTTTCATTCGGGAGCAAAAATTAAGATATTGTAAAATAATATCATAAAATTTGACCCATTTGTATTCAGACCCTTTTTGCTGAAGAACTAGTTGCCATTCCTCAGATGCTAGTTTCCTTTTAAAAACATTAATGTTTTTCTCTTTAAGACTTCTTTTATGTTCTACAACCTGAGTCCTTCCTTGGATGCTTGCGTGTTCATAGTCTACAAATTGACATTTGTGGTCTGAGTAGCGGAAGTCCACATTCCAGCAACTAATACTATCTTTTGCCTCTTTACTTGGTATTATGTAGTCTGTTCTACTGGAAGTACTCGGAGTTACTCTTGTATCTGAATTTACAACATTCATAAGATTATAGGAGTTAAGGGTATCCTTTAGCCTGCTGTTATGGTTATTGCAAGATGTTGCCTCTATATTCAAGTCACCAAGTATTGTTACCTCATTTGGGTCACAGTGTCCCACTATTCTACTAAAAATTTCTGTGAAATGCCCTACCTCTGATTTTGGTGGACGATAAATCCCAATAATTTTCTGTTTCACCGTGCCCTTTCCGCAACATTTGATATGGAGTTGAACGCCTGTCACTTCAGTCAAGCCTTCATTATTATACGAATCTAGATGGTTTAATCTATTTACTTTGAGCTGCTCTCTAACAAATACTGCTACACCTCCACTTTTATGATGCAGTCTACAGTAGCTATTTCGTAGGAAATAGCCATCTACTGTAAAGTAAATAATTTCCTCAGATTTCAGTCCATGCTCGGTTAATGATCATTTACAAAAGTCTGCAAAACATTGAGCTTATTTCTAAAATATTGTATATTTAAGTGCATGGCCCTTAATGGTACTTTTAGTTTGTCATTTTCAATTTCCTCCTGTTCTGGATTGTTTATATTGGGCCAAATCCGGTTGGAGTTGGCCCTTTCCATTAGTTTCCTTGCATATTGGGATTTAGGGCGATAGCCCGTCTGTTTTCACGAATTATTACGTCAACAGCTTTGTTTATGTCTGATGCAATTCTCTTTTTACCAGATAGATTTAAATGTTGACCATGCATTGTGCAACTAGTGTTTTGATTGCTGTTGATGTCAAGAAGTCTTAAGTTTTTAAACTTGGAGCAGAATTGTTGTAATTTTTGATTTGTTCATCGAATTTCACGATTTACACAAGATCAGTCCGCCAGATCAAATCTCAGAAGTAAATTCGCTACTATCACATTTGTAGTCGATAGCAACTGCAAGATAATGATCAGATTTCTTATAAATGCACTGGCCTTGTTGCAGTACACGTCCTTTGATCCCTCTATGAGAACAACACAGTCACTCTTAGAGGAACTGGCACATTCTTTTTGAATATTGCTGGCTACATTTCTGAATTTCGCTCCAAGCCTAACAACAGCTGACACACTCACGTTCTCCTTAGCAGAGTTTGGTACAAAATTTGAAACATTGCATTCATGGCTCTCTCTGAATGTTTTTAATTTGAATCCATGATGTATTTGATTTCGCATGGCTGAAGAATTGTTCTTTGGAGATTTCGTGTTTGTTTTCGTGATTTTTAACACTGCAGAGCTGTCTTCGACATTGTCAGACACAAGCTTTTTTTTGTTCAGATTTTGAATATTTATGAAACGTTGGTGTTCGTCTGCTATTCTTACACTATTTTTACCTGAATTGTCGTGTTCTATTTTTTCACCTGCAGCACATTTCTTGGGTTCACATGATTTAACAGTTGCAGTACATTTATTTGCATTCACTTTTAAATTATTGCTGCTCCCCAGGATTTTTGTGCTGTAAAGCAGCACACTTTATTTGTAGTGCTTCAATTTGCAACATTTCAATTATTGAATACTTGTCACAGATGGCTTGTTAGTGTCCACCATTTCTCTTATCTTGATTTGTGTATCTCACCGTCAGCCAGGGCTTTATGCCATCTACATATAATACACTAACAGTGCTCAATGCTTTTGTTCATATGAATGCTACTCAGTGAGGACCACCTTTTGCCTCATTTATGATACGTTGTTTGGAGGAATGAGTATACAGGTCATTGTCTAGTTTAATAAAAACTGACTAGTTTCATTTTAATTACAAATAATAGCTGTAGTCCACGAATATCAATCCACAAAAATAATAATGGACTTAAACAAGTTCAAATCAACTGTGAAGGATTACTTGGCTGAGCACTGCTTCTGTACAGTAAGGGAATACCTAGAAAAACAAAACTGCCTTACCAATTAAGACTGTTTTTATAAAATGTGTAGAGTAATAAAATCTTGTATAATTTTATCTTTTGTTAAAATGATCTCTGAAAAAAAAGAAAAAAGTCAAGGAATGTGTATTGTAAGTAATGAATGTTCCAATATCTTTTGTACACTGTACAGTCCTAGATTTACAAGACCAGTAAATAAATAAATAAATAAGCATTCTGGAACATAGGTGTTTCTGTATTTACAGCAACTCCTATGTTAAATATGAAGAACAAATATTTGTAAGTTGTCTGTGAAGAGATTAACAGATAGTAACGGTCACATGAAGTCGTGCAGATATTTTACATTTTTAGTTAAGCAAAGAGCTGTGCAATTCCTTCTCAAATAACCTATATATATTAGCAGTAATAGAAATTTGTTTTTATAAGGGTCAAGAGACAGATTAAGGAAAGGCAAACCTACATTTCTAGCATTTGTAGACTTGGAGAAAGTTTTTGACAATGTTGACTGGAATACTCTCTTTCAAATTCTGAAGGTGGCAGGGTAAAATACAGGGAGCGAAAGGCTGTTTAAAATTTGTACAGAAACCAGATGGCAGTTATAAAGAGTCGAGGGGCATGAAAGGGAAGCAGTGGTTGGGAAGGGAGTGGGACAGGGTTGTACCCTATCTCCAATGTTATTCAATCTTTATATTGATCGAGCAGTAACGGAAACAAAAGAAAAATTTGGAGTAGGCATTAAAATCCATGGAGAAGAAATAAAAACTTTGAGGTTCCCCGATGACATTGTAATTCTGTCAGAGGCAGCAAAAGACTTGGAAGAGCAGTTGAATGGAATGGACAGTTTCTTGAACTGAGGATATAAGATGAACATCAACAAAAGCAAAATGAGGACAATTGAGTATAGTCGAATTAAGTCGGGTGATGCTGAGGGCATTAGATTAGGAAATGAGACCCTTATAGTAGTAAAGGACTTTTGCTATTTGGGGAGCAAAATAACTGATTGATGGTCGAAGTAGAGAGGATATAAAATGTAGACTGGCAATGGCAAGGAAAGCATATCTGAAGAAGAGAAATTTGTTAACATCGAATGTAGATTTAAGTGTCAGGAAGTCATTTCTGAAAGTATTTGTATGGAGTGTAGCCATGTATGGAAGTGAAACATGGACATAAATAGTTTGGACAAGAAGAGAATAGAAGCTATCAAGATGTGGTGCTACAGAAGAATGCTGAAGATTAGATGGGTAGATCACATAACTAATGAGGAGGCATTGAATAGAATTGGAGAGAAGGGAAATTTGTGGCACAACTTGACTAGAAGAAGGGATTGGTTGGTAGGACATGTTCTGAGGCATCAAGGGATCACCAATTTAGTATTGGGGGGCAGCGTGGAGGGTAAAAATCGTAGAGGGAGATCAAGAGATGAATACACTAAGTAGATTCAGAAGGGTGTGGGTTGCAATAGTTACTGGGAGATGAAGAAGCTTGCACAGGATAGAGTAGCATGGAGAGCTGCATCAAACCAGTCTCAGGACTGAAGATGACGAAAACAACAACAACAACAACAACAACAAGGGTCAAGAGAAGGAATTTATTAAATATTGAGTAATTATTTTATGTTTCACAGACCAATGTAATGCTGATGATGTGGTTTTTTTCTGTTCTTGTCCTTACTGGTGTGAGGGAACTAACAATGGTCAAGGCAAAAAAGATGAGTCTGTCAGTCAAAAACTGGAAGGAATGCAGAATACCCATTTACAGCTCCATAACTTCTTGATTGGAACTGAGACAAGTTTCCACCCACAAATGTATTTAAAAGTTGATGTAAGTGAAAGTAAGATGGTTTCTAATGTGGTGAATAGGATTGATTTTGTCCAAAAATTCGCAAATTAAGCCTCTTCAGCTAGATTGATATTTTGGGCAGGTGCTTTGTCTCGAATAAAGAAAATTTTGTTTTTCTTTTACAACCAAGCAGTTTGGTGCAGAGTAGTTATGTGAGGTTTACCAGTTGTTTTTGTACCCTTATTAGGGTTATTGATAGAATGTTAACAATACGAGAATAACCCATTTTGCACCCTGGAAAACACTGGCTGTAACTGTCATGCCCATTTGCCCACTGCTTGGAATGCTGTTTCATTTCTGACATGGAATGATGATCCGATTTGTCATCCATGGTAATAAACTGGTGCACAAAATCACTTTTATCGTTTTTGTACAATGGTACAAAAACTGTGATTTTGAAAACAGCTACACATGGATCATCTTTAATAGTGATAGTCATTTTTGCCGACACTTGGCTTGCATTCTTGTGCAAATACATATTCATAACAGTATCAAGATATTGTTAATATCAATGCCAACTCTCTGCCATGCCTAAAACTTATCTTCCTACTATAGTGCCTTTCATCCTTCTTGTCCCTGATCAGAATCACTTCATATTCATTGCAAAATGTTCTGATGTCAAGTAAAGATTTTGATTACATTTAGTTGCATTTGTCATATTGCACAGATCATTTGGAGAGGAGTGTCAGGGATGTTGTAAGTAGCCAAAGATATACATTTAATTTAAAACCAATTCTACAAAATGAATTAACATTATGAAATATTAATTGCTAATGCTAACTATAAAGTAAACTAAAACAACATTATGAATAGTTCCCATGGAGATAAGACTAAGAGTGGCCCAACAGAATGGTTCTTTAATTCAGTCGTACATTTCACTACATTACCTACAAGTCATTTAATATGCTCTTGCATGTTGTTGAATACATGTGTACCTATGTCTCCAATTCCTTTCTTTACTATTACTTTTTTTTGGCTTTACTTAGAACCTTGGGGCTCATTTTGACTCTTTGCACAGGTCTTCTGGTTCTTTTTAGCCCAGAATACTTTCATTTTCTGACTATGAGCAAGCTTCCTCTCCTTTGTCCACTTCAGTCTGCTGATTCCTGTTCTCATTTTGCTGGTAAGGGGTATTGGTAATACCAGTTGTAGAGTGATGTGCCAGAATTTGTACATGTTCTGTATGGTTTCTAGTGGAATTTCAGATTGCTCCAGGTTTGGATTCACTATGGTAATATATTTGTTCCAGGAAGCTTTCCCTCTATGTCTTGCAGTGAAGATCCTGTCTGTGCATCTGCAGGCGTTCATGTGGGTCAGATGTTCACAGAAGGCCAGTGTCGTTTTCATCATAGATGTGACTGTGTCTTCTTGGAGATGGCGCAACTCAGTGTTGTCTGATTCTGTAGGTGCTATCTTCTTCTGTTGTTGTCCATTCCTTGAGCTCTATTTTCCTAAGTGGACTCTTCCTATTTATTCAGGAGCGTACAATATGGAGGCCTTACTTCTGAGTTCTAACATTTAAGATTGTTGGAAAGGTACTTGCAGATGTAAATGCTCTTACAGGAATGATAGGTCCTCTCCAATTTGGCGCATATGTATCTACTGCCAAGTTCTCACTCTCATTTACTGAAATCCACTCTCCTAACTACTGGATAACAGGTATTTTACAAATGGTGGTACCTTCTAATGGAACTGAAGATGGGGCTCCCTTTATGTTAGTCGTGAACTCAATTTTTTGTAAACTGATCCTCATACTGGTCTTAGCTGCTATGGTGTAGAGGCTCTGTTGTTGGTGAGTAAGTTGAAAGGTAAAGTTCTGCATTCTGGCGTAGATGGGCCAATTAGGTCTGACCGACTGCGTGCCATCCTCTGCCAATGGTGTCATTGGAAGCAGTATGGAGGAGCATTTGGTCAGTGCATTGCTCTCCTGATTGTTACCAGGTTTCTTGACCTGGAAACCGCAACTAATTGGTCAAGTAACTCCTCAGTCGGCCACACGAGGCTGAGTGCATCCCGTACCAGTCCTCCCACCAAGGAAAAATCACTGGCAGTACCAGGATAAAGGCAGTCAGCCACGCTGACCGCTCAGCTGCGGAGGTGGAAAGTTGGTGTGTAACCTTTTCTATATTCTTGGTTAACAAGACAAGGTCACCTGCAAGGGCTAATGCAGGGTACATTGATGTTATCTTTATTGTATCCAATCTTCATTCCGGTTTCCAGCAGTAGTGTGCAAGTCTATTCCATGATAATCTTCTCCAGTATAAGTTGAAGAGCATTCTTGAGAGGCCATCTGACTACCATTTGAGTGGTGACACTCTGTGTGTTCACTTCTAAGTTTGATGTTGGAGGTCGTGTTCCTCAAAGTGGCCTGGACTAGTCTGACAGTCTTCTTGTCCAGGTCCAGTCTCGCAGGATGGGTATCGGGGCTTGTCCATCTATCGAATCACATGCCTTTTGGAAGTCCAGTAGGATGACCCGCAGATGTCTGCTATGACTGCATTATGTAAGGATGGGCTTGAGGTTTTGTATTTGCTCTGTGCAAGATGTACTGGCTTGAAAGCCAGTCTGATATTTACCTCATTGGGAGACAAGTTGGTTGGTGACAGTAGTTAGCAGGGCTCTAGAGACAACCTTGTAAGTGACAGATACCAGACATATGCCTCTGTAGTTGTCGAGGTCAGTCTTACTACCCTTCCTGTGCAGGAGATGTATCACAGCTGAGGTCCATCCTTCTGCTAAGGTCTCTGTCACCCATATATTACATATATTATGTGGATGCTTCGTACTCATTGCTCAGTTGCGTGTTTCTGCACCTCCACTACTACACTATCTTCGCCTTAGGCCTTGTTGTTCTCTAGACTCCTGATAATCTCCTGCATTTCTTCCCTGGTTGGTGGTATGGACATGGGATTCTTAGAAGGTGGCTCATGGAAGATAAGTTTCCTCTGCGTTGAGGAGCCTTTGGAGGGGTATTGGTGCAGTCTTCATTGCTTAACTGAAGCTTCCCATCAGGTCTGCAAAGCTGAAGAGTGGGTGCTGTGCATCTTGAGTCCCCTATAGAGGTCTCTTGAGTTGTTCTTCTTCTGTTGTATCAAGGGCCCATTGTTGTTTCTCTTGGTATTGTGGATAGTGTTGCATTTATTTTTCTTTGTGTCAAAAGTCGTATTAGTTGTGCTCATCATTATGCTTGTTCAACTCAATCTGTGGACTGCGCATTTTCTCTATAGCATGGCCACATTCTGTGGTCCACCAAGAATACTTGCGGTTTTTGAATGAGGCTGGGATGATTTCTTGCGTGGTGTCCAGAAGAGCTTTTTGTAGGTAGGGCCATTCTTGTTTTTGTATTTTTTTCGTCAGTGGTTTGGAAGATGATTCCCTATTGTAGAGTCGTAGAATGTTGAATGTCGGTGTCTTTAGAACTCTCTTTAATGTCAGGTGATCTCCTCAAGGGTTGTAGGTTGGTCTTTACAAGGGGACAGTAATTGCCAAAGTCTAGGTTAGTGTCTCTAAGTATCTTGACGTTCTATGTCTCCCTGTGGCACTTGTTGTCTATAGCCACATGGTGTATCTGGAATTCACCTAACAAGGGATTCGGGCTCTTCCAGGTCTTGGACTTCCTAGGTAGTTGTTTGAAGGTGGTTAACTTCAGGACCATGCTATATTTGTCACAAAGGTCTATAAAGTGCTATCAATTCCTGTTGGTCCTTTTTCATGCTGGACAGTAGCCAACTGTTCTGTGATATTTTCTCTCTTTGCCAACTTGTGTGCTGAAGCCACAGATGAGTACTGTGTTGTGGGATCTTGTCCAGAGCTTCTTCCAGTAAAGTTCAACCATGTCTAGATTTTTCCTGTTAATGTCATTTGTAGGTCATGAAAGTTTATGATAGTGTATGTTCCGTTGTGGAACTTTAGGATAGTAAGAAGGTCCTACCACTAGGTGAAATAAAACCCATTTGTGATTGATCACCCATTAGCGCACAGCAGAGGCAGTGGTTAGATGGGGGACTGCCTTTATCACTCTGATGACTGGTTTCCCTTTGTAGATCTCGTATTCTTGGGTTTCCATCACACCTTTGTCTGAAAATTGAGTCTCTTTTAGCAGTCTCTTGTAGTGCTGCTATCCAAGTTATGTTTCAGTTTTCTTACTTTTAGCAAGGAGTTGATGTTGATATTTCTTTTATTTTTTATACTGCTGTGTATATGGTGGGAAACATGGTAGTACAGGCTCCCCAGAATCCAATGACCTTCTTGCCCTGACACAGATGGTTGTGGATTGGTTACCACATGGGGTATTCTATGTGTTAATATTTCTCTTATTGTTGACTCCAACTAGTATTTGCATAGGGCCATGCTAGTGGGTGGCAGATTGTTTAGTCTGAAGGTTGTTAGCCCTGAGGTTGAAGGTAAGAAGTGCGAAGTGCTAATAAACGGATCCTAAATATATGCACGAGATTAAAGAATATTACATTTCTGGACATACGCTGCGTAGGAAGAAGATTCCACACATTCCATGGCTTACATCTCAACAGACTAGTGAAGGACATTGTTATAACATGGATCCAAGAAGTAGTAAACAGCAAACATGCAGTGTTCTGCTATGGAGGGCCATCCCTTTCAAGGAAAAAAATAATGAATACTTGGAGGAGTCAACCATGAAATGGCAGATCAGTGAAACAATACTTCGACAGGGAAAGAGCGACGTTTTTTTAGGATAATAAAACTTTCCACCAGTGCAACACCAGATGCAAGTGTGTGTGTGTGTGTGTGTGTGTGTGTGTGTGTGTGTGTGTGTGTGTGTGTTCAGGGAAAGAGCGACGTTTTTTTAGGATAATAAAACTTTCCACCAGTGCAACACCAGATGCAAGTGTGTGTGTGTGTGTGTTTCATATGTGCCTCAAATATAATTCAGTCTACACAAGAATAATTTATCACTTTTGCATTACAATGTACAGGTTTAGGAAACAAAATAGATGCTTTTGATTCATTTATCACAGGACTATCTCCATATGTAGTAATAATTACAGAGCACCAGAAACAGTGGACAACATTCAATTTGTAAAATTATGTGTTACATGCAATAAATTGAAATTGAACTATCAGCTGCGTCTAACATGGGGGAAAGACACTGTTTGCAGCCACTTGATCCGAGACAGACACAGCTGAAAATACTGCTTCCACCATCTTCGTCATTGGAATTTTAGCCCTCATCTGCCATTGAAACTGTTGACCATCTTCTCCTGTAACCCAGGTGGGAGCCCTCACTAGGTGCTGTTAACTGGGCCAGCTGAAACAGGGTTTTTAATGAGGTTGCTACTCCTCCCTCTTTCTGTACTATTGTTAATAACATACGTTGTGAAACAGTAAACAAACACACACCTTAAAGTGTTTGTAGAAGTTGTTTTCACCTATTTTTTCAAAATTCTTATAGGAAAATGAGAACTGTTGGCAGTGACAAAGGACATTAATGAGTGTGTACATATTGTGAAGCAATTGTCAAAAAACCAAGGTTTTTTGGAGAGATTTCTGCAGGATGTTCTAGAACTGATATCAGATATGATTCTTATGACATGCTTTTATATTCTGTAAGTTCCCTGTAAATTGAGTTTCCGCAAATAAGGCTCCATTACTCCCTTTACCCATTAGTAAATGGAAATTTCTAGGATAAAATAATTTCCTAATTTTTAGAACGCTTAAAAGCAATAAATATGCTTACTGGAACTCTGGCTAAACTAAGCTGCTTTGTTAATTCTAAGGTGTGGATTTTCCATTTACTGTTATGATGTATTTGTAGTGTCAAGCACTTGTCGCCTTCTATTTATTATATTTCACTGTTTGAATACTTCTAGACAGAACTGTATGTGCTGAATCTTGTCAAATTTTAATGGCAGTTCATTTACCCTGAACCATCTGTAGACGTTTTCAAAAATTTTATTATCTGCCTTTCAGTAAGTGGAGTGGTAATAGTGTTTATTTCTATGCGTGCTTCATCTGCAAAATTTCAGGTGTACCTTGTCTGACAGGTGTTCATTACACACGTCAAATAACTGATGATGAGAAAACTGACAATAGAGACCTCTATATACTGTGTTGCTGTTGTACAGCATGTGAGACTGAGCTCTGCTAAATTATGTGTTAGGGATATATTTTATCAATATTATCATCATGCTATTTTTATTTTCCAGATTTGTCCAACATATTGTGCAGCTACAATTCCATTTTCGAAGACTGCATAGCATAACGCACATTACATCTTCTTCAGTGTTTCATCTGCATTTTACCATAAACCATTAGCCTTCTGCATTGGTGAAAAACTTCACCGAAAGCTATGTAGTCAGTGACAGTACTCTCAAATAATATGTGGTCAGTGACACTACTGTCATAAATATTATGTGATCAATGGCAATAATGTCATAAACATACTAAATTGTTCAAAATGTAAGTGCAGATATGCAAGTTTTTCACAAATTCAGAAATTGAATGTTATATGATCAAATGCAGGTGAAAAACTGAAGTAGTTGTAACACCTACTATGTCTATAGAGTCCTTGAAAATGGAGTTGTAGCTCCAAAACACATTGGACAGTAGTTAGAGAATAAAAATATTGTGAGAAAGAAAGAATATTATTAATAGAATCTGTCCCTAATTTAAAAGTTAGTCATGGACAGCCTATGTCTTTGTGTTTATTAATAACTTATTAAAATTGTTGTTGTTCCAGATTTTCTTTTGGCTTGAAGCAAATAGCCTAAGTGAGAGAAACAATTTTTTGATAAAATATCCAACACATTGTATTGAAACTATCTGTCTTATGGCTAGTAGAGAGAGGTTTGCTATAATTGTTGTGCAAATGCATCATTTTAGCTGTTCTGTATTAGTGAAGAGGATAACTCTCATTTGAGTAAGTGATGATGATCCAAAAGAACCTTTTAATGAAAATATTGCTTGTAGTTCATTACTTTGTAACCAAATTCAAAAACCGTAATTCATAAAAGTTGATGCAGTGTTGGTTAAAAGATGTGTTACTGTTTTGTCAGATAGTAACAACTGGTCTTGAGACAGAGTCTTAAAAGGTTTTGTGTGTGTGTGTGTGTGTGTGTGTGTGTGTGTGTGTGTGAGAGAGAGAGAGAGAGAGAGAGAGAGAGAGAGAGAGAGAGAGAGAGAGAGAAAAGAAAATGGTCCTGTAGATGATTTTGTTTGTCCTAAGCTGTTTGTTTAAAGAGAGAGTTATATAGCCTTTTTTCATCACTGATCTGCCTTCTGCTTGGTTTTGGAATATGTACCATTTGAAATACCTCCATCATGCCAAAATGTAGTGTAGTCATAATGTCTGGAGAAAAAAAAAATATATTGTATTTTCTTAATTAATTAAAATTTTTATTGCTCTATGTAAAGTAGTTTTCTTATCATGTAACTTTCATTATGTGTTTGTGATTATTGCTTCTGTTTGATGTCTCAGTCTGTGTTGTTAGAGCTACAGTTCCATATAATTTACAGCAGAAAATAATGAACAGAAATTAGCAAACAGAATCACTCATCTATAACAGATTGATGTGTGGCATATACATATTAGAGCATAGATACAGCTGATTGATGTGTGATGGGCAGAGCCTTACCTAGCTTTAGAGCTGCCATTTTTGCTGGTATAACACATAACCACACAGACATCCAAATGCACCCATCCACTGTTCTGATAGCGATGCAAGAGGGAGACATTAATAATCACGTTGGAATTAAAATAAGATAAATGTTCAGTCCTATGTTAAACATATGTAAATGTTGCCATTATCACTATTTGGGCATTAGTGAAATGCTTTTTCGTTCATTCGGTAGTCTGATACAGTTACTAAGAAACACAAGCTTAAAAACTCAACAGTTTTCCACAATTTTTTGTGTGCTGTAAATGCCAGAATGATTTAATCAGTTCTCTGAAATGTATTATATAAGGGACACAAAATGTGTTAAATTTCAAAACTGCTTAATTTTGCAATTGTTAATACACACAGCTATATTGTGGATAAAATAAAATGTGGATTTTACAGGATGTTTTCTAGATAATGAAAGGCAAAGTATGTAGCAATAAGAACAGATCCCAGATACTTTTTTATTTTTTTATTTTTTAGTGCAAAATTGTCAAAATTTCATATAAAAAAAAGCAAAACAAAGGAGACCTTATTAATGTACGTGTCTAGCAGCACTGACAAGTACTGGAAATTTGATAAATGTGTCCCTGATCCTGTGCTGTGCAGATGAGTCTAATCAAAAGAAAAGAAACTGAAAGAGATGGGTAGCCTGCTTGTGTAAATATCATCACAATTGACAATCCCCATAACAGAGAGAGATTCTCCTAAAATAATATTAAAGACTTTGTACTTTTGATACTTCATGAGAATGTGTAAACGTAGTGCAATATAAGAAGGAAGGTGAAAATCATACTCTCTTCTTTTCTTCTTGCCCAGAACGATACCAGTAACACAAATTTTAATGAGCGTTTGATTGCGTATATATTTTCCTGCATGTATGTATGAGGGAATAAAGGACACTTATTATTTGCCTTATTGAACCAGTTTTTTGTGGTATATGGAGCTGTGTTCTCGTGCAAAATTTTACCGGTAGAGCAAGGGGGTTATCATTTAAATGAATAAAAGTGTAAGGTTATGGTTTTCTTCTGTAATTGCTAACCCACTTCAAGTCACTTTACAAAGGTTTTATGAGTGCTTTGTAGTACCAGTACTTTATAGACACAGACTATGCGACTACTGTAAAGAGTCTGTCCCTTTTTGTGGTATTCATGAAGTACCTTATAAACATGTTCACAATTATCGTATACTAAGTCATTTGGAATATTTTCTCTGTGGCAGTTGTGTTTTATCCTCCACGAATAGAATATATTTCAACAAAAAAAACTTACCTAGCCAATCCTGTTTTCTGTGACTGGTCTTATTTCATATTAAGATTGCAGATTACAGTTACTTAAAAGAACAGAAATATTCTCTAACAATTTATTCCAGATTATTTTTAACAGCATAGATATTATATTGATAATTGATTACTTAATCTCTGGATGAAAAAATCAACTGTGTATCAATCTTTGGAAAACATTATTTCTTCCATCATGTTCCCGAGGTGCATGTAAGTTGTTTTATAGTGATTTGCTGTCACTTAAAATAGTATCAGTTCAGTAGAAGTGTCACTTGCTATTCCATTTTTTCTGGGTGTCTTGTTTGGTTTTTATTGGTCCCAAATTTAGTACAGTCTGTTGTTATGGACTGTGATATGCTTAAGTGAGTTTTTGCACATTGTTAAATTAAAAAAAATATTTTTGTTTTAATTTCATATTCCAATATCTTTTTTAGAAGGTATTCATCTCTTACTGTTGCACACTCAGAAATTTCAGTAGTGGGGATTAAGATTTTCAGTAGTTGATTCAGTGAGAAAATTTAGGTTCTTTGGTATACAGTTTCATGTATGTTTTTTGAATACTTAAATTTTAAGTCAACCCTTTTGAGGACTGAATGTATGTGTAAGATTAACACTTTATCTGCAATAGTATGTATGTGTGTGTGTGTGTGTGTGTGTGTGTGTGTGTGTGTGTGTACACACTTGATTTTTTGTAATTTTTTTTTTTCTGCTGCCATTCCACTAAATTAGCAGCAGTTTTGCCACCCAGCAAATTAGTTTGTTAGTTTGTTAACAGTTTACTTTCTTGGCAGAAATAAATTTTAGACACTGGGTCTGTAAAAACTGAAACATAAAGTAATGTTGTATCTCGTTTTCATTTTATAACAGGCTTGTTTTATAGAATCCAATATTAAATGTTACTGGGACTACCACAATTTTATTGAAAATGATGTATTTAAGAGCTTTTGGCAGTATATCATGACTGGCAGTGAACAGTATATGACTACTGGAGTTGTATGTAGGAAAAACAGATCCTTCCTCATCTCAAAGGTGAAATGCTAAGGAGTGGGTGGAATAGGTGAAACAATGTTGATATTTTATTCAACTTTCAGAGTGACTAAATTTACACACTATTTGTGATTTATGAAGTTTTCCATTTATGACTGATAGAAGACATCTTTTCAGGTGTTTAGCTGGAGTGAACATATCTCCTTTTTTCCAAAAAAATATTTCAACTAAACACCTTATTTTGTTAGTGGGATACTGGATGTTGAAGTCTTAGTTGTGCTCACATGTGCACATGTTGATGCAACATGTGTGGATCTATTTGTGTATTCTTGTGGATCTGCATGTGTACACTAGAATACACTGTGCAGTGCCTGGCAGTGAGTGCTTTATATCATCTTGTCCAATTACTGTCACATATGTAACATGGATAAATGACTCTGTGTATGCCTTAGAACTTGACATAATTTCTCTTATTCTCATGGTCCATATGTGAGATATGCACAGGAGACAGTGTAATTGTAATGCAGTTTTCCATGAGAAACAGTTCTCTAAATTAGCCCAGCAGAGTTTTTTGAGCAAATTTTGCTTTCTTCCAAAGAGTTCCATTGAAGTCCCATGTTGATCTTTATTATACATGTGCTGTACTGACCTAAATCCGTAAGCACATTTGTTAAAATTCCTTCAATCTGCTATCAGGCTTAGATGGTAAGGACTCCATACTCTGGAGTAGTAGTTGAGAATAGGTTACACAAGTGTCTTGTATCTGGCCTTCTTTACAGATGCATTGTATTTTCTCAGAACCCTGCTAATGAGTATATTTGCTTCCCCTACCACTGATTTTATATTTTTTTATTTTATGTTGCTTCATAGTGTTGCCACAATATGTTTAAACTATGTTAGAGGCTCCAGAAGTCTAAAACTATTGTAGGATACTTTCAGGTTCATTGTCTTGTTTATAGATATTATTTTGAATTTATCCCACATTTCCACAGAGATTCCATTCAGTGCACCATGTGAAAATACCTTATAAGTTGCCCTGTGTTATCTTGTAATCATCCTACACTTTCCTGTAGATAACAGCATAATTGCCGAACTACTTGAAAATACTGCTGACGTTGTCTGATAAAGCACTCATTCAATGAGAACATTCACAATCCTATTGTGCTTTCTTGCAGCACACATGATAATATCTTTATTTCAGCTTAACATTTGGTGTCCGCAACAATGTATTGTTTTATTGGTCTTTGAATATGCTCCATGCAGCCAGCCTCCCAAATAAATAAGAGTGAAATACCACTAGTGTATATAAGTAAACAAGTTGATATAATTACACATATTTTTACAATTTTCTTTGGTTTAAGAGTGTAAGTCATATAGCTGCCACCACTTTAGCAAGCAGAACCTCATGCTTGTGATATGAAAACAGACAAAACGGATAACATGCAGATGTTATAAAAGATTCTTTGATTTACTTCAGATACTTCATACATGTACACACACTTGTGTTAGGAAAAACAAAGTTCCTTATTTAATATAAAGTCAGTGGTTGGTAATGAAATGAGCACATATATTGGTAACTGATATTTCTTACTCTCAACATAATGTAGCTACACTGATGTCAGATCCCACCAGTTTATACATCCAAAAATGTATGATTTATGTCTTCCACTTTCCTGCAGTCACAAAGCAGAGATAGTGTTGTTTTTGTGCGATTAGGTGCTGTGCAAAGTGGCAGTGGTTAAAGTCCAACCATGTTAGATGTGAATGTAGATGTTATGGTACCTGCAAAGTTTCAATCTACACTCCTGGACATTGAAATAAGAACACCGTGAATTCATTGTCCCAGGAAGGGGAAACTTTATTGACACATTCCTGGGGTCAGATACATCACATGATCACACTGACAGAACCACAGGCACATAGACACAGGCAACAGAGCATGCACAATGTCGGCACTAGTACAGTGTATATCCACCTTTCGCAGCAATGCAGGCTGCTATTCTCCCATGGAGACGATCGTAGAGATGCTGGATGTAGTCATGTGGAACGGCTTGCCATGCCATTTCCACCTGGCGCCTCAGTTGGACCAGCGTTCGTGCTGGACGTGCAGACCGCGTGAGACGACGCTTCATCCAGCCCCAAACATGCTCAATGGGGGACAGATCCGGAGATCTTGCTGGCCAGGGTAGTTGACTTACACCTTCTAGAGCACGTTGGGTGGCACGGGATACATGCGGACGTGCATTGTCCTGTTGGAACAGCAAGTTCCCTTGCCGGTCTAGGAATGGTAGAACGATGGGTTCGATGACGGTTTGGATGTACCGTGCACTATTCAGTGTCCCCTCGACGATCACCAGTGGTGTACGGCCAGTGTAGGAGATTGCTCCCCACACCATGATGCCGGGTGTTGGCCCTGTGTGCCTCGGTCGTATGCAGTCCTGATTGTGGCGCTCACCTGCATGGCGCCAAACACGCATACGACCATCATTGGCACCAAGGCAGAAGCGACTCTCATCGCTGAAGACGACACGTCTCCATTCGTCCCTCCATTCACGCCTGTCGCGACACCACTGGAGGCGGGCTGCACGATGTTGGGGCGTGAGCGGAAGACGGCCTAACGGTGTGCGGGACCGTAGCCCAGCTTCATGGAGACGGTTGCGAATGGTCCTCGCCGATACCCCAGGAGCAACAGTGTCCCTAATTTGCTGGGAAGTGGCGGTGCGGTCCCCTACGGCACTGCGTAGGATCCTACGGTCTTGGCGTGCATCCGTGCGTCGCTGCGGTCCGGTCCCAGGTCGACGGGCACGTGCACCTTCCGCCGACCACTGGCGACAACATCGATGTACTGTGGAGACCTCACGCCCCACGTGTTGAGCAATTCGGCGGTACGTCCACCTGGTCTCCCGCATGCCCACTATACGCCCTCGCTCAAAGTCCGTCAACTGCCCATACGGTTCACGTCCACGCTGTCGCGGCATGCTACCAGTGTTAAAGACTGCGATGGAGCTCCGTATGCCACGGCAAACTGGCTGACACTGACGGCGGCGGTGCACAAAAGCTGCGCAGCTAGCGCCATTCGACGGCCAACACCGCGGTTCCTGGTGTGTCCGCTGTGCCGTGCGTGTGATCATTGCTTGTACAGCCCTCTCGCAGTGTCCGGAGCAAGTATGGTGGGTCTGACACACCGGTGTCAATGTGTTCTTTTTTCCATTTCCAGGAGTGTACATGAAAGACTGTGATATGAAGGGCTACCATGGAGTAGTATTGGTGTGATCTAAGTGTAGTTTTTTCTTCTAGTTATCTGCACGACTTGCTGTTTTTTAACCACTCATTCCAAATCCTTTTTTCATATTTTGGTGAGAAAACCTCTGCGAGGAAATTGTCTATGATCTTAAGTATGTTAGTTCATTACATCCCCAGCAAGAGTGTCTGCAAATCATTTTCCAATATATTGTTGGGTATTTTAATCCAGCTTAAGGAGATACTGTGATCTTTCCTTTCCCTTTGGTTTAAGTATGCTATTGGCTCATGGGTCATCTGGTGGTTTTCACACTGTCAGTGGAAGTATTTATGGCGAGTGAGTGCATACTTTGCGTTTGACAAGATGACAGCATTTCCCTGTAACATAATATGACAGTATTAAATGACTTAAAAAAAAAACACAGTAAGCTCAGCCACTATTTTTGTAATGTCTTTTGGCTGTTTGTGCTTAAATGCTACTTGTGCAAAGAATCCCAGAAAGTACTTCCTATTCCCTTCTCATTCTTAGAACTGTCTGTACAGAATATCTTTACCTGTGGGTATGTGGCTTGGAATTCACACTAGAGAACATTGAAATAGTTAATGCAACTGGCAGCTCAAATCTTGTGTGAGGTTTAAAGACAGTACAAAAGTAGCTTTGTTCAAACATGAGCAGCTGCAGCAGTCATGCAGATATGATTAATTGAATGTCCAGTGCTTTCTCTATATATTTTCTTGTGAGTGCAAAAAGATTAGTACACAATATTTAAATGTGTGAAAAATTACAGAAAATTTGTATATGTAGGCCAACAAGATGTCCTCTAAAAATGAGATCTGTTCGTTAACAATTTTATACTTTAATATTTGTGCCACAAGTGTAGTGGTTGTTTGTTTGTTTGCCACAAACAACACAAACATTGCATTTGTAGTAGTTGACTTCATGATGTCAGTACACACCCTAAGCACCTTTTATTGCACATTATTAAGTTTTTGTACTAAGATGTTTGTTGCCGATCCATCATCATAGCGTGAGTGTGACCATTCTAGGCTGTGATACACATTCATGCAGGTGTTATAGTCTGCACTTCTTGTTATGTTTGCCATTGCCTTTAACATGTTAACTGTTTCTCTCACACTGTGCTACTACTTGATTTGAGAGTGCTTTCCATTGTAGTTTGCATTCAATGTATAGGCAAAAATATTTTACCACTGCTCACAGCAGACTTGTTCTGCAGTGTATTTAGTCCATTTCCCTCCAGCTAGCATCCTGTGTCTGTCATTGCTGCATCCATTTTGAGCTGTCCTCCTTCCAGACTGTTGCTTGCTGTGTATATACTAACTAGTTAATTAGTTCATTATTTAGTTACTTGCTCTACAGATAAGATTCTCAACACACACACACACACACACACACACACACACACACACACACACACACACACACACACACACATTCACTTTTAATTTAACTGTATATAGATCTCCAGTGGGTAATTTTGAACTATTTATGAGGAGTCTGGATTCCTTACTGTGCTATCTGTTAGACAACAGCAAGCACTTATTAGTGTGTGGTGACTTCAGTGTAGATTTTCTAAAGGATTCTGATAGGAAAAATGATCTGGAAACTTTATTTGGACCCTACAATTTTGCCTTAGTAATTAACTTTCAAACACAGGTGGAACTGTAATTTATAATTTCTTTGATAAATACCATAATACCTTACAGTATGGATACTTCTCAGTGGGAATCAGAATAATTAATGACTCCAGGACGAAAGTTTCTCAGAGTAGTTTACAGGAGATGACATAGGATGCAATTTATAATGAACCAAATGCTAACCTAAAATTTAATCTATTCCATGATTATTTCATATGATTATTTGAGAATAGATTTCCACATAAGCTAGTCAGAAACGACACTAAACAGCCATGTAACAAACCATGACTAGAGGGATTAAAGTGTCCTGTGAAAGGAAAAGAGAATGTAGCTTTTGGCAAGAACACGTAGGCATCCTGGAGCAGTTGCACACTACGAAAAATATCCAGAATTACTAAAAAAGGTTATTAAAAATCAAAGAACATGCACATAACCTTGGAAATCAGTACTTCCAACAACAAACTTAAGGCAATATGGAATGTTGTGAAATGAGAGACAAGATAACCAGCCGCAGAACAGCTCAACAGCACTATTGAATTGAATGGAAAGGCTATAAATGATGAGTCACATGTAGCAAATGCATTTAATAATCATTTCTTAAATAGAGTAGAAAGCGTAGGGACAAACAGTTTAATAGCAAAGTCACAGCAGTGTAGTGCAAATTAACTTTCATAGAATTCAATCATATGAATGTGTCGCCAACTTCTCTTTCTGAAATTAAGAAAATCATACATTCTCTCAAAAATAAAACCTCATTTGGTTTTGATGGTGTTTCCAATAGAGAAGTAAAAATTTGTTCCCTTGTAATGAGGTCAGTCTAATCTGAAATATGTAATGCATCACTAACTCAAGGCAATTTTCCAGAGAGCCTGAAATAGGCTGTTGTTAAACTCCTTTTTAAGAAAGATGATAAAGAGAGATGTCAATAATTACTGGACCTGTTTCACTGCTAACATCATTCTCCAAAATTTTTGAGAAGGTGATGTATTTGAGAATAGTGTCTCACCTTAGCAACATTAGCATCCTTAATAAATCACAGTTTGGGTTTTGTAAGGGTTGCTCTACTGAGAATGTCATTTACACATTCACTCATCAGATTTTATAAGCTTTAAATAATAAAATAGTGTCGCTTAGTATTTTCTTCAACTAAGGCATTTGACTGTGTGAATCACAGTATTCTCCTAGATAAATTAACATTTTATGTATAAAAAACAAAGATGCTGTGACTTACCAAACGAGAAAGTGCTGGTAGATAGACACAATAAAAAACACACACACACAAATTTCAAGCTTTCGCAACGCAAGGTTGCTTCATCAGGAAAGAGGGAAGGAGAGGGAAAGACAAAAGGATGTGGGTTTTAAGGGAGAGGGTAAGGAGTAATTCCAATCCCGGGAGTGGAAAGACTTACCTTAGGGGGAAAAAAGGACAGTTATACACTCACACGCGCGCGCGCACACACACACACACACACACACACACACACACACACACACACACACACACACACACACACACATCCATCCGCACATATACAAACACGGGCAGACATATGTGGCCTTTACATATGTCTGCCTGTGTTTGTATATGTGCGGATGGATATGTGTGTGTGTGTGTGTGGGGGGGGGGGGGCGGCGCGAGTGTATACCTGTCCTTTTTTCTCCCTAAGGTAAGTCTTTGTGCTCCCGGGATTGGAATGACTCCTTACCCTATCCCTTAAAACCCACGTCCTTTTGTCTTTCCCTCTCCTTCCCTCTTTCCTGATGAAGCGACCTTGTGTTGTGAAAGCTTGAAAGTTGTGTGTGTGTTTTTTATTGTGTCTATCTACCAGCACTTTCTCGTTTGGTAAGTTACGGCATCTTTGTTTTTAATATATATTTTTCCCACGTGCAATGTTTCTTTCTATTATATTCTTAACATTTTATGTGATTGATGGTATAGCCAACCAGTGGATAATGACATATCTAACCAAAAGAATGCAGCAAGTCGTACCTAGTAATTCAAGCAATATGGTCCGGGGACATAATTCTGACTGGGGAGAAATCACATGTGGGGTTCCCCAAGGTTCAATCTTGGGTCCACTACTGTTCCTCATATATATGAACGATCTTCCGTCTATTATACAAGCAAAATTAGTTCCTTTTACAGATGACCAATAGTACTGTAATCAATCTAAGCATACATACAGAAACAGAAGAAATGGTAAACAAAGTTCTTGAAAGTATCATTGACGGGTTTTCTGTGAATAGTCTTGCCCTTAATTTTAAAAAGACCCAACATATTCAGTTCTGCACTTCTAGAGTAACTACACCAATGATAAATAGGGTGGAAACTTCAAAATTCTTATGGGGCCCATATTGACGAGATTTTGAATTGGAGAGAAACACATTTTCGGATCTCTGAAAAAAAATTAGTTCAGCCACATTTGTGCTTAGAATCATTGCAAACCTTGGAGAGAGACAAATCAGTAAGTTGGCAATTTTGCACATTTTCATTCAGTAAAGTCATATGGACTAATGTTCTGGGATAACTCTGCTTCAAGAAAGAAAGACTTCATTGTGCAAAAATGTGCAGTGAGAATAGTGTGGTGCTCACTCATGATCATTTTGTATACATCTGTTTAAGGAGTTGGGCATTCTGACTACTGCTTCACAGTATATTTATTTATTTCCTCATGAGGCTTGTTGTAAATAATCCACTACAGTTCAAAAGGAACAGTGAGGTACATAATTACATTACCAGAAGGAAATATGACATTCATTACTCCACATGAAGATTGTCTTTAGCACAAAAAGGGATGCAGAATACTGCAACAAAAATTTTTGATCATTTGCCCAGCGATACAAAATGTCTGACAGGCAGCAAAGTAAAATTTGATAACAAACTGAGAAAGATTCTCCTTACAACTGGCTCTATTCTGTATAAAAATTTCTATTATTGTAATGTGTAAAAGGTGGTGCGTAGAAATTACTATCTCACCTCTGTAAATTTCTTCTCCTTTTTGTAGGAAGAAAATAGAATGTTCATAGTGTAACTGTATGTACAGATTAATTTGTGTTTAAGGACTCATTCCACATCATTATGGTCTATCATGCAAAATGATCTGTAGAATATGTTCCTTTTCTGACATAGGCTGTGTGTAAGTGTCTTTTACTTGTGCAAGATGTACCTGTGTGAACTCAGCATGTAATTCTAATTATTTTCTTTTTTTCTTTTGTGCAATGGTACTTTATGCCTAAGCGAAGAGCCATTCCAAAAAATTATTCGGAAGACATCACTGAATAAAAATATGTTAACTTTCAGACTTCAGTCTCCCCCCCTCCCCCCAAATTGGCAATCATTCTTAAGGAAAATTTTTTACCCTGTTTATTATTTTTTGTTGGTATACTAAGTTAATTGGCAGTGGGATGTTTTGGACAGTGCGTAAACTGTTTTGTTTTGCTTTACCAAGTTTAAAGCTAGTGCACAAATATATCATTTACTGTTGCCTTGGTTGATACTCCTTTCTTCGGTTTCATAACAATGCTTGTATCATCTGCAGAGAGGACTAATTCTGCCTCCTGATTCAATAAAAAGGTAGATCATTAACATAAAGCAAGAACAGTAATCAGCCAATGATCGAACTCTCTGGGACATCATTATAATTTCTCTCCACACAGATGATGTGTCTTCTCTCTTTGTGTTACTCAAACAGCGTATGGTAGCTTCCTGCATTCTGTTTCTTAAATAAGAACTAAACCGGGCATTTGCTGAACTATATATTCCACAAAAACTCAACTTCTCTAACAGAATATTATGAATGACACAACCAGATGCCCTTGATAAGTCCCAGAAGATCCCAGTTGGTGACATTTTATCATATAAAGATTAATTTAATATGTGCATAGTAAATGTATAAATAGCTGGCTCAGTAGACTGGCCCTTTTGAAATCCAAACTGTGACTGGCTAAGCATCTCATTAGTGCACAAATGATTGACAACCCTGGAGTGCATTACATTCTCAAACATCTTAGAAAATGATGTAAAGAATGACACTGGTTTGTAGTTATTGATATTTGTGGAGTCACCCTTTATGTAGAGAAGCCTAACAGTGGCATAATTCAGTATTCCTGGGAAAACACCCTGGGCTAATGATGCATTACATAAGTGACTATGAGTTGCGATAGGCACAATAAAAAGATTCACACAATTAAAGCTTTCGGCCATTAAGGCCTTTGTCAGCAATAGACACGCACGCGCGCGCGCACACACACACACACACACACACACACACACACACACACACACACATAAAAGCAACTTGCACACACATCTGCAGTCTCAGAGAGCTGAGATCACACTGCGAACAGCAGCCCCAGTGTTTGATGGGAGTGGCAACTGGGTGGGGGTAAGGAGGAGGCTGGGGCGGGGAGGGGGAGGGGTAGTATGGTGGGAATGGCGGACAGTCAAGTGTTGCAGTTTAGGTGGAGGGCAGGAGAGAAGGTGCGGAGGGGGGAGGGGGTAAGTAGCGGAAAGGAGAGAATTAAAAGAAATTAAAAGACTAGGTGTGGCGGTGAAATGACGGCTGTGTAGTGCGGGAATGGGGACAGGGAGGGGGCTGCATGGGTGAGGACAGTGACTAACGAAGGTTGAGGCCAGGAGGGTTACGTGAATGTAGGATGTATTGCAGGGAAAGTTCCCACCTGTGCAATTCAGAAAAGCTTGTGTTGGTGGGAAGGATCCATATGGCACATGCTGTGAAGCCATCATTAAGATGAGGGATACCATGTTTGGCAGTATGTTCAGCAACAGGGTGGTCCACTTGTTTCTTAACCACAGTTTGTCAGTGGCCATTCATGCGGACAGACAGCTTGTTGGTTGTCATGCCTACATAGAATGCAGCACAGAGGTTGCAGCTTAGCTTGTAAATCACTTGACTGGTTTCACAGGTAGCCCTACCTTTGATGGGATAGGTGATGTTAGTGACCGGACTGGAGTAGGTGGTGGTAGGAGGATGTATGGGACAGGTCTTGCATCTAGGTCTATTACAGGCGTGTGAGCCATGAGGTAAGGGATTGGGAGCAGGGGTTGTGTAAGGATAGGCGAGTATATTGTATAGGTTCGGTGGACGGTGGAATATCACTGTAGGAGGGGTGGGAAGGATAGTGGGCAGGACATTTTTCATTTCAGGGCGTGACAAGAGGTAATCGAAACCCTGGTGGAGAATGTAATTGAGTTTCTCCAATCCCGGATGGTACTGAGTTACGAGGGGAATGCTCCTCTGTGGCCGGACTGTGGGACATTGGGAGGTAGTGGGAGACTGGAAAGATAAGAAACAGGAGATTTGTTTTAGTACAAGGATAGGATGATAATTACGGTCAGTGAAGGCTTCAGTGAGACCCTTGGTATATTTTGAGAGGGACTGCTCGTCACTGCAGATGGGACGACCACAGGTGGCTGGGCTGTACGAAAGGGACTTCTTGGTATGGAATGGGTGGCAGCTGTCAAAGTGGAGGTATTGCTGGTGGTTAGTAGGTTTGATATGGACGGAGGTACTGAAGTAGCCACCTCTGAGGTGAAGGTCAACACTGGGAAGGTGGCTTGTTGGGTTGAGTAGGACCAGGTGAAGCAAATGGGGGAGAAGTTGTTGAGGTTCTGGAGGAATGTGAATAAGTTGTCGTCACCTTCAATCCAGATAGCAAAGATGTCATCAGTGAATCTGAACCAGGTGAGGGGGTTTAGGATTCTGGGTTTTTAGGAAGGATTCCTCTAGATGGCCCATGAATAGGTTAGCATAGGATGGTGCCATGCGGGTGCCCGTAGCCGTACCGCAGATTTGTTCGTAGGTAATGCCTTCAAAGGAGAAGTAATTGTGGGTGAGGATATAGTTGGTCATGGAGACTAGGAAGGAGGTTGTTGGTTTGGAATCCATAGGGCGTCTGGAAAGGTAGTGTACGACAGCAGTAAGGCCATGGGCATTAGGAATTTTAGTATATAGGGAGGTGGCACCGTGTGGTAAAGGGACGGGAACTGTGGAGAGTTGGTCAAGGAAATGGTTGGTATCTTTTATATAGGAGGATAGGTTCCGGGTAATAGGTTGAAGATGCTGGTCTACGAGAGCAGAGATTCTCTCAGTGGGGGCACAGTAACCGGCCACAATGGGGTGTCCTGTGTGGTTTGGTTTATGGACTTAAGGAAGCATGTAGAAGGTGGGAGTGCGGGGAGTGGTAGAGGTAAGTAGAGAAATGGACTCTGGGGAGTGGTTCTGGGATGGGCCTAAGGATTTGAGTAGTGAGTGGAGATCCTGCTGGATTACTGGAATGGGATCACTGTGGCACCTACAAACCATGCCACAGTGATCCCACTCCCCCTCCCCGCCCCAGCCTCCTCCTTACCCCCACCCAATTGCCACTCCAATCATACACTGGTGCTGATGTTTGCAGTGTGGTCTCAGCTCTCTTAGACTGCAGGTGTGTGTGTGTGTGTGTGTGTGTGTGTGTGTGTGTGTGTGTGTGTGTGTGTGTGTCTACTGCCGACAAAGGCCTTAATGGCCAAAAGCTTTAATTGTGTGAATCTTTTATTGTGCCTATCACGACTCAGCATCTCCACTATATGGTGAGTAGCAACTTTCCTTCTCTGGTATTGTTACATTTCATCCTGGATTTTCCATTGTTTGATAAGTGACTATGAACATTTCATATTATAGGGCCGCAACGTTTTAATCTTATTGGAGATATTACTCACTCCATATGAACATTTACTTTTAAGAGTCATGATGATTCTTATTTCAGATAGGGATGTGAGGTCAGTTTTTAATTCAACAAATGTCTTCCGTATTGCCTCTTCAGTGTTTGTTTTATCTTCTGAAGTATTTCCACTGATTTTTGCCCCTATTTTTAAAAAATGATTGTTGAATGTATCTGCTGCATATGCAGTTTCTTTTCCAGTGACCCCATTCTGTCTAACAGCCATCTTCACAGTTCTGTTCATAATAAGAAAGTGTCAGTTGTTCTGACTATTTTGTACAGGTCCCTTTTTCATTGTGCAGAGACTCTCATACCTGTAGCGATCCAAGGCTTCTTTAATGATTTGCTCCTCCTAACATTTAATTATACACTCCTGGAAATGGAAAAAAGAACACATTGACACCGGTGTGTCAGACCCATCATACTTGCTCCGGACACTGCGAGAGGGCTGTACAAGCAATGATCACACGCACGGCACAGCGGACACACCAGGAACCGCGATGTTGGCCGTCGAATGGCGCTAGCTGCGCAGCATTTGTTCACCGCCGCCGTCAGTGTCAGCCAGTTTGCCGTGGCATACGGAGCTCCATCGCAGTCTTTAACACTGGTAGCATGCCGCGACAGCGTGGACGTGAACCGTATGTGCAGTTGACGGACTTTGAGCGAGGGCGTATAGTGGGCATGCGGGAGGCCGGGTGGACGTACCGCCGAATTGCTCAACACGTGGGGCGTGAGGTCTCCACAGTACATCGATGTTGTCGCCAGTGGTCGGCGGAAGGTGCATGTGCCTGTCGACCTGGGACCGGACCGCAGCGACGCACGGATGCACGCCAAGACCGTAGGATCCTACGCAGTGCCGTAGGGGACCGCACCGCCACTTCCCAGCAAATTAGGGACACTTTTGCTCCTGGGGTATCGGCGAGGACCATTCGCAACCGTCTCCATGAAGCTGGGCTACGGTCCCGCACACCGTTAGGCCGTCTTCCGCACACGTCCCAACATCGTGCAGCCCGCCTCCAGTGGTGTCGCGACAGGCGTGAATGGAGAGACGAATGGAGACGTGTCGTCTTCAGCGATGAGAGTCGCTTCTGCCTTGGTGCCAATGATGGTCGTATGCGTGTTTGGCGCCGTGCAGGTGAGCGCCACAATCAGGACTGCATACGACCGAGGCACACAGGGCCAACACCCGGCATCATGGTGTGGGGAGCAATCTCCTACACTGGCCGTACACCACTGGTGATCGTCGAGGGGACACTGAATAGTGCACGGTACATCCAAACCGTCATCGAACCCATCGTTCTACCATTCCTAGACCGGCAAGGGAACTTGCTGTTCCAACAGGACAATGCACGTCCGCATGTATCCCGTGCCACCCAACGTGCTCTAGAAGGTGTAAGTCAACTACCCTGGCCAGCAAGATCTCCGGATCTGTCCCCCATTGAGCATGTTTGGGACTGGATGAAGCGTCGTCTCACGCGGTCTGCACGTCCAGCACGAACGCTGGTCCAACTGAGGCGCCAGGTGGAAATGGCATGGCAAGCCGTTCCACAGGACTACATCCAGCATCTCTACGATCATCTCCATGGGAGAATAGCAGCCTGCATTGCTGCGAAAGGTGGATATACACTGTACTAGTGCCGACATTGTGCATGCTCTGTTGCCTGTGTCTATGTGCCTGTGGTTCTGTCAGTGTGATCATGTGATGTATCTGACCCCAGGAATGTGTCAATAAAGTTTCCCCTTCCTGGGACAATGAATTCACGGTGTTCTTATTTCAATTTCCAGGAGTGTATTTTTAGGAAAAGCACTTTAAAAAGTGGATTCAGACTAATTAAGAAATATGTTGAATTTAGAGTTTAGCATGAGGCTCATTGTAAACTTCACCCCAGTCATCATTTTTAAAACTGTCTTTAAAATCTTTTATCATTAATCGGTGCCACTGTTTTCTTAGTATTTGCGAACTGTACATAGAGCTAAGTTATATAATGTGATTACCTGTGCATCATGATCTAACAATCAGCTTGTCATTGCATAGGCATGTGTCTCTCCTGCTGCTCGAAAGAACGTATTATCTTTGTGGGTACTACTATTTTGAGTAACTTGATGAATACAAAATTATAAGTGGCTAAAAGCACCTACAGATCACTTTTCCTGTCAGACTCCTACAGGAAATTTACATTAAAATCACCACAAATTAATAATCCCTTCCTTCTGTCTGAATAGCATAATAATACATCATTTTTTTTAAATGAAAATTTTCCAGTTACCATATGTAACAATCATAAATATTATGTTTCTCAATAGTAATTCACAAGCACATGCTTCCATATCCTGAGCTATACACAATTTACTCATTTCTATATTTTTGCATGTATAGTCTTTTTTTTTATGAATATACTAACTCCTCCTTTAATAATATTATACGAGGGTTGGAACTTAAATAGTGGCAACTATTTATTCACAACACATACAAAAGAGTTAAATGTTTGCACCGGTTATTGTCCTTCAAAGTAGTCACCAGCATTGTGTAGAACCCCATTGCCAGTGATGTGGAAGGTGTAGTATACGTTAGCAGAGCCAGGGGCCAGGAGAGGCGTGATAATTCATCCTCATGCTCACAATACCAGCCTGGACGATGCGAGCTATGTGAACAGGGGCTCTGTTGTCTCGGAACACAGCATCAGCATTGGGGGACAAACATTGTACCATGGGATTTATCTGATCAATCAGAATGGACGCATAATCCTTGACAGTAATGCAATCTTGCAGAGTTACCGTGGGCCCATGGAATGCCATTGCGTGGCTGACCAAATTGTCATCGAACTCTCACCAAGTTTCACTCTTGGGTCGTAAACTGAGCCAGAAGTTGAAGAAAGTGTACAACATGACTCATCTGATCAGTGACTTTCTTTCATTGCTTTATATTTAGGTTTTATGGCTTCAGCACCATATGTCCCTGTTAGGGGCATTTGCATCACAACTACTACACAGAATGTGGGTTGACCGTGACTGACACTTACAGCATGATCAAGTACAACAGCACAACCTGCAGGCTTAGTTAGCATCTTCATTTATGTTCGAGCTTGCATTTCTTACTGTTTTTCCATATTTGTGTCCAACCCCTGTTTATCCTTTTCTTCCTATAATTACTAGTGGAAAAGCACCTATACATGATTTTGCATTAATCTGAAGGAGAACACTAAGCTCCATGTTCACTTGCTTTACAGCAGACGTAACCCTGAGCTGGTCATGGCACCACAGAACTTCCACAAAACCCATGTCAGTGTGCTCAATAACTGTTCCTGATTTTTCCAGGTCACCCCTAATACCATATTCTTTGTTTTTAGCCGGGCTGTTTCCAATTCCACCAAGTATCAACACCTGATCATCTTTGTTGAAACCCTTACACATTTGTCCTAAATTTGTTTTTACCTGGCTACGACTAGCAGTTGGTTTAATGAAACTTGTGGCCTGGCATTTTACATGTAATTTTTCCTCTGGCTACTGACCTACATCCTCCCATGATCTTCTTTTCCTGTTCAGTTTTTCACCCGATGTACCTTAAGTTTCTTAGCATTGTCCTGCTGCAAACTACATTTCGCTACACTTGTATGAGGCTTTCCTTCTCTAATTATAACAGCAAGTGATGTCTAATGCTAAACTAAATCTTGAATTTATTAACAAAATGTTCCTGTTTGCCCTTTCCTTGTCATATTTTCACAGAATCTCTTCTCTTTTGCCGCAGCTATTGTAATTGATATTTCATGTTTTCTAACCGTGCTTGACCGACACAAATCTTCACTGCCTGTTCCTTGATTTTCCGACCTTTCTGGCATAATCTACAATTCCATGAAAGAGCTGCACTCACCCCCGTTCTTTTCCCCATATCAGTCACTCCAGTGAAACTGTAACCTACAATTTTCAATAAAGCACTCCATAGCTGACTGATTTTATTGCTGGATACAATGAAACAAATTAAAAAGAAATTTATGTTCCCCTTTTTGTATGATACTTGCACATAAACATAAGCTTATAATCACAACTGTAGTCACAATTAAAAAAAACAGTTTATACACCATTTTACCTTATGTTGCACAGCACTGAACATTTACACTAATGTAATTACAGTTGTTCTCTTATTTTTCATCAGAGTCCTCTTCTGTGACCTTCTGTCAAGATCACGCAACACTCACTTTTGCCTGTGGTATTATTTAGTGGATAATGTTTTCCCGCCTTCCCTTTATGTGGTATAAATCTTCAATATGATGCCTCTCTAAACACAAAAAACTTCAATTCCCTTGGTCATGGACACCCCCCCCCCCCCCCCCCCCCCAAAGAGCACCGACGATTTGCCAACATTTGAGTTCACTTAGCTACAACAACTAAGAGTTTGACAGAGCACTGAAAGACCTGAGTCAAAACAAGGCCCCCAGAGTAGACAACATTCCATTAGAACTACTGACAGCCTTGGGAGAGCCAATCCTGACAAAACTCTACCATCTGGTGAGCAAGATGTATGAGACAGGCGAAATACCCTCAGACTTCAAGAAGAATATAATAATCCCAATCCCAAAGAAAGCAGGTGTTGACAGATGTGAAAATTACTGAACTATCAGTTTAATAAGCCACAGCTGCAAAATACTAACACGTATTCTTTACAGACGAATGGAAAAACTGGTAGAAGCCGATCTTGGGGAAGATCAGTTTGGATTCCGTAGAAATGTTGGAACACGTGAGGCAATACTGACCCTATGACTTATCTTAGAAGAAAGATTAAGGAGAGGCAAACTTATGTTTCTAGCATTTGTAGACTTAGCGAAAGCTTTTGGCAATGTTCATTGGAATACTCTCTTTCAAATTCTGAAGGTGGCAGGGGTAAAATATGGGGAGCGAAAGGCTATTTACAATTTGTACAGAAAGCAGATGGCAGTCATACGAGTCGAGGGGTATGAAAGGGAAGCAGTGGTTGGGAAGGGAGTGAGACAGGGTTGTATCTTTTCTCCGATGTTATTCAATCTGTATATTGAGCAAGCAATAAAGGAAACAAAAGAAAAGTTCGGAGTAGGTATTAAAAACCATGGAGAAGAAATAAAAACTTTGAGATTCGCCGATCACATTGTAATTCTGTCAGAGACAGCAAAGGACTTGGAAGAGCAGTTGAACGGAATGGGCAGTGTCTTGAAAGGAGGGTATAAGATGATCAACAAAAGCAAAACAAGGATAATGGAATGTAGTCGAATTAAGTTGGGTGATGCTGAGGGAATTAGATTAGGAAATGAGAGACTTAAAGTAGTAAAGGACTTTTGCTATTTGGGGAGCAAAATAACTGATTGATGGTCGAAGTAGAGAGGATATAAAATGTAGACTGGCAATGGCAAGGAAAGCATATCTGAAGAAGAGAAATTTGTTAACATCGAATGTAGATTTAAGTGTCAGGAAGTCATTTCTGAAAGTATTTGTATGGAGTGTAGTCATGTATGGAAGTGAAACATGGACATAAATAGTTTGGACAAGAAGAGAATAGATGCTTTTGAAATGTGGTGCTACAGAAGAATGCTGAAGATTAGATGGGTAGATCACATAACTAATGAGGAGGTATTGAATAGAATTGTGGAGAAGAGGAGTTTGTAGCAAAACTTGACTAGAAGAAGGGATCGTTTGGTAGGACATGTTGTGAGACACTGAGGGATCACCAATTTAGTATTGGAGGGCAGCGTGGAGGGTAAAAATCGTAGAGGGAGATCAAGAGATGAATACACTAAGCAGATTCAGAGGGATGTAGGCTGCAGTAGGTACTGGGAGATGAAGAAGCTTTCACAGGATAGGGTAGCATGGAGAGCTGCATCAAACTAGTCTTAGGACTGAAGACCACAACAACAACAACAACAACAACAATTACACTTATATTGATAACAACAAGAAATGTTTAAAACTAGCTTCCAGTTTTTTATTTAAGTAAATATTTATGATAGCTGAATTCCCACTGATTTCGCTGGTGCATTCAAGTAATCGGCTTATTGAAGTATGTCAATGTTGCATTAAAAAATGACAGGCATATCTGCAATGCAGGTATTCAATGTAATTGTTGAGAGTAAGGACTCTTGCAAGATTATCCTACTCATCCTCCTGGCCCACATTACCATTACCAACCCCCATAAAAATTTCTCTGTACTTGAGAAGAGAACGAGGTTTCCAATAAGGATAAGAGAAATATTGCACTGATTCATCATAATGGCTAGTGCTCAGAGTTCAATTACATCATTAGCATTCTCAGTATCTGCATACATGGGACTGATGACCTCAGATGGTAAGTCCCATAGTGCTCAGAGCCATTTGCATACACTGCTACTGAGAATTTATTGTGGCTTCAACAAAGGTGAACACAGTATTAATGGTGCTAGTGTATTGTTGGTTCTGATTGCTTTTCAGAAACCCATTTGTCCAGCTTGACAAAGTGGTCTTTATCTTCCTATCACCATTTTATCCTGTAGTTTATTGTATAATATTCACAGGTAAAAAATCTACTCAGCAAGCGGCAGCAGGAGGATACACAATGTGTGGAAATGCATGAACTTTCGGAATCAGTGGCTTTTTGTTCTGGCAGAAGGTTGAAGGGATAGTAAGACGGATGAAAGAAAAGGTCTTGATGAGAGAGAAATTCTACCATTTGCAAGACACAATTTGTTAATTTTGACTTATTCAAACATGTTTCAGCACTTTTGTCATATCTACAGTGGGTTTTTATTTTTCTTCTTGAAAATTATGATTGCATGTTTCCATTTTGTCGAGAATCCATGACTTTTTGGTTTAAAGTTATCTGCCTATACAAAGAAATGATAATTAGGCAGCAAGTGATTTGTTCATTTACATACACAGTTAAAGACATGTCGTACAATTGAAGCATTACACGTTATAAACTTAAGGCATGCTTAAAAATGTATATACAGGGTGAAGTGAAATTTGCGCTCTCACAGTGCGACTCCTCACAGGCCAATGATAAAAAGTGTCTGTCACAAAATTTCGTCCGGCGAGTACATCCGGCAGAAAAAGGGCGTTAAAGAGTGGCAGTATGGCAACACTGTAACCACGTGTATGGTAACTATCTCTGTTGGCATATGTTAGTTGTGCTGTACAGTTGGTGCAGTGGACAGAGTTTTGTGTTAGCATGCAGGAGGTCAAGGGTTAGATCCTGCGTTGGGGCGCATTTTCTTTTTTATTTGCTAATTTCATTCTGACATTTCCTGCTGTAATGTACACCGTTTCTTAGGTCACATGTATTCTAAATTTACAACATTTTGTGCCGCTGAACATAACAAATATGTGGTTAGACAAATAAGAAATAGACAATTGAAACAAATAACCTGTCTTATGATAGGATAACTACAAAATCAATACCAGTTTCGAGCTGCTAAAGATGATAGCACAATACAGTAACACAACATCTACTTGTCATTTATACTACATGTAATATGAGTGTTCAGGTGTCATACATTAGCAACCAGTGACTATAATAATGTCTATATTAATGACAGCATGACCTTCAGAACAGAATACATTGTCCTCAGAACAACAGGTGCTCAAAGTGACCCTGCACGTCCGAACACTGCGCAACCCGCAGTATCGTACAGCTCTGGTCCCTTTGTAGCAAAGCTGTGTCTACAGTAACAAGAGCAGCATGAATACGCCCTACCAATTCCTCCACATTCGTAGGTGGAGTAGAGTACATGTGCTTGTTCAGGTGTCTGTACAGGAAGAAACCCAGGGGATTTAGGTCACGTGAACATGGTGGTCATACAGCTTGACCTCCACATCTGAGCCATTCCCCTTTAAATGTTCTGTCAAAATACTGTCTCACATTAATTCCAGAGTGTGGAGGTGCACCATCATGTTGGAACCATGTCCTCTGTTGAACATGTAGTGTAACATCCTCCAGTGCATCAGAGAGATAGTTTGAGACGAATGCATGATACTTTTGTGCAGTCAGCTAGTCAGGCAACATGTAGGGGCCCAAACACCTATCGCCCAATATTCCTGCCCAGATGTTGATACCAAATCGAACTTAATGTCCATGGTCACGGGGGACACGCAGTTTAACCTCACACCAGTGGTGGGCATTGTGCATATTGAAGACACCCTCACGAGTGAATGACGCTTCATCGCACCATATTACGGTGTTCACAAAGTCATCATTGGCTTCCTTTTGTTGTTGGAACCATTCACAGAATTGCATCCGCTGATGGCAATCTGCAGGATGCAGGTCTTGTGTGGAAGTATAATGATAGGGGTGCACCACATTAACGACTGTGAGTTGCAAGACACGCAGCTGCCTTGCTATGCTACGTGTACTTCCCTGAGGTTCTTTGTGTATGACCTCCAGAATAGCTTCCTCGGTAGCTGGAGTATGGCGAGTCCATGGATGACTTCTGTCACATGATGGTGAAAGGAGAGAACCTGATACCCAAAGGCACAGCTCCAGATGACGAAACACATTTTTATCTGGATGGCGTCAACGAGGATATCCAGCAGCATATTCACGAGTGGCAACACCAGCCCGGTTATCAGATGCGTCAAGGACCAGAAGCATATCTACATATTCATGCCATGTATGCCACTGTACATGCCATATGTCTGCCACTTTAGAGATTTACAATGAGAAAATTCGATATGTGTACGCGTGTATGTTGCAATCTGTCATGGGTGCATTACTTCGCTTGCAACTATTCCCTGTCTGGTGGACAGCACATGCAGTATAAACACACCATCAGTCCTGCACATTGTTCCATCTTACGGCATTACTCCTCTGACAAATATTGTTCTGTATGATTTATTCCGACACCTCTAATTGTGAAATGTTCAGTTTCGAATTACACTGTTTCCCTGATGGCAATAGACATTATGTTTCCACAATCCCATTGATAGAATAATAACAATAATAATAATAATAATGTATTGAGAAATGTACTCACAGCATGTGGATACCAGACTCAATGTTGAAAGGCATAATTAGTGGGACCGTGGTGATAACACATACAAATAGTAATCGAGTTTGGACATTATTTGTAAAGTACGTTTCTAGTCCTATTGGTAACGTAAGGCCCTAACGAAATGTAATGGACCTGAACGAGGCAAGAATAATTGTTGGTACTAATCTATGGTACCACTGGAGGAGGGTACAAAGAAAACAGGTTTCACATCTAGTAGATGAAGTGGTGTGAATAAATTCATGCCCACGACATGGTAAGAGCTTCTTTCAAAGCTATGTAACCAATCTTCCATTTCTAAAGTTGTATTATGTAAGTACAGAAGTTTTCTAGAGGACTTGCTGCAATTGCCGTTGGCGATTAAGAGGCCAGATACCGCACCAACTGGACTACATTTACCAAAGAAAAAACATATGCCTCAACCCAGGCTCAAACAATCGACATCCTGCGTGCTAACCCAAAACTCTATCCATTGCAACAACTGTAGTGCACAACTAAAATGTTCTGTCAGATGTAGTTACTATTCATGTGGTGACAGTGTTGCCAGATTGCCACTCTTTAACATCCTTTTTCTACCGGATGCACTCGCCAGACAAAATTTTGTGAGAGACATTTTTTTATCGCTGGCATATGAGGAGTCACGCTGTGAAGCCCAAGTTCGCGAATTTCGCTTCACCCTGTATAGATTACTAGTTCGGAAATAAGATGGTTATACATTTGTTCCAGTAACACTATCATTGTTGCTGTCATCCAGCAATCTTTTCTGTCCATCTTTGTCTGAACTTGTTGTCTCAAAGTCTTCATCTTTCCCTGGAACATTGTTACCTTTGTGAATAGTATTTAAAGCTATCAGCATCATATATACTTAGTTTTCCTATTGGTACTTGACTTTTACCACTGTCCAGTTCACGATCAATCACTTTATCGCAGTTGCCATTGACACTGGTGACATATTAAGAACAGAATTGGACCGAATATGCTACACTGAGGAACACCTATGTTTATATATTTATTTTATTTTATTAAAAATTTATCATCAGCAGAAATGTGAACAATCTTCACCTTTTGCATCCTGTTTTCCAAGTAAGACTGAAAGGCACTCATTCATTGTTCCTCCGGTACCTAGCACTTCTATCTTGCTCAATAGTTTTTATAGTTAGCAGTGTCAAAAGTCTTGGACAAGTCAGAAAATGCCTGTAACACAGTCATCCCTATGAATCCCTATGAATAGCTTCAAGTACCACTTTTGTGAACTCCACAATAGCTGATATTGTACTTCTTCCATTTCTGAAACCCAGAAGTTATATTTACTCCAGAAGTTATATTTACTCATGTGTTGTATTAGTTTCTCTTTAATGATTCATTCAATAATTTTTGAGAATGAAAGCAGCTGTGAAACTGGCCTGTAGTTGTCAATGCTTTCTACTTTAGCTTTGTTTTGCAAGGGCACCACTTGCATGCTCAAGGTTTTCTGGGAGAACCATATATTGTGTCCTTTAATGGGGCTTGTACACTTCAATGGTGCTTATATGTTATCGATGCATGCCTTCAGAACAGAAACAGGAACTTTAGCTATGCCTGCTGACTTCTTATTTTTTAATTGTTGCGCAGCCTTCCTAACTTAAAGCTCTGTTGTTAAAAATGATATTATTATGCTTGCTGTGTAAGTCACTGTGGGTGCTACAAATGTTTTAGGTAGATTTTGCTGCAGCTTTTCCGCAATACCAGAGAAATGATCATTTACAAAATTTTCTTATTCCTTAGGACTTCTTATTATTCTATCACTATCTTTGATTTTTATGTTATTATGCGTGTGTCAGCCTTTTCCAGTTTCTTCTTTTGAAAACTCCCACACCATTTTCATTTTTATTTTCTGTATTAAATATCAATTTGAAATTAATTTTAAAACAGTGTAGAGTGCAAAGGCACATTTAATATGAGCTGACAGCAATTGCTTATTGTCATCAGTGGTTCCTGCTCCACATCAGCCATTGTCCATCATTATGGTGTTTAAGGTCTGAAGATGATCGTGTGCTCATCAAAACTGTCACTTGTAATAAATACACCTTTGCAATCTAGACTGTTTTATAATTAATTTCAAATATTCTATTTTGATTTTTGGCTGTCTCCAGCATTGTTTCCAAAAATATATGTATTTGTCATTCAATGATTTTTTTTCCTGCAAGTAGTACCCTCCAGTATATTTTTTTATACTTGTGATAGTACTCAAGGAACTGTCAATTAGTGCAACGGTTTTGCAAAGAACTGAACAATTTAAGTGTCTGTGAGGACTTTCTAATACCTGCAGTTGTCCATGTATTTTACTTAGATGCAGTGGTAAAAATGGCTTCTTTTGGATATATCACCTCAAAAATTAATTTAAACAATGTGCAAAATTTAGAACACTTCGCATCTGCATTGGTTTCCATACACACATCATCTCAGGTTTGACTTGCCCATGTAAGCATGTGTCTTATGATCTAAGAATATCCTTCTGCAGGTCTGTGGTTTTGCAGGTTTCACTGAGCCTTCTTTAGCATTATTAACTGACAGTAATGATCCGAAATGCTTAGCAATTATCCCTTTCAGTGACAGTAAGTGCACAGTCTAAAATTGAAGCTGATCTTTTTGAAACCCTGTTATCAGTGCTTACCATTTGTGCTGTGGTGAAAGTGCTCTTAACATTTAGGAAGTTGTTATTAATTTGACCCGTAGCACCTATGTTAATATTTACGTCTCTGCAAATTATATATTTGTTTTGAGGGCTGAGACCCTTTCCAGGACTTTAATTAATTTGTTGAAGAACGTGTGCACATTACCGCTAAGTGTACGGCAAACCCAAAGAATGATTAGCTTCTTATAGGCACGTAGCTTTGTTATTTCAATGGCTGACAATTCAAAATGTTTATCTGTAGTAATTGTGCTCAGATCCTTTCTAGCTTTAAAATGTGTTCCACGCCTGATATAGATACAGGATCCCACACCCTTTCAGGTTGACCTACAGTAGTAATTTGCACATTCATATGATGACAGCACTAGATGCTGCAAACCATCATCTCTACACCAGTGCTCTGTAATGCATACTACCATGCTACTCAAAGAATGTAATTCAAATTCAAGTTGGTGTACTTTATTTTTAATTGACTGCATATTTTGATAAATAATAGATAATTTTGGGCAAATTTGCGCAGCTCTTGCATACTCCAGTGTGGACAGTTCTTTGTCCTGCATTCACGATGCAAAATTCTCTAAGCCAGTTGAGATCCGTTTAAGAGAGAGGAGCCTAGTTATCGTAAAAAAGCCCATGTTCCCCTACCAATGACAACAGGTACTTGACCATATGTGGCCCCACACCCATCCACTATACCCTCACTAATTATGTCCACCAAGCTCCCTTTTCCAAACCTGTAAAAGTACATATCATGCTTAGTGTAGTCCCATCTCTGTGTCCCCACTGTCACCACTGCATTTTGCACCTAGCCAACAGTAATTGGTATTTTCTCCAGCTCCACATTGACACACCTTACAGCACCACCAAGACGAGGCCAATCATGCCGATGGGACAGTGAGGGAAACTATCTTATTCATGCCACCATCTACGTTGAATGCCCTGGCCCTGGCCCTGTCCAGGCTGTTTCCTGCTTCACCCACTATCACTACCTGATCGTCTTTCGTGAAATCCTTACTCAAAGACCCTTAACGCTCAATCACCTGATCCAGCCCAGCACATGGTTAGAAAATACTGGTGACCTGATACTCCTCCACTAATTCTCCTGTAATAGAGGGCCTTTACCACTGCCATGACTGCTACTAGCAACAGGACTCTCTTCTTCGTAACATTGATGTTATTCCTAACCTTTATAACCACAAGCGTGGTTTGCTGCACATGTATTACTCGTACACCGTCTTGAGACTCCTCTCCCCTCAGCTGTGGCAGCTGAAACCAGTTGCTGGTAGCCACATCAAAACAATTAGACGAAGTCCTTCTCTAGCAAGCCCTCATACCAATTGCCAGTTCCCAAACACCCTCATCACCACTATCTTCACTCATCCTTATCATCTCTCTCCTACCTTGATTCAACTGCACAGATCTTTCCTTCCTGTTCCACTATGAAATTATTCCTGCAGCAACTTTTGCAGTTCCAGGAAAGGGCCTCAGTGATCTCCCCAGAGTCCTCCCTACTCATTTCTGTCAGTGAAACAATTTACTATAGTTCCCACAATGCATTCCACTATCCCCTTTCCTATGACAGCTCCCACAGATCCACTCAAGGGCAAATAATATCTATAGCAATGGAAAAAAACCTCAAATATGAAACACTAAAGAGAGTTTATGAAATGTATTATGTTTATTTCACTATAAGAAGACTGCAACCTCTGCTAATACATTAAGTTTGTTACTACTGTAAATTCAGAAACAAGCAAGGTTATTCTAAAAGGTGAAGCAAATGTAAACAGACATTTGTCAGAGGTCACAAGTAACGGGAATTGGAACCAACTTGCAATATTTCAGAAACCTAAGACAGAGATGACAAAACTTTCTTTTTGTCACAGGAAAGAAGACACTAGTTCAGCCATTCACAGCAAAAGGTATTTATCAAATATGTGCAAATGAACACAGTTCATTACAAGCCTTAGGTTCAGTATATAAACAAAAGTCAGGTCTATAAAACTTCTATCAAAAATTCTCTGTACAGGTAAACCCACACTATAATACACACTAAATATACTGCAGGAAGTATTCAAAATGCGAAAATGGACAGGAAAGGACGAAGGTGCACTCAAACCATATGATAAAAATGGG
Source organism: Schistocerca piceifrons (assembly GCF_021461385.2). Lineage (NCBI taxonomy): Eukaryota > Metazoa > Arthropoda > Insecta > Orthoptera > Acrididae > Schistocerca > Schistocerca piceifrons. Next base: position 308,674,260 of record NC_060139.1, on the reverse strand, counting down.
TTTTGACAAGCACTATAATCCCATTTGTCACTCGTCCGCCATCTGTACATCTCTTGAATACATTGGTGCAGCTTGGACTTATTTTAAATGTTTGAGTTTTTGTAATAAAAGCTGGTTAGCAAGTCTGAGAACAAATAACATTCAAATTTTAGTTTGACATGTTCAGGTGCATGGTGCAATATTAGCAGTTATACAATATTCCATAAAAGTACCTGAATTATCACAAGAATTTCCTGTCAGCTTTTACCGACAGGTTAATATTAGTAGTTATACAATATTCCAAAAAGTACCTGAATTATCACAAGAATTTCCTGTCAGCTTTTACCCATTGGTTAATGTGATGTAGCAGTGTTTAGTGTGGAGCTGTCTCTGCCTTTACACTGATCACAACCTCCATTTTAGCAGTTATGTGTGTGGTTAAGTGGTACAAGATTTCTTGGGGAATTGCTGTTTGTTCATTAAGGGGACTTAAAGGTCAAGTATCAGTGTGGTTCCTTGTAAAATGGCACTAAATTAGCATCACACACCATTTAGTAAATATTTGTTTGCCTTCAGGTTTTGAATAGACAAATCCCTTACTGTTGTCATTGTTACGCAATCCATTCCTCACAAATTGGAGTGTATGACTCAGTGCTCTTCATGGCAGTAGCCATCAGAAATAGGCAGCTGTACTGGTAAAAATGCCCATGTAACATATTGCAATACCTTTGTTTTGCAGCCTAGCAGGTGGGGTAAGCTGTGACCATGAAAGATAGGGCCCCACAGACGTTACTCTGCTTTGCATTTAATTTAATTTAATTCACCATGACAGCTGGCAGCACTGTTGCCAGATTTTACTGTGAATTGCAGACGGCTCCAGGCAAAAACAGTAGTCATTTGTGAAGTTCTGGCAACACTGAGGCATTGCCATAGTGACGTTTACAAAATTGCATTACACGATTTGTTGAGGTACTCTCACAAAGGTGCTGTGCCCTGCCCACTCCAACTGTCAGGGATTTTCTTACACCAATTCAGCTATAGGGTCTGCCTATCTGCTAGAGATATTTCCATTGCACAATGATTAATTGGTGTAGACATACATCATGTGAGACAGTCTGAATTATTCAGCTACTTTTCCTTGGATACTGTTTCCATATGTCTGACTTCTGATGCTTCAGGTGGTAGGGGCAGACACTAAAGATGCATTGCAGATTTTGTTGAGAGGGATAACGATTGACGATTGCAATTTTCTGAGAACAATAGTCTTGAAGGATCTATGAGCTCTGGACATCAGAATGTAGTATTAGTCTAATTACTAAAATGGACGACTCATAAAATTTCCATTTTTTGTTGAAGCGAGGGGAAAAATAATTGAAGTATGTTGAGGAGAGCCAAAAACTACCTACCTAATTACATCATCTAGGACACCAAACCACTTTTCCATGTAGAAAGTTAATGAGTTCTGAAGAACAGTGCATAATCCTCTTCTGCAATGACTATAGAGATGCTGTCACTGTTTGCATAGCTGTGGCAGAAGCCAGTACTTTATTATGTGCTGCCTTGACACATTTAGCATTTTGTGAGGAACTACGTGACACTGTGCAAGTAATTATAAGGAAGACTGTAAGAGATACCCAGTCTGTAGATGAGATGTTGAAATGATCTATTGCCTCTGAAAAAATGTTGAAAAAACTGCTATAATCCAAATCAGATTTTTTGTAGCCTTGTTTTAAATTAAGATTTAAGACAATTGATTGAAATGTATGATCAAGGGATTGCTTGATTAATAGTGAGGTTTTTTTTTTTTGGGGGGGGGGGGGTTCATAACTTCCACTATGGGGGTTCCTCTGTTGTTTTCCTAGTTGATGTCAGTATTTCTAATCCACACCTCTATTCTTAGTCTGTCCTTTTTGTATCTGTGATGTGTCTTCAGCAGTCTTTGCTACTCTCAGCTTATCAGATTTTCAAATTCGCATGCTGCCACTATTGTCGAATTTCTATCATCCTGTGCTACCATGCCTCCCTTAGATTATATTTAATCCTCTAATAGTCATTTTTCTATCAAATTTCCCCTTACTTAATGAAGCAACACTTGATTCTGAAAGCTAGTGCTTCTCTCAGCTTTTGTTTGCTTTAATCTGCTATGGCTTGGTAAGTAGACGGTTTCATTTGCTTGTCATTTTCTGTGTAACCATTTACATGTAGTAGTGAAATCTACACCTTGTGGTATTTGCTTCCAAGAAGTACTTTGTACAGCCATGTAGTCAACACAGGAAAAAAATAAGCTTTAGTGCATTATTAGAAGCTTGATCAGCTTATCACTCATTGTTTTAAGATGTTATACTGTTTGTAATGATTTGTTTTGTACTGGCTATCATTTTGTCTTCTTTTTGCCTCTTACATGCTCTAATTTATTTGCACCTCTTTTCTTATTCTTATTATTGCATGAAATAAAATTTCAGAAGCTTTTAATAAAAATGCATGATATTTTCTGAGATTTTTTTAATGTGCATGGAAAAAGTAACCCACAAAGACGATTTCAGGTCTGACAAAATATGAATTTATGTTGGAGGTGATTGATTTGTACTAACATCTTTCTTTTTGTTGATAATACCCAGTATCAGCAGATAACTGTGGACATTATTGTTTTTGCATAGCTTTGCTTTCTTTTGTATGTTTAGTTCAAGGCTTATTATTTTTGTTCTGAAGATTAATGAAGCTGCAATACACACTTTGGGAGGAAAGAATGTTGACTTGTTCAGAAATGGAGAAAGAAAGAGGAAGAAGTACAATGTCACTAACTGGTAGCAGGAAGAGAAGTAAATCTTGTTCAGATAAAGACAGAGTGCATGGGAGAGAAGACAGTTTAACAAGGAGTTCATTGAGTGGTCTTAAGAGCAGAAGCAGAAGCAGATCAAACTTACATAAATTGTTGACTGACAAGGAAGATACAAATGGGTAAGAGCTGGAGAATTTTTGAGATTATTGATACAAGCTTAGTATTATTGGGTTGGTACATAAGTTCACAGTGTTTTTCCATAAGTTTAATAAACACAACAGACACACATAACAGAGACTTCAGTTATTAATAGTATATTCTCCTTCACTATTTACAATAGTTTGCCAATGCTGGCCTAACTTTTGGAGTCTGCAAATGTAGAAATCATGTGGTTTTGAGGCGAAGAGCTCATTGAGTCATGTTCAGAAAGGAAGTTCCTCAAGGTTGTTTGATAGAGAGCAGAAAAGGTGAAAATCTGAGGGTGCTAGATGAGGTGAATAAGGTGTGTATTGGATGACTTCCCAACTCAACTCCTGTATATCGTTTAGCAGTCTAACACTATGCTGGTGGGTGTTATGGAGTAGCATAATTTCATGCAGTCTTCCTGGCCATCGCCCTTGGATTGCATTTGGAAGACATCTCAGTTGTTGGATGATAAACATCAGCGGTGATAGTTACACCTCGGGGAAGCAATTCCTAGTACACCACACTTTCACTGTCCAATTAGATGAATAAAATTATCTTTTGTGGACGCACTCAGGTCTTTCTACAGAAAGTTGATGCTTTGTTTGGACTGAAACATTCTTTTTTCCTTATATTTGTATAAAGACACCACTTCTCATCACAAATAATGATACAAGATAGAAACTGTCGGTGTTATTCACAAGCCAAGTGATGAACAGCAAGCAGAGGTGCACATATGGCTACTGATTTTTGTGAAGGCTTAGAGCATGCAGTACCCATGTATCCCACTTTTGGTCCTTCCCCATGGCATGCAAATGTCGCAAGATGGTGGAACCACAGTTCATCGCAATTGCCAGTTCTCGAGTACACCGATGTGGATCATTGTGGGTTAATATGTTTAAGCAATCTTCATAAAACTCTGAAAGTCTTCCTGACCATGGAGAGTCACTAATGTCAAAACAATCCTCCTTAAAACAAGAAAACCATTTACCTGTTGGGCTCTGCCCCAATGGCATTATCAAAATGGCACAAATGTTTCTGGCTGCCTCTGCTCCTGTTACCCCTATGTTGAGCTCAAAACAGAAGAATATATCACAAATGCTCCAGTTTCTCCACTTGGGACTACCTAGTGTCCACAGCTCCACTCACTATCTCCAAATGACAATGTGTAAACTCAAATAGCAATATTGAAATAATAAACTACAGTCAATAAATAAACCCATAGCAACTGGAATACTAACATGCAAAACAAAAACGCCATGAACTTACGTGCCAACCTAATATTTGTTTTTTTGTAGGAAGTCGTATCTCATTGCTTGACATTGTAGAAGGCCTGTGGAGCTCATATATCATAACTTTTTTCTTGTGTTTGAAAGTCATCGTTGTTTCTCTTTTTATTGACACAGTATCACATTGATTTTTTTTCTGTGTATATTTTAGTGCTTATTTTCACTTAATATGTAACTAAACTCACTTGCAAGCATGAAATCAGTAGATGGAATGTTATGCAAAGCAGAAATATCCATAGTCCACCAAAGGGGGCTACGATATGTGCTCTAGTTTATTTTTAACTGCACCTATGTCTGCAAGCACTGTTTTGTACTTCCAGCAGTGGAGTCATATTTTGGTTAAATGTTTGGTGAATTTGAGGCAAGTGTGTATTTAGTAAGAAGGGCAGTGCGTGGGGCGAGAGCAGACATTACTAAATGGGTGCTTTTTCCACTTTAGGAATCAGTAGTGAAAATGGATAAGACATTTGGAACAACTAAAGAATGATGAATGAAACATAAATCTATTTGCTGAAATTTCTCTTTATTTTGTGTACTGTTTTTACTTGGACTAACCTTAACTTGTTATGTGGCTCGTGGTGTATTATCCCTGCAGTTCTGTGTCTCAATAAGGAAGTATTTATTCTCTCTTGTAAATATCCTGTGTGCCTTTCAGGGGTGCACAAATTCCTTCTGTTTCTGCTGCATTCATAAAATTGAAGTCATTCAGAGGCTTGTCAAATGGATAATGTGATAGAACATTATCATACATATTCCCTGACACCAGAATTCGTGTTACAATAGAATAAAATGCTTTTATTTCAGACTAGTTTCTCTTTCATTTCTTTCAAATGCCACTGAATAATAATCATTTTTCCATCCACTTACTTTGTGTCATTAGATGGCTGTACCAGCTTTTACTATTAATCTGTTAAAGTTTTATACTTGTGTACAGAGTTTTCCATTTAATATTTGGGATCGAGACTCCTTCTTTTTACTTAACACTTGCCAAGCATCTTAGAAATGACATCTCAATTAATCCATTGTTTGTTCTATACATTCCTTGGATATCATTATTCCATACCACCACCACCACCACCACCACCACCACCACCACCGCTGCCGCCGCCACCACTATCACGAGTATTCTGCATATTTATTTATTCATGGCAAAAGAGGAGCAGAGACAGAAAGGAGAAAGGCAAAGGAAATACCAGGAAATCTGAAAGAAGTCTAAGGCAGTGGTAGTGGAAGAAAAAAGGAAAAGTTGGAAGGAATTCACATGAGAGTTGGTAGAAGGATATTAATGTGGGTAAAAGGATGCTGTACGGAATAAGGAGTAAGAGGAAGAAAAGTGCTAAGACAAAGCTGGTAAAAGGAGAAAATAGGGATCTAATAATGCAGCTGAAGAGATGAGGAAAAGATGAAAAGAGTACTTTGACAAATTACTAAATTTGAAAAATAGCAATGAAAAGGTGATAGAAGTACAGTGGGTGGACTTGGACCTGGGAGAAGAGAGAGATCTTACCTTGTTAAAAGTGTAACTAGCAGAAGAATGAAAGTAGGAAAGGCAACTGAGATAGGTGAAATAAGTATGGAGACGGTAAAGGCGACTGGAGCTGGGCCTACTGGGTTACATTTGTTATATATATTGCTAAGATACATATGGATTCAGAAATGTGTGCCTGAAGAATGGTGAAAGGGAATAATAATTCATATGTTCAATAAGGCAGACAGGCAAATATGTGATAACTGCCAAGGAATTACAGTCATATTACTAGCAGGAAAAATGATGGAGAGGATACTGGAAAGAAGAGGAGAGGAAAAGAGCAGGGATAGTTAGGAGCAGTATGGCTTTTGACATGGCTAGTCAATAATGGACTCAATCTTCAGTATGAGACAATTGATGGAAAGGCATTGGGAGTGTGGGAAAAAATCTGATGACCACTTTTCTTCACTTATAAAAAGCATACAATTGTGTCCCCAGAGAAAAGAATGAAAAGGGAGTTGGAAAATGTGCGTTTGAAATTCTTCAAGCAATGCATTACAAAAGCTTCAGCATGAGGCAAGGAAGTGTGATATCACCTTTATTATTTATAATAGTGATGGATGAAATGGTAAAAGAGCCAAAAAGAACCTCATAGAGGAAGGGAGATGAAGTTATTGCTATTTGCCGATGGCATTGTGTTGTGAGGGACGAACAGGAACAATGTATAAGAACAACTCATCATCTTAGATGAAAAAAAAAAGAAGAGAAATATGGAATGAAATGCAGTGTGTAGAAAACCAAGACTATGATGGTAACCAAAGTAGACACAGAAGGTAAAGGATGAATTAACATCAAAGGACAGGATACTGAAATTGTGGGAAACTTTAAATATTCAGGTAGTATGATAATACAGAATGCAAGTATGGAGCTAGAAATCAATAAAAGGGTACAGCAGCTAATGTAGTAGACCAGTGGGTGAGGGACGTTGTATGGTGAAGGAAATGAATTGTTAGCTGCAACAGGTAGAAGATGTGCTTTATTGGTCGTGCACATTTTAGCGATTTTGACTGAGATAAACTCATGCTGCAGTGTTGTTCTTCGGTGACACGCTAGTCCAGAAGTGTGAGCAGGAGCAGCTAAGTGAAAAAGCCGTGTGATATACACAATTGTTTATATATAAAAGCCAACTTTATCATTTTCATTTGTGTGAGACCGCATGTACAAGATTCATGTACTGATTTGTAGTTCTGTATTCGCATATTTTACTGCTCTTGTCGCACGTGCATAATCTTTCATCAGTTGTATCAATACCTGTTTGTATTGTGATATATTGTGAAATTTCGAACATTTGCGAGTGCCTTGGTAAACTTGTACTACAAATGGCAACTAAAACAATCAGAAAAATCAGTAGTGTCATATCTCAAGGAGAAACATGAAGCTTACACCACAGGCAGACATATAGAGGAACTATGGCCCGAGTTTAAAACAATGCGCTCCCAGTAGAACAGTTCATAATAGAGGGGAGGGGGTTTCTGGAACCTCCATGGTATACGGTCACTGTAAAGAAACTTCTAAAGAAACAAAGCTTACTGCAAAATAGGTGTAAAACAAAATGTAGGGCTTTAGATTGAGAGAAGCTGTATGAAACATGTTTGGCTGTTAAGAGAGCAGTGCATGATGCCTTCAAAGACTGGTCAAGTGATGTTTCTCAGAAACCGAAGAAATTCTGCTCATTTGTAAAGGCTGTTACTGGCACCAAAGTTAGTATCCAGTCCGTAATAAATGAGACAGGAACTGAAATTGAGGGTAGTGAAGCAGAAGCGCTTAACTCCATTTTCAATTGTTTCTTAACAAAGGGAAACCGAGGAGAATTGCCCCAATTTAATCCTAGTACTACTGCAAAACTGAATGAAATAAGTATTGGTGTCAGTGATGTTGAGAAACAACTGAAATCGCTAAAATTGAACACAACTCCAGGGTGGTGGAATGCATCACAAATTGTATACTGAATTTGTGGCTGAGTTAGCCCCTCTTCATACTATAATCTGTTATAGATACCTCGAACAAAGAACTGTGCCCATTTCTTGGAAAAAAGGATAGGTCACAACTGTCTGCAAGAAGGGTTGTAGAATCTTAAAACATTTTCTGATCTCAAACATAATCTTGAACAGAATCACCTCTTCAATGCCAGCCAGCATGGATTTCGAAAACATCATTTATGTGAAACCCAACTCTCACTTTCCTCGCATACAAGGCAGTCACGTAGATGCAGTATTTCTTGATTTCTGAAAAGCATTTGTCTCAGTACCACACCTATGCTCATTATCAAAAGTATGATGATATGGGATCAAGGCAGTCATGAGATGCAGTATTTCTTGATTTCCAAAAAGCATTTGTCTCAGTACCGCACCTATGCTTGTTATGAAAAGTATGATCATATGGCGTTATCAAGTGAAATTTATGACTGGATTGAAGAGCTTGTGGAAAGGAGGATGGAGCATATTATCTTAGATGGAGAGTCATCATCAGTTGTAGCACTAACTTTGCGTGTGCCCGAGGGAAGTGTGTTTGGACCCTCACTGTTCATGTTGTATATTAATGACCTTTCAGGCAATATTAATAGTAAACTCATACTTTTTGCAGATGTTACAGTTGTCTATAATGAAGTACTGTCTGAAACAATCTGCAAAAATATTCAGTCAGAACTTGACAAGGTTTCAAAGTGGTGCAAAGATTGGAGACATACTTCACATGTTCAGAAATGTAAAATTGTGCACTACTCAAAACGAAAAAGCATAGTATCCTATGACCATAACATCAGTAAGTCACTATAGGAATCGGCCAACTCATACAAATATCTGAGTGTAACACTTTTCATACAAATACCTGGATGTAACACTTTGTGGGGATATGAAGTGGAATGATCATATAAGGTCAGTCATGGGTACAGCAAGTGCCAGACTTTGGGTTTATTGGTAGAATACTGGGGAAGTGCAATCAGTCTATAATGTACAAAGGACATTGCTTACAAATTACTTGTGCAACTGGTTCTAGAATATTGCTCAGTGGATATTGAACGTATACAGAGAAGGGCAGCATGAATGGTCACAGATTTGTTTTATCTGTGGAAGAGTGTCTTGGAGATATGAAGGAACTGAACTGGAAGACTCTTGAAGACAGATACGAACTATCCCAAGAAAGTCTACTAACAAACTTCAAGAACAGGCTTTAAATGATGACTCTAGGAATATACTACAACCTCCTATGTATCACTCTCATAGGGATTGTGAGGATAAGCTTAGAACAATTACTGCATGCACAGAGGCATTCAAACAGTCGTTCTTCCTGTGCTCCATGGGAATGGGAAGACACCCTAGTAACTGATACAATGGGATGTAATTCTCTGCCATGCACTTCATGGTGGTTGCAGAGTGTAGATGTAGAACTGTAGGGAAGTGCTTTACAAGACATACCGTACACTTATATTGACAAACACATCAGAGACCTGGACAGTGGCAAGAAGAGAGGAGAGTTGGATCCAAGCCAGTGAATTTAAATTCCTAAGAAGTATGTTAGGGAAAATGAAGAGAGACAAAGTGAGGAATGAATATGTAAGAAAGTGACGAGAGTAGAAAAACTGAATGATCGAACTGAAAAGAGTAGGTTAAAATGCTTTGTACATATAAAGAGAATGGAAGGTGGAAGAATACCAAAACGAGCAATAGATGCCAAGAGGGTGACTCAGAGCAAGATGGGTTGACTCGATCAATTCCAATTTAAGGAGGAGTCTGGACTGGAACAAAATAGCAATAGAAGAAGAATGGGGGAAAGTGGAGAAGTACTACAAATGCTCCAACCTGATTTGATGCAGGATAAAAGCGAAATGAAGATGATGACAGTTTATTTATGTTAGACAGCCGACTGCCACTTTTGTTTTATTACATTTAAATAAAATTGATTTGAGTCTCTCTTGAGCTCTTGGTTGAGATTTCTCTTTGGTTTATGTGCCCAAACACTTTAATTCCTGAATCATCTGCTTTTATGATCAGTAATGTGAGGAAGAGATTCTGTGATTAAAGACAAACATTTGCTCTATCCTTCTCCCCCTCCCTCCTTACACAAGTAATTGTATACTATTGGAAAACAGAAATTTGTTCAGTGGATCATTTGATTATGAAGTCCTTTGCAATCGAAACATGCTTTGTTACTTGGAGATAAGCTTGGAACTTAATTTGAGAAAACTATTGCAAATATGGTACTTAAATATTTTATGCTTATTATTGATGTATGAAATTAGCAGAAAAGGAGCTCATTTTAAATTGAACTATATCATTCAAATTAATACTTCAGGCACAAATTCATACACAGTATCTCTATTTATATTTCTCATGTCTCACTATTATTGTCGTAACTTTTGTAAATACAGTACTTCAGCAGACTGATGCTTTTCCAGTGCATTTTTGACCATACCTGAAATTAGTTCATGCTGGTTCTTATACGTGGCGTGTTTTTTAAGTAAGTACCGTTTTGAAATTAAAAAAAATATGTGCTAAGATATATCAATAATTTTATTTTTACAGGAAAACCTGTACCTTAATCTTCTTTTCTACAAAATTTCCATCACTATTGAGGCACTTGTCATAACGTTGTACCAGTTTTTGAATACCCTCCTCATAGAAGTTTGCCGCCTGACTTGTTAACCACTGAATCACCACTGTTTTGACTTCGTCATCATCTTGAAGACGCTGGCCGCCCAGGTGTTTCTTCAAGTGCAGGAACAGATGGTAGTCACTGGGCGCAAGATCAGGGCTGTACGGAGGATGATCTAGAGTTTCTCATAAAAAAGATGTGATGATATCGTTGGTCTGACCCGCCACATGTGGAAGGGCATTGTCTTGCAGCAAAATGATGCCCTTGCTCAACTTCCATGGACTGTTGCTTTGATTCTGGTGTGACATAGGCCACCCATGTTTCATCGCCTGTAATAATTTTGCTTAAGACATCATCACCGTCATTGTGGTACCGCACTGTCTAAACGTTTGGTTTTTTGCACAACCGTCAACGTTTTCTGTACCCAGTGTGCACACAATTTTCGGTAATTCAACTGCTCCGTCATAGTGCCATGCAGAACACTACGAGAAACATTAGGAAAGTCATCCTGCAAAGAGGAAATCGTAAAGTGTCTGTTTTCTCTCACCTTATTGTCCACTTCCTGCACCAAACTTTCATTAACGACCGAAGAACACCCACTCTGTTGTTCATCATGCACATTTGTGCTGCCATCTTTAAATGCTCTCATTCACTTTCTTACCATTTCATCACTCATAATGTTTTCTCCGTAAACTGTACAGATCTCACGATGAATATGGATCACTTTTAGGCCATTAGCACTAAGAAATCTTATAATTGCCTGTACTTCACAGTCGGCGGGTTTATAACAGCCCGTACTTCACAGTCGGCGGGACTCACGGTTATCGGAGGCATCTTAAACACTCAGTACATAATGTAAACAAGGAAGAATCAGACTGTAATGGCGTCAGTGTGTAGATTAAGGCACAGACTTTCATGTAAAAATAAAATTATTGAGATATCTTAGCACGTCTTTTTTTTAATTTCAAAACGGTACTTACTCAAAAAAACAAGCCTCGTATCAATGCTGTGATTGAAAGGAGGAATTATTTTCCGATCTTCCAAAGACAAACTGTTTTGGAAGAATAAATTCTGAATTTCAACTTTCTCTCTGTGAGCTTGTGTTCTGACGCCAGTACGGTCACAATGTGACTGAACATATGTTTCTTGTCCATTTACCGACTTCACATAAGACCAAAACTATTTGGAAATTTTTGTTAGTTCAGTCCTTAAAAATTCACTTTCTAGTCCCTTGATTGCTTTCTACATTGCTTTAATTACGCTCATTTTGGCTTTGTTCAGTATTTATGTGCCAACAAGGCTTGAACTTCAGTCAGTTTTTGCAGCTAATTTCTAAGTAAATTTCTAAAGTATTTCTTTGCAATGTTTTTCATTTTATTCAAGAAACTCCACTGTATGGGGTCAAACTAGTTATTTACTTTTCTCTCCTAAACATATACACAAAAACTCGTGTAGTCTCTCACCTAGAAAGAGTTCATAAATTATTTCTTGATTTCAAGTCGTATGAACTGCATTGTGTGCACAGGAAATCAGTCTATGGGTCATGCTCCTCAATCTCAGCACATTATGCCAAACATCATACCCTGCAACTGAACTACTTTTCTTACTGGAACTGCTGTCAGAATCATTATCCGCCACTAGTGATGGGACAGCTGATTGGTTTTAACGACCAATTGCCCAGTCAGTAGTTTCTTTATTCATCAGATGAAACTAGTCTCATTCTCCTGGTTTGAGTGATTTAATTTATGAGGCCTGTCTAAAAAGTATCGGATTATTGTACAGAAAAAATATTTCGAATACCTGACGGGGTTGGGACCCTAATCCCCTTCAAAGGAGGCCCCTTAGGCTTGCACACACTTAGCCCACTGATCCTTCCATTGCTGAAAACACCTCTGGAAGTCTTCTTTTGGAATGGTGTTCAGCTCTCGTCATCGTGTGTCGTATATCTCTTCTCCACTCTCTAAACAGGATCCTTTCAGTGGCGTCTTCAATTTTGGAAACAACCCTAAGTCGCAAGGAGCCATGTCTGGAGAGTAGGGAGGTTGGCGAACAGCTGTAATTCCATGTTTGGCCAAGAAATTTTGGATCAAGTGGGATGAATGTGTGGGGACATTGTCGTGATGCAGTTGCTAGTTTTTCGCCGTCCACATGTCTGGTCTTTTGCGCCGAACTGCGTAACTAGTACTGCTTTGTCACTGTTTGTCCATTCTGGTGCGTACTTGTGATGTACGATTCCACGGACATCAAAGAAGACAGTTAACATCACCTTGACTTTACTTCCCGCCCGTGGATGCTTCCATTGTGACAGCTGTCTTTTTGTTTCTGGGTCGTACCTGTATACCCATGACTCATCTCCAGTTATCACCGTGTTCAGAAACCCAAGTTCAGTGTTGGTTCTGTGCAGACAGTCCTGTGCAACGTCAAAATGGAGGTCTTTTTTTACCAGTGACAACAACTTGGGCACAAATTTCGCAGCCACTCAGTGCATGTTCAGATTGTCACGCAAAATTGCATGTGCAGAATCTTTACTCCCTCCAACCTCTTGGGCAATCTCCCACAAGGTCAAATAACGATCTGCCATCACTAAATTTTGCACTCTCTCAAAAACAGCTGCACTCCGAGTAGTTTGGGGCCTGCCAGAACGCTGGTCACCCTCCGCTGATGTGTGGCCATTTTTGAATAGGTTGAACCACTACTTAATTTGTGTTACAGCCATCGCATCTACTCCAAACACCTGCTGAATCTTACGAATTGTTTCGCTTCGAGAATCAGCAAACTTTTGACAAAATTTAATGCAGTATCTTTGCTCAACACGTTCAGTCATCTTGAGAGAATCGGTAATCCGACTGACAGGCAGTGACCTGACAGTGTGGAAGGTGGGGACAAAATTCACGCATGCACGTAAAGGTCTCTTCCTTTACTGCGTACATTGGCACCACGCTATTGTCTCTATTTTGAGCGGCAAAATCAAAGGTTGGATACTTTTTAGACAGACCTCGTACACATTTTTCAGCCTTTTTCTGATATTTGAACCGTACCTAGGGTTGCCAACTTTTTAGAGACAAATACCAGTGGCAACTGGTCCAAAATTTTAGCAATGTGCTACAATATTACACAAAAAAACAAGTCGTGTGTCATGATAGGTGTGACTTTATATTATTGTGATAATTAGCTTTACCTAATGAACTGAGATAAAGTATGTCGTTCACATATTTGATTTCTGCTATGTTTTTTTGTTAATGCATGTCCTAGATCTTTCAGTCTTCCTGTACCCCACATATGACTGTTTCTGAATAATAAAAATGGAAAGCAGAAAGGTGCATTGTGAACATCACATCCATAGATTCAACTCATTTTGTACATATTTGGACTAAATTTCCTCGTATACTCACTATGTTTTATCACCGCTTATAGCCTTCTGACTTACAAGGGTAGTGATTGTAACTGAAATGAACATAATCATTTTATATGGAGCTGTTCAAACATATCTAAATATTACAATCAATCGTTCAACACTGTGAAGAATAAAATAAAATGGAAGAAAGGAAGGATGGTAGCAATGGGAATTGACTCCGAACCTACAAAGTGCCAGTTGTTGCTCTTGATCACTGGTCTAGAGTGCTAGTGCATGAACAGGTGCTCAGAAATTGCTCACACTGTGCATTTAGATCTTTAGAGAATTTTACCTTTTCCTATAGCCCACTAAAGTGAAATATTCTTGGAACTTGAAGGGACATCTACTGGCTTCTATGTACATAATTTGAACCAAATTGGTGCATCCCGTTCCACACCCTTGTGCTGTTGGATTTTCATTTGGAGTAGATCTACTTTAAATCTCACATTCTCCTCCAAAGATCTACTGGAAAAGGGCGTCTTTATCAGATCATCTACAGAAAACACTTTCATGCTACACTGAAGCATGAAAGAAACTAGTGTAGGCGTACGTATTCAAATACAGAGATATGTAAGCAGGCAGAATATGGCGCTGCAGTCAGCATTGCCTGTGTAAGACAAGTGTCTGGCACAGTTGTTAGATCAGTTACTGCTGCTACAATGGCAGATTATCAAGATTTAAGTGAGTTTGATCGTGGTGTTACAGTCGGTGCACGAGCGATGACACACGCATCACCGAGGTAGCGATGAAGTGGGGATTTTCCTGTAAGACCATTTCACAAGTGTACCGTGAATATCAGGAATCCAGTAAAACAACAAATCTCTGACATTGCTGCGGCCAGAAGAAGGTCCTGCAAGAATGGGACCAATGACGACTGAAGAGAATTGTTCATTGTGATAGAAGTGCAACTCTTCCTCAAATTGCTGCAGATTTCAGTGCTGGGCCATAGACAAGTGTCAGCATGTGAACCATTCAATAAATCATCAACGATAAGGGCTTTTGGAGTTGAAGGCCCACTTGTGTACCCTTGATGACACAAAGCTTTACACCTCACCTGGGCCTGTCAACACTAACATCGGACTGTTGATGACTGGAAACATGTTTCCTGGTCAGACGACTCTCATTTCAAATTTCAAATTGTATCGAGTGGGAATCCATGGACCCTGCATGTCAGCAGGGGACTGTTCAAGCTGGTGGAGTCTCTGTAATGGTATGGGGCATGTGCAGTTGAAGCGATAAGAGACCCCTGATATGTCTTGATATGACTGACAGGTGACATGTACATAAGCATCCTGCCTTATCACCTGCAGGCATTCAGGTCCATTGTGCATTCCAATAGACTTGGGCAATTCCAGCAGGACAATGCAACACCTCACATGAGCAGAATTGCCACAGAGTGGCTCCAGGAACAATCTTCTCAGTTTAAACACTTCTGCTGGCTACCAAACTCCCCAGACATGAACATTATTGAGCATATCTGGGATGCCTTGCAATGTGCTGTTCAGAAGAGGTCTCCACCCCCTCATACTCTTATGGATTTATGGAGTGCCCTGCAGCATTCATGGTGGCAATTCCCTCCAGCATTACGTAAGACATTAGTCGAGTCCATGCCACGTTGTACTGCGGCACTTCTGTGTGCTTGTGTGGGCCCTGCACATTATTAGACAGGTGTATAAGATTTTTTGGTTATTCAGTGTATATTTCCTCATATAGTAGCTTTTAACTTCACCTATGGTATTTTGACTTAAAAGGGTGGAAGTCATAACTAAACTGAATATATTAATTTTCCATGTATAAGTCAAAGTTATTTGGGGGGAATAAAATAAAATGAAAATAATAATAATAATAATAATAATAATAATAATAATAGCAGGAATTGAACCTGACTCAACTGACTGCACACAAGAAAAATGTTGACCAGGTGCTGCGAGTCTTCAGTGCTGGCAGGGAGGACATCACATCATAGTATACGCAGTCAAAGACAGAACGGCTGCGTCCCTTCTCTGAGTTGATCATAGTGTGGCTGACCATTTCAGCACTCGACACTGATTTCTGGTTATCACAGAGAAAGTGCTACAAAACATATTTTGTCCATTATACAATACCAGATAAGGAAAGTTGCTACTCACCATATAGCGGAGATGCTGAGTTGCGATACCTCAGTTTCAGTTCTCTGAGACTGCAGACGTGTGTGCAAGTTGCATTTGCGCGCGCGTGTGTGTGTGTGTGTGTGTGTGTGTGTGTGTGTGTGTGTGTGTGTGTGTCGACTGCTGACAAATGCCTTAATGGCTGAAACCATTTAATTGTGTGAATCTTTTTGTTGTGCCTATCATGACTCAGCATCTCTGCTATATGATGAGTAGCAATTTTTCTTCTCTGGTATTGTTCAATTCCATCTTGGATTTTCTGTTGTTTTGTTTTTGTCCATTTTATTTGTACACCAACATGTCACCAGCTTATTGACACAGCTTTAATACAGCAAATGATAAAATACTGCGAACTAGCACAGGTTCAGGCTAAGATACTTTAGTGGATAGATATGGCCCAGTAGAACAGTTCATAATGGCAGGGAACCTCCATGGAATACAGTCACTGTAAAGAAACTTCTATAGAAACAGCGCTTACTGCTTTAGAGGTGTGGAATAAAGCTTAGGAATACAGATGGGGAGGTGCCTAATGAAACATGTTTGGCTGCCAAGAAGGCAGTGCGTGATGCCTGCAATGACTACCGTAGCAGAGTGTTGTCAGGCGATCTTTCACAGAACCCATGAAATTCTGGTCATATGTAAGGGCTGTTAGTGGCACCAAAGTTAGTATCCTCTCACTAGTTGATGAGACTGGAGCTGAAATTGAGGGTAGCAAAGGAAAAGGTGAAATGCTGTACTCTGTTTTCAAATGTTCCTTTACAAAGAAAGACCAAGGAGAATTGCCCCAATTTAATCTTAATAAATAAGTGAATTAAGTGCTAGTGTCAGTGGTGTTGAGAATTAGCTGAAATTGCTAAAATTGAACAAAGCTCCAGGGCCCGGTGGAATCCCTGTCAGATTTGTATACTGAATTTGCACCTCTTCTAACTATAATCTATTGTAGATTCCTCGAACAGAAAACCTTGCCCAGTACTGGGAAAAAAGCACAGGTCACATCTGTCTACAAGAAGGATAGTACAAGTGATCCAAAAAACTACCATCTAGTACCTATGACATCGATTTGTTGTAGAATCTTAGAACATATTCTGAGCTCAAACATAAGAAGGGATTTTTAACAGAATAACCTCCTCAATGCCACCCAGCATGGATTCTGAAGAAATCGATCATATGAAAGTCAATTCTCACTTTTTTCATCTTACATACTGAAAGCTTTGGATCAAGGCAGTCAATTAGATGCAGTATTTCTTGATTTTTGAAAAGCATTTCACTCAGTACCACATCTACACTTATTCTCAAAAGTACAATCATATAGGGTATCAACTGATATTTGTGATTGGATAGAGGACTTTTTAGTAGGGAGAACACAGCATATTATTTTGGATGGAGAGTCATCGTCAGATGTAGAAGTAACTTTGAGTGTGCTCCAGGGAAGCGTGTAGGGACCCTTTCTATTCATGTTGTATATTAATAAGCTTGCAGACAATATCAGTCATCAGGCTTTTTGCAGGTGAAGAAATTGTCTATAATGAACTACTGTACTGTCTAAAAGAAGCTGCTTAAATATCCACTCAGGTCTTGACAAGATTTCAAAGTGATGCAAAGATTGGAAATTTGCTTTACATGTTCAAAAATCTAAAATTGTGGACTTCACAGTACGAAAAAGAATACTAACCTATGACTATAATATCAATAAGTCACCACTGGAATCGGCTATTCACACAAATACCTGAGTGTAACACTTTGTGGGGATGTGAAATTGAATGATCACATAGGGTCAGTCATGAGTAAAGCAGGTGGTAGACTTTGGTTTATTGGTAGAATACTGGGGAAGTGCAATCACTCTACAATCTACAAAGGAGATTGCTTACAATTCACTTGTGCGACCAGTTGTAGAATATTGCTCAAATATGTGGGACTTGTACCAAATAGGAGTAACAGTGGATGTTGAATGCATACAGAGAAGGGCAGCACGAATGGTGACAGGTTTGTTTAATCCGTGGGAGATAGGAAATAACTGAAGACTCTTGAAGATAGACATAAACTATTCCAAGAAAGTCTATTAACAAAATTTCAAGAAGCAGCTGTCGGTGATGACTAGGAATATACTACCATCCCCTATGTACTGCTCACATAGGGATAGTGAGAATTAGATTAGAATAATTACTGCATGCACAGAGGCATTCAAACAGTCATTCTTCCTGTGCTTCATACATGAATGGAATGGGAAGAAACCCTATATAGATGTAGAAATGGCATAGTTTTAGTGAGCTTTGTAGCTCATATTCTAAGAGAAATGGTGTGATTTTAGTGCGATTTCTGGCTTGCGTTCAAAGAGAAATGGCATAATTTTAGTACCATATTTACAGTATGCTGTACTGCCAGCCACCATTGCAAACAACTTATTATACTTGAAGAAGAGGCGAATAAAAAGTTTATTTCTAAAAATGAAGCATTTTCAAGATATATTTATTTACTTAAATATGAATTTTCCATACTTTGGGCGGTAAGTGCAGCTGTTGGTTGGTCGTAAAAAAAAACAAAAAAACACTACATCATAAATTCTTGTTTAAATAAATGTAACCGAGTGAGGTGGCACAGTGGTTAGCACACTGGATTTGCATTCGGGAGGATGACAGTTCAAACCTGCATCCGGCCATCCTGGTTAAGGTTTTCTGTGCTTTCCCTAAATCGCCAGGCAAATGCCAGGAAGGTTCCTTTGAAAGAAAGGGCATGGTCAACTTCCTTACCCATTATTCCTTAATCCAATGGGACCGATGACCTCTTTTGGTCCCCTCTCCCAAAATCAATCAATCAACCAACCAATCTAAAAAATGTGCAATTGAGTTTTTATTTAAATTTATTGAGGCTCTATCTCTCTCTTCCCACTGTATTTATACCCCCCCCCCCCTCCCCACCACCACTGATGATTCTATTTCAGGAAATGCTGAGGTGACGTGAACATAATGCAATAAGATCAATTGTTTTTAATTGTTTGATGACTTCATCACTTGCTTTGTAATCATATACTGTCTGTTATTGGAAGTATTCTCTCTCTCTTTCTTCTTCTTCTTCTTCTTCTTCCTTTCTTTCATCTTTTTTTTTCTTTTTCCTGATGAATATTTGTCATTATTTATTCATTTTCTTCTAATTTCTTTAATTAATATAGTTTTATAAAATGAGTCTTCCTTGCAGATACTCTATTTAACATTGGATTTATCTTGAGGTTCACTTTATCTAGTCATATGATTTCGTCCATTCCCATGCCACTGAGTGTTTCAGCATTCTGATCCAGACACAAAGTTACCCATTAAGAAAACGCCTATTCATAAAAAAGGACAAAAACCTGAACTAAATGCTACTTATTGGCACTCAATAAGAAGTGTCAACTGTTTTTATTTGGTTGCTCCCATAGGCTGGTTTCACCTGAAAAAAATTAATGAATAACAAAGCCTATGGATTTGTAAGACTACAACCAAATGAATCAACTGTTTTCATTTGGTTGCTGCCTCAAACTGGTTTCTGTCAAAAGAATTGGCCGATAGTTAAACCGATGCATGGAGCTATGACAACTGAGTTGATTGTTTTCTCTCTGTTGCTCTCATAGACTGGTCTCATTCTAACAAATGAGTGAATAAGTCAACAGATATGTAAAACTACATCGAAATGAATCGATTGTTTTCATTTGTATGTTGCCGTCATTGTTGTCCACACACATTGTACACCTGTGATCCATTTCACTCTATTCTAATCTTAAATTCAAAATCTTTCCATTTCATCTTATTGCTTTCTCCTTATACTTTATGAATCTGTATCAAGTAAACCTTTCTCAGTTACCTGCACTTTAAGGCACTGATATATATTGTGTAGATAAGCATATCACCTTGCTAATCATTTCGAACTGAGAACCCACATGTTCGTTCTATACAACTATCAAAACTCGACAGCTAGTAAATATTAAATGAAAAAGTGTAGTTTCCAATGACTATAATATCAATGAGTGACTGTTGGAATCAGCCGTCTCATACAAATACGTGGGTGTAGCACTTTGTATGGATGTGAAATGGAATGATCACATACACCCAGTTGTGGCTAAAGAAGGTGGTAGACTTCAGTGCATTGGTAGAATACTGGGGAAGTGCAGTCAGTCTACAATCTACAAAGGAGATTGCTTACAAATCACTAGTGCGGCCGGTTCTAGAATATTGCTTGATTGTGTGGGACCCATAGCAGATAGGGCCAACAGGGGATATTGAATGTGTACAGAGAAGGGCAGCATGAATGGTCACAGGTTTGTTTGACCCATGGAAGGGTGTCAGAGATTCTGAAGAAACTGAACTGGAAAACTTTTGAAGACAGACATAAACCAGCCCAGGAAAGTCTATTAACACAGTTTCAAGAACCAGTTTTAAATGATGACTCCAGGAATATATTATAACCCTCTATGTATCACTCACACAGGGCTCATGGGGATAAGATTAGAATAATTACTGCACACAAAGAGGCATTCAAACCATCATTCTTCCTGCACTCAATACATGAATAGAATGGGAAGAAATCCTAGCAACCGATACAATGGGACGTATTCTGTGCCATGCAACTCATGGTGGTTTGCAGAGCATAGATGTTGATGTTGATTGAGTGTTATCTAATGAACATTTTTACTTTGCTTTTTAAACCCTGGTCTAGTGTTCTTCTGTTTGGGGATGTTTGACGGTAACTTCAGTTGTGTTTCTTCATTCAGTAATCCTTTTCTTTAGCCAGTGCTCTTCTTCCTTTGTTTAGTAGAATTTGTGTAATAACTTCAAGTTGAACAATATAAATTTCAAGGAAGACGCAATACATGAAAGTCACAGATCAAGTAAACAGAGTAAGATGTGTGTACACTTTAACAGTCAAATCGTAACTGAGTCCAAATCTAGCGGCCGCTGGCTGGCTGGCCGCTTAGGTGACGCTGCTGCTGCATGGCTGGCAGACAGCACCGCATGTAGAGGACGCGCATAACTGCGCAGCGGCACTTTGAAAGATCAGCGAGTCACAACAATTTGGTTTCCTGAATGATCGTTACAGCATGTTTAACTGCCATATTTCCCTGCCAATTATTTACTATAATTTATTATTCATTTCACGTTTTTCCATTGATAGGTTTGCTTATTGATTCTTCTTTCTCTCTTACACTCGTACATTTTGCCAGTGTTGGTCATCTTTCCATTTTGTCACTCCAAATTCATTTTAGATTTCATGTAATTGTGTATGTATGTTCCTTTGAGGTACTGATTCACGGCAATAGCGCTTATAACTATTTTAGTCTATTTTTTATTATAATTATTACTTAACGGTCGTTCTGATAGCTTTAGGATTGCTGTATAATTAATCACCAAACATTTTTGGGGCTGTATTGACTGTGTCCTTCACATCCTTTGTTAGCTGGTAAGGATCACTAAATAGTGATTTGTCACCGACCACATAGCATTTACACTGGAATCACATTATTGTATCTAGTTTTTCAGAAAGTAAGTACTGATATTGATTCAGTACTTTCAGTGCATCTTTCATCCCCTTGTCTGATAATGTTGGAGATTCTGTAACCTTATTTTTCAGTTCTTTGTTTGTAGCTTCCTCATGTAGGTTGTACAGACATCCATTTTGCCTATTCAAATCATTTTATTCTACATGTGTGTTATAACGTCAAGTTGAACACACATATTTCAAAGACGACACAATACATGTAAGTCACAGAGCAAGTAGACAAAGTAAGACATGTGTACACGGTAACAGTCAAATCAGTACTGAGTCCAAGTCTAGCGGCTGCTGGCTGGCTGGCCGCTTAGGTGGCGCAGCTGCTGCATGGCTGGCAGACAGCGCCGCATGTAGAGGGTGCGCGTAACTGTGCGGCGACACTTTGAAAGATCAGTGAGTCACAACACGTTTCCCCCTTTGAATTTTTTGCACAGGTCTTGATGAAGGTGGCCTGTAGATTGCTAACGCCCATAGGTGTTGTTTGACTGGCCAAGTCTCGAGGAGGAGGCTTCCCGTACGGATGGAAGTGTCCTGGATGATAACGGGTTGAGATGACAGGACACGTGGGTGTCGAATCTACTGGGACCCCGTGCACCAATCTGCCCGTTGCGGCAAGTCCGGTTGTTACAGCAGGAGACATGGGTGATGTGTCCACGTCCGTAGGAGGAGGAGGCGAGTAGAGTTGCTCCAACAGATGATGGTCATCTGGTTCCTGCATGGGCACGTCTCCTCGTAGTGTCTGTTCTTGTGCTGGCACCGAGATGGTGGTGAGAGGGCTGTGTTGTGAGTAATGAGAGATGCCAAGATCCCGAGCGTCAGGTATAACCGAAGGTGGTGTAGCGGCATTCGGAACAGGCGTTGCCGGCACACGAGGCTGAGGCTGGTCCGAATGATGCACTGCAACACCAATGTCCGTCTGGATTCCATACAGGCATCGGCCACGGTCTTGTAAGATGCGGCCAGGACTCTATTTTGGCCGCCTGCCATATCCCCGTACCCATACAAGGTCGCTGGCGGTGAACTGGCCAAGCGAAGGCACCCGCGGCCGTGAGGTGGAAGGCCGCAGAAGATGAAGTAGCATGCGGGGCTGTTGGCCATGTAAGAGCTCAGCCGGGCCGTGATCGCCCATGGGGGTGAAACGGTAAGAAGCCAGAAATTGGAGAAGCGCATCATCGGTACCAGAAGAAGTCAGGAGTTTCCTCATCTGAGCCTTAAATGTGCGGACCAGGTGTTCAGCCTCACCGTTTGATTGTGGATGGAACGGAGGGGCCGTGACATGCATGAAGCTGTGATGAGCACAAAAATCCACAAATTTGGAAGAGGCAAATTGCGGGCCATTATCAGTAACAAGAGTAGAGGGAAGGCCTTCCAAAGAGAAAATGCGAGCTAGAGCACTTGTGGTTGCAGCGATGGTAGGCGATGTGCATCGGACAATGAAAGGAAAGTTAGAGTAGGCATCAAATACGAGTAGCCAATAAGTACCTAAAAAAGGTCCCACAAAGTCATCATGAATACGCTCCCAGGGCTTCACAGGCGGAGGCCACGGTGACGAAGGTGACTCCGGGGCGGCGGCCTGTGACGCACAAGGGCCGCAGGCAGCGATCATTTGTGCGATTTCAGAGTCGATGCCGGGCCAGTACACATGACGGCGCGCCAGAGATTTTGTGCGAGAGACACCCCAGTGCCCTTGGTGAAGGAGGCGCAAGACCGAAGCACGCAAAGACGCAGGTACCACAACACGCGGCGAAGCATTTTTGGTGGAAAGGAGGATAACACCATACCTAGCCATGAGGCGGTAATGCAAAGCGTAGTAGTTCCACAACGGATCAGAAGTCTTAGCTGACGGGCAATCTGGCCAGCCCTTCTGATTACAGCGTAAAACCTGGGAGAGGGTAGGGTCAGAACCCGTAGCAGCCGCCAGCCGGTCCCCTGTGATGGGAAACCCGTCCTCAACCTGCTGCTCGGCAATATCCAGGTGGAAACATAAAAGTTTGTCCCTATCGAATGCCAGATCAGTTCCCATGGGAAGGCGAGACAGTGCATCAGCATTCACATGTTGAGCTGTCGGCCGGAAATGAATCTCACAATTAAAACAAGACAAGTAAAGAGCCCAACGCTGGAGGCGGTTTGCAGCCTTGTTGGGAAGTGACGTTGATGGATGAAACAAGGAAACAAGTGGTTTGTGATCTGTAACAAGATAAAATTTGGATCCCTAAAGAAAAACACCAAACTTATGAAGAGCATAAATAATGGACAAAGCTTCTTTTTCAATTTGAGAATACTTTTGCTGGGCATCCGTGAGCGTTTTGGAGGCATAAGCAATGGTTTGTTCAGAACCGTCAGAAAAACGTTGCGCAAGGACTGCACCAACCCCGTATTGAGAGGCGTCCGTGGCGAGAACAAGATGCTGGCCAGGTCGATAAGTAGCCTGGCACGGGACCTGCTTCAGCATAATCTTCAATTTTTGTAAAGCCGCATTGCATGACACAGACCAGTGAAAAGGCACGTTTTTATGCAACAGGCGATGCAACGGCTGAGCCACTGAAGCCGCAGATGGTAAAAACCTGTGATAGTATGTTATTTTCCCCAAGAAAGCCTGCAGTTCCTTAACAGATGTAAGGCGAGGAAGGGCATTGATCGCAGCGACAGTTTGCTGAAGCGGATGAATACCATCCCGAGAGAGTTGGAACCCCAAGTACGTGATAGATGCCTGATAAATTGTGATTTCTGAAGATTACACTTAAGACCGTCAGTCTGTAAGACATGAAAAAGTGTGCGGAGAATCTGAAGATGTTCTTCAGTGGTGGAGCCAGTGACAACAATGTCGTCCATATAATCGATACTCCCAGGGACAGGGAGCAATAATTGTTCCAAGAATTGCTGAAAGAGAGCAGGGGCACTGGCAACCCCGAATGGCAATCGTTGGTATTGATAGAGGCCGAAAGGCATGTTAAGGACCAGAAATTGCTGGGAAGCAGCGTCAAGAGGAAATTGATGATAAGCTTCCGACAGGTCAAGTTTAGAAAAATATTGGCCTCCAGCAAGTTTAGTGAACAATTCTTCAGGTCGGGGTGTAGGGTAAGTGTCGATGAGGCACAGCGACGAATATCACCATTGGGCTTAGCAATGACGACGACAGGAGAGGATCACTCACTGGAAGTGACAGGAAGCAAGACCCCTGAAGTAGTGAGACGATCCAGCTCCCATTTTACCCGATCACAAAGGGCCACAGGAATGGGCCGAGCCCGAAAAAACTTAGGCCGAGCAATGGGTTTGAGCGTGATATGAGCTTCAAAGTCGTTTGCACGGCCTAACCCAGGAGAAAACAGGGACAAAAATGTCGTCGACAAGGAATCCAATTGAGCATAAGGAATAGCAGCAGAGACGATATTGACAGATCATCTATGGAGAACGCGAAAGGCATCGGAACCAGAAAGATTCTCTGCATTTCTCTGGTCGACCACAAATATGGGAACAGTGCGAATGACGGATTTGTAAGATACCTCAGCATTTAATTGTCCCAAGAGAGAGATCTTCTGTTTATTGTACGTCTGTAATTGCCGAGTGACAGGTGATAGGATTGTAGAACCCAACTGAAGATAGTTCTGAGAATTAATGATAGTGGCCAAGAGCGTCTTCCTGTTGCTCACTGCACTGTGAATTGTCGTTTTCTACCACTAAATGTGTGGGAATCAATGCCACAGGTAAAGCAGTTTGATTGTTTGACACCATTTATGCTGCCCTATGAGGCTTTCTTGTAGCAATTCTGATTGGCCGTGTGTCTAAAATGTTTTTCCAAACTATCCATAAGAAAACCACTTGCTTTGAACGGTGGGTGTTGCGGTTATGAGCTCCATCACAGCAGTGTCAAAAGAACTGGTGAAATATGCTTAAGAAGGGCTGTGATGACCTTCTCATTGTGTGACACATTCATGGAGGAGTTGGGCAGAATTGTGGTGAAATTCAGTGCCAATGTGACACCATTAACCCACATTACAGCTCACATGAATTTCTGAGCTGCGGTCTTTTTTCGCATGTGTTCACACCTAGCTGTTTGAAGTGTCGCCAAACCCAAGGGTGATATTGCAGGGTACCATGCTTTTGGACAATTACAGGCGTATAGGCATCTTTGGGACGAATTTCAAACTCATACATCACAATGGGAGAAAAACCGATTCTTTAATTCTGCTGCACAGTGTATATATGAATTTGTATGTAAATTTCCTCAGTTTCATAGTGCAGTTTATAGTTTTCCTCTAATTCGACACTGCTTGGCTCGACTGTGCCATCTCCTTATCTGTCAAAACACGCCCAACTCAGCTGAGCCCACGCGTGTGCATGGCCGTGTCTGTTTTTAACGTTTCTTGTCACAATTTCCAGGATGTACCATTTCAATACCACCTCTTGCTACTCTAAACACAGAGTGATTGCTGTTGCAAGTAGCACCAAACACTGAGATGTACCCACAAAAAATTTACAGCAATCTCTTTAAATACAAAACAATGAAAAAAACTTATTAGCTAACTTATGCAGCAGCATCTCCTATCCTAAACACGTTTAAAT
The DNA here is from genome assembly GCF_021461385.2 of Schistocerca piceifrons. NCBI lineage: Eukaryota > Metazoa > Arthropoda > Insecta > Orthoptera > Acrididae > Schistocerca > Schistocerca piceifrons. The sequence continues at coordinate 308,648,291 of NC_060139.1, read as the reverse complement.
ATTTTTATCCCTGTGCATACCAAAAATTCAGTACAGATCTGTAAATAAAACGTAAGCAACAAAATAAATCCAAGTAAACTAATGACTCTAAACTCCTTTGTATGTTTGCATGAGTACAACCTGTATGCCCAACACATTAAACAAATGAAAATCAAAATTAATCTTTTGTGGTCACAGACCTATCATCACATACTTAAAGTCCTCTGTAAGTGTCCCTTTTGTTTCTTTTCGTAATAGCTTACAATTTGCCCTTTTGCATCATCACACTATTTATACATATTTTTGTAACACAAACAGAACACTTTACACTGCTGCTTTGCTGTCTTGATATGTACGAGGGCTATCAACAAAGTACATTACGTTTTGGAATTAAAAATAAATAAAGTATTGGAAAATATTTTTATTGTATACAGATGAAAGCCACACTTAAATACTACTTTTCTACATAGTTGCCATTTAAATTAAGGCACTTATCGTTGCGATGTACGAGCTTGGAAATTCCTTCGTCGTAAAATTCGGCCGCCTGCGCCTTCAACCACGTGGTTACCTCTTATTGACGCTGTGCGTCGTCATCAAAACGCTGCATAGCCAACCACTACTTCATTGCTGGGAATAAGTGGAAGTCGCTCGGTGCCAGGTCGGGGCTGCACGGCGGATGAGGAAACAACTCCCACTTAAAAGATTCGAGAACTTCACGAGTGGCATTTGCCGTGTGGGCCCGGGCGTTGTTGTGAATCAGCAAGATCTTTGAGCCCAACTTTCCCCTGCGCTTGTTTTGTATTGCTCTTCTGAGGTTGTGCAGAGTTTGGCAATACCTTTGAGAGTTTATTGTAGTGCCTCTTTCCAGGAAATCCACAAAAATCACACCTTTTCTGTCCCAAAGGACAGTCGCCACGTGGTTGAAGGTGCAGGCGGCCGAATTTTACGACGAAGGAATTTCCAAGCTCGTCCATCGCAACGATAAGCGCCTTAATTTAAATGGCAACTATGTAGAAAAGTAGTATTTAAGTGTGGCTTTCATGTGTATATAATAAAATTTTTTCCAATACTTTATTTATTTTTAATTCCAAAACGTAATGTACTTTGTGGATAGCCCTCGTACATCCCAAATTTGTTACAATGATGCAGCTCATATTGTTGAAGCTGTTTCCAACTCTTCCTGCCAGCCAGTTGCCATGACACTAGCAAGAAATGAGTCACCTATTATTTTCGTGTGCCTGAATACCAAGGATGGTCAGATCAAAGCCTGCCCACTCTGCTATCCAGGCTCAACACACTCAAAATTAAATGTTAGAGTGCAACCTGATGCAAAGAAACAGATAGTTGTGTTCATAAGAAATGCTTGTTCAGCACAGATTTTTCATTTCTGTAGCAACAACTTGTTCCATTCAAGGCCAGAGTAGCTCAAGCCATTGCCACTGTACTATGTTGAGACAAAATTTCTTCAGCCAAAGTGAACTGAAGATGTGTTGTAAATAATACTTAGAATGTTTGACAGATGACTAGTGTCAAGAACAAGCATCAGCAACTTTGACTACTATATCTTTCTACTTCAACCAAAGCTTAATGCCAGTGAATTAAAAGAAGCATATTAAACAAAGCTGAACACAACATTGTACTGCAAAAAAAAGTCAAACTCCAATGAATAAGCAACCCGACAAACCAAATTAATAACTTATGCAAAATAAAGTAACACTGACATCTTATGCTCCAACTTTAAATCACTTTAATTCCATTTTATCATCATCATCAGCTAACCTTCCATGAGTATATACCTGGACCCTTGCACACTAAAAGAAGTTTGGTGTGTGACCAAAACAAAATCACCGCTCATACAGCAATGTAGATAAGTCACACCATTATTATAACAACATGTTTCCTTTGCATGTTTAAATTAAACATATTCTGATACTATATAGTAATTACAGCTTTTGCAGCTATTGAGAAAGTTGACTCTGTCTTTGGCTTGTAGTTCATAATTGAAGGGCTGAGGAAAAAGATGGTACAAGTGACGTTAGCATCATTCATGGAAAAATGCGTATCTACTTTGACATGCAATAAAAAATTCACAGTCCAGTTTTGGAGAATATACATTTATTCTCAATGTCAGGGATGCCTTCTTAAATGTTGTGTCAAAACATCAACGAGCAAAATGACATAGTGCAAGAATAATATAAAAAAATTAGTAGTGCAAAAAAGTGGTGTAAGTGCACCACATATTGTTTTATGGATTCAGTAGGGCATTACTTTGACCAAAAATCAAATGATGAACTCATAGGATAACAGTTTACATTATGAAGCCATTTTCAATACTTTAATCACTATTTCTGTCAATTGCCCTACTGCACAAATTTAACTCCCACAGTTACACGGGGGAGGGAGGTGGGTCTTAAGTCTAATAACAACACAATAAATATACCCCAAAAGTACACAAAACACCATAGCAAATTACCTCTCCCAACGTTTTACACTAAACACGATATATATACAACAACTAACCCGCAAAACATTAACCTAATATAAACCCATGACAAGACTTCAAAAATTCTAATCTAAACAAAAGACTGTGTGTGTTCTATAAGACCCCTAAAATATCATACTAGACACAATGAATTTTATACTTCATACCCATCACTGTAACACCATGCCATACTTAGACAAGTCTGAATTGTGGAAGCAAATGTGGGTCCAAGGTAAACATCATGAGTCACATCCATGGGAATGAAAGTCAGGCCAAACATTTTATATGTGTTGTATATGGCTGTATTTAATATGTACATTATCCAAAAACAATATACGGTCAGAAAAAGGAAACATGTTGATTACCAAATAAATATAGCAGAGGTAACATTAAAAAAATGTTCAGTTGCCGAACTAAGGAAAGTATGGAAAACCATCACTAAGTGAAACATTTAATCGATTCCAAGTACAGTGTTGGGCTCATTTCCTAAAACATAACAACCCAATGCCTCGCCCCCCCCCCCCCACCCCCCACCCCCACCCATCCACCCACCCACTGCCAAAAAAAAGGTGGGCAGGAATTCTAATTTTTAGGATTGTAGATGTTTTACTCTTAGAAGTTCATTCAAGGGGAGCTTTTATTCTTGTAATTACTTTTGTTGTTGACAATATCTATGCTTAGGTATCGTGTTGTTATCTTCTGAAGAATTCACATCTAATGACACACACACGAAGATTATAATTTCTATTAAAGTATTGTGTATGTGCAAAAATTTATAATCGTATTTTGAAATATTGCATTACAAAAATATATACAAAAAAGAATGAAAATTAGAGTTAACATTTACAAAAGCAGTATCACGTGAAACAAATAAATATGTAGCTACAAAATAAGTATCTGCATGTCATCTTGTATTGTAATTGTGTCATGCATCAGGCTGTTGTGTTTTGCATGCATTGTCGCCATTCACTTGGGGATGGATTTCATTGATTTAAATTGTCCAGAAAAAGGTTAATTCACCACCACACTAACTACAAACAGCCATTGTTTGGACAGGTGTACATCTTCACTGCCCCACCAAAATGTTTAAATGCACTTATCACTTCCATTCAGTTACTGCTTAGTGTACTGCTACTCAAAACCGCTATAAATGTTTTTACCTATTTCTCATTGTTACCATTTTTACTACTATAAAAATCATCATCACCACTTACATTACTCACTTCACTTCCCATGTAAAAAGCTCTCATAACATCTTTTTTTTCCTCAACAAATATTTCATTATCATAACTCAACTACTGAATGTCATCAATAAAAAAATGTGCCTGCACAGTCTTTTCACTCATACAAGTAGAAACGTAATTTCACTTAGTTATTACTCAGTGTGTCCTTCTCAGCTTCCTTCAATAGGACATATCTGCACAACAGAAACATCGTCACTTAAAACTCCTGACACAGGAACCATTGCCTGCCCATAAATACCTTCAACCACATTAACCACAGGCCATACTGCCTGCTTACGAATAACCTCAGTAACTGGAACATATACCTCCACTTATGTCTCCATCCACAAAAACGTCAGTCACAAACTGATCAATTTATCAGTGTTGCCATTCACACAAGCATTCATCTCATCACAGCACACATTTATTCTGTCATGCACCACAGCTGAAGTGTGATTCAGACTTCCTCTTTGTATATTAATGATGTCAAATCCACATTCTCTCTTCAACAAGTACACTTGCAATCTTATCATTCTTATCAATTAAACCTCCAATATTAAACTCCTATCCATAACTATCTGCCTCTCTACAAAATATCCCTCACTTAACTTCCTCTCATTACTATACCTAGAATTATTCCATCCCTTACTCCTATTTATTTCCTGATTAAATGCCCAAATTAATGTTCCAGTTGCAGCAAACTTGTTTTCCAAATTCTATCCCAGCTGTCCCTCTTTATTCATTTCAAACTTGCATGGCCTTTTCAGCTGAGCAAATTTTCTCAACACTTTGTTCCAAAACTCCCTCACTGTCAATCTTTCTCCTCTGGTTCTTTCAGAACTTCATTTTGAAGTTGGATTTGTTTGGGCTGCCCGCAGTTTCTGTCGACAAACATTTTCCCAAACACTACATGAGAAAAAAATTGACATGAACTTTTATTTTTCTATGTCTGATGAGAACCCTCCATCAATCTTTTAATAACCAAATTTTTCATTTCTTGTTCATACCCTGTACGAAACAATCCATGGATGCACCAAGAAAATTTACTGCTTGGCATCTGCTTACACATTTGTTATATCTGTCCCATTGTGTGTCTGCATTACTGTCCATCCCATATTTCCAAAAACATCGCATAGCTTTAAATTGCTTGTCCGACTGTACATGTGGCCAACTTCACAGTTAATTGCAACAAAATTTACACCATTTGTATTCAGACTACCACTCACAGTTTCTCCCATAAAGACAACATTATCTGCAGCTGTATTTGCACATTACAAACGTCATGACTAACAGACCTATTTGATGCAGGAACCACTGCCTGCTCACAATTAAACTCTACATCATTTCCAACCTGTGCTTTAAAATTACCAGCTGATCTTGCCACTTCAGTTGTCTGCCAGCCACACTCTTGCTATCCATCTCAGTGAGGGCTTGCCTTGCCACTTCATCACTTGTGTCGCACAACTGCTCACCTGAATCAATCTCAGCCCTTAATTCAGCCTCAACTATATGAGTTCTGGCAAACATATTCCTTTCTACCTTCCAAAACTTTACTGTTAATTCTCCAATTGACTGTTGAAATCCTCAATTTTACAACCAAAATCATCTTTTAAATTCCTCGTAAAATTATCTGTTTCGCTGCCCATGTAACTTTCTAAACACCCCTGGACTCGTCTGTCTTACCGTTGATTTGAATAATCGACAAGGTATAGTCATTTCTCCTGCTTCTTCCTGCCTCTCCAGGCTCTGAGGCTCACTTTCATTAGCTGTGAGCTCACAGTCACTGGGTGACTTTTTAATTTTGTGATCAATTGCTGTGGCCAACAAGAGAGCTGAAAATCAAAAATAATGTGCCTGTTGTGAACCCTTAACTGTAATTGAGATTGTGACCCTACTGCTGCTGTGACTGCTGCTGCTGTCGGCTGCTCCGATGCGGTGCGGTGCGGTGTGGTGCGGTGCGGTGTGGTGTGGTGTGGTGTGGTGTGGTGTGGTGTGGTGTGGTGCTGTGCTGTGCTGTGTATGGCTTGGCAGTGGCGTCATCTCCAGTTACTGGACAGCTAGTCGGCACTCAAATGGTCATTCTTGGTGGCACTGTTGGCCAATCGCAAACATCTTTATTGCAGATCACTGAACTGGCATCACAGAGAATCCTGCACTGCCTTACTGAGTCAATTCACTGTGAACTATAATGAATAAGCCTCCGTGTTTGACTATACAAGTGGAATATAAATGAAATGTTCCATAATAGCAGACTAATTAAATTCAGGGGGCAGATCACTCTCAAACTTAACCACAGAAAAGTTTTTAACCTCTTTAGCTCCAGGGCACTAGTAGCATGATTCTACCCTCTAATGCTTCTCTTACATGTAATTGATGACACAGAGCGCTGAAATTTGTTGTAGTAAGTAATGACACTTTGCAGAAGGTAAGCAAACTATTGGTGCATGAGTCTTTGAAGTGACATCCGTTCTCTATGCAGATAAGTCACCAGTCCCGTGCGTCATATGCGACACACAGGAAGCATCACATACATTCCATCTCTTCCAGACTTCAGTCCCAACTGCCTATAGAACAGCAAAACTAAACAGTAACTCTGTCAGCCTGAGTGTGCAAAAATGGGAGCTGCTATTTAAACCTTCCATTGACGTGAGTGATGCGAGCACACTTCTGTCTTCCCAAACATGCCTAAAACTATAAATTCAATGCTATATATGAGCATTGTATGAATTTGCATGTAAATTTCATCAGCTTTCTAAAGCTGATTGTAGTTTTTCTGTAACTTAAAAGTTTGACCGCAAATAATGGTTTTGTTCAAATAAATGCTATTTTGTGTTGTTATGTTATCAATAAAAATAACAATTAAAACAAATTTTACCCATATGTCACTAATTACATCAACTTAGTAATGCTGCCACTGCTTTTTTAGACACTATATTTTAAGAATCACTTAAGGTGTTACGGAGATTTTTAAGGATCATAATATACGAGGGTCATTCAATAATTAAAGAGACAAATTGGTCTAGGGAAAAAACTGTTAGTAGGGCAAGTATGTTACTTTTATGGCTTTAATTTGGCATAACTGGGATGAGCCTTGATCAGCTGATGTATCAACATTGTTTTGTTTATAACCTCAAAAATATATTTCAAGATGACGAGTCCACTTGAAACATCCCCATTAGTTGTATGATGTTCCGTTATTCATTTTTTACTTGCTGAAGGTGAGAAACCAGTGAATATACAGGGTGATCCATTGATAGTGACTGGGTCAAATATCTCACGAAATAAGCATCAACCGAAAAAGCTACAAAGAACGAAACTCGTCTAGCTAGAAGGGGAAACCAGATGGCGCTATGGTTGGCCAGCTAGATGGTGCTGCCATACGTCAAATGGATATCAGCTGCATTTTTGAAGTAGGAACCCCCATTTTTTATTACATATTTGTGTAGTATGTAATGAAATATGAATGTTTTAGTTGGACCACTTTTTTCGCTTTGTGATAGATGGCGCTGTAATAGTCACAAACGTATAAGTACGTTGTATCACGTAACATTCTGCCAGTGCGTACGGTATTTGCTTCGTGGACATTATCCATGTTAAACTGGACCATTTACCAATTGCGGAAAAGCTCAATATCCTGTTGATGTATGGCTATTGTGATCAAAATGCCCAACAGGCGTGTGCTATGTCTGCTGCTCGGTGTCATGGACGACATCATCCAAGCATCCAGACCGTTCGCCAGATAGTTAGGTTTTTTAAGGAAACTGGAAGTGTTCAGCCACATGTGAAATGTCAACCACGACCTGCAACAAATGATGGTGCCCAAGTAGGTGTTTTAGCTGTTGTCGCGACTAATCCGCACCTCAGTAGCAGACCAATTGCGCGAGAATCGGGAATGTCAAAAACGTCGGTGTTGAGAATGCTACATCAACATCGATTGCACTCGTACCATATTTCTATGCACCAGGAATTGCATGGTGATGACTTTGAACGTCGTGTACAGTTCTGCCACTGGGCACAAGAGAAATTACGGGACGATGCCAGATTTTTTGCCCGTGTTCTATTTAGCGACGAAGTGTCATTCACCAACAGCAGTAACGTAAACTGGCATAATGTGCACTATTGGGCAACGGAAAATCCACGATGGCTGCGACAAGTGGAACATCAGCGACCTTTGTGGGTTAATGTATGGTGCGGCATTATGGGAGGAAGGATAACTGGCTACCATTTTATTGATGGCAATCTAAATGGTGCGATGTATGCTGATTTCCTATGTAATGTTCTACCGATGTTACTACAAGATGTTTCACTGCATGGCAGAATGGTGATGTACTGCCAGCATAATGGATTCCGGCACATATCTTGCGTGCAGTTGAAGCGGTATTGAATAGCATATTTCATGACAGGTGGATTGTTCGTCGAAGCACCATACCATGGCCCGCACCTTCACTGGATCTGATGTCACCGGATTTCTTTCTGTGGGGAAAGTTGAAGGATGTTTGGTATCGTGATCCACCGACAATGCCTGACAACATGCATCAGCGCATTGTCAGTGCACGTGCAAACATTGTGGAAGGCGAACTACTTGCTGTTGAGAGGAATGTCGTTACACGTATTGCCAAATGCATTGAGGTTGACGGACATCATTTTGAGCATTTATTGCATTAATGTGGTATTTAAAGGTAATCACGCTGTAACAGCATGGTTCTCAGAAATGATAAGTTCACAAAGGTACATGTATCACACTGGAACAACTGAAATATAGTGTTCAAACGTACCTACGTTCTGTATTTTAATTTTAAAAAAACTACCTGTTACCAACTGTTCATTTAAAATTGTGAGCCATATGTTTGTGACTATTACAGTGCCATCTATCACAAAGTGAATAAAATGGTCCAACTAAAACAAAACATTCATATTTCTTTACGTACTACACGGATATGTAATAAAAAATGGGGGTTCCTGTTTAAAAAAATGCAGTTGATACCCATTTGACCTATGGCAGCACCATAATGTGCCATTACATGTTCCCACCTCTTGCCATGTGAGGATACGTCCAGCATTGTCAGACACGATCATTTTGGTGATCCAGGTGTTATGGTACAGGAAGGCATAATGTTGCATGGACGTACTGACCTCCAAATCTTTGAATGCAGTTGGTGTAATTCAGGCAAAGTACTCCTTACCCATGTGAGTCTTTTCAGGGGTGCAGTTGGTCCTGATTTCATTTTTATGGATGACAATGCACGATCAAAATAAACAACACAGTTGACGAGCACTGGGAGCAAGGGACTATTTGACAAGTGGACTGGCCCATCCATTCCCCTCACTTAAATCTTATTGAGCACATGTGGGAAGCTTTGGGGAGATTTATTGCAACACGTTCACATGCACCACGGACCATCCAGCAGTTGTCAACAACACGGGTGGAGGCATGGGGTACCCTACCACAACTACTCCTCATCAACCTTTTGACCGGCATGGGGCATGTTGCAGAGCATGCACTACCAAATGTGGTGATCACAGTACTATTAAGAACCATATCCTGTATTTCGTAATGTCCGGGGGATAATCATGAATTGAGCTGACTTCAGTCTGGCTATTGTGTTTGGATGAAAGTGTCATTTATGTTTTTGTTGAATATTTCTTTCAATGCCTTCTGTACTCTACTAAACTGCAGCAGTTCTTTCTACGTATGGTCCAAATTTCATCAAGCTACTCGTATGTTATTTGGCAATGACATTTCATATGAAAATTACTTTCATCCTTAAGTTTTCCTCACCAACATTTTTAAGACTCAATTCTTTTTGGAGATCGTGCTAGTATCTGGTTTTCATCCTAACTAACTAAAAGCATGCAGATTATTGCATTAAGAAACTTGAGGATTGTACACAATGAAACATATCTTCAGAATGGAAAGAATCACAACAGGTGAACTACAGGAACTGATATTGCTCATGTTCTTTTTGTATATACTTGATCCTCCATCATCCATCCAAGAAACAGAAATAGTTCTTTCTGCAGATGGTTCAAGTAATATAATCGGTCCTAATGGAGTCGCATTAGCACTTTGTTCTGCAAATGGACTGTCACAGGGTTTAGATAAAACACGATACATACAATTTAGCGCTGCAAATGACCTGATCATACAGTTAGAAATAATACATGAGGGTAAATCAATATATGAGACAGCAGTGTTGGGAAAGATAGATTGATAAAGATGGCCGTAAAAAAGACTATCAGGTTGCAGACAGGCACTGTCATCTCCTCTCAATTCTCAGCTCTCACCCTGTTTATTTGCAGTCCTCTGCCAATGCATCCTCGCATCTTTCCTTCTCCTTTCCTTTTTTGTTTCTTTTTTTCGCGCCTCCCTGTGCCACAATTTCTTGACGCTTTGCCTGTTGGAGTCTAGACCCTACACATTCCTCCAGACATTCATTTATCTTCCCATCTGTACACTAATATCCCTTCCCATTCCCCAACCCCTCCAGATTGCTGCTTGCATCCCACATGATAATTGCATTCTGGCCTGAGGTGCTGGAGTTGGCAGTCGTTTGTGCATGAGGTGTGCTTGCTGTGTATGTCTCCCTCTTTTTGATGTGTGTGTCTTTACAGTAAGTAGCATCTATCTTTTCCTCCATTGTTTCAATATATGAAATGGAATATTCTTATTTTTTAATTGTTTATATTGATAAGAAACTGAATTGGAAGTCACATGTTACAGGTCATCATAAACTTCTTAGCTCTTTTGTTTTTAGGATGGTATCAGATTTTGGAGATGAAAATGTAAGAATGTTGACCTATTTTTCTTATTTTCATTCACTAATATATTATGGTATCATACTTTGGTGTAACCCATCATTGTGGGGGAAAAAAAAGGATGTGTAGCACAGATGTGTGTAATAAGAATTAACAAGTTTCTTTCACTCTAGAACTTCTTGTAGAAAGCTCCTTAAATGGTTGGGCATACTGACAATAGCCTTAAAGTGCATTTACTCACTTGTGGAGTTTGTTGTCAGTAATCAACCATAGTTTGAAAATGAAAATAGCATTTTTAAATGTAATACTAGAGGGAGAAATGGTTTACGCTACCCAGCACCCAGCATTAGAATGCCTCAGATTGGAGTAAGATGTTCAGCCATTAAAAACTTCAACTACCTATCAAGCTATATAAAGAATTTAATGGATAACAAAGTTACCTTTAAATGCAAACTGAAATCATTTCCACCTGACAACTATTTCTTTCCCATAGAAGAATTTCTGAAAGTGTCACAGTATGATTTTGTTTGTCTGGGAAGATATACTATATTGTAAAACTGAATCATTCCATGTTGTAGAAAGAGTTCACAATTGTAATCCATGGAACATGCAAATTAACTAACTAACTAACTTCCTTACTTCCTGTTGCCAGTCTAAATTTTCTGCAACTGCCACTGTTGGTTTTTGTGCTACCCAACTAGCAAAACTTGTCATCTAAATCCAGCATCACATTTCTTAATCTGGTTCTCACAGCATCACCTGATTAGATTCAGCTACACTCAATTTTTAGGCTTGTTTTATTTTTATTGGTGTTCATTTTAAAATTTGTTGTCAAGGCACTAGCCATCCTGTTCAACTGATGTGCCAAATCGTTTCCCATTGCTGATAGAATTTTGATGTCATTGGGACAAACCTCAAAAGTTTTATTTCTTCTCTATGTTTTTGTTTTCCAAATATCTGTGTAGTTTCTTTTACTGTTTGTTTGTGCACAGATTGAATGGTAGGCTACAAACCATCTCTCTTTCTTCTTTATTATTACCTCCCTTTCATGTGTCTCAGCACTGTATTTGGTCACTGTACAAATTGTAGATCATCTTTTGCCCCTGTATTTTATCCTTGATAACTTCAGAATTTTAAAGATTGTATTGCTTGAACATTGTAAGGAACATTTTCTAAATCTATAAATGTGGGTTTCTCTTTGTCCAGATAACTTCCTTGAGTCGTAAGGTTAGTGTAGCCTTCTGTTTTCCTGCATCTTCCTTTATCCCAAAAGTATCATGCCCCAGGTTGTTTTGTAACAGTCATTCTGTTTTTCTGTAGATAATTTGTGTTAGTATGTTACAACCGTAGTGTCGTAGTGGCCCCTTATCAGTTAGAGGGCCCGCACAACAGACAAGGATGGTGGGCTGCTGACCTCCCTTCAAGAGCTCTCCAGTTGATTTAAACATCAACAGATTTTCCGCATGAACACAGCACTACTTTGTGAAAAGCCATGTGACAGAGATCCACCAATTGGAACTAATGTGACTAATTGTAGCACTCTGCCGAATCAGTGTTATAAGCATGCCAGCAGAGTCAGACAGGCAGTGTGTACCTACAACTAGGACAGCTCTGGCCAATACCTACGCCGGCTCTAGCCTAGTAGACACTCACTGTAACCTTCAGTAGAAAGTTGTATTTTGTTGGCCATAATGCCACTTTGTAAATGTGTAGCGTAGTATTTTGGTTATTATTTCTTTCCATTGTCTTGTACTCGTATCTGGTTTTTGCCACCACAGTAATTGTTGAGTTTCTTGGTGTTCTTGTGTTTGGAAATTAGTGCACGCCAAGAAGGTGTTTAATTTAAATAAAGTGTGTTCAGACTTGATTGACCGCAAGACATTACATGTAGCTTATTAAACTGATAGCTCCATAATACATGGGCCAGCATCTGTTATTTTTGATACTGGGATTATTACCGCCTGAGGGTATTATTTTGCCGGTCTCAGTGTTCTGCATACAAGGTGGAACCGTTGTATCACAGTTGGTTCTGTCGAGGTTTTAATTATTGTTAGGAAATATCATGCTGTGCTTCGATTTGGGTCTTTCCACTCACTATCAAATTCTTCTCTTCCAGTATTGCATCTTACGTCTCATCTTCACCTACTATATCTTCTTTTTTGTAACAATGTTTTCAAGCTTCTTTGTATTGTATACCTTTCAGTCTCTTCTTCTTTGCTTAGAAATGGCTTCCCATCAGTGCTTTTGATGTCCATGCAGCTGCCTGTCTTAACTTCAAAGGTTTCTTTAATTTTCCTATAAGTAGTGTCTATCTTTAGTATAATCATGCATGTTTCTACAGTTTCAAGTATCTTCTGCCGCCATTCTGGCTTTGGAGATTTCTGTTTTCTGTGACTTTAATTTTATAGGTATCTGTATTTCCTTTTGCAGGCTTTATTTGGTCCATATTTATGTTTTTCCTGTTACCATTTAAAATTAGTGTCATGTGAGCATTGAGGGATTTCTGTTTGGTCTTGACATTTTGCCTGGTTTTTTTTTTCTCCGCAGCTTCACTTTTTTTCCACTGAATGTTGTTCATTCATCTTTTGTTATATTCATTTCCCTTATTCAGTTACTCATTGCTTAATACTCCATTTGAAGCTCTCGATCTGCATTTGTTTTAACTTGTCAATTCCCCATCTCCTTAGTTGGCTACTTTATAGCAGTTTTTTCAAAACTCTGGATTTCATAACTACTGAATCATAATTTCAGTGCTAATGTAACTGTGTGCTCAAAAAAGTTTTATTAACATAAGAGTATCTTTTATGTGAACATTTTAAGTTCTGTAAGTTTAATAGCCATTTTTTTAGAATTTGCAGTATCCATAATGTTTCATATTACATAATATATGGGAGTGTTAATAAAAATAAAGAATGCTTTTTAATAAGTGGGAATGTGTCAGCTGTTTATGTAATGAATACTAGGGTACAAATCTTAATCCATATGTATGAGTATGCTGAAGAGCTGAGACGATTTAATACAGTTATGTCTCAAACACCATCACATTAGTCACAGCTGCAGAGTTCATGTAATTGCATTCATGAAAGTGTTTGTAGTATGGAGAGTATTACTCTACTCAAGAGCACACCACTCTGCACACTTTATTTGCAGCTGTATTCTTGTTACTCGCATTCCTCTCAGCAGCGGACACAAAAAATGAAGTGAAACATTCATAGCGTGTAGGCTTTCACGGCCGGCGTCTTCAGTAATTAAAACTTCTGGGCTAAGAGGCCGTGGTCCAATAGTAGAAATACTTCTCCCTGACGTTTCGTTGCCAGTTGTGGGCAACATCATCTGAGGTGAGTCTATGACCGGCTGCTAGGCCGTGGAGGTCCTGTTATATATAGCGCGCGTAGAGGGTGCCACCACTCATCACGTGTTAACAGTAAAACTATCTCTGGCTGGCGTCATTACTCTCGATCGAAGGTAATCGATTGTCACACCTTTGGCACAAAATCGATCGCCATATCTTATCTAACTTCAAGCCTTCTTCTTTCCTGTTAAAATTATTGTGGTGTTTAAAAATCTCTACAGCCTCTCTATACATACGTGCATAATAATGGGATGTCTTTGCTAGCACGCTCATCTCACTAAATTTTATTTCATGGTCACCGTTTCAAAAACATGTTCCGCTACAGCCGATTTGTCCGTGTGTCCCAGTCGACAGTTCCTTTTGTGTTCAGTTAGGCGAGTATTGATACTTCTTTTTGTGGTTCCAATGTAAACCTTCCCACAACTACACGGAATTTTATACACACCAGAAGTAGCTAAAGGGTGTTGTGCATCTTTCGTCGATCTTAAGCATTCACTAATCTTCTTGGTGGGTCTGAAAATTGTTTCAACTCTGAACTTGGTGAGCACTTTCCCGATACGGTCCGTAATATTGTGGATGAATGGAAGAAAAACTTTCCCCACCGATGGTTGTTGTGGTTGCACGTTTTCGGCCATTTTTCTTCTGGGATGGAGTGCTCGATCTATCTCCTTGCCAGCGTACCCATTTTTCTGGAAAGCGGTTCACAAGTGGTTTAGTTCCTCTTGCAAATAAGCTGGCTCACAGATTTTATTAGCCCTGTCCACCATAGATCGAGCACTCCATCCCAGAAGAAAAATGTCTGAAAATGTGCAACAACAACCACCATCGGTGGGGAAATTTTTTCGTCCATTCATCCACAATATTACAGACCTTATCGGGAAAGTGCTCGCCAAGTTCAGAGTTGAAACAATTTTCAGACCCACCAAGAAGATTAATGAATGCTTAAGATCGGCGAAAGATGCACAACACCCTTTAGCTACTCCTGGTGTGTATAAAATTCTGTGTAGTTGTGGGAAGGTTTACATTGGAACCACAAAAAGAAGTATCAATACTCGCCTAACTGAACACAAAAGGAACTGTCGACTGGGACACACGGACAAATCGGCTGTAGCGGAACATGTTTTTGAAACGGGTGACCAAGAAATAAAATTTAGTGAGACGAGCGTGCTAGCTAAGACATCCCATTATTATGCACGTATGTATAGAGAGGCTGTAGAGATTTTTAAACACCACAATAATTTTAACAGGAAAGAAGAAGGCTTGAAGTTAGATAAGATATGGCGATCGACTTTGTACCAAAGATGTGACAATCGATTACCTTCGATCGAGAGTAATGACGCCAGCCAGAGATAGTTTTACTGTTGACAACACGTGATGAGTGGTGGCGCCCTCTACGCGCTCTACATAAACCGGACCTCCACAGCCTAGCAGTCAGTCGTAGACTCACCTCAGATGATGTTGCCCGCAGCTGGCAGCGAAACGTCAGGGAGAAGTATTTCTACTATTGGACCACGGGCTCTTAGCCCGGAAGTTTTAATTACTGAAGTGAAACATTGTCAGTAACTTTTGTAGAAATCAGATTATTGTCACAAGAGTCAAAGGGAGGCAGTAATTGAGAAGGAACCAATACAGTTCTAGCCTGTCCTTCACGTTCTTTAATCTGTGAATTGAGCAAACAGGAAAGGAAGCTAAGGAGAAATTTGAAAAGAAAATTAAAATTCTGTGTGATGTCCAGAAAAGTAAAATGAGGGTGATGGTGTTGCTGAGGGAATTGTGTTAGAGAATGAGTTACTGTGAAAAGATTCGACTGGGTTTCACTTGATAAATGCTTGTAACATTCGATACCATACTGTTCTGCTCTGTGTGTTGTAATGTCCATAGATCCTACTTTGCACCCTCTCCACAAGATATTAGAGACATTGTTGCTCAAGTCTGTCCCACTTTTCTTGCATTGGCTGTCCCAAGGCCATGTAGTATGTGAGAAGGGTTCTTGTGGTAGCACACTTATATTTCAACTGGTCCTAAGTTTGGTTAGTTGGGTTCATTCAGTTGATTACTGCCACCTGCAGGAAGGCGTTTGTACATTATCATCTTGAAAGATAGACCCATTGCCAAAATATTGGCTGTAGGGCTCAAAACATGACTGAATTTGTGGAATTGTACGTCTGTGATTTTCACTAGTAGCTGACCACCTTCACACTCTTCTACCACTATTAATCATCAGGTATTGGACAATTCCTGCACTCGTCAACAAAGAGAAATTAATGCTATGATTTCATGTTGTGTTCCAGGTGTTCCTTTGCCCACTTCTTCTACTCTCCTGCTTTATCTGCATGCCTCACATTTTTACAGCTATGAGATGCTCAAAAGGAGGAACTATAGTTAGAGATTCTTCAGTCCACAACTTCAGAAGTGAGAGTTTAGTATTCTGGTCTTCACTTCCATTTTGGTATCAGTGGGATAAAAATAAAGTGTGTGGATAGATGAGTTTGATCTGTTGACTAAATTGATGTAGGACCAAAACTTCTTAAGTTTTCTGACAAATTGTTATAGTTTAGCTTCATAGAATACTTCTCATGTGTGGTGCTTACGTCATTATAACTTTGTTCATCATTCTTTTGTTAGCAAGTCTTTGGATTCATTTTAGTGTTCACTGAATGTTTATTTGCTTTTGCGGTAACTTCCTGAGCACTATTGAACATCGATGGATCTTTCACATTAACTGTACAGTATGGCATATACTTCTCTAATGTGCCCCATACAGTACTATCGAGTTTGTACCAAAGGTCCAGCACATTTTTCTCCCAAGATCAATTTTGTGTCACATTTGCTATGTGAGATTGTTTCCGTAGCTAAAACACATTTACACAACCATACAGACATCCAAACATACACACACTTGGCCGCAGCAAGTCTCCAGTGGTCTCACTGAAGTCACGGTTGTGTGTGTGTGTGTGTGTGTGTGTGTGTGTGTGTGTGTGTGTGTGTGTGTTTTGTAAGATGATGTAAATACTGTTTTGTTTGTATGTTTCTACACACTGTACATCAGTCAGCTATAGGTGAGTGGTCACTTTACTTTATTTTATTTATTACTCTATCCAAGAGTTTCCAATATTTGTATACATGTTTAATGGATCCGTACAGCAATGAGATCACCCTAGATCTGGAAAGTGTCAAGATTATGATTTTGGCTTAATTTTAACTTTGTGGCCTGAGGTTCTTCCTGGTACCACAAACATCAGTTAATTTGTGTATTGTGTTTTCTGAAGTAGGAATTGGAGAGCAACACAGTATTTGTCTAAATGAGTGTGTGAAACTACCTAAAACCCACTCTCATCCTGGTCGATGTAGTAGATCAGCAGTCGTTAATTCACCACATGGATTTGATCTGGGTCTATATCATCTTCCCGTCTCGCAAGCTAGTGTGCTGCACATTAAGTTAAATGAGGCTTTCATTAGATTACAGCTGAATATGTAACAATTTTACAGTGAAACTACTAAAATTAAACCTGATATCAATCCGGCGATTGGTTTGAACGCCACAGCGCTTAACAAGGTATGAGTCTACTAGATGTGACATTCCCTCACCTTCCTCTGGTTTTAGGGGCTCTGCAGTTTAATCTGGACTCTGAACCATGACACAACTTGGCTCTTTTCACATTAACAAACATTAACAGAAGTGATAAATAATAGGTCAGTTCCACATCAGCGTTATTAATAGATTCCATGCTAGTTATATATTGCCCACCCTATAGAAGTCTGGGGACTATCTGAGGTCTAGCCCCAGACCTTTTGATCGGTATTTAACCCCTAAGTCACACTGTGAAGCTACTACTGTATTACAAGAACAACAATAAATGATTAGTAACTTCACATTTAAAAGAATTCAATTTCAGAACAATTTAACAGGTCCAGTTTTTACCAAATGATTGAGCAGTCAGTTTGACAGTATATCTTTACATATAAAAGTAGATTTTTTTATTGAGGGGTTGGCGTGTGGGGAAAACACACTGTTGGTGTTGTATACCTGTAATAGTTGAAAAGGACTGATAGCTTTCTCATGCAATAGTCTTAGGGATTGTTGCTTGATTGATCTCAGCTACAGTGATATACTAATTAGGAAAAAGGCTGAAACATGTCCATAGTGTAAATACACTCCTGGAAATGGAAAAAAGAACACATTGACACCGGTGTGTCAGACCCACCATACTTGCTCCTGACACTGCGAGAGGGCTGTACAAGCAATGATCACACGCATGGCACAGTGGACACACCAGGAACCGTGGTGTTGGCCGTCGAATGGCGCTAGCTGCGCAGCATTTGTGCACCGCCGCCGTCAGTGTCAGCCAGTTTGCCGTGGCATACGGAGCTCCATCACAGTCTTTAACACTGGTAGCATGCCGCGACAGCGTGGACGTGAACTGTATGTGCAGTTGACGGACTTTGAGCGAGGGCGTATAGTGGGCATGCGAGAGGGCTGTACAAGCAATGATCACACGCATGGCACAGCGGACACACCAGGAACCGCGGTGTTGGCCGTCGAATGGCGCTAGCTGCGCAGCATTTGTGCACCGCCGCCGTCAGTGTCAGCCAGTTTGCCGTGGCACACGGAGCTCCATCGCAGTCTTTAACACTGGTAGCATGCCGCGACAGCGTGGACGTGAACCGTATGTGCAGTTGACGGACTTTGAGCGAGGGCGTATAGTGGGCATGCGGGAGGCCGGGTGGACGTACCGCCGAATTGCTCAACACGTGGGGCGTGAGGTCTCCACAGTACATCGATGTTGTCGCCAGTGGTCGGCGGAAGGTGCACGTGCTCGTCGACCTGGGACCGGACCGCAGCGACGCACGGATGCACGCCAAGACCGTAGGATCCTACGCAGTGCCGTAGGGGACCGCACCGCCACTTCCCAGCAAATTAGGGACACTGTTGCTCCTGGGGTATCGGCGAGGACCATTCGCAACCGTCTCCATGAAGCTGGGCTACGGTCCCGCACACCGTTAGGCCGTCTTCCGCTCACGCCCCAACATCGTGCAGCCCGCCTCCAGTGGTGTCGCGACAGGCGTGTATGGAGGGACGAATGAAGACGTGTCGTCTTCAGCGATGAGAGTCGCTTCTGCCTTGGTGCCAATGATGGTCGTATGCGTGTTTGGCGCCGTGCAGGTGAGCGCCACAATCAGGATTGCATACGACCGAGGCACACAGGGCCAACGCCCGGCATCGTGGTGTGGGGAGCGATCTCCTACACTGGCCGTACAGCACTGGTGATCGTCGAGGGGACACTGAATAGTGCACGGTACATCCAAACCGTCATCGAACCCATCGTTCTACCATTCCTAGACCGGCAAGGGAACTTGCTGTTCCAACAGGACAATGCACGTCCACATGTATCCCGTGCCACCCAACGTGCTCTAGAAGGTGTAAGTCAACTACCCTGGCCAGCAAGATCTCCGGATCTGTCCCCCATTGAGCATGTTTGGGACTGGATGAAGCGTCGTCTCACGCGGTCTGCACGTCCAGCACGAACGCTGGTCCAACTGAGGCGCCAGGTGGAAATGGCATGGCAAGCCGTTCCACAGGACTACATCCAGCATCTCTACGATCGTCTCCATGGGAGAATAGCAGCCTGCATTGCTGCGAAAGGTGGATATACACTGTACTAGTGCCGACATTGTGCATGCTCTGTTGCCTGTGTCTATGTGCCTGTGGTTCTGTCAGTGTGATCATGTGATGTATCTGACCCCAGGAATGTGTCAATAAAGTTTCCCCTTCCTGGGACAATGAATTCACGGTGTTCTTATTTCAATTTCCAGGAGTGTAGAAACTTATTTTGTTTGCATGTTTTAAATGTATTACTGCTATATGTCAGCTGTAAAGTAATCTCTTTTATGAAGTAGTTGTGTTCATTTAATCCAAAACTTAATTATAAACAGTATTCTTAGTTTCTCCTCCAGGTGCAAAAATAAATTAATTTTTGAGTGAACCTATTCTTGAGCCAGCAACGTAAAGCTTCACGGGGGTGAAACACGGTGATCTCAGTTCCGTTTCACAGTACTTAATAGAATACCCCTGTGATTTAATAATCAAACTGTGGAAAATCCGGGATGGAATAATAACAATAATGTGGTCTCAGCAGCCAGAGACTGTGGCCATGTATGTGTGAGTTTCATTTGTGTGAGTGTGTGTGTGTATTAATATTTGACTATCTTGAAATTGTTTAAGTAGTCATTTGTTTGGTAGGCTCCCATCCACAAGTCTGTCAGTGGTTTAGAAAGAACAGTCCAACAGAAACAGACATAAAGTAACTTTAAAAAGAGGACCCTATTCTGTGAGCCTTTAAGAGAGTGCATGTCAGTTTAAAGGTTTACACCAGAATAGACCTACTGAGTTGCTTTTTGTACTCACGCCATATTTTTTTTATTCTTAGTGCATGTCATTTTGATGGTTAGTGTTATGTAGGTGGCAAATTGAGTAGCTTACATAGAGAGTGGAGTTCCTTGTTAGAGAGCACACCAGAGAAAATAGTTATTGACAAGCAGTGGTAAGCATTCTCAGGTGCCTAAATAATTTGCAGCAGGAGATCCTTGGATCTACTTAACAGATGTTCTGATCACTCTTTTCTGATCACTTTTTTTTTTAAGCAAGAGAAAGAGTTTCTACAAAAAACACAATTTCATCCAACATAATGGAGTGCACCTAAGTAAAATAAGCTGTATTTTTAACTCTGTGGTCCCTAATATGAGAAGATATTCTTTATACAAAAGTCTTTGAGCTCACACTTTTCACAGTTTGAAGTAACTGATATTCCCGGTTGTGTTTAACTGAAGACCTAGGCACTTCCTGTTATCGACTATCTGTAATTTGCTAGTCTTTTTAAAGGGGAATCGGTCCAGTTGAAGAGTTTTGGTAGTACATTTTTTGGTGCCTGTGGTTGACAGATTTTCACTTACAATGTCATCTGCAAATTTAGTACATTTTCACTCATGATTCTCAGCTACCAATGGATATTAATCATAAATCAGAAACAATAAAAGACCCAGATACACTCCAGGATGTACGACTCATCAGCCTGATGCAACAGTTACTCCTGGTTTTCATTCCACAGCTTCCAAAATTACTTTCTGCATTCTGTTGCTGAGACAAGATTTCTGCAGATTAGCTAATGGACCCCTGAAGCCTTGCTGCTGGATTTTCTTTAATAGCAGTTTGTGATAAGCACGATAAAGAATTGTTGAAGAAGACAAATCCTTAATTGGATAGTAGCCATGGCAATCTACAAGACCCGGAATGGATAAAGTAACAGTAACAACAATGTAGGAAAAGACAGATTGCTACTTACTGGAAAGAAGACACATCAAGTTGCAGACAGGCACAATTGAAAGACACTTACACAAAAATAACAATAAAATGACACAGGTTAATCAAATACCCAGTGGTGACCTACAACTGTTTAATGAAGCTAAGATATTGTCCTCAAATGTTAAGATTGCCTGTTAAGTCATACGTTCCGTAGAACCCAAATTGCCTTTTATTTAAAATTCAGACAAGCCAGACAACTTTTTGAATATGCAAATCAAAAAGATTTGGTTTGCATCTGGATCACACATTTGTCATGGCATAATATTTCAGTGGTTCATCTGGCCACCATCTTCAGCTGACAGAGCTGTTTGCCAGAGCTCACTGGAACTGATTCCTGCTGTGAACAGAAGACCTTTTATACACCACAGAGAAATATTATGTCAACATAACTGTATGATCCAGCTGCAGACATAAGAAGAATATAAGGAATTAATATGCAGGGAAAGTTTACATGGTCACAACTTTTAGGATACTTTGAAAATACTGTAAGAAGTGAAATTAATCAAATAGATTCCATATCTCATGATTTTGTTATCTCAGTTGTTGATTTTGCCCAATAAGTACATATAGTTTGTTTATCCAGTCAGTTCTCTGGAATGCATACTCTATATTCTTTTTGGAAATACGTTTTCAAACATTGTTAAATTTAGTATTGGCATCTTTTTTAAATAAATAAGATTCCATTCAAATATTTGGAGGCAGTTGTAAAACTTTTGATTTGTATCATTATTTACGAGCTTGTTTGTTCTGTAGGCGAGGGGTTCCAAAACTCTTCCCATGATGGAACAATTTGAGAATCCTGATACTTTGGTGGAACACCTTGCCTATTTTGAAGCTTGATAAAATTTTAAAACAGTGCAAAAACTTGTTTTATTCAGTGATTTTTTTATTGGAATCATAACTAACACTAAAGAGACAAGAAACACATCAGAATGTTGAGCTCTTATTCAGTTCCCGCAGAACACCAGCGTTTGGCAGAACACAGTTTGGGAAACCCTGCTCTAGACCACTACCAGTTTACTAAAGTGTTGCGGCTATATGTCATGAACAATGTCTTCTTCTACATTTTTTGTGGAGTTTATCTTCATTAAAAAAGAAATAAAATGTATTCACTAACGTAATTTGATTAGCTTAAAGGACATAATTTGTTTCAAAAAATTGTTGCTTTAGTAAGAAACTTATTGTTACAGATTGCCCATGAAGCAAGATAGCAACGACACTGGATTATCTACACTTCCAACGCGTTTGACACGGTCTCAAAATCCTGCTTTTGTTGCAAAACAAAGGAGTTTCTTACAGAAAGTGACCAGGTCCTCAAGTGGTAGTTATAGTGCTGTGAAAGTACAAAATGAAGAAATGGAAGAGCAGAGGGATGATGATGAGGATGGTGATGATGATACATTTACTGCCTCAAAGACATATGTTAAGAGGAAAAGAGAGAGAAGTGAAGGACCTGCTGATCCACTGTCAATGGACCAAGATGATACACAGAAGACGAAGGCAGCCAGATTAAACAATTCAGCTGACGTCAAACTAGAGGTATAACATAATTATGACATCTAGTGAGATTTCAGTGTATATCCTTACCAGTGACAAAATATTACTTTGTACTGCACTTCCCTTCGATCATAGGCTCATAAATAATTATGCCACCACAATGTGATAATTTCTTCCTTATCAAGAATCACATCTCATTCATAAATTGTTTTTCATATTTGAATTATTTGCTTGTCTGCCAGCAATCTTTCTTTCTTGTCATGGAGAGAATCAGTGGAGTAAATGGACTTACATTAGTCAGCCAGCTTCCTGTCTACACCAGTGACATTTCTTTGTAAGTCTTCAAGAAGATGTACTGTCAGTAATCAACAACAATGGTCCCTGCATTGGCACATCTCCTAACATTAAGAGAGAAGAAGATTTGGAAAAATGATATACTGTTGGGAGATTATGTGACTGGCTTAAGTTCTTTAATTTTTTATATACATTTTTATGACACGATCACATGAGTGTTTCACAATGCTGTAACTGGTTTTGACCAGCCTGTGGTCATCTTCAGACATACTGCAATCAGTTTCCATTATCTTGTCAACATTACTATCTGGAGGTGGCCACTGGTTGGTTGTAACTGGTTACATTGTTGTAAAGTGCTTGTGATAAGTAACTGTCCAGCAGAACCATATGAATATAAAAATGTGTTACTGTTGTATTTTTTTCCTGGTTTTCAGGTATTTTATGACTTGTACACTGTATTTCATTAGTGTGTAGACTAGCTGCTCTGTTTATGCCTTTGTGCATATTTGTATTTGAGACTTCTGCTTGAAGATGACGACTAATATCTGAAATTGAAACTGCAATTAATAAAAGATAAAATAATATTTGAGAGCCATAAGTGGAAACAACTAAGTTTAATCGTGTGATTGTGCCATAAAAAGTATTAAAAAAATATCACAAATGACACTGCGTCAGTGATGAGCCAAGGAAGAATTGGACACACACACACACACACACACACACACACACACACACACACACACACATTCATATTCACACACTGTACATCTACATTGCCCTGGTTATGCAGCTTGACTGGATTGAAGAGTTGTGTTTGGTGGAATGGGGAGAAAGGAGACACATTTTGAATTTGTAATCCTCCTGGCGTTGTTATCTGCTAGTCTCTGCCCCACACCCACTTCCACCCCTGCCCACTGACCCTAACTTTATTCATATTGCACGTAAACATTTTTTACAAACTTACTCTTCTTCTTCTTCTTCTTCTTCTGTCTCCCCGTCCTAATCCACTCTCTCCATACCATCACGCACTGCACACTACTTCCCCTGCCTGCAACCAGAACAAGCTCAACGGTGCCACATTCCTATCCTGTGCACCTGCCACCATTCCCTCCCAACAATGAGGCATCCTTCCCCAACCCTACTTCCCACTCCCAGTCTCATTTCTCCACATGCCCACTCCAGCCAACACAACCTCTCACCCTGTCCGAAGCAAGAAAGCAATAATTTTTAGTTAAAATTCATATTTTCATCTAATGAAGCAGTCCAAAATTCAAAATTAATTTTCTCCAGCTAAAAAAATAAATAAATAAATAAAATAAAAAATACACAGGATGCCTGACCGCAACACTGCTGTTTGCAAGACTGTTTTACTTTTTTAAATTAATTCTTCCACTAACTTAATTTCATTTTATTGAAATTTTTGTTATCTAGAGTTCTTGTCAAAGTTGTGATTACAGGATGCTTCTGGAAAGTAAAGTGTCACTTTCTCTTCTTCTTCTTCTTCTTATCTTTTTGTGATATGGCAGAGCAGATCAGTTGGTGAGGGTGGAGGGGACCTTTAGCTTTCCATTAGTAATTAGCTCAATTGCCTCCTTGTCCTTCGATGATTAGGGTGGTCTTTTTGTGTGAACATCTACGTAGGTGTTGCATCAGACTTACAGTGGAGACATTTTTATAGCAATGATATGCACTTTAGGTTTTGCGTGAAGCTCGGCAAGACACCTCTGGAAAAGTTTGGAATGCTAAATGAAACCTTCAGGGATTATTGCCCTTACACATTATAGTCGAACAGGTGGCATAAGATGTTGAGAGAAGACTGAGAGGAAGTCGCTGATGAGGCCTGCACAGAATACCTGTCAACATCACGTGACTCATATGCATCAATTACTGAATTCAGAACGTTGAATGAGTGTTTGCTTGATGTCAGAATTATTGGACTTGCCGAAAACGATTGTTCATGAGATTGTATTGGTAGACTTGGCCATGCAGAAGATTCGTACAACACTTGTGCCATGAATTTTGACCACAGTGTGTTAAGAACTCTGACAACTCTGTGAAGATGATCCCAATTTCATGGGTAACAAGATCGCTGAGAACGAGTCAGGGTATTTAGTACTATCCAGAGTGAAAGAGACAAGAGTGCAGAATGACTAACAATGTCACTGCAATGCCAGGAGGTGGCTTGCAGAAGCAGGTCCCGCATGAAGTCCATGCGCCCCTCCTCTCTCTTCCCCCCCCCCTCTCCGTCACTCTCTCTCCCTCTCTCTCTCTCTCTCTCTCTCTCTCTCTCTCTCCCCCCCCTCCCTCCCTCTCTCTTCCCCCCCCCCCCCCCCCCTCTCTCTCTCTCTCTCTCTCTCTCTCTCTCTCTCTCTCTCTCTCTCTCTCTCTCCTTCCCTCCCTCTTGCTTTCTCTCTTTCTCCACCCCCCCACCCTCTCTTTCTCTTTTATGCAAAATGCAAAGGTGGTAGTGCACCATGAGTTCGTACCCTAAGGCCAGGCCATCAACATTTGGTTGTCTTGAGTTCCACACTTTGTAGAAACTGTCTCAAAACTACTTCAATGGCTTTCGTGAAGAGCATTCCCATTGATGAGTTCCAGAAATTTTGTGGCATATGGAAATCACACTGGCAGTAATGTATTGATGCAGAAGGGTAATACTTTAAAGAATTTGAAGGTATTGAACCTATCCTATCAATAAATTTCTGGATAAACCCTGTACAGTTTGCTTTTTTTTAGCTTTCCATAGTTTCCATCTTAAAATGGCTTCATTCAATCAGCATTCTCCTTTACTGTTTTACTCTGATTCTGTTTTCCAGTTTTTGTGTTAAAATCCAGGAATTGGCACAGGAATTAAAGAGATTTCTCTTTGGATGGTAAAAGAGATCACTGGTCATGTAAAATTCTAAGCTCCAGTATCTTTCCATTTCTTTTTTTGTTTTTGCATCATTTCCAGTTGCTCACTTACTGAATGATAACATTTGTCTGGGTTTCCCAGGTATTTGTGCAATGGACTGTAATGTTGTTCTACTATGTTGTACTATGTTGTTGCTTCATCCAAGTTGTTTGCCTTGACATTTGTTTTGTGACATTAGTATCCTTAACCATGTGTGTCACACTTGACAGAGTTCTGTCTAATATATTTTATAGATCATCTGCCAGTCGGGCAGTTACATTAGAAAATTTAAAGAGAGAAATGGATAGGTTGAGTGAGAGAGGGGGGACAGCGGGGGGGGGGGGGGGGGGGGGGGGGGGGAGAGAGAGAGAGAGAGAGAGAGAGAGAGAGAGAGAGAGAGAGAGAGAGAGAGAAGATCCAACAAAGAAGGGCATGTTTCATCACGGGATCACTTGGTTATTGTGAGAGTATTACCAAGATTACCAACAGACTCTATTGGCAAACATTACAAGAAAGGCATTGTTCATCATGGAGAGGATTATAGGTGAAATTTAAAGAAAGCACTTTCTGGAAAGAGTTGGATGACATATTAGTTACTCCCACATACAGGGTGTTACAAAAAGGTACAGCCAAACTTTCAGGAAACATTCCTCACACAAATAAAGAAAAAATGTTATGTGGACATGTGTCCGGAAACGCTTAATTTCCATGTTAGAGCTCATTTTAGTTTTGTCAGTATGTACTGTACTTCCTCGATTCACCGCCAGTTGGCCCAATTGAAGGAAGGTAATGTTGACTTCGGTGCTTGTGTTGACATGCGACTCATTGCTCTACAGTACTAGCATCAAGCACATCAGTATGTAGCATGAACAGGTTAGTGTTCGTCACGAACGTGGTTTTGCAGTCGTGCAATGTTTACAAATGCTGAGTTGTCAGATGCCCATTTGATGTATGGATTAGCACGGGGCAATAGCCGTGGCGCGGTAAGTTTGTATCGAGACAGATTTCCAGAACGAAGGTGTCCCGACAGGAATACGTTCGAAGCAATTTGATCGGCGTCTTAGGGAGCACGGAACATTCCAGCCTATGACTCGCGACTGGGGAAGACCTAGAACGACGAGGACACCTGCAATGGACGAGGCAATTCTTCGTGCAGTTGACGATAACCCTAATGTCAGCCTCAGAGAAGTTGCTGCTGTACAAGGTAACGTTGACCACGTCACTGTATGGAGAGTGCTACGGGAGAACCAGTTGTTTCCGTACCATGCACAGCATGTGCAGGCACTATCAGCAGCTGATTGGCCTCCACGGGTACTTTTCTGCGAATGGTTCATCCAACAATGTGTCAATCCTCATTTCAGTGTAAATGTTCTCTTTACGGATGAGGCTTCATTCTAACGTGATCAAATTGTAAATTTTCACACTAAACATGTGTGGGCTGACGAGAATCCGCACGCAATTGAGCAATCACGTCATCAACACAGATTTTCTGTGAACGTTTGGGCAGGCATTGTTCGTGATGTCTTGATTGGGCCCCACGTTCTTCCACCTACGCTCAATGGAGCATGTTTATCATGATTTCATACGGGATACTCTACCTTTGCTGCTAGAACATGTGCCTTTACAAGTACGACACAACATGTGGTTCACGCACGATGGAGGTCCTGCACATTTCAGTCGAAGTGTTCGTACGCTTCTCAACAACAGATTCGGTGACCGATGGATTGGTAGAGGCGGACCAATTCCATGGCCTCCACGCTCTCCTGACCTCAACCCTCTTGATTTTCATTTATGGGGGCATTTGAAAGCTCTTGTCTACGCAACCCCGGTACCAAATGTAGAGACTCTTCGTGCTCGTATTGTGGACGGCTGTGATACAATACGCCATTCTCCAGGGCTGCATCAGAGCATCAGGGATTCCATGCGACAGAGGGTGGATGCATGTATCCTCGCTAACGGAGGACGTTTTGAACATTTCCTGTAACAAAGTGTTTGAAGTCACGCTGGTACATTCTGTTGCTGTGTGTTTCCATTCCATGATTAATGTGATTTGAAGAGAAGTAATAAAATGAGCTCTAACATGGAAAGTAAGCGTTTCCGGACACATGTCCACATAACATATTTTGTTTCTTTGTGTGTGAGGAATGTTTCCTGAAAGTTTGGCCATACCTTTTTGTAACACCCTGTATATCCTGCATAATGACCACAACAAGAAAATTCGAGAAATTAGAGCCCATACAGAGGCTTACCGACAATTATTCTTTCCATGCAGTATTTGTGAGTGGAGAAAGGTTTGGGGGTGGGGAGGGGGGGGATCAATTAGTGGTATAAGAAATACCCTCCTCCACACGCCATTAGCGGGCTTGTGGATTGTGATTTAGACATAGTTTTGTAGTGAAGTGCAGTGGGAGGATGGACAGAACTTCTGGTCAGCCAAGTACAGGGTTACCTAATCAAATAAGAGTCTAGTACTGAATAAGAAAATAGGAATGCAGGTAAGCTGTTATCAACAGCAAAGTGAACTCATTATCATAGCCTAGATGGATATTAAGTACACCCATTACATAGTACAAGTTTATGTGCCTTGCAGCTCTGTAAATGAAGAGACTGAAAGAATGCACAATAAACGTAAAGAAATTGATCAAATAGTTAACAGAGATGAAAAGAAAATTGTGATGGGAGATTGATTGTAGGAAAAGGAAGGAAAATTGTTGGAGAATTGGGGATGAGGGAAGGATTGAAAGAGGAAGCAGCATGGTAAAATTTTACATACAGCAAAATTTAATCATTCCAGTTACTTGGTTTAGAAAACATGAAACAAGATTGTATTCATGGAAGGAACCAGAAGACTCCTGGAAAGTTTCATACAGTTTATATAATGGAATGTCAAAGGTTTAGAAACCTGATTTTAAACTGCCAGATATTTTTAGAAGCAGACGTGGAGTTTGAACATGAACTGCAAATTACAACTCAAGAAGTTGCAGAGGGATAGAAAATGGAGGAGACCTGGATCAACTGAAAAAATTAGACGCGACTGGCAGTTTCGAAGGGAGGAAATATTAAAATATGGTAAATCACTGAGCAAAGAAGAACCAAAAAATAAGATTGACAGCAGTGCAGAATGATTAAGCTGGAATGGTTAGAGGAGAAGTACAAAGCTGTGTAAGCATGTATGATTATGAGAGAGAGAAATTCCACCTATAGGAAGAGTAAACAGACCTTTGGAGAAAAGAGAGGCATCTCTATGAATTTCAAGAGAGCAAAAGGCAAATCAGTACTAAGCAAAGAGGGGAAGGCTGTAAGGTAGTAGCAATGTAGAGAAAGAATGTACACTGGAAATGAACTTGATGACAGTATTATAGAAAGGGAAGAGGAAGGTGAGATGGAGACAAGATACTGCAAGACGAATTTGAGGAGCACTGAAAATTCTGAGCTGAACAAGCTCTGGGAGTAGATGAAACTCACCTGTACGAGTGTTGCCCAGAAACTAATGCACCGCATGTTTTTCTCAGCCAAAAAACAAAGCTACAAATGTGAAACATTATGTATTATTATTTGAAGTCTCCTGAGTGAGAATGCCAAGTCTCCGTCACTTCGACAAATAGGGTAGCTGCAGGACAGTTTCAAATGGCGTCTGTAGGTGATGTATGTTACAAGCAACATGCCGTCATTGAATTTCTCATTGCAGAGAAAGAAACTGTGGGGAATATTCACAAATGCTTGTCCAAAGTCATCTGCTGTCAACAGAAGCACTGTTAGTCACTGGGCGCGTAGGGTGAGGTCATCAGAAAGCAATTCGACAGAGCTCTACAATTTGCAGCAGTCTGGGAGACCATCCATGGCTGTCACATCTGACATGTTGCAGCGAGCTGATGTCATTCATGAGGACTGGCACATTATGTGGAAGATATTTTGAGAATGATGAGCAGGTGATTCACACAGTGAAGCTCTAGCTCTGCCACCAGGACAAGGGTTGGTACCGACAGGGCATACACACCTTTGTTTTGTGCTGAAGGAAGGTCATAGAACAGAATGGAGATTGCATGGAAAAATAGGGTATGTAGATAAAACACCATCCTTTTGTGTGTGTAATTCTCATTATGTTTAATAAAGAATTGATGAAGAAGAAAAAATGTGCTGCATTACTTTGTGGACAAACCACGTGATCACTGAGATCCATTGGAGAACCAGCCATGACAAATCTATTTCACCTGATAGCAAGATATGAGACAGGTGAAATGCCCTCAGACTTAAAGGACAAATAATCCAGATTCCAAAGAAGGCAGGTTGTAGTCAGTTGTGCAGATTACTGACCCATCTGTTAAATAAGTCACAGTTGCAAAATACAAACTCAGTTTATTTACAGAAAATGAGAAAACTAATACAAACAAATCTTCGAGAAGGTCAGTTGGGCCCCAGAGGAATGTAGGAGAATGTGGGACAGCAAAGAAAGGCAAACTTAATATTTTAAGTGTGTATTGCTTTAGAGGAAGCTTTTGACAATGTTAACTGGAATACACTCTTGAAATTCTGAAGAAAACAGGGGTAAAATACCAGAAGTGAAAGGTTATCTACAACTTTTACAGAAACCCGACTGCTGTTATAGGAGCTGAAGCACCTGAAAGGAAGGAAGTGAAACAGGGTTGTAGCTTATCTGTCATATTATTCAATTTTCTACATTGAGCAAAGAAGTAAAGAAAAACAGAGGAGTTTGGGGAGGGTAATTTCAGTTCAAGGAGATGAAATAAAAAATTACAAGGTTTTCCAATGACATTGTAATTTTGTCTTAGGTGGCAGAGAATCTGAAAGAGCAGTTGAACATAATGCACAATGTCCTTGAGAAGAGGTTGTAAGATGAACATTGCGAAAAGTAATATAAGATTAATCAAATGCAGTTTAATTAAATGAGGTGATAGTGAAGGAAAAGAGATTAGGAAAAGACACAATAATAGTAGGAGATGTGAACAGCAAAGTAACTGACAGTGGCTGAACTAGAGGGAAAATGAACTGGACACTGGCAATAGCAAGAAAAGCATTAATGAAAAAGAGGAATTTCATAACATTGACTATAAATTTAAATTATAAGGATTAGTTTCCAGTAAGTATTTATTTGGATTGGAGCCTTGCACAGAAGTGAAATGTGGATGTAAGCATTTGAGACAAGAAGAGGTTAGTATGTTGAAATGTGATGCTTTAGGATAATTTTGGAGATTAGATCAGTAGATATGTGTAACTAATGAAGTAGTACTGATTCAGATTGAGGAGAAAATACTGCATAAAGGAGTTGCCAGTTTGTTGATGGTGGGGAAACGTGGGATGTAAAAATTCTAAAGTGAGACACAGCTTGACTACAATATGGAGGTTAAAATTGGTGTATGTTGCAATACTTATACAGAGATGAAGAGACTTGCACAGAATAGGTTAACGTGGAGAGTTGCATTAAATCAGTCTTTGGATTGAGACTCCAACAACAGTTGCATATTACACGAAGAGTGCAGTGTTCACTGCAAGTGTCAGATGTTTTGAGAGTCCTTTGTCCTTCCGCCTTGGTCTCCTAAAATTGGCGTAAATAATTTTGGTGAGTTTGGGTCTTTTTGCATGACTATCTTTTTCAGTATTTTTTTTATGAGTGTGATTGGGTTGTCCTGCAGTAGGTGCACTTTATTGAATTTATGTAAAACTTGTACTCCTGATGTCTCCCGTGTATGTTTATTCCGTTTGGATGATCAAATACTGAAATATTCTTTTTGAATCGTGCTAGTTATGCTAGCTCATTTTCATATATAATTTTGAATTTTGTTTCACCTTCTTTTAGAACAAAGTCTACAATTCCCAGTGCCAAACTCATTTCACAGTGGTTCCTAATATCAGTTGATTTTTTGTGTATTAAAATTACAAGAGATACAAAAAATAATTGGCTGTTAGGAGATTGTCATCTGATCCCCAATAAGGGGGTAGATAGAAGCAGAGAATGACCATATCTTTATTTATTCAACATGTGTTAACTGAATTATTACTGTCCAGGGTCAAGGAATGTATTATGTGCAATTTTTCCCTTTCCCTCGGTCCAGATACAGAAATTATTCTCAGTGCTTCTTAGTAAATGGTACACATTATGCAATATGTTAACTAGTGCCATTTTATAGTGTGCATCTGTAAGAAAGTGTTTAAGATTTATACTTTCACTGTGTGTTTTTTCATATTTTCTATTGGCTTTCCAGAAAGATAAGTATTGTTGGACATGCCATAAAGAAGGAGTTGTTCTGATATTGCCACACATGTCCTCGCTCATTCCACTTGCGTTGTGCTCAAATGGAAACTGTTCCTGGTATTGCATGGATGTGTCCTGAGTGTGCAACCATTATGCATGCAGAAAATGTAGATACCAGGTGAGCATGTTAATTAAAATATTTATGAGGAAGTGATACTTGATGCTGTACAAAACAAAAACTGTAGTACTAGATATTGCTGACAATAATAAATACTGTTTTTCCTTTATCAAATGCACACATATAGTAAACATTCAGCCTTTGAATTAAAATAATTGTTGCAAGTAAATTATCTTCTGGTCACTATCATGTTGTGTCTTGACTTGTTATAGCATTTCATTTTCATTTTAGGTCTGCTGCAATGAAGCAATTGAGCTGGACAGATTTTGCAGCCTGCTTAAATTTGCACTCAACAGGCTGAAGTCTCTTACAGGGGTAAGCAATTAAAACTTCTCCCCATCCCTTAAAACAATTCATTCTCTCTCTCTCTCTCTCTCTCTCACGTGCATGTGCATGTATGTGTGTGTGTGTGTGTGTGTGGGGGGGGGGGGGGGGTTATGTGCAATAATGTCAGTTGCCCCTCAGGTGTCTGCCTGCTCAGGTAAGCATAGCTCGTGATGTGTGTGCCCCTCCGCCCCCAACCCACAGTGACGTGGCACACGCAGTGTCGCTGCTGCGTGAGTGGTGTGTGGTGCAGTGGGGGCTTGGGCAAGACGCATCTAGGCATTGTGCTGTTGAAAAGCTATACATTATTCAACAAATTTAATAATTTTTTTAGTATGGTTTATGTTCACTG
This sequence comes from Schistocerca piceifrons, assembly GCF_021461385.2. Classification (NCBI taxonomy): domain Eukaryota; kingdom Metazoa; phylum Arthropoda; class Insecta; order Orthoptera; family Acrididae; genus Schistocerca; species Schistocerca piceifrons. The sequence goes on along the minus strand of NC_060139.1, from coordinate 308,615,390 downwards.
ATATAGAAAACTATATTCCATTCCCTATTTCACCCTCTTAGGGTGGAATTTTTATTATTTGTTATGTTTTCATTATATTTTTCTAAGTAGACTGTGTTCTTCCTGACGATACAAACTCTTCACACCAAATTTCATCAAAATCGGTTCAGTGGTTTAGTCATGAAAAAAGTAACAGAGTTACATTTGCATTTATAGCATGAGTATGGAAGTATATATTAAACTCATTGAATATTGTATAAGCATTGTATTCATTCTGTTGAAAAATATAATGTAGAACATATCAACCAATAAAAGCATTTTCAAAATATGATGAAATTCAAAAGTCAAAGAGTAAATGGTGTTACAGGATTCATACGACTAAGGTCATTGGTTAGTTTACAGCAGACATAAGACGTATAAGAAGAGCAGAAAATGCAGTTACTGTTTTTTTTTTCCTTTCTCCAGGATGGCAACCATCTTTTGTATGATAAATTACAATCAGTTCAGTGAAAGCCATAGACAGGCAGCAGTAGGAGTATTTACAAAGCAATTCAACTGTCCTCCACCTCAGACTAATACAGTTAATAGGTACTGACGACGTTATTTGACCTGATGTGTCTTGAACATTGTCCAGAGCATTTTTACCGTAATGCTATGTAAAGCAGTATTTGACAGTGTTCATAACCTTACCCATCTTAGGGCAAAAGTACTTACAAAAGTAATTATGGAGAAATTTGAGTGTTTCAGTACTGAAAAGGACTGTTACCAGAAATGTGTAGCATGTTAATAGTGCAAAGTTGGTAGCAATACACATGAGCCAGTGGAAGACTTTCCAGAGGCAACAGGCCATTTCTCCCAGACACCTATTGACCCATGGGCCTCTTTCCATCATCAGAGGCTTATCGCGATATATATTTATGGCTGTTAATAGAAAGACTTGTTTGGTGGAGGTGACACCTGTCAGTGACATCTCAGAGGAAACAACAGCAAGAACCATAGGATTTTCCATTATAGCTATCCAGCTTGTGTCCCTACGGATCAAGGATGGCAATTTGACTCAACACTGTTCCTCAAACTATTGGAGCTATGTTGATTGAAACACCACCATATGTAAGCAATAGCATGTAGATTGGTGGCATATGAGATTAAAAGCAAGTGCTTATGTGCCACAAGAACAGCTGGACTGCCACACTCCCACTGGTTTTACTGGTATCCCCCACAGCCCTCAAACCTGTCAGTGGAGCAGTGACAGTGGAAATTGTTTATGGGGAGACTATACATGCTGTTGGAGTTTATTTCATCACTACAGCTGCTCACTGAACCAGTACTACCATTTTACTGCAATGAGCCAAGAGCCAAATCTGTAAGCTACGCCTTTTGCCAGCATCCTGCCATGGAAACCAAAACGTTATAGTCCACAAAGACCTTAAAACATCACTGCTTGTCAAGCAAAGAACACATGCAGTGTGCCCACCATTACAACTGCCATATTCTGGATCTTTCCAAATTGTCAAACACAATGGCAAGCAATGTGCAACAAACAAACCACTAACAGTATCATTGGAATGGGTCAAGCCAGCATTTTTGCTGATGCTAGACATTCCTTCACACCGTCAAGGAAACCTGGGACTCCACATCGACATCATCACACCCTCCATATAAATATCCAGTAGCTGGCATGATCACTCAGGGTGTATATGACCCGGGACAACCGGGAGATCTGGGAAAAACCTGGGAATTTTTTCATCCGGGAGAAAACTGGGAAAAACCCGGGAATTTTTTAGAATTCCCGGGAATTTTTCGTTGTTTTAGTTTTCAGTTAAATTTTTGTAGTTTTTGACTGGTAAGAATCAATACTCTAACAAAGGATATTACTGTATCCCGCTACTGCAGAATAATACTGCAACAATAAAACGTGAACAAAAAATAAATAAATAAAACATGAATTGCAAAGGAAATGTGCCATATACAACAACAAAACACAGTGCTCATACAAGTGTTTGCCTACAGCAAAATGTGTCAAAGACTTTCGGACAGACCTATGCAATGCTTCATAACAACAAATTGCCTCCGATGAGTGTGACATCACAACTGTTTACATTAGATTCATTTTAGCAGTTACGAGCGGGCTCATGTGCATGCACATTTGAGTGGCATATGAGTAGTACCTTCTCCCGTTTTCTGGCTACAGATATGTGGCTGCTGCTGTGTAAGCAGTCGCAGCACTCTGTAAGTTGATTTCCTCCCTCGGGCATGGGGTGTATGTGTTGCCCTTAGCATAAGTTAGATTAAGTAGTGTGTAAGTCTAGGGACCAATGACATCAGCAATTTGGTCCCATGATAAAAAAAAATGATAAGTTGATTTTAGAATGGGGTGCATAGTGTATGTGATATCTCTGTCAGGGGAATCCTCGCCGCATCTAGAAATAACTTTCCTGCAGGCAAAAGGGGACCGGGGCTATACAAGCTGAGTGGAGTAAAGCCGAACGAACGTGAACGTCAATCGCTGTTTGATTATGTGGTTGATTGGATTTGCGAATGATCAGCGTTGTTATAATTACTAAGGAAATCCATAGATTCAGGACTACTAGAGTGGAAATAAATGACTAACAGGAATAACAGGTAAGAAAGATTACGTATTATCTTCTCGGTGTATCCAGGAAAATGAAAGTTTGTCAGAAAATTTTTGACCAGATCGCTACACTAGTAAGGGCCAGTTGTACAGTCCCTGTCTAGCAGCCGCTTAAGTTCTGTTCTGGAAGTAGTGCGGAAAATGGTTTGTATGAACATAACAACGCCTAACCGGAGAATAATCAGGGATAACTAAACCTGTGATTGTGGCAGGGTTAGTGAAGTTAACCGGCGAATAAGTTTTGACTAAGGCAGGAATAGTTCCAGGATTAGTCATGACGAGATTTTTTGTTAGAACGAGGAAGGAGAGGAAACAGGGACATCACACAAATTAGGGAAGTATATGACGATTCCAAATTTATATTAAAATTTTGTACTACTACTTTTCGATTTCATGTTCGAGAAACTGGAACGTATGAATGAGATGTGAAACTATTTTCTAACATAAAGCTTTTTGCTTGTGGTAGGCCTAATAGGCATTTTATGCTGGTCTTCGTGAATTATATTTTGACGTGTTATAAAAAATGACCATTTGTGTGAAAACAGTCTCGTTTATTTGGTGTGTGTTAAAATTTATGCAGTGTTAGAAAGGCCTATTTTGTTTTATTTAGCAGACTGTGACAAAATAGACCTAATCAGATCGAGAAACCACACCAGTGTTGGGTACTATTTGTATTAACAGCTTACGCAGTATTAGACAACGATATTTCGAGTTTTCATATAGCAAAATGTTTGACGAACTTTGATGAGATAATAGATTCTGTCTCAGAAAGGAAAGCATGCTATGTGAAGCTGTAGCAAGATTAGAGAGAAAACAGTGCTAGCAGCTAAGATTGAAGAAATATGTACTATATTGCTTGTGTCTTGTCTTTACTGGTTGTATGTATCCTATATTTAATTTAATGTCACCCAAAACAGAAAGTTATTAGCTAGCAGGCAATAAAGACTGCACATTTTCTGAAGAGTTCTTGTTCTCCCGATTACAAATAATCCCATCCAGTATGAATTGTGAGGGTTTTTTTTTTTTTAGGGGGGGGGGGGGGGGGAGGGCAGGATGTCAAACCGGCCGGACTGGGAGCAGGAGAGGTACCACAGGACATTTTAATTTCCACTGTCCTGAATATCGTTTGATGGCATCCAGTGCAAAATATACACGTTTCAATCTCACGGAGCGAAATACAGTGACGTGCGATAGAAGAATGCTGTGTGAAGAGGGGGTGGCAGTGCACTCTGGCACACTTAACACCAAATAACATGTCTTACATTTCCTCGAACATATATGTTTTATGTATCAGGCTCTTCAGAAAGATGTGAGCTACAAAATGAAGATATTTTTTAAAATTTGACTTTTTAAATTTTTGACGTATCTCAAACGCCCGAGGGAGGGGGGTCGGGCTGGAAGGGGGGGAGGTATTTCCACTTTTCTGACAGCTATGTATTAATCGCTTTGGAGAACAATGAAGTTATTTTTGTCAGTTTGCTAAAGAAATTTGCCTATTATAAATCTTTTACGCTGAGGCAGTCAACTTGTTTGAAATAAAGTGTTTAGTTCCACACTATTGGCTAATTTCAACTGCTCGCTGCATTTCAAGTGCACGTTTTCATCTTCTAGCACGTATGGCATTATGCCATAATAAAGAATAAAAAATGAGTTAATACAGTATTGGTACTCCAAGAAAATTTACATCCCGAAACCTACTCTGAAAAGCTTAATGTCAGGTCGAGGCCTACTTCATTGGGAATCTGGATATACGAATGTGTGCTTTAAGTATGCACTTTAAATAAGCTATTTTAGTATGGTTCACGAAATTCCGATGCTCTTGGAGTATCCTCTGATGTCTCTTTTCTTTTGTTACATAATGTAAGATCTTTTAATGTTTTTCACGTATGAACATACAGGCATCCTGCGTCATAGCAGCTGCCAAAGTGCGGTGGCGCCTGTTATCTGGCGCGCTCTGACGACTACTGAAATGAACCCATTTCTAACAGGTAGGGGGAAAATGTTGCGAATGGTGTTTTGAAAAGTGTTACTTTCAAAGTAAATTTCCTTTTACGCAAGTTGAACTATGTGCGAGAATGTACAATGAATTTCTTAAATCACAGAGCGTTTGATGACGAGCCATTTAGAAGTATTTCGAGCCCAGGTCAGTCATTCATGTCGTCATTATGAGCAAATTGATGTAGTGCTGTGGGAAGCTCTCTCTCCTCTGCGGTAGCTAATTTATTTGTGGAAAACTTTGAGGACAAGTGCTGGAATCGGCTAAAAATTTTACTGGCCCATTTGTGTGATATATCTTAAAGTGTAACATGTGCAAAAAATATCAACATTATATGTGAAAGCTTAGCTTCTCTTGCAGCTTATTAACCTTAGAGACCAATATTATATGTGAAAGCTTTGCTTTTCTTGTAACAACACTATGTATATTAATTTAAAACATTAACGTTTCCTGTTTGTGTATCCGCACTACGTAAGTGATGTTGCTATTAGCTGACTACGTCCCGTGTCCTGTGGTCTGAATATCCATTGTCATCGGCTGGCGGGATCACACGACATGAGCTATGACTGATTTACAAAAGCGCATCGCAATCTCGATTACAATGGTTTGGAAAGTAACATGCGGTGTTTGGTGAAACTCGAATTTATACTTTCGTAATATGAAAATATGCAGTGAACATGTTGCTGCACATCAAAAATCTTTCCAAAAGGAGTTTTCTTCCCTGAGTTTCGTTTTCTAAAGTGCTGGGAAATTCTACGTCTGTGTATAAAAACATAACCATTCAAAGGATTGATAAGTTTTATAGTTCCGAGGGAAAATATACTGTCACTTAATAACACGGAAAAAGTGTGTTTTCATCCAGGAGAAAGTGTATTTTTAACCGGGAATCGGGGAATTTTTTTTCCTTGTCCACGTATACACTCTGTCACTACAACCCAGTGCCATTCTCACCTCAGCAAACAATCCCACTGGAGGTGCCGGAGGCACCTGTGGTTTACACTAGAGCAGACCGACAAGCACATATAAATACCTGCACTTTCCTATAGCTTTGGTGTTCCATGGAGGGGCTGTGTGGGAGGTATCATCTGTGGATAGTGCTTAAAATGTATATATTTTTCTTTGGCTTACTGACAGTTGTCAGTGTTATATTTCCTCTTTGTTTTCTTTTTTTATAGTTCCTTGTTTACTTTCCATTCCAATGTGTATTCTTGCAATTGCCAGGGATAACAACCCTGTTTGAGTTTCTTAAAAGTGAATGTAATTGGTTGATAGTCTCTGTGGATTACAAATGATCTGGCTTCTATGTAAGGGTGGAAATGCCATACAGCTTCACAGTTAGCCAGCTGCTCTCGGTTATACACACTCCAGTCGGTTTGTGCCTCTGTCAACTGACAGAAAATATCTAAAGACTTCCAACACTTCTCAACATATTGATGGAGAGTTGGGCCAATAGCATGCTAGCTAGCTAGCATCTACCACTACAGCTAATGGTACATTACTGACAAGGTGAGACAAGAGAACAGCTTTTTGTGAACTGGCGTTTACCTTTTCAAAGATATGCTGCACCTCTGGAGTCCATGGCAAGGGGTGTTCATCTGTGGTTTGTTGCGTGCCTGTGCTGCTCTCAGTGATGCCTGTATCTCTTTCGCTCCCAGCAGGTGTTGGTGGTTGTTGTTGTTGTTGTGGTCTTCAGTCCTGAGACTGGTTTGATGCAGCTCTCCATGCTACTCTATCCTGTGCAAGCTTCTTCATCTCCCAGTACCTACTGCAACCTACATCCTTCTGAATCTGCTTAGTGTATTCATCCCTTGGCCTCCCTCTACGATTTTTACCCTCTATGCTGCCCTCCAATGCTAAATTTGTGATCCCTTGATGCCTCAGGACATGTCCTACCAACCTATCCCTTCTTCTGGTCAATTTGTGCCACAAACTTCTCTTCTCCCCAATCCTATTCAATACTTCCTCATTAGTTATGTGGTCTACCCATCTAATCTTCAGCATTCTTCTGTAGCACCACATTTGGAAAGCTTCTATTCTCTTCTTGTCCAAACTATTTATCGTCCATGTTTCACTTCCATGCATGGCTACACTCCATACAAATACTTTCAGAAATGACTTCCTGACACTTAAATCTATACTCGATGTTAACAAATTTCTCTTCTTCAGAAACGCTTTCCTTGCCATTGCCAGTCTACATTTTATATCCTCTCCACTTCGACCATCATCAGTTATTTTGCTCCCCAAATAGCAAAACTCCTTTACTACTTTAAGTGTCTCATTTCCTAATCTAATTCCCTCAGCATCACCCGACTTAATTAGATTACATTCCATTATCCTTGTTTTGCTTTTGTTGATGTTCATCTTATATCCTCCTTTCAAGACACTGTCCATTCCATTCAACTGCTCTTCCAAGTCCTTTGCTGTCTCTGACAGAATTACAATGTCATTGGCGAACCTCAAAGTTTTTATTTCTTCTCCATGAATTTTAATACCTACTCCAAATTTTTCTTTTGTTTCCTTTACTGCTTGCTCAATATACAGATTGAACAACATCGGGGAGAGGCTACAACCCTGTCTCACTCCCTTCCCAGCCACTGCTTCCCTTTCATGACCCTCGACTCTTATAACTGCCATCTGGTTTCTGTACAAATTGTAAATAGCCTTTCGCTACCTGTATTTTACCCCTGCCACCTTTAGAATTTGAAAGAGAGTATTCCAGTCAACATTGTCAAAAGCTTTCTCTAAGTCTACAAATGCTAGAAATGTAGGTTTGCCTTTCCTTAATTTTTCTTCTAAGATAAGTCGTAAGGTCAGTATTGCCTCATGTGTTCCAGTATTTCTACGGAATCCAAACTGATCTTCCCCGAGGTCGGCTTCTACTAGTTTTTCCATTCATCTGTAAAGAATTCGTGTTAGTATTTTGCAGCTGTGGCTTATTAAACTGATTGTTCGGTAACTTTCACATCTGTCAACACCTGCTTTCTTTGGGATTGGAATTATTATATTCTTCTTGAAGTCTGAGGATATTTCACCTGTTTCATACATCTTGCTCACCAGATGGTAGAGTTTTGTCAGGACTGGCTCTCCCAAGGCAGTCAGTAGTTCCAATGGAATGTTGTCTACTCCGAGGGCCTTGTTTCGACTCAGGTCTTTCAGTGCTCTGTCAAACTCTTCACGCAGTATCATATCTCCCATTTCATCTTCATCTACATCCTCTTCCATTTCCATAATATTGTCCTCAAGTACATCGCCCTTGTATAGACCCTCTGTATACTCCTTCCACCTTTCTGCTTTCCCTTCTTTGCTTAGAACAGGGTTTCCATCTGAGTTCTTGATTTTCATGCAAGTGGTTCTCTTATCTCCAAAGGTCTCTTTAATTTTCCTGTAGGCAGTATCTATCTTACCCCTAGTGAGATAAGCCTCTACGTCCTTACATTTGTCGTCTGTTACCCAAGAATTTCTACTAGCCCTCGTCTTTTTACCTACTTGATCCTCTGCTGCCTTCACTACTTCATCTCTCAAAGCTACCCATTCTTCTTCTACTGTATTTCTTTCCCCCATTCCAGTCAATTGTTCCCTTATCCTCTCCCTGAAACTATGTACAACCTCTGGTTCTTTCAGTTTATCCAGGTCCCATCTCGTCAAATTCCCAACTTTTTGCAGTTTCTTCAGTTTTAATCTACAGGTCATAACCAATAGATTGTGGTCAGAGTCCACATCTGCCCCTGGAAATGTCTTACAATTTAAAACCTGGTTCCTAAATCTCTGTCTTACCATTATATAATCTATCTGATACCTTTTAGTATCTCCAGGGTTCTTCCATGTATACAACCTTCTTTCATGATTCTTAAACCAAGTGTTAGCTTTGATTAAGTTGTGCTCTGTGCTAAATTCTACCAGGCGGCTTCCTCTTTCATTTCTTAGCCCCAATCCATATTCACCTACTACGTTTCCTTCTCTCCCTTTTCCTACTACCGAATTCCAGTCACCCATGAGTATTAAATTTTCGTCACTCTTCACTACCTGAATAATTTCTTTTATTTCATCATACATTTCTTCAATTTCTTCGTCATCTGCAGAGCTAGTTAGCATATAAACTTTTACTACTGTAGTAGGTGTGGACTTCGTATCTATCTTGGCCACAATAATGCGTTCACTATGCTGTTTGTAGTAGCTTACCCGCATTCCTATTTTCCTATTCATTATTAAACCTACTCCTGCATGACCCCTATTTGATTTTGTGTTTATAACCCTGTAGTCACCAGACCAGAAGTCTTGTTCCTCCTGCCACCGAACTTCACTAATTCCCACTATATCTAACTTTAACCTATCCATTTCCCTTTTTAAATTTTCTAACCTACCTGCCCGATTAAGGGATCTGACATTCCACGCTCCGATCCGTAGAATGCCAGTTTTCTTTCTCCTGATAACAATGTCCTCTTGAGTAGTCCCCACCCGGAGATCCGAATGGGGGACTATTTTACCTCCGGAATATTTTACCCAAGAGGACGCCATCATCATTTAATCATACAGTAAAGCTGCATGCCCTCGGGAAAAATTACAGCCGTAGTTTCCCCTTGCTTTCAGCCATTTGCAGTACCAGCACAGCAAGGCTGTTTTGGTTATTGTTACAAGGCCAGATCAGTCAATCATCCAGACTGTTGCCCTTGCAACTACTGAAAAGGCTGCTGCCCCTCTTCAGGAACCACACGTTTGTCTGGCCTCTCAACAGATACCCCTCCGTTGTGGTTGCACCTACGGTACGGCTATCTGTATCGCTGAGGCACGCAAGCCTCCCCACCAACGGCAAGGTCCATGGTTCATTGGGGGGGGAGGGGGGGGGGGGGTTGGTGGTAGAAATTAACAATTCCTAGGAACCTTCTCATCTGCTGAAAATCCATTAGGCTTGGGTTGTTATCTTTGAGTGGACAAATTATGGCCAAGGAATGTTACTTGTTTTTGGTGCAGAACACATTCTGTTTCATTTACTATCCAACCATATTTCGGTATCCTGTTGAACACTGCATTAAGCTATTTCTAATGGTTTGCTGCTGTTTGGAAAAATACCAAGATAGTTGTTTAGATAGATGAACATTTAGATAGATGAAACAGAAATTCAAATCCTGTAGCACTTCATCTGCAAAACACTGCACTAACTCAGCATCATTTCTTAGACAAAATGGCACATGCAGATACTAAAACAAACTGAAAGATATTACTGTTGCGGCCTTCAGTGTCTCCTCTTTTTCTGCGGGGATTTGGTTATAGGCTTCTTCACAGTCAGTCGTGCTGAAAATTGCAGCTGAGGCTAATACATTTGTGAAATCTCTCATATTAGGGACCAGGTAGCAGTTAGGAATGGTACATTCATTCAAAATGTGGTTATCTTTGCAGGGCCTCCATGTGCTGTATTTATCTTCACTAGATATAATGATAGAGCTCTTGGGTCTGCGTATGATACATGTCTGTAACATCTCGTCAAATTCTGCTTTTGTTGAGGAAAAACAGTCGGATGTTAATCTCCTTAACCCTTAAGAGACTGGTTAGCTGGGTGTTGTCTTAATATGGTGCAGTATGCAGTACTTTATCGGAGCAGTCGATAACTTCCTGTCTGGTCTCTGGTATGCTAGTGTGTACCTGAACCCCAGGTCAGCTGTGTTCTCAGTTCAACACATGTTGTAATGGGCAAGTTGTTTGCAACAGTAAATTGGAGAGGTGCGCACACTGGTGCAGTTTTGTTCTATCATCTGATGGTGCTTCCAGGACTAATGATGGCTCCTTCATTTATGATTTGGAGCTTTGTGGAAGTGTGTGGCCTGCTGCACTTGCTGTTGGCCACTGAGGCCATTCAGAAACACACTTGGAGCTGTGTGCCTTGTGGCCTGACTGCCAAAACACCTGTGGTACCAGCAGACTGGCTAATGTAGTTTTCTATGTGCCATCCATTCGATTCTGCTGGTGGAATGAGGAACTATTTTCTTTACTTTGACTGGTGTGCACCCATTTGTTTACCATCAGTGCCAGTAACTGCTTCTGAAGTGTATCATGTTGACATTGTGGACTCTGGAGCCGTTCATTAATGTTTAATGATTGTTCATGTTGAACAGTAGCTGTCTCAACCACTCTGATGTCATTAGTTGCTTGTGTCACCATGGAAATGCATGCCTATTGCATCATAGCATGAACTTTGTCAGCTACATCTGTTAAAGAATTAGTAATTTTTGAGAACATTTCCCGTGGAGAACATTGGTTTTTCTGTGTACTTTAAAATGAACATAAACAGTTTTGACCACAAGAAACCTATATTTTTTTGGTTATTGGTTTTGGTCAGTTACTGCCCTTCTTCAGACCTCGTACTAAAATATGAACATAGAATGAGTTTGTAGAACATACATCTTATACAACAAATAACAAAAGAAAAAATTATACCATTTTTGGTAGGTAGTGGCAGTGAACGGAGTAGGGCGTTATGAACTCCATGAATGTCAACTACTCAACTACTAAGGAGAGCAATGCAGCAGTTGCTTAAATAAGTGATACTCCACCCCCCCCCCCCCCCCCCCCCCCCCTCCACCGCACACCAAATTACATTAGCAATAGCCAATCAGTCATACAGCCCGTAAAACAGTTCTAACAATAAGGTATATACAGAATGATTACAGGAAAGCTAATAACAAATGAAGAAGTAGGTGCCTTATAAAGTAACTACTATAAACAGCATTTCATGAGTCTGTGGTAAAAGTAAATGTAAAAAAGAGATAATCAATCGTAATCAGTTGTGAGAACACCAATCGCCATCTATGAGGATTTCTCGCAAACTCGTAGATTGTATGGCAGCAAAGGTGGTGATTAAGCGACATTAATGGTTCCATGGAGACGGCATGGTTGTATCAATATGCGCCATCCAGCAGAAGAGGATTTTGTGTATTGTATGGTAGCAGAGATGGTGGTTAAGCGACGTTAATGGTTCCATTGAGATGCTGTGGTCATATTGATATGCACCATCCAGCAGAAGAGTATTTCAGAGTTGCGACAGCAGGTGGATGTCGAGTACATACTGGCATGCAGGTCAACATCTAGAAATGCATGCCAGGTACTGCATATTGCTCCTAGGTAGTAGTGGCAGTGGAAATACTGCTTGACTGACACAGTTATTTGCCATCGTAGTGGCATGGAGCTGTCTATGTGCCTGTTTCACAGGCAATGATTTCAAAGTTGCGACAGTGACTGATTGTTACAAAATACTGGTGTGCAAGTAAGACAGCTGTTGAAATATGTGTCAGATCCCCCAGATGACATTGGCCAAGCAACCAACAAGATAGCAAGTAAAGTAGGATACATGATACCTAAAGTATGACAAAATATCAATTATGTCACCATAACTATGGCATAAAATCTAATTGACCCACCGGGGTAGTCGAAAACATGAAACAAAAAGCGTAAGAAAACTGAAGTTGAAAAGAACTGTGAGCATAGTTGATTACAGTTATTCCATACAATAAGAGCACACAATGTCAGATGTACAGAAATATATGCTACATCACTATGATCTAATACACCAAGGACTCATCTAAGTAGTCATAAATGTAAAACACACACATGATCAGTCAAAAGTTAAAAGATACTGTGACTGTAGTTGTTTAGTCATAAAAAGTCAGTAGAACAGCAATGAGCATGATGTTACAATTATTGTTTGGTGAAATGAAAGAGGAATAAATACGAGCAGAAGTAAAATAGCATTCTTTAGTTAGCTTAGGGTAAAATCATAATATTGCATAAAGGGAGGCACTGCACACAAACAGGACCTATTAAGATAGTCGCGAATAAAAAATAAGAACATAAGCAATCAAGAGTTTAAAATAAAATGCACAAAGTTTATAACAGAATAGATTGAAATGTACAGTTGGAGACTGCAATAATACCTATCTCAATTTTGGTGTTTCTAAAATATGATGTAAAGATTGCGACAAATGGTGGATTGGACAGAAAGATAGGAACTTGACTACTCGTTATAAGGAACACACTTCAGGTACGTCTTGTAATAAATCAGTATTTGGCCAACACCTGACACATCACAATCATTCAGAAGGATCTATAAGGAGTAACTTAAAAGTCCTTCACAATGCTATTTAATTTCTGTTCACATTTATACCTCTTTTATTTCTCCAAACAATAGTTGTAACGTCATCCCCATTGCTATTTTACTGAATTTTTGTTACTGTAAACAATGACAGTCACAGTACCTTTTAACTTTTGACTGATTATGCATTTGTTTTACATTTATGACTACTTAGATGAGTTCTTGGCGTATTAGACCGTAGTGATGTAACCTATATTTCTGTACATCTGACATTGTGTGCTCCTGTTGTATGGAATAACTATAATCAACTATGTTCACAGTTGAAACTTCCTGGCAGATTAAAACTGTGTGCTGGACCGAGACTCGAACTCAGGACCTTTGCCTTTCGCGGGCAAGTGCTCAACCAACTGAGCTACCCAAGTACGACTCTCACCCCGTTCGAGTCTCGATCCGGCACACAGTTTTAATCTGCCAGGAAGTTTCATATCAGTGCTCACTCCACTGTAGAGTGAAAATTTCATTCTACGTTCACAGTTCTTTTCAACTTCAGTTTTCTTATGCTTGTTGTTTCATGTTTCTGAGTACCTTGGTGGGTCAATTAGATTTTGTGCCATAGTTCTTATTACTTAATTGATATCTTGTCATACTTTAGGTATCATGTATCCTACTTTACTTGCTATCTTGTTGGTTGCTTGGCCAATATCATTTGGGGGATCTGACACATATATCGACAGTCGTCTTACTTGCACACCAGTATTTTGAAACAACCAGTCACTGTCACAACTTTAAAATCATCACCTGTGAAACATGCACTTAGACACCTCTTTCTAGGAGCAACACTTAATATCTGGCATGCATTTCTAGATGCTGACCTGCATATCAATTTGTGTTTGACATCCAGGCGCTGTCGCAGCACTGAAATACTCTTCTGTTGGATGGCGCATGTCAATATGACCATCTGTTTCCACAGAAACCATTAACATTGATTAACCACCAACTTTGATGCCATACAGTCTACGAATTTGCGAGAAATCACCACAGATGGCTATCGGTGTTCTCACAAGCAATTAGGATTGGTAATATCTTTTTTATTTGTATTTTTATCACAGACTGATGAAATGATGTTTATAGCAGTTACTTTACAAGGCACCTATGTCTTCATTTGTTATTAACTTTCATGTAATCATTCTTTATATACCTTATTGTAACAACTGGGTAGGTAAAAAAATCTACTCATCAGGTGGTGGCAAGAGAACAGACACACAAAAAAAGGTTTAACTTGTGCAAGCTTCCAGAACCAGGGGCTCCTTCTTCCAGCAGAAGAGTTGAAGGGGAAGGAAGAGGGGTGAAGGACAGGGACTAGAGAGGTGCAGGAAATGGTATATAGTTTGGGAAAGTCGCCCAGGATGCTGGGTCAGAGGAGATTGTTGGCGAATGCACCAGATGAGATTTGAAAACTTGAGAGCTTAAAGCTGGAAGACCGAATATTACGCAAGACAGAGATTACTGCTAAAACATCATGTACGAGTTAATAAGAGTGAAAAGCTAAGTGCATTGTATGTCACAGAGGTGGGAGGGGGGCTGGCAAAAACTAAACACATTAAAAAATGAAACGTGTAGAAAATTAAAATGGTGTGAAGAAAGTAGTAGTTCCTGCTAAGAAATGCTGAGATGGAAGGAGTTAACATAAATTAAGGCTAGGTGGGTGGCAAGAACTAAGGCCATTTTGTAGTGCTAGTTGCCATCAGCAGAATTATGAGAAACTGAGCAGAATTATGAGAAACCACACACCACAGAAGGCATGTGTGGTGAAACATGCACTGAGGTCATGACTGTCATGACACTGCAACATATTGTGTGTTGCTGGTATACACCCTGTGCCTATTCCCATTCATTTTAGCTGATAACTGGGTGGTAGTCATGCCACTGTAAAAGGCCGAACAGTGTTTAATAACAGCTGTATATGACACGTGTCGTTTCACAGGTGGCTCTCCCTTTGACAGTATATGTTCCGTCAGTTACGGGCTAGTATAGGTGGTGGTGGTGGTAGTAGGGTGCATAGGGAAAGTCTTGAGTGGGGACGGCCTTAGGTGTAGGAGCCATAGCATAGGGAGATGGGTGCAAAAGGAGCATAGGTTCTGAACAGTGATATTGCGGAGATTGGGAGGGCAATGAAAACCTATTCTAGGTGTGGTGCACAAAATCTCAGACATAGTGTATCTCATTTCAAGGCATGATGTTAGGAAGTCATGGCCTTGTCGAAGTAGCTCATTAACATTCAAGACCAGGATAGGACTGAGTGACAAGTGGTGTGCTTCAAAACTTATTGTTGGAGGGATCAGTAGTACCAGGAGTAGACATGATGGCCCATTATATTGTCAAAAATTGATTATTTTCATTGTTTTATTGTAACCATTGTTTTATGGGCTGCATGCAGATGACATGGTGTTCTTAATGCCTGCTCTGTTCACCACCACCACCGCCTACCAGCACGGGTATAATTTCTTCTTTTATTATTTGTTATATAAGATGAATTTTATATGTTACTATTATTTGCGCACATCCTTCTGAACTCATTGTTGTTCATCTTTCAGTATGAGGTCTGAAGATGGTCAGTAACTGACCGAAACTGGTAACCACAGAAATAAAGGTTTGTTGCGGTCGAGACTGTTTGTTCATGTTAAAGAATTGATATCACTTTCTCGCGTGTTGCCACAACTTATTTTACTGGAATGGTAGCTGTGTTAGCCAAACATGATGGTAGCTGTGTTAGCCAAACATGATGGAAGTGTTGCATCCTGCATTTGTACTTCCTTGACAATGTTTCTTAGGTGTTGCCAGAACTCAGTGTTCTATTGCCAAAACATTCAAACTGGAACACCCATTGCATGCATTAGTCTACTGATATACACACTTGGCTGACTAATGTGCCCCTGTAGTAGAGGTATTGCTGTTGCGAGGGTGGTTTTAATATAATATCCAAAACCATTGTGACTGCTGGCATCTAAGCTGTTAATTGCCACTGCTAATTTTGTGAGATCACTTGTGAAGTTGTTTTGTGTGAACAACTCAAACGTTGCAAACCACAGTTCTGGTTTCTGCAATAGGAATTTTGGAATTTGTGCTATCATTCACAGTCAAATTGTTTGTCTTGCTTCCAGTCTGTCTCACTTCTTGCAGAAATAACTTAATGATGTGTGTGTTGCAGTTTGAGTTTGCAGGTCACTAATCAGCTCTTGCAGATCTTCTTGCAGTAGTAAAAGCTATCTTTTCATTTGAATCTGTTTGAAATCAAGATGTGAAGTCTCTATTTGGTTTTGTACATTGACTTGGTTTTGCTGTTCCTCTGTGTACTAGAAATTGCCAATTTATGGGATTCTTTGGTAATAAAAGTGGTAATAATTCAGTAATTTTTATTAATAAATTTATTCAGATGACTGAAAATACGCCTTGACAATGGAAAGTAAACAACGGATTGTCAGAAAAGGAAACACAGAGGAAACATCACATGGGCTAGTCAGATCGGTAGACCAATGGACAATATATACAATTTTAACCGTGACCCATGGATGATGCTTCTCACAGATGTCTCAAAAAGTAAATATTTTTCCCAAATTCACACAATAATCTTCAAATCAATAAATATCTTTTATTACACCCTTTCTAAAATAGCCTCTGTTCTTCTCCAGCATTCAAGCTACCTGCATACCAAATTTCATCAACATTGGTTCAGTTGTTTACTTGTCAAAAGGTAACGGACACACACACTTTCATATTTATAATATTGGTGTGGATATGACGGCCGCATTTGACCACTACATGGCAGTATTGTGGTGTGACATTACTATTATTGTAAAATTTCTCATTTGTTATTGTCAAACAGCAGTAGCTTTTAAACTGACTGAGTAGTTTGTTTATAGTGAATGTATAAAGCAACAGTGTGTTAAAGAAAAGTCCTCAAATCACTAGTTGGTAGCTACTTTTATAACAAAGTATCTTGAAAATGGCGAAGCTAGTCGAATGTTAACGTGCTATTGTCATGAGCATTTGCGGAAAGAGATAAAAGGACAATGTAGGATCTAAATGATTGGATGTCCACGACTCTTCACAGAACATGGGGTTTGGAGGCTTGTCTGCTCTGCAATGTAGGATAATCTTTGCCATTTCTGCCGAAAGAGCACAATGCCGGTGCACGCGAAAGTGTTTTGGAGCACACTGTTTATTGCACATTGTTGAACATGGAGCTCCGCAGCAGACCACCCCTATGTATACACATGTTGACCCAATGACATCGATTACGATTACAGTAGTCACAGGACCATCTGGATTGGACTGTGTCAGTCAGTGGAAACGTGTCGGCTCTTTGGCTGAATCACATTTTTGCTGCGCCAGGTTGATGTTCATCTCCTCAAAAGCCATCATTGAGGTGAATGGCGGCTCAAAACTTGCATCTTGCCATGGAGACAGACTGGTAGGAGCAGTATTATGCTGTTGGAGATATTCTCCTACACTTACATGGGACCTGTAGTAGTAATCAAAGACACACTGACAACTGCTAACCATTTGCATCCCTTCATGCTTGATGTCTTCCCTGACAGCGATGTAATCTTTCATCAGTATAATAGTCCATGTCTTGGAGCCCGAACCGTAGTACAGTGGTTTAAGGAGCATTATAGTGAACTCACATTAATGTCTCTGTGATCAAATTTGCCTGAAGTAAATCCTATGCAATCCATCTGGGTTGCTGTTGTGTGCCATGACCGCATACACAAATCAGCGGCCTATTATTTATGCAAATTACGTGAACTGTGTAGGCATCTAATGCCACGTACTTTCACAAACCTACCAGCAGACAGTCGAATTGCTGATATTCAGAATCAGTAATGTATTTCATTCCAAAGATGGACAAACAAGCTATTAAGCAGGTAGTCAAAATGTTTTGGCTCATCAGTGTCCATGTTATAACTTTCACAAAAATAATTGGTAAATGGCAGTTCACTTCAACATACTTGCATTTCCATGAGCGATGAAAGCTTACTAGACAATATGTGTTCAAGATCATCCACTATCTTTGCTGAAATACTGTTTTCTCATTGCTGCCTCCAACAGATACCAAACATATCTGTGTGGAATGCTCTAATTTTCAATTAACCATACCTGCTGAGCAGGATAGTGTCAGACCTACTTATGTGGAAACTGTGTTAACTACTAAGAACTGTGTATCTCTTGATATTGAATAATAGACCATGAGAAGTGTGATCAAGTAATTAAAATTTTCAGAACACAGCCTAAACATAAAATATTTGAGAAATAAATGTTGTGCTCTAAGAAAGAGTACTTGCTGCATTGGTCCTACATGACAAATTCAAATTATGTGCCGTACTAATATCTCAAATCTTAGCCTGACACACTATTTAACTGGTTTAACTTGTCACATTTAACTCAAATGAATTGAAAAAAAGTGTGATATAATTATTGTTGTACAATGTAATGTGTCTTTTTTCACCGATGTCTGAGAGACATTTTTGCTTTTTAGTACTTGATTATTTTTAATTTACGTGTCTTCCTTATTTTTAAATCTGGGTGGTGGCTAATAACCTGAAGCAGTATATGTTCTTACTGACAGTATATTAGTCAATTCATTGTAATATAATTAATAAAATAAACTAACAAGAATTCATCTAAAATACACTGTGTGAGCATGTGACTCATGATAAAATAATTAAAACTGAGATTATTCTGATCTGCAGCAGTGCTTGTATGCTGTTGCTCTTGAAAAGAGTCTGATTTCTGCTGCAGTTCCCTTCTTTCTTTTTCTCTTTCACCTGCAATGAGCGATTTTGATTGCAGCATATAGCAGGATCAGCATTATGAGATTAGAAGAATATGATATAAAACAGGAGCAGGTTCCAAACTCTAGTTGACTAAGTGTCTGTACTGTATTTTGGATGAAGTAGGTTCAGGCATGCAGTCTTTGGCAGTTACTGCTGTATGTCCTGCCCTTGGGCTTGGCATTCATTTGCTGGGTACGGGCTTGGCGACCTAGGGTTCCTGATCTGGGGACTGGTAAGCACTGCCAGTCCCCCGTCACCGTAAGCTCTGGGCATGCTTCAGTGACCACCATGCGGTGCGGCAGTGGAACTTTGTGTGTCTCAGGGAATGGAGATCTTGGCTTGACTGCCCAGATTGAGAGGATGGAATAAACCTCTATAAAAAAACCCTCAATCTCAAGGTGTGCTGTGCGCTGATGAGATGCATGGCTGTTGGGGTGAAACAGTCGTTAGCAGGCAACCTCTGGGGAACCTGCCACACCTCAGTTGTATAAGGCTTACTCAGGCACTCGGGGCTCTGTCTGAGTGAACCCTTACTTCCCTAGCTGCTCGTGGGATGGAAATGGATCCTCAGGAATCTTCTTTTCCTTCTCCCAGCAGCAAGGGTGGGCCGCTGGGAGGTTCTAACACCCAGTCTATCAAGACGGCTTGCGTAATCAGTCCTCCTGACTCCGGCACTTCCTTGACGAGTCCAGTCTTTAGTAACAGAATGCATTCTGATCCTCGGAATGTGTTTCTCGCAGTGAAACAGGAGGAGAGTAGTTTCGAGAAGGTTTTGCCCTTCTGTGTACAAAAGGGTTTGGAGGGAATCTGTGGCTCCTTAAAATCGCTGAAGCGCTTGCGCAGTTGGACCTTGCTAGTGGATACTTCCAATTGCCAGCAGGCAGCTAACCTCCAAACTGCTAAATGCCTTGGGGAATATGCCATTGACACTGAACTGCACAGCACCTTGAATTATAGCAAATGTGTTGTGACATGCCAGGATCTAGTCGACATTCCCAAGGAGGAACTGCAACGTGAGTGGGCTTTGGAAGGTATAGTTCACATGCAACATATCAAAAGAGGGTTGATAGCAATCTTATCAAATCTGACTCCTTTTTTCTGACCTTCAGTAGCACGAAAACTTCCAGAGCATGTTAAGGCTGGCTTCTTTCGCCTTAGTGTGAGGCCTTATTTCCCGATCCCAATGCGCTGTTTTAAATGCCAGAGTTTTGGACATACCACCTTAGGGTGTAAAGGCGAAGTGACTTGGGGCAACCACGGTAAGGCCATCCATTGACTATACTTTCCCTTTACTTGCCTCCACATGATGCACTTGATGAAGAGGCCCCACCGACCTTATTACATAGCTCCCCCAGCCGTTCATAATCTGTGGTGATTTTAATGCCCACAATGTGCTTTGGGGCTCTGCAGTAACTGTCCCAGGGGTAGAGCAATTGAGAGGCTTCTCCTGTCATCTTGTGCATACTTGCTAAATGTGGGGCAGAGCACTCACTTCTGCACAGCGACTGGGTCATTCTCTGTCATTGATCTCTCGCTTTGCTCTCCAGCTCTTGCCCACAGTGCTCAATGGAAAGTGGTCAGTGACTTGCACAGAAGCGATCACTTTCTGTTCTGGTTCACCTGCCAGATGGTGTAGGCCCCGAAAGGAAACCGCCACGATGGGTGCTCAGTAGGGCCGACTGGACACTTTATAGCCAGTTGGCCCATTTCGAACACTGTGTGAACGTTGAGGCATGGGTGGATCGTATTACCAAAATCATTCACCATGCCACTGCAGCATCCATTCCACAGTCCACAGGGCACCAGAAGGGGTAACCTGTCCCTTGATGGAGTGCCGAATGCCGCTCTGCAATCAGGACCAGGCATGTGGCTCTGCGCAGGTTCCAGTGTTGGCCAACTGCTGAGAATCTTGCAGCCTTTCGGGTGGCGAGTGCAAAATGTCTCAAAATTATTCAAGAGAGCAAGAAGAGGTCATGGCAACAGTTACCGAATACCATTAATCGTTCCACCAAACGTTCCATTGTGTGGGAGACCATCAGGAGAATTTCTAGGAGAGGAGGGATGTGCCCCATGGCTGCTGTAATGGATAGTGGCATAGTGGCACTCTCCACATGGATCCACGAGACATTGCCCAGACTATGGCAGCGTATTTTGCCACAGTTACTGCAACACCCAGTCAGGATCTGGGTTTCCAGCACTATAGAGCGGTTGCTGAGAGGTGTAGTTTGGACTTCCACTCCACCTCTAATGAAGTTTACAACTGCCCATTCTCCATGTGGAAGCTGGATTCTGCATTGTATGTGGTTCGTGACACATCCCCTGGTCATGACGGGATCCATTACAGTGTGCTACGGCACCTCACAAGGCACAACAAAGATATCCTCCTTGCACTTGTTAATGCCATTTGGGCATCAGTTCACTTTCCTGACTCGTGGCGTGAGGCAGTTTTAATTCCTCTTTTAAAACCTGGGAGAAACCGCATGAGCCCAAGTAGTTACCTTAGTGTTGCCCTCACTAGTTGCATGGGAAAGGCCTTGGAGCAGATGGTCAACTGCCACCTTGTCTGGATCTTAGAATCCCAGCAACTCATTGGTCGCTATCAATGTGGGTTCAGGAGGTTTCGTTCCACCTTTGATAACCTTGCCCTCCTGGAGGCAACTATACAGCATGCTTTCCTATGTCGCCATCACCTTCCAGGTGGATTTTTTGGCATCGAGAAGGCCTACGATACTACTTGGAGGAGTCTCATCATGGAGCAGCTTCACGAATGAGGTTTTCGTGGTTGTCTTCCCATTTTTATTCAGTCCTTCCTCTCGCCACAATATCTTAGATACTGAGTCGGTGACGTCCTGTCTGATCGCTGTGGGCAGCATAATGGTGTCCCTCAAGGTAGCGTTTCAGTGTGACTGTCTTTGCCATAGCTATTAGTAGCATTATGTCCATAGTGAAAAGTCCTGTCCAGTGTTCCTCGTTTGTGGATGATTTTTTTGTGTTTTGTTCTTCTTCAAGCCTTCCAATGACAACACGCCAGTTGCAACTTACTCTTAGATGTTTGGATGAATGGGCACAGAAGAGTGGTTTTAAGTTTTCCACCGATAAATCCGTGTGTGTTCTTTTTCGCAATTCTCGTTCAATTTTAACCTTTCCTGAATTGAGGATGAGGGGCACTGTCCTTACTTTTAAAGACACAGTGCGATTTGTGGGCCCATTTTTGACTCAAAGCTTACGTGGTTACCTGATCTTGGAGACCTGAAACAATGATCACTTAAGGCTTTAAGTATTTTAAAATGTCTTAGCCACAGTACATGGGGAGCAGACAAGACTTATCTGCTCCAGTTTTACTGGGCATTTGTGTGCTCTCAGTTTTATTATGGGTGCACGGTGTGTTTATTCTTATTTAAACGTGCTGGACGTTGTGCACCATGAAGGAATTAAGAACCGCCTCTTCATATATGACGATGGCTACTTACAGTGCGCGAGGCATATAAAACTATGTCCACACCATACACACCTGCATACTATACTGTCGCTCAGCTTCCTTTGGCGTGGGTTTTTCATAACTGGCAATGAGCAATGAGGCCCTATGGGATTCGTGCACAGAATTGCCTTTCTGAGATGGGTATGGCTGGTCTTAATGTTTTACCTTGAGGTTGGAGCAGATTTCCACCTTGGCTCCTCCAGAGACCCAGACTTATTTTAGATTTGACTAATTTTAAAAAAGATAGTACGCCAGATTTTACATTCTGTTTCTTAACACTTTAGATGTGCATCACGGTTTTACTGTCATTTACACTGATGGCTCCAAACAAGGGAATTTCCTTGGCTGTTCTGTGGTGTTCCCTGGACATTTCACCAGAATTCGCCTGCCTGTTGAATATAACGTTTTTGCAGCGGAGCTCCATGCGATCCTGAAGGCACTGGAGCAGATGAACCGTATTCGGGGCAATCGGTTTCTCACCCGCTCTGATTCCCTTAGTGCCTTACAATCGTTGCTGAATCTGTACCCAGCTGAGGAGTTGGTCCAGCTGATATATGACCAACTGTACTTGCTCCAATGGTGCGGTATGCAGGTGTCATTTTGCTGGGAGCTGGGTCATGTCGGAATGTGGGGCAATAAACAGGCCGATCAGGCTGCCAAGGAGGCCTGCAGAGAGCAGGATGTGACACAGTGTCCTATTCCCTTGCAGTCTATCATTTCTGCACTCCACAGGAAGTGCATGCAGTTGTGGGAGAAAGAATGGCTGGCGGTGATGGCCAATAAGCTGCGGTTGGTAAAGTCAGCAACTCGGCCGTGGCGTTCCTACTGCCGGTTGCTCAGGTGGGCTGAAGTGACCCTCACGCATCTTCGGATTGGGCACTGTACTCTCACACATGGCTTTCTATTACGGTGGGAGGATCCCCCATTTTGTGATGCTTGTGGTGTGCACATCTCTGTTCGCCACAATTTAACGGAGTCCATTTAATACTGTGATGCAAGGACAGAAGCAAAAATTGGTGGAGCTATGTGCTCTATTTTAGCTGATGATGAGACGAGTGTATCGGTTTTAAAGTTTTGCAATGTGTCTGAACTGTGGCCCAAACGTTTAAGCTGGAGGTTTTAGTGTATTGCAGAGTGGCTGGCTCCTCCCTTTTTTTCCTTGCAGTCAGCCAGCCACTTCCATCTGCTATATTGTTTTAGCTCCTTCTACCACTTTCTTCCTGCGTAGTCAATGTTTTACTGCTGACACCATGCTTCGTCTTGTGCTTCGGTGTGGGCACGCATATAGTTTTCCAACCTTTGTTCCGTGTGTTTTACATTGTTTTATCTTCCTGTTCTGGGTATTTTCTTGACACCCGTCTCAATCTGGTTTTGTGTGGGCGCTGAAGACCTTACCGTCGTTCGCCCATACAAACCTCTCCATCATCCATCCATCCTGCTGTATGTCCTGAGGAAAAGATGATGATGTATGTTGACAATCAGCATTGCAATTGCCTGCCAGTGTCAGACTGTAGTCAAAACATAATCTGCCACATTCAGCTCATTTATGTTGTAATGCTATACAGCTTCATTCTTTTGTCCACATTTTGCCGAAATGATAGATCATAGTTCGATAATAGCAAAAAGGTGCTATGTGAATGATAATGTCAACAGGAGTAAACAAGAATGGATCTGTAACTGCAGTGGGTTTCACTGTTTTGAATCTTCTTGGCAAATTAAAACTGTGTGCTGGGTCAAGACTTGAACCCATAATCTTGTCTTTCATAGGCAGTGCTCTTTCCTATTGAGTCAGTTTCTGATATGTTCTTCATTTGATGTCACTGAGTAGTGACACCCTGTACTTCCTTTTTGCTAAATATGAATTGAACAATTTCCTCTGATTCCATAATGTGCCATATTATGTGAAAGTGAAGTGTGGTTTAGGCAATCAAAGACTTTTTACTATATCAAAGAGGAGAAAGACAGATCCACACAGACTGTAAAGTTGAAATAAACACTGTATTTAGCACCACAGGGCAGTTTTGGTGTTAGGTCATTGTCAGACACACTGATGCATGTGGACATATCCACAGAGTAGATATATAAAAGAAATTGCATACCATACAAATTTAACATGGCTATGCTGTAAATGTACACAGCTACAAAACAAATAACAGTTAAGTACTTGTACTAGTATACACCACAAAACAAATGTTTGATGACTTCTTATACTTGTTCATAGTGTGGTTTCAGTTGCCTGAGATTGCAGTAGTGTGTGTGAGTTGCGCTTGTGTGAGTGTTTGTGTATGTGTGTCTGTCATCTATTGTTGACGAAGGCCGTAATGGCCAAAAGCTTTAATTGTGAGAGTCTTTTTGTTGTGCCTATCTCCGCTATATGGTGTGTAGCAACTTTCCTTTTCATTATACTGTTGCATTCCATCCTGGATTTTCCACTGTTTGATTTTTATTTGTAGTTTAGTCACATGTGTTTCTTGTGGGTATAATCAAGAAAGTCAAAGGCCTAGCTACTGCAGCGTGCATCACTGAGTGCGTTCAGCAACTACCTGGAGAACCTACTCCCATCTTGAGTGAGATCACGTGCTGAATGTACCAAGTCCACCAGGGTTTTCCTTGTTATTGTGACAGCTATTCCTCTGAAAGCTACACTTCCTTGTAACGTTATGGTTCCCAGTGAGATAGCACTGCATCCCTCTGGGAAAATCAAGACCTTCTGAGGAAGATCGGCCACAGTCCTGCTGCATCAAAGGTTTTATCAGCAATAGTCAACACCTCACACATCTTTATTGAATTGTACATTGGCAGCTGTGAAATCAGTACAGTACACACATTTGCCTTCCACTCATAGATCTGAGAATCTGACACAGTTCCTCATTTACCTCCAGATAAAGACAAACTTTCAGACTCGAGTGCATTGGAAGACACAATAGTTTCAGGGAGCTCTGGCAACAGTAGAAATACTTAAGCTGCAATTATTGCCACAGAGTATTGGTAGCTGCTGAAGCCCAGGACGACACCCTGGACTTATCAGTGGCCATTGCAACTTTTAGTTGCCTCTACAACAATCCATAATTGCAGAAGTGTTGCCAGTGCAGGATTTTCTCATGAACCAACCTCTTGATTATGTCTCATAAATGTTCGATGGGACTCATGGTGGGCGATCTTGGTGGCCAGATTACTGAATAGTCCAGACGGTCTTAAAAACCAGTCGCAAACAATTTTGGCCCAGTGACATGACACAGTCATCTGAAAAAATTCCATTGTTGTTTGGGAATATGACATCCATGAATGGTTGCAAATGGTCTCCAAGTAGCTGAACATAACTATTTCCAGTCAATGGTCCACGTATACACAGCCCACACCATCATAGAGCCACCACCAGCTTGCACAGTGCCTTGACTACAACTTGGGTCCATGGCTAATTGGGGTCTGTGCCACATGTGAACCCTACTATCAGCTCTTGCCAACTGACATTGGGACTCACTTGGCCAGGCCACGTTCTTTCAGTCATCTAGAGTCCAAGTGATATGGTCATGAGCCCATGAGCAGATGATGTGCCGTTAGCAAAGGCACTTGCATTGGTCTTCTACATCTATATCTACGCGTATACTCCGCTAGCCACCAAGCAGTGTGTGGCGGAGGGCACAATTCGCGCCAAAATCTTATTCCCTACCCCGTTCCACTCGCGGATCGCGCAAGGGAAAAACGACTGTCTGAATGCCTCAGTATGAGCTCTTATTCCCTTATCTTTGAATGATGATCATTGCAAGATTTGAAAGTTGGTGGTAATAATATATGCTCTACATCCTCGGTGAAGATCGGATTTCAGAATTTAGTGCGCAGCCCCTTCTGTTTAGCGTGTCCCACTTCAAACTTTCTATGAGATATGTAATGCTCTCGTGATGGCCAAATGTACCAGTCACAAATCTTGTCTCTCTTCTTTGGACCTTCTCAATCTCTTGAATCAGACCTAACTAGTAAGGGTCCCATACAGACGAACAAAACTCCAAGACTGGACGAACTAACTTATTTTAAGCTATTTCCTTTGATGAAGGACTGCATTGCTTCAGGATTCTACCAGTAAACCCCAATCTAGAGTTCACCTTACCCGTTATTTGTGTAATCTGACCATTCCGTTTGAGATCATTTCGAATAGTCACACCCAGATACTTGACGGACGTTAACTACTTCCAAAGACTGGGCATTTATTTTGTACTCGTACATTAATGGGAATTTTCGCCTTGTTATATGCAGTAGGTTACGCGTACTAATATTGAGAGATAACTGCCAGTCAGTACACCACGCATTTATTTTCTGCAAATTGCCATTGATTTGTTCACAACTTTTGTGTGATAGTACTTTCCTGTAGACTATAACATCATCGGCAAACAGTCTCAGGCCGCTGTCAATACCATCAACCAGATCGTTTATGCAAATCGTAAAAAGCAGAGGACCTATTACGCTGCCTATGGTCACACCTGAAGTTGCCCTTGTTTCTGTTGAAGTCACCCCATATGTCAAGACGACGTATTGCTCTCTGTCTGTTAGAAAATTTTCTATCCAACCATATATGTCATCGGATAGACCATAAGTACCCACTTTTTGTAGCAAGTGACAGTGCGGAACTGAGTTGGACGCCTTTCGAAAGTCGAGAAATATGGCATCAACCTGGGAGCCGGTATCTAGAGCCTGTTGTATATGACGCACAAAGAGGGCCAGCTGTGTCTCGCATGACCGCTGTTTCCTAAAACCGTGCTGGTTTCTGCAGATGAGCTCCTCAGAGTCTAGAAAGGTCATTATGTCTGAACACAAAATATGTTCCATGATTCTACAACGAATCGACATCAGTGAAATTGGCTGGTAATTACGTGCATCCGATTTTCTACCCTTTTTATAGATTGCTATGACCTGGGCCTTCTTCCAGTCCCGTGGAACTTTCCTCTGTTCCAATGATCTCTGATAGATGATGGATACGAATGGTGCCATTTTTGTAGCATAGTCAACATAAAATCTTACTGGGATACCGTGAGGACCAGATGCCTTCCTGGCGTCTAAGGATCTTAACTGTTTTACGATCCCAGATACACTAAACACTATGTCAACCATCCTTTTGTTTGTTTGAAAATTGAATGGGGGGAATGGTGCTGCATTCCTCTACCGTAAATGAATTTTTGAAAGCTAGGTTTAGAATTTCGGCCTTCTGTTTATCATCATCAGTTACATTATTCATACTGTCAGCAAGAGAAGGTATTGAATTATTTGAAGCGTTCATAGGTTTTATGTATGACCAAAATTTTTTGGGGTTATTTTTAGAATCTGCAGATAAAATATTGCTTTCAAATTCGTTAAAAGTATATCTCATTGTCCTTCTGATAGCTGCTTTCATTTCGCTTAATTTCTGTTCGCGGGGCAGTGACTGGGTTTAGAACGACTATGCAAAATTCTCTGCTTTTTCAGTAACTTTCTAATATGTTTGTTGCACCAAGGTGGATCCTTTCCCTCCCCTATACTTTTGCTAGGCACATACTTCTCTAGCACATGGTGGACAAAACCTTTAAATTCCGACCAAAGATGCTCAATATCTTTGTGTCCCGCGGTGAATGCTTGGAGCTGACTATGAAGATATTCATTAATGACACTTTTATTTGCTTTCTCAAACAAGAAAGCTCTATGCAGGTTTTTTTTTTTTTTGCAACTTCCACTGACATAGAAGCCACGATGACATTATGGAAGCTAATACCTTCTTCTAGATTAACTTCATCAAAAAGATCAGGTCTGTTTGTCACCAAGATATCTAATATGTTCCCATCTTGAGTTGGTTTTCTAACCAATTGCTAAAGGTTGTATGTTGAGAGCGCTCCTAGAATAACTTCACACAATCTTTCCTGATGGGATTATGGCCACATGACAGAAATTAACAGATTTTGAACATAGAATGGTAATTGGAACCAGAAGCATTGGACATTCCATTTCAGAAATTGTTTGGGCATTAAGTATTCCGCAATCCAAACAGCCAAGATTGTGCCGAGAATACCACATTTCAGGCACTACCTCTCACCCGTGGACAATGCAGTGGCTGACAACCTTCACTTAACGAGCGAGAGCAGTGGTGTTTGTGTAGCCACATCGTATTAACACAAAATTTTGCCACATTGTCCTAACAGATACGTTCATCATACATCCTTAATTGATTTCTGTGGTTATTTCACGCAGCATTGCTTATCTGTTAGCTCTGATAACTCTACATGAACACTACTACTCTCGCTTGTTACGTGAAGGTTGACAGCCACTGCATTGTCCATGGGTGAGAGGTAGTGCCTGAAATGTGGTATTCTCAGCACACTCTTGGCTCTTTGGATGGCGGAATACTTAATGCCCAAACGATTTCTGAAATGGAATGTCAGATGCTTCTGGCTCCAACTACCATTCCATGTTCAAAGTCTGTTAATTCCTGTCATGCGGCCATAATCCCATCAGGAACCTTTTCATGTGAATCACCTAAGCAGAAATGACTGCTCCACCAATGCACGAGTATACGTGATACTACTGCCATCTGTATATGTGCATATCACTATCCCATGACTTTTGTCACCTCAGTGTTGTGTTGTAACTTTCATAACTATTCTTTCTTAATCTAATTAACATATATTTCTCTTCTTAATTTTGTTTCAGAGTGAACCATTTTGGAGGCCAGTGGACCAAAAAGAATTTTCTCGATATAGAGAATTTGTAGTTCATCCTATGGACTTTTCTCAGCTTGAGTATAATATCAGAAGGAAAGCATATGGCAGCACTGAAGCATTTATAGCTGATGTTAAGTGGATACTTCATGACTGTATTGTGTTTAATACACGTTAGTACGTTTATTCGAGCTGAGTTTGTATAGTCATATAACCACAAATTTCTGTCCGTATAATTTGTAGTTTACCATTAACAAGTCTGTTTTATCTGTAAAAATTTGATCAACTTTTTCATGTTCTTATCATCTTCCCAGTTAACAATCAATTAGAAGTTGGACAGTTACCATCCATGTAAAAGAAAGAACTTTGAGCTTTCACAATCAACTCTTACCTTGAGGAACTGAAATATAGACTGGAGGAAGGAAAAGTCTTCAGAAGAAATTATCTAGGTTAAGATGCAATAGATGGCAAATATTTTATATTAGTAGCTATTATTAAAAAAGGAGTTTTATTGGCATAGAAACAGTGAAGTACAGACATGTCTTTTGTTGTTTTGGTGTTCAGTCCCAAGACTGATTCGATGCAACCCTGTGAACTTGCCTATCTTATGCCTATCTCTTCATCTCTGCATAACTGCTGCAACCTACATTGATTTGAACTTACGTACTGTATTCAAGCCATAGTCTCCCCCCTACACTACTTACCTCCTACACTTCCCTCTATTTGGACCTTGTGGTCCAGCGGTAAAGTGAATACCTGAAAATAGAGAGATTGCAGAATCAGATCGTGGTTGAATCACGTATTTTTCAGCCTGCATTTTAACTCAACCTTCACCTCTAAATAATGTAAGGAGTCACCAGAAACAATGCATGCTTCAGATTCCACATTAAACTGTAGGTCCCCTTTCCCCAGTTGAATAACTGTGGTAGGTTAGGTACACACAAATTGCCAAATTGGTGTCTAATTGAAAGACTAGCAACAGGCCATTGAACTACACACAATTATTATTTCATTTTATCAAATTAAATATTCCTTAGTGCCCAGAGTTTGTTCTATCAACCAGTTCCATTTTTTAATCAACTTGTGCCATAGTTTAGTTTTCTCCCCAATTCAGTTCAGCATGTCCTCATTAGTTATCTGATCAACCCATCTAATCTTCAGCAGTTCAAAAGTATCTATTCTCTTCTTGGCAGCAGGCTTTGTCATCCATGTTTCACTCCCGTATAAGGATACTCTCAAAACAATCACTTCCAGAAAATGAACAGTGTAAAGATAAGGTAGGTTGCTACTTACTGTAAAGATGACATGTTAAGTTGCAGACAGGTGTCATCATTAGAAGGCATGCGCGCGCGCGCGCGCACACACACACACACACACACACACACACACACACACACACACACACACACACACATGCGCGCACACACACACACATGCGCGCACACACACACACACACACACACACACACACACACACACACACACACAAGCATATCTCACGCATACATAACTGCCATCTCCCGTAGCTCCAGAATGTCACTCTACTTAAAATTTGACAATTTCGTGAAACACTGGAGGGAAGTAGCATTAAATTGTACCATTGCACGAACTCTTATTGTATTTGATCAGATTTACAATAGAGTTATCGTAGAGTACCAGTATTACGGACATATAAACATTTATGCTGACAGACAAAGATGAGATTGTTGTCCTCCAGAAAATAGTACTTGACTGATATGTCATCTTATTTTGTTTAAGGGAAGCAATATTGATTTACCAAGTAGGTTGCATGTTGCATATGAGCAATTCACTCCTTACACTCACTTATTAGAATAACAGTTAAAAATTTTACCAAATTTAAATCGGTTTGAAAACAACAAGGCAACATTCAGCAGATGCCAGCAAATGAAATGTGTCATAATGTGATGATTGTAATTGTTGTTGCAAGAACGAATTACAGCAACAACACCCGTATTGGAAATAGTACCATCAGTCCACACTAGATCACAGGATGAGTTAAAGCTTGAGATTTGAGTAGAATTGTAACTGCAGTCTTTTATTTATTTATTAGTGCTGTTCGTACACAAGACCTGTACCCTAGAAGATACTTCAATTCATGTTTCACAGTTATTTTTATTATTAAAAGTCATAGTGCTTTAATAACACTAAGATACGATATTTTCATAGCACCAACAAAAATCACTAGATCACAGACCAATCAGAAGATCGAACAGAACCCAAGATTTCCCAAACTGTGACGTAAAATGTTCAGACAGTTTGTATTATATTCAAACACAGGCCTACTTTCACTACAGGCATTCTTTTATGAGAGTAATACCTTGAGATTGCCTGCAACAATGGTGGGCTGTGTGATACTCTATTGGCAACTTAATTACGGTGGTTTATCTTAATATGTTCTTCTTCTGGAGTGGTTTCTTCCCTGCAGTATTTGGAATTGGTATGGAAAATAGTATTTAATGACACATACTCTCACTAAGAATGTTGTGGCCACACACGCTGATAATGATTCCCAACTAGTACAACAATAAACACTTATAATGTAAACAAGAATGGAAGCAATTCACAGTTAAACGTCCAGGATTGTAGTCACACACATTCTCTCTCTCTCTCTCTCTCTCTCTCTCTCTCTCTCTCTCTCTCTCTCTCTCTCTCTCTCTCTCTCTCTCTGCAGCCTTCCAGAATAAGGAGTCACAAGAAAATTATAAGTCACTGAGGTTATTAGTTCGTGTGTTGCGATGAATAACACTTGAAGTCTGAATAGTATGCTCTCTGAATGTAATTGCTTGACACAAGCACAAGTCTAAGGCTAGGCGCACACTGGTGATTTTCCGTCGCGCGATTTATTTGTCGCAAGAATGAAACGCAGTGGCTCGAATAGGAGTGCGCACACGTGCGACAAAAAAGTAGCGTTGATTTAAAAGGTGCAGCAGGCCCTCTTTCACACGTGATGCAATTGTCACAGGTGTGGAATGATTCACAGGCACTGGCATAGGCCCGCGCGCACTAGTGACGCGATTTCCAGTCAGTCGCTCTCGCTCTGTGTTGCATACACACCAGTTCAGTGCGCCAGCAGCATGTCTGATAATGAGATTTGCTCTACGGATGACATTGTAAGTTGTGTTGTGTTGTCAATTCAGAAAGACTAATTGCAGAAGTAGAAAAGCGACCAGCTCTCTACAACAGGAAATTAAAAGAGTGCAGTAATCACAATTTGAAAGAGAAACTATGGGGAGAAGTATGCTGCAGCCTAATTCGGAACTGGACTGAACTGCCTGGACCAGAAAAGACTAACAAAGGTATTTCGTGGTTCACTTATTTTATTCATTCATGTACACATCACAGTTACAACAATTTAAATTTTTTCATATTGCCGAGATACTGATCCTTGTGGAGTCACAAAGTAGTTTGCAAAATAATCCCTTATCTGCATACCACACACATCAGCTCTTATTCCAACAGGCTCACAGTCTTGCAGAAGGCATTCGTACGACTCGTCCTCAGTTCGTACAGCGTCATTTCGTCTTACGAAATTATGCAGAATACAACATGCTTTTATGATTATGTATGAAAAACCAACATCCACATCCATAGGTCGATAAAATATTCTCCATTTGTTAGCCAAAATCCCCAAAGTACATTCCACCATTCTATGAGCACGACAATGTCTGTCATTAAAAACACGCTGTTTCATTGTCAGGTTTTTCTTCGAGTATGGCCGCAGAATATGTCTAGACAGTGCAAATGCTTCATCTCGTACAAAATTAAAAGGTTGAGGCTCTCCTTCCTCATCGTGTGGAAATTTTTGAGGATTTGGAATGTTTAACTGATTAGATTTCAGTTTTTGATAGAAGTTGGATTTCTTGAACACATTAGAATCCCCATTGGCTCCATATGAGCCCACGTCTATCACAGTGAAACAATAGTCAGCATCCACTACGGCCAAAAGGATCTTCAAAAAATAACTCTTGTGATTATAAAACTCTGAGCCACTGTCAGTAGGCCTCTTCAGTCTCACATGTTTCGCGTCCACAGCACGAATGCAATTTGGAAAGTCAGTTCTGTCTAAAAACTGTTTGGCAATAATCTTCCGATCATCTTCAGTTTTTTCTGCCATATGAATAGGCTGTAGACATTGCCACAACTGCTCGCATGTATCCTTCACAATTTCTCTGATTGTAGTGGCTCCCAGTAGATATTCGTAGTGTAATGAGCGAAAGCTATTTCCAGTTGCAAGGTATCTGGAAGATATAATATTCAGTAACAGAACTAATATTTATTCATAGAAGTATTAAGGTAAATACTTACAATAAATTATATACAGTGATAATTTCATTTATGACAGGTAAAGAAATTCAAAGGAAGTGGAAAAATCTGAAGGACTGCTTCGCGAGAGAACTGGCATCACAGAAAAAATCTTCGTCTGGCAAGGCTGCAAGAAAACGGAGGAAATATCTATACTTTGATGCAATGTTATTTCTGCTCCCTCAAATGGAAGACAGACCGACCACCAGCAACATCGAAATTATGCCCAGTAACTCAGGAAACAAGGAAGTAGGTTCTCTCCCAGTTTGTCTTCACAAAACAACAATGATACTGCACAGAGCACAAAAGTACGACATCCTACGAAAAGAGAAGCCAAGAAGGTTACGTCCTACGAGGAATCTCTATTAAATATATTAAAAGACAGACAAAAAGAAGTAGTTAACGAGGATAAGAATTTTGCATTAATGCTTGTCCCCATGCTGGTGAAGTTAAGCGAAGAACAGAAATACTGAATGTGATTAGGAATGCCAGATATTATCAGCTTTCACCGATTTTTCCACAGCATCCGAACATATGTTATAACACAACTCAAGCGACTTATAAAACACCACTCAAGCAACTTATTCTCCAGCATCTTCATTCGTTCAACCGTATTCTTCAAATGTCCTAAATGAAATGGAACCTCCACAAAATTTGTTCATGTGCCCCTCTGCTGACAACTGCAACAAGACCACAGAAACCTCTGTGCGCAACATGGTTTTGCAGTTTTCTCATGAAACAAGTTTGCCAGTTTCGACTTGCAGTAGTGATTTTCTTGATGTATCTGATCAGTAATGTAAAATGGCAACAACAAGTGTTGAATGAAATGATTCTCTTGATGTATCTAATCAATAATGTAAAAGGGCAATAAAAACTGTTGAATGAAATAATGTGTGCTCACCTCAAAGTCACTGATAAGTGCTCCTCAGGTGGCATACACTTCTCCATGTTGTATCTTGTTTTGTTATATTCGGTCATACTGTCTGAAGCAGTGTATCAAAACTATTCTTACTCATTCGATAGTATTGAAAGAATTTATTTGGGTGATTTTGTAACTCTGTGTAATTTGTAAAACTGCCCTTTCACTTGTCTTTGACTTACAATCGGATGCACCGAGTAACGACATTTGCGCTGTTTTCTCACTCTTCTTTGTAGTAAAAGCGCCACCAAACAAGCTGTTTCGATGAAATCCATGCTGGTACTGAGAGTAGTTGCGATTTTCCTGCCGCTGTGTGCGCATCACAATGTACTTCTGCGACAGCGATTGTTAAGTCGCGCCGACTGAAAAATCGCAAGTGCGCGCCTAGCATAAGTCCATCCATTGTGTACTGTCTTGTGACTGCAGTGTTTGTGGAGGCATGGCTCATGTACCAATGTGGGGGTGTTTGTTGTGGTGGTGCTGTGATCCTCCATATTTGGTACTGCTGTTGGAACAGCCTGTTCTGTGGCCAGGTGGCCATTTATGTATAGGTTCAGCAGACAGATACTTGATTGGCATGCTGTGAACACATGATCACTGGATGCAAGGTAATGCTGCTCATTCCTCTGGAGTCTACTGGACACTAACTTGTTAACGGACTGATGTGTTGTGATCAGTCTCTCTATTTGTATATAATCCATACTGTGTTGTGAGACCGGAAGGGACCTATGATACGGCAATGCCGATTGTGTCTGTAGTGCAGGTACACATAATTTCAGTGTATAGCAGATGTGTTACAAATGTGACTGTTTTTATTCTTTCTGCCTAGCATACAAGTTTGTCTATGAGGAAGAACTCTGGATAGTGTTTCTTATTCTTAAATTATTTTCTACCCTCATTCAAACCAGAAAAAGCAACTTCTCTACTTACACAGACAATTTGGGGATAGAATATTTGGTCATTTGTTTCAGTATTGGACAGAGTGCAAAATATAGGTGAGAAAAGACAGTCACTCACTGTACAGATGAAGTACTGCTTAGTAGATAGGCACATAAAAGAATGTGTGGATTTGTGGAATATAGGAGCTCACCTTAAAAAAAACTTTGTCAGTCTCTGCGAGTGTGCAAAACGCATGTGCAGCCCCCCCCCTCCGCCCCCCTGTCCCTCCCCCAGTGCACACACGATGTGTTCCAGAAGTAGGTTTGTTAGTTTATCAATTATATTACAACGAATTGACTAATATATTGCCAGTAAGAACATATACTTCAGCTCATTAGCCCCGATACAACTTTAAAAACAAGGAATACAATTACATCAAAAGTAATCAAGTATGGTATCATTTATCGATACCACCCCACGTGTGTCACAGTTGGCAATGGAATTGCAAGTTTCTGTTAGTTGCTGGTAGGGGTCATGTGGGATCCAGTGGACCCAGTGGTGCAAGCTCACTGAGCCACGACTCCAGAGGCTCCCTCTGCCACCACAATGTGGGACAGCTGGCAGCAGTGAGCAGCAGCCAGCAGCCCACACAAGTTGCATACCAGAAACACTGTGCCCATAAACTGCACATAAGTTTGTATAACACATGTCAGTCCTCAATGATGATGAGAAATTCTGCAAATAGTCCACCAAACTTTGGCCAAGCTAAGTCTCCACATTATTCTTTCTTCCATGTGTGCTTATCCTGCAAAGTTTGCAGGTGAGCTTCTGTGAAGTATGGAAGGTAGGAAATGAGGTGCTAGCAGAATAAAAGCTGTGAGTGTGGGTTGTGAGTCATGCTTGAATAGCTGAGTCACTAGGGCACTCTCTCACAAAAGGCAAAGCTCCCAGATTCAAGTCCTTAACTTTAATCTGCCAGGAAATATCAAGATATCATTATCTTGAAACACTGTGGTTAATGAGACAGGCAGCTGTGACAAATAAACTCCCAGAAATAACTTGTTGGCAGGATGCTTCATTGCTGCCTCATTGCACCCTACCTCCCACCCCTAAGACAATGGAATAAGGAAAATCAAAGGTATTGTAAAAATAAATTTTGAGTTTTAGACTTTTTCCCAAAAAACTGTAAATTCAATAACTGTGACATAATTGGTGGGGGAAAAAGTCTAAAGAATTAACCTTCAGATATTTTCGGCTTTTTCAGTACAGATAGCATCCAGCCTTTATATACAGGGAGTTCAGAAAGAGTCTGAAAAGCTTGTAAGGGTGTTGCAGGGAGGTTGTGCTGAGGAATAAAAATTGATATGTTGCACCATTTCAGAGTTATTTGCTATTGACGTTAGCCAGTCAGATTGTTGCACACAAAAATTCAAGCAGACTGCCAGAGACAGTGTCGCCAAAATTGTTCTTTGTTTGGTTTCCTCAAACTGAACAAACATAGTTTTTGTTCACCTAGCTTAACTTTATCACTTCTGAAAAGGCACATTTTAACTGGTCATGGCCAGTTGAACAAGTAGTAACTCATGGACCCACAGCTGTCCATGCTTTAGTGCATTTTAGCGTGTGCAAGTGCTTGAGTTTGCATGTGCAATGACGTGTTTGGCTAACTTAAGTACTGAATAATTCACAAAAGGCGCAACATACCAAATTCTTTTTCATGACAATTATTTCTGAGCACAACCTGTGCTGCAATGTCCTTACAAACATTTCAGGCTGTTTTTGATGACTACACATACAAATGTGTGTGTGTGTGTGTGTGTGTGTTTGTGAGAGAGAGAGAGAGAGAGAGAGAGAGAGAGAGACAGACAGACAGACAGACAGACAGACAGAGAGAGAGAGAGAGAGAGAGAGAGAGAGAGAGAGAGAGAGAGGGGGGGGGGGGGGGAGATCATAGAACTGAAAGTATGTAGAATGAGAAAATCTAGTCAGCAAGTGAGAGCAGAAGGAAGTACGTAGAACTTTTAGTTGGTTTCTACGTTTTTTAGCTTTCAAATCTCTGATACCAGCAATTCCTTTTTTTTCTCACCCTATCGGTACATTTCCTGTGACCAGGTTCGTGGGTGACATTTCTTTACTTTTCATGTATCACTGAATTTTACCATTCTCGGTTTATCGAACCTTCTTCTCCTGTCCACCAGAGTAAGAAGGCTCTGCTTCTGAAAGTTAAGAACTTTATTTCTTTGTGTGTTTCCATCTGTAGCTGCTGGTTAATAGAAGCCCATCTTTGCAATGCGAGTTAAAAATTCATTGAAAGTATATGCTGTTCAAGTCACAATGTAATTGATTGTGTAGTAAATAGTTCTTATCACAATAATGTGGGAGTTTCTTCAGTGTATCCATTGCATATTTATTGAAGAAACTTGCAGTGTATTGCTGAAAATATACTGAGTAAAGATAAAAAACAAGACAAAACCTCACTCAGTCTCCAGAAACAACATGTGCGACAAATACTGCATTATCAGTATACAAAAGAATAATTTCTGTGAAGTTTCTTTTCTGCCTGTGGATTTGGGCTGTTTCTGAAGATTTTTTGAGATGCTTAAGACCCACAGAGGAGTGTAGGAGAAATGCTTTCTTACTCATTGCGTTACTGATCAGGACCGCACTACTGCAGCAATTAAATTAAATAAATATGTAAGATTTAGATATGAATAATTTTTGATTCACCATTTGATTCATCATGTGCTTTAAGAGCTTTTACATTTAATTTTCTTCTATTTTTCGTCAAGGTACAAGATTTCTCAGTAATCTTATTTCTTACAGTAAATATTATCTCAGTTTCATCTCTTCTTGGTATATGTATAGGCTATTTATACTTTGATATCATAACTGTTCCACCTATGTGAATAGAGAACGTTTTACTGTGAGGTTTTGATTTCGTATTGTTAGGATATTACTAATTTGCTAATAATTGTACAGAAATACCTCATTTTAATACAAACTTTTTATCTGTCAGTGTTTTCGAATGCATATATGAGGGTTTTTCTCCCTCTCCAGTTGTGCAACTGATTGTTCTCAATAGAATACTCTGTAGCCGTAACTTTGTCAGCAGAAGTTCGTGTTTGAAACTGTAGCCACTGAGACATCATACCTGTTTTTTTGTTATTGTCAAAGAGAAGTCATCTACTGCACAGTTATTTCT
This sequence comes from Schistocerca piceifrons, assembly GCF_021461385.2. Classification (NCBI taxonomy): domain Eukaryota; kingdom Metazoa; phylum Arthropoda; class Insecta; order Orthoptera; family Acrididae; genus Schistocerca; species Schistocerca piceifrons. The sequence continues at coordinate 308,577,391 of NC_060139.1, read as the reverse complement.
TTATGAAATGACTTGTGATTCTTACTGGAGCATGGCACCTCTCACACAGAATCATGGAGTTGTCTGACTTTTTCGTGTCAAAGGACACTGAATGTGTTTGCTTTCTATTCCTTTTCAATACTGAGATTTTCCTTTTCTCTGATTTGTTTTGGTTGTTTTCTTTTTTTTTTTTTTTTTTAAAAAAAAAGAGAGAATGTGTGGCTACTTCCAAAAGCACCCTCTAAATATTCTTCTTTAATGTGAATGTTTAAAATTCATTTATTGTTTCCCATATTTTTAAAGTTCCTATTGTTATGAAAACATTATGCAAGTAAAGATCAGCATACAATGGCAAATATTTTGTTTTTGTTGCAGAGCATACCAAGCTAACATCTTCAGCAAAGTATATACTTAAAGTTTGTAAACAAGAGATGGCAGAAATTGAAATATGTCCAGATTGCTATTATAATGCCAACACATTGAAAGATACATGGTTTATAGAGGCATGTGTAAGTATCTTTTGGCAGAATTTTTATTCTGAGCAGGCATTTCATTCTGAGAAAAATGTAATATGTATTATAAATATCTGTCTTATTATAAAATGTGTGTGTGTGTGTGTGTGTGTGTGTGTGTGTGTGTGTGTGTGTGTGTGTTTTTCCCACATCTCCTAAACCACTCAACCGATTTCAACCAAACTTGATACACATACTCCTTACTTTCTCATAATAATCCCTGCGTGGATAAGACCCACCTACAGGAGATGTGATAACATAAACAATGACATGCAAGAAAAACTATTGTGTCATGCAGGACATTTCAAATTTACTACTTGTTTGCTAATAACTCCATTCATTTTAATACATTTATTCTTCAGTACTAGATTAGATTAGATTAGTCGAGTCCACATAAGAAAATCCCTGATGCCTACCAGCACTTTTGACAGCTTTATCCAATGGAAAGGCTGGTGATTAAGGAAACTTTTATCAACAGGAGTTGGCCGGCAAGAGGCAGATACATAGTGTATAAGTTCCAGATCACCAGATTGTGTGCCAATGTTGTGAACAATATTTAAAGTCATTCTACATTATCGTATGCAGTAAGGAGAATGCAAGACACTCTTGATGGGAACAATAGGTTTAATAATCCACCTTTCCACAAGAAGAGCAGGCTTTCTGCCAATAGCTTTTCAACATTTGGTCTCTTTCCTTCTTTCAGTAAAGAGTAGTAACATCAGCATGTGGCTTATAGAAAACATGTTGTCATGTAACTACATGCTATCACTGAAAACAAACACTCATAAAAGTGAAATTTTATGAGTCACCTGACTGAATAACCAGTTAATGAAATATTTTACGTCCCTTGGACTGACTCAGATGAAAGTCTTCCTTAAATTTTCATACTCAGGATCTTATACAGCACTGAGTGCTACTGCCTTCACTAAAAAGACATTGTACTGTCACATTGAAAGTGGAATCCAAAAGCTTACTTTGGTAGCTTGTATTCAGTGTATTATGAACTTCAGTATTGTAGCCTGCTCTAATTCTGTGCATTCACATTCTGTGTACAATAGGATGACCTACATTTGATTATGGTTTTAAGGGAGATGACAAACATCTGACAATAATTTTGAGGGGGGTTTAAGGGAGACTTAGTTGCAATAAATGAAGGATCTAACATCTGACAATAATTTTGAGGGTGGTTTAAGGGAGACTTAGTTGCAATAAATGAAGAATCTAACATAATCTAAAGAAAAGAAATTAATTTTTATGGCATATAATACACAAATATAATCACAATAAAATGTAATAAATTTCACATATGTATTATGTAACAACATTATGAAAAGGGTAGTTGTTTCTCACCATATATCAGAGATGCTGTCACAGATAGGCACAACATAAAGATTGTCAGAAAGTGAGCTTTTGGCCAACAAGGCCTCCATCAAAAATAGACCCCCCCCCCCCCACACACACACACTCTAATGCAACTCACAAACACATGACCACAGTCTCTGGCTATTGAAGCCAGACTGTGAGCAGCAGAGCATGCTGCAAAAGGCAACTGGATGGTGGCAGTAAGGAAGAGGCTGGGGCGGGGATAGGGATGGATAGCAGGATAGGAGTGAGAGGTGTGGAAGCGTATGGGGATGAGGTAGAGGAGGGTAGGCAGCTAGGTGCACTTGGGAGGTTAGATGAATGGTGGGAGGGTGGGGTGGGTAGCGAAAAAGAGGAAGTAAAAGGACTGAGGGTGCATTGGTGGAATAGAGGTCTGAGTATTGGTGAAATGGGAACAGGGAAGTGGCTAGATGGGTAAGGACAGTGACTAACAAAAACTGAGGCAGGAGGGTTACAGGAACATAGGATATGTAGCAGGGAGGGTTACGACCTGCGCAGTTCAGAAAAGCTGGTGTTGTTGAGAAGGATCTAGATGGCAAAGGCTATGACACAGTCATTGAAATGAAAAACGTCGTGTTGGGCAGCCTGCTCGGCAACGGCATAGTCCAGGTGTTTCTTGGCCACAGTTTGTCAGTGGCCATTCATATGAATATGGACAGACAGCTTATTGGTTGTGATGCCCATGTAGAATACAGTATATGGTTGCAGCTTAGCTTGTAGATCATGTGACTGATTTCACAGGGGGCATGCCTTTGTTGGGATAGGTGATGCTTGTGTTTGGAGCGGAGTAGATAGTGGTGGGAGGAGGTACAGGATAGGCTTGCCTATGTGTCTATTACAGGGATATGAGCCATGAGGTAAGGGGTTGGGAGCAGGGATTGCGTAGGGATGGACAAGGATATTGTGTAGGTTCAGTGAGTGGCAGAATGCCAGGAGTGGGAGGGGTGGGAAGGATAGTGAGTGGGATAGTCCTTGTTTCAGGGCATGATGAGAGGTAGTCAAAACCCTGGTGGAGAATTTGATTCAGTTGCTCCATTCTTGGGAGGTACCGAGTCACGATGGGAATGCTCCTCTGTGGCCGGACAGTGGGACTTTGCGAGTTGGTGGGTGACTGGAGAGATAAAGCATGGAAGATTTGTTTCAGTACAAGCTTGGGAGGGTAGTTAGTCTGTGAAGACCTCAGTGAGATTCTCTGTATATTTTGAGAGGGATCACTTGTCTCTACAGAGGTGACAGCCATGTGTGGATAGTCTCTATGGAAGGGATTTCTCGGTATGGAATGGGTGGCAACTGTCGAAGTGGAGGTATTGCTGGTGGTTGGTTGGTTTGATATGGACAGAGATACTGATGTAGATGTCTTTGAGGTGCAGGTCAGTACCAAGGAAGGTGGCTTGTTGGGTTGAGTGGGATCAGGTGAAGTGAGTGGAGGAGGTGTTGAGGTTCTGGAGGAATATGGGTGGGGAGTACTCATCCTTGATCCAGATTATCAAGATATTGACAATGAATCTGAACCAGGTTAGGGGATTGCAATTCTAGGTGTTCAGGAAGGATTCCTCTAATTGGCCCATGAATAGGTTAGCATGGAATGGTGATATGTGGGTGCCTAGCCGTAACCTGGATTTTTTGTAAGTAATGTCTTCAAAGAAGTAATTGGGGGCTATGATATGGTTGCTCATGGTGACTAGAAAGGAGATTGGTGGTTTGGAATCTGTTGGGTATTGGGAAAGGTAGTGTTCAGTCGTGGTAAGGCCATAGGAATTAAGGATGTTCGTGTAATGAGAGGTGACATCAATAGTGACGTGATGTGGTAAAGGAACAGGAACTGTAGAGAGTTAGTGGAGGAAATGGTTGGTATCCCTCAACATGCAAACTAACCTTACATCCGCAGAAAGAACCGCAGTCCACCACCTAAAAACTGATTTCGACCTTATAATCCTAGCTGCTGACAAAGGCTCCACAGTAGGTGTTTTTAACTGCAAGGATTACCTGGTGGAAGGACTCCACCAGCTGTCACATTTGTCCACCTATAAACCCTGCCATAGTGACCCCATTTTAGAAATCTAGCAGGATCTCCAGTCTCTCCTCAGATCCTTAGGCCCATTCCAGAACCTCTCCTGGGAGTCCATCTCTCTCCTTACCCCAACCGCTCTCCACGCTCCTACCTTCCGCATGCTTTCTAAAGTCCCTAAACCCAACCTCCCTGGATGCCCCATTGTGGCTGGTTACTGTGCCCCATTGAGAGAATCTTTGCTCTCATACACTCTCACCTTCAGTGTATTACCCACAACCTACCCTCCAATATAAATTATTCCAACCACCCTATCCACATTCGTCCAGAAACTTCTCCCCTATTCACTTCACCTGGTCCCACTTGACCCAACAAGCCACCTTCCTCAATGTTGACCTCTACCTCAAAAATGGCTGAATCAGTGATTCCACTAACAGTCACCAGCAACACTTCCACTTTAACAGCTGCCACCTATTCCATACCAAGCAGACCCTTCCATAGAGCCTAGGGGAGGAGGATGTTGGGGGTTGGATGAGAGAAGGTGAAGATGGGGTGGGAGAGAGGAGGGAGAGGGGTGAGAAAGGAGGGGGGAGGGAGAAGGGGATAGGGGCAGGAAAAGAGGGAGAGAAGAAGGAGTAAGAGGGAGAGAGGGAGAGAGAGAGAGAGAGAGAGAGAGAGAGAACCAAGAACCTGCATGGGGGAGGGTGTGCTCTCCAAAGGCCTAACCTGTAGCCCAAAACCTGGGTTCAGCCATGCAGCAGCTGCAAAGGAACTTCTTCCCATACATGTTCTCTCTAGTGGAAACCTTTCTTCACCACACTGACAACTGACACATAGAACTCCATATAGAACCATGTTTAAAACAGTATCAACCTCTCTCCAACAGTAATCCTCCTCCCCTTCCACCCAGTCATCCCTTGGTAATTTTTCAAGAATTCCTCATTTCTAGTCTGGCCTCACCTTCCTTTCCTAAACTCCTCCCCAGTGAGCACATCATCACTCCTACGGAACACATAACTATCTGTAACCTGCAGACAATCCAAACCTTATCATCGTTCCTGTGGACAGAAGCTCCAGCTCTGTGCTCATGAATCATGACTGTGTGACTGAAGCTCTCTGCCAGCTTTACTACATGACCATGATTCCATCCCAGAAGTCCCGTATGACCTTCAGCAGCTCCCCAATGCCTTAAATCCATCCCAAAACTTGATACTTGAAACCATCTCCTCCTTCACTCCTGCAACTCCCCCCCCCCCCCCCCACCCCATCTTCTACCTTTTACCTTCTCCACAAACCCAAACACACAGATCTATCTACAAGTTATCCCTCTGTGGCTGGGTACAATGCTCCCACAGAATGAACCTTTGCCTTTGTTGACCGACACAAACTACAGTTATCCCATTGTGGCTGGGTACAGTGCTCCCATGGAATGAACCTCTGCCTTTGTCACCAACACCTCCAAACAAATGTCCATAACCTCACATCCAAAACAATACTTACTTCCTTCACCACCTCTCCACAGTTCCTGTCATGTTACCACCAAATTCCTTGTTGGCAACTGTAGTTTTGGCGTCCATATACACCAACATCCCTCATGCCCGTGGCCTTGCAAGCATGGAATACCACCTTCCCAGCATCATCCTGATACCAAATCCACTACCCTATCCTCTTAGCCAACCATATCCTGATCCATAATTATTTCACCTTTGAAGACCAAATCTACAGAGTCCACCAGGAAAATGTATACACACTTTAAGGAATGAAAAGTGTAACTTATGTGTTTATTTTACATTTAATAATTGGTCACATTTGTTGTACAACCTTCAGCTTAGCACTTGGTTACTTTAAATCTTCAAAATGTTCACTATTGGTGGCTGTACACATAACAGAACGATGTACGGTCACCGCAACTATGTCAGTCAGTGTTACAGTGGAGACCGCTGCACATGTTGCTCTAATCTCCTGGCGAAGTTCCTCCAGCGTGCATGGGTTATGTCGATAGACATTATCTTTCACAGTTCCTCAAAAGTAAAAGTCTGTAGGTGTTAGATCTGGTGATTGTGGAGGGAACTCTATGGGCCCTCTTCATGCCATCCAGTGCCCCGGAAAATTGTCATCCAGGAAAGCTCATACAGTTAGGTGATAGTGTGGTGGTACCCCATCCCGATGGTAGAAGACATCTTCATCAGCTCCATAAAGCACACATATACCTAGAAAAATTGACGTGTGTTACATTTCCAGTTACACTTCTCCAGTGACAGTAGTATCAAAGAGAAAACATCCACATAAACATGCAGATTTTCTGGTGCCCAGTACATACCATTATGCCGATTCACATATCCATTAAGTTTAAATTGTGCCTCGTCACTCCACATTATCTTCATCACAAATTGTTCGTCATCAGTTACCATTTGCAGATACCATTCACAAAATCGCATTAGGCGATCAGGATTGTCATCATTAATCTCGCACGATAATCATGGAATGTAAACTTTCCACTTTGCGGCTTTCAGAATTCTTCGTACACTTGTACTGCTAACCCCCACTTCATGTGCATATTGCATAGCAGACTTCTGTGGAGAATTAACAAACGTTTCCAACATGAGAGCCGGTGAAGCAGGACTTTTAGATGTATGCTGTCTTCCTGATCTTCCTTTGTGAATATCACAAATCATTCTGTGCAATTCAAACTTGTCAATGTTGGGTTTAATTGTTAGGCAGGTTGGCGGTTCTGTTTCAAACCCCCACCTCCACTGACATTGCACTTCAACGGAATTATCGAACTTTAAAAACCACTTCACAATACATTTTCGTTGCTCGAATGTCAAGCATGCTCCACCTATCTTGTTTTCTCAATACCAAGATGAAAGTAGTAACATCTGTTGAGCCTAAGACTGTACTACAACACACTCAGAACTAAAATCGAATGACAATGTCGATATCTCATTAGAGCCTGACAAAGATTGTATACATTTTTCTGATGGACTCTGTATAAACAATTCAATGGGACTGCCATAGGACTCACTTGGTACCATCTTATGCCAGCTTACTTATGGGCCACCTGAAGTGAACTTTCCTATCCAGTCAACACCTAAAACTGCTTGTCTGGTTCAGATTCATTGACGATGTTTTCATGATCTGGACTCATGGCGAGGACATCATTTGTTCTTTCCTCCATAAGCTCAACAACTACTCCAAAATTTGCTTCAACTGGTACGTCTCAGTTCAGTGATCCATGTTTCTTGATGTCAATCTCCACCTCTGATGTGGCTCCAGAAATATGTCTGTTCATATCAAGCACACCAACCACCAACAGTACTACCACTTTGACAGCTGTCATCTATTTCACCTCAAAAAATCTCTTCCTTACAGCTTGCCACCCATGGATGCAACATCTGCTGTGAAAAGTAGGAGTTTTGAAATATGCTGATAGCCTTAACAGAGCCTTTATTAACAGACAATATTTTATCCAGCTCATCCATTAACAGAACTCCCATGCTATCTCCTCAGTCGCCAGTAAACCTGTTAACCAGCCACTGATCAGTACTCCTCCGATCACTTAAGATCACCCTGGCCTTGAAAAGTTCAATCATATCCTTAATCAAGGCTTTAGTTACTTCTTGTTGTGCCCTGAGATGAGGGATAAGCCCACCACATTCATGGCAACATTGCCCAAAGTGTGTTCCACTACCCACTCAACCTACAGAATATCCTTGTCTATCCCTATTCCAATCATCCTCCCAGTCCTGCACCCAATGGGATTCTCTTTTAGAAGACCCTGATACTCGTACAAGACCTGTTGCATACACTCACCACGTGCTACTGGGGACCAGTCACAGGCATTTCTTACCCAATAAAGGGCAGGACCACATGTGAAAGCAGCCATCTTATATATTTGCTATGGTGCAATTACTGCTGCTATGGTCCAATTACTGTGCAGCATTCTATGTGGGGGCCACTGTCAAACTGGCCGTGCCGCAAAATTGACCAATCAGTTGTCGATTTGGGTATTCCCTTCCAGTACAAGTTTCTCTGAGCTATGCAGATCAAAATAGTCTTTCCTGCACATCCTGCATTCTCACAATCTTCCTGACCTAAACCTCCACTAACCTGTGTGACTCTGCCTCACCTTACCTTTTCCCTTTTCTCTACTGTCACTGTCCACACCACTCTTCCCCCGTCCAAATTGTATACTGCCTTCTCTCCCACTGTAATGTAACATACCACTTTGTTAAAGTGAAGTGTTGCACAACGTATTTAGGAGTGACAAATGATGATCCTTGAGTGTACAAAGCTTGCATTTGGCTACACTAGCTGTTCTTAATATTTTCTCCATGCAGTGGACCCCTGTCTTGGAGTTACTCTGGCCTCCACGTCTAAGAAGACGGCCGTGACAATGCATGAAAAAGTCATAGAACAAAAGAAATTCCAGGTAGTAGGGTCTGGTATGAACTGTGTCTTTGACCGTTGCTAATGTGTTGAGTTTTGAGCACTCAGCTGTGTGAAAAAGTAGTAGTCAATGATACGAGGCATACTTGATATAGCCATATTGATTGAGAGAGAGAGAGAGAGGTTTATTTTCAAGTCAAGGTGCAGGTAATGAGAATGTGTCATTTTGACATTGGAAGCGTAGCCTCCAGATAATGTATTGCATTACTCAGCAGAACTGTCTCGGAGATACCTAGGAAACATTTAACCCCCTTTAAAACCATATGGGCATTCTCTCTCTCTCTCTCTCTCTCTCTCTCTCTCTCTCTCTCTCTCTCTCTCTCTCTCTCCCCCCCCCTCTCCCCCTCCCACCCTCCCTCCCTCCCCCATTTCCACTCATCCCTCACCCCTCCTTGTCTCCCTCGCTGTCTCCACCTTCTCTCTCCCAACCCAACCGCCTGTGTCAACCTTCTCTCTATATTTTTTATATGCTCTACCCCTCAGAAATCCTCTAGTCTTGTTATGCAGCTTTTGAGTTCCTTGTGCTCACTCCTGCCTCATACTATCCAACTACTCTCTCCTTGCCTAGTGGATCCTTCCCCAGCATGTCCCTATATCCATCAGCCCAGACAACTGTTTATCAGTGTAATGTGCGCTTGGTAGTGTGTGCAGTTGCATGTGTGAATGTATGTACTTTCTGCCAGAACAAGAGCCAGTGTTTCAACAGCCAGTTAAGATTGCATACTGTTACATGTGTCTACATGCCAGACATCAGTCTTCTGAAGGTTGCCTTTCTTTTATTTTAGATATTGTTCCACCCAGGAATTTCTGTTAGTGTTATATTCAGTGAGTATGTGGGGTTCAGGCAGGCAACAAATGACAGCGTTTTTCTAATTCTGAAGATCATACCACAACTGATGGTGCTTGAGTATCTAATTTGGTGATGGTCTTTTATTTATGCACTGATTCAATAGGGTCACAACTATCCTCCCTACCATAATGTAGGCTCTTTGAAATTGATCTGTCTTCATCCAAGCTGTTTTTCATTACTTTTCACCTACTTCTGTTGTGGTTATTGAAGCAACAGCAGTGTGTGTTTCCAACTGTTTTAAAGATAATTGCACAGTTTTCGTAAGAGACTATCTCATCTACAGCTCCATCCTATGTGCTGTGCTACCATGATACAATTGTAATACCTAGAAAAAAAACGTTTAAAATATTTATGCCTAGACAAAAGTCCACTAGATTTACGTAGCTAATGCACTTTAAGCTGAGTGCCAGTGGTTTCCCTGATTTCCGAATGAAAACACAACTTATTTCCCCAACACGCCTTACGACTTATTTCCCCAGCAACCCAAGCATCAGAGTGCCTTGTATATAACAATTTGAAACGTCTGATTACTTTACAAATGTGTTAATTTGTTAAATAGTTGATATTAAGTATGTAAGCAAGGAAAAGTTAAGATAAGGTTTGAAATTGTGCTTTAAGTTAGTTTGGCAGTTCTGAAATACTGTTTGAAAATAGTGTGGGTAATTGGCACACCGTGACTTTTGCTGCAGTTTCTAACTGTGATCTTTGTCTTACTGTGTTAAACATTTAATATACGATTATACCCCTTAATGAGTAAGTTGTGACATCAGTTTAAATGTTTATGTTTGGTCAGTAATTTTACGAAATATTTAAAATTGGATTTTTGTTGCCCCTGGAAGCTGTTAGATATGCAACCTGAAAGTGACCCATGAGCCAGGACAGCCATTTAATATACAAGGTGTACAACTTAGCTTCCACCGTTTGGCGATAGGTGGCAACAATTGTAAGTTGCAGTCGAAAGAAACAGATTGCAGACGTCAGGCAGTTAGCTTGGACCTCAGACAACATAACCTTAGTCAAACATTAGTCGATTTGTGTCTGCATCATAAAGTTGTTCTTGATTGAAAATGTCAGTTTACAAGTCTAATTCTCATCATTTGTGGGAGGTGTTGCTGGTTTGTTTCAGTATGAAGGAAACAGCGGCTGAGTCTCATTGAATGCTCTCAAGTACGTATGGTAAGGACACTATTAGTGAAAGAACGTGTTGTGTGTGATTTCAACGCTTCAAGAACGGTGATTTTAACGTCTTGGACTGGCATAGTGATGGAAGAGAGAATGATTTTGAGGATGCAGAATTGGAGACATTGATGAGTGAAGACTTACGCCAAACTCAAGAAGAATTGGCACGATTAGTGGGAGTGACACAGCAAGCCATTTCAAAATGTCTCAAGGCTATGAGCATGACTCAGAAAGAAGGAACTTGGGTCCCATGTGAGCTGAAACCAAGAGATGTTGAACGGCATTTGTCTGTCTGTGAACAGTTGCTTCAGAGGCAAAAAAGGAAGGAATTTCTGCATCGCATTGTGACCGGGGACGAAAAATGGGTTCATTACGATAACCCTAAATGCAAAAAATCATGGGGATATTCCGGCCATGCTTCCACATTGACGGCCAAACTGAATATTCACGGTTCCAAGATCGTGCTCTGCATTTGATGGGACCAGCTTGGCACCGTGTACTGTGAGGTGTTAAAACCAAGTGAAACAATCACAGATGCTCGTTATCCAATGCAATTAATTCTTTTCAGCAGGGCATTAAAAGACAAATGGCCGCAGTACAGTTAGAGGCACGATAAAGTGATTTTGCAGCACGACAACGCTCAACCCCACATTGCAAAAGAGTTCAAAACATACTTGGAAACATTAAAAGGGGAGCCCTACCCCTCCCGCCGTATTCTCCAGAGAGTGCTCCCTCTGATTATCACCTGTTTAGATCAATGGCGCATTGCCTGGCTGACCAACATTTCCAATCTCATGAAGATGTCACAAATTGGATTGCTTCAAAAGATGGACAATTTTTTCGACGCAGGATTCGTACGCTTCCTGAAAGATGGCAGAAAGTAGTGGCCAGCAATGGAAAACACTTTGAATGATACATGTGTAACCAATTTGTTTCATTAATCCCTCAAATGTTGGAGAAAAAACAGCGGAAGCAAAGTTGTACACTTTGTAGATACAATTTGCCTCACTATCAGGGGGGTTTGGTTTAATTTTTTGAGCCAGTTATAGAAAGTATAGCCCATTTTCTTTCTTCTGACAACTTCCATTAAATTATAAATGTAAATTTTACTTGATTTTAACATGCCATGCCAAAAGCTAGGAATAATAATGTAAACTATTTTGTTTCTGTTTTTGCATATAACTGCTTACTTAATCACATTGAGAATATTCAATTAATATCAAACAAAAACTGTACAAAATAGTTGTAAAGCACAGTGTACTGTACCTTGATTATTTACATATTGCTGGTATCAGTAATCATTGCTTTTTAATCAAACCATTAAAAGGTGCATTTTTACTTACAGCGTAAACCTCATATACTTGTATGGGCGAAGCTGAAGGGATATCCTTTCTGGCCAGGAAAAGTCTTGCGGGTTCATGACGAAAATGCAGACGTGCGATTTTTTGGTGCACATGACAGAGCATGGGTCAGTGTTCAGTGCTGTTATTTGTATAGCAAAGAAATGCCAGCACCTGTGAAAAGTAGAAAACATGAATTACAAATTTGCATAAAGGTAATTAACATTGTCAGTATTAACTGTGTATTTATTTTACTGTAAATGATAATCTCGTTGACTTATTGTAACCTCACTTTGTGACAAACTTCCTTTTTTGTTGAGATGTCTCAGAACGATGTGTTACTCAAAATAGCTGTTGTTGATAATGTAATTGTATCCCCGCTTATCGTTGCATGAAACTGCAGTAATATAAAATTATTTGTGTCTGAAAATCAATCTCATAGTGGTATGAAGTGTTCTCTGAAGTGAACTTTCATGATTGATTGTGCCAGACTGGATAGTCTGCAAGTGGGACTGTGCACCATGATGCAGGACAGCCATTTAATATAGATGCAATTTGTCTCACTATCAGAGGGATATGCAGTTGTCCTCTAAGATTGTTAGCAGTTTGTTGTGTGTCATTCATTTTCTGATTCTTGTGTGAAAAACGGGAGATTGATCCAATGAAAGTGTTTGTTGATGTTTACAGAAAGTACTTGGAAGCAAGAACATATGACTTTTAGCCCTGTACTATTAAAGTTCAAGTCTCTACTATTATCACCATGTTTTGGCAGTTTTAATGGGTTTATGAAAGTATGTACAATCAGTGAGTAAAGGGAAGCTTGTTTAAACTCCACAAAACAGTATCATGGAATTCATCAAAGTGTTATCATATAGACACATTTATTACAGTCAACCATGTACTTGTACATTCCCACAGAGGTATAGGAGGGAGCGGAAAGCAGCGTGGACGAGTAATTAATGTATAGTACTTGTGGGGGGGAGGTGATATTCCAACTCAAGTAGTACCAGTGTGATGTCAAAGGAAAAGGAAAAATTCAAAAGGTAAAAGAACTAAGCCTTTAGCTTCTGCTCTAGACGACAGCTCGGAACAGAAGAGAATGATGTTTCTTGATCACAGAAGAAACAGAAAAGGACTTGACCAGAAGGAACAGAGTCCACGAAAGACACTGAATTGCATCGCCGATGTCTACTAAAAGACCGGACACATTGAGTGGTGTTGGGTTGCACATATTTAGTAGTGATTGAATAATAGGTGATTTGTTGCAGCATAGGGTGAGATCTTGTTCTGCAGATTCCTTCAAAAAAACACAGCAGCCTTCTCCATGAGGATGCCTTCTTATCTGCACTTCTGAAACACAAGTTTTGAAATTCCACAAACTTTGAACATAACTTCGTTACACAAGACAGTGGTGAAAACTGTGCTGCGACAACGTCTCAAACATATGACAGAACTATTCAATAATAGAGGCAGCTAATGAAATATAGAGGAATACTGTTTAATTTTAGGGTAACGGGGAGCGTGTAACATACAAAAGTAAAAGTAATGACACATTAGTAGCACAGGGGCCTACTAGTCAGTTGGAGTTGAAGTAGAGTCACATTAGAATTCACAGTGGCATACAGCGAGCAAAATGCTGCAGCTTTGTGACTGGTATTGTTTGATGATGTACAATGTCCATAATGGACAGGGTATTCTCCATAGCAACAAACTGGTGGGCAAGAAGTTCTATACAGGCAGGAGTAATATCAAACTAACATTTTTAAAAATCTATAAGACACAGAGGGAACTTTACAAGAATGGCACAAATGGCAGCATTTAAGCAAAATATTCTAGCCTGGTTAAACTGAGAACATACAACAGACTCATCAATATGGGTAAACAACAGATTGGCATAGAAAATAGTAACTCTAGCTCACACATAAGACTGACGATAGAATTTGTCCTCACTCCCTAGACTGTAAGTTTTATGTAGGGGCAGGACATAAATTATAGTGATGTGAACTCATTGGTAGTTGTTTAACAGTTTCAGCGTGCATTGGCTTTTACACGGAATGAGTCTTTCTGAGTTTTGATGGAACCACTACAGGAGATGGAATATTGTTATACTTGGTTAAACAATCAAAATTAATTACAGTCGTCTGATGTGGGAGCTGTAACTTGACATCGACAGGTGACATTAGATGCAATATCTGAAATGTTCAAATCCAGAAGCACATAAATTTCTTAGTGCTGCTCGGTTTCACAGCAGTTTGCTTAACATTACATAATCTTCTACTTGGTGACTGTGGAACTGTTGCCTCTTGTGTCACGGATGCATTGTTCTGCTGACCTCTCTTCCAAATAGCTTCACTTTGCTGGAATTTATTTCAGACGGTAACTTCTCTATCTCAAATGGGGAGAGTGTTTTGTGGCCATAAACAATTTCAAAGGGACTCCATCCCATTGATTCACGTATCCTGGCGTGTATGACAAAATTACAAGTTGCAATTGCAGTCTGAGTGTGAACTGTTCACATCATAAGACAACATTTTAACAACTGTTTTATGAATGTATTCAACCCAGCCATTGCTCTTAGAGTGAAATGGCATAGTTGTCCACTTCATTTTAAGTAGTCAACATAGCTGTAATACAAGATTGGATATAAAATTTGCTCCTTGGTCTGTTATAACAGCCTCTGGACTTCCAAATGATATTACTGAATGATTGATGAATGCTTTTGCAACTGTCTCAGTAATAGTGTCTTCAGTAGGTATCGTAATAAGCTAGTGAGGGAAATGGTCAGTGATATTTAAAACATATCTTTTATTTTGGGCTGTTAAAGGGAACAGTCCAACTATATTGAGTGATAAGATTTGAGAAGGTCCTGCTATCTTGGGCAGTGTTTGAAGAGATATATTTGGTCTTCCTCCATGTGCTCTCTTAGCACATGGGAGACAATTTGGAATGTATCATCTTCCTTTTTTTTGTTGCCACCAATAATGGGCTGCAATGTTCACTAGCAAAGCGCTTTTCCCATTATGGCAAGTCTGTATGCTGTCATGACAGTGTTGCAGAATGAATTTACAGATAGCCTCGGGCACTGTTATCCATTCCCCAATAGGCATTTTCTTATATAAAATGTCTCTTCTTGTAACAAGATGTGGTGAGGTAGTCCATTTATTACACTCAGTATCAGATTCTTTTGTCATTTCTAATTACTTAATAAGTATGTTGTCTACTTGCAGGATCTTAATTTTCCTATTCAAGGTATCTACATTCTGCTTTAACTGGCCAGTCATATTCACTAAGTTTTAAGGTCCGTCAACAAGTCTGTTTCTGGGATTTTTTAAAATTAAAAGCTATTGTAAAAGGTGTCAGAAGCAAGTGCGAGAAGTTTCTTTTTGTGGCGCTGTAGGTTTTGTTCCGCTAGATTCAGCTGATGTGATGCATAATCAATAGCTTTTCCTTCACAATTTTGTATTTGACTAAAAATACCGCTGACAGCTATGTTGCTAGCATCACACAACACAATAAAAGGCAGCACAAAATATGGATAAGCCAAGACAGGTGAACTTGTAAAAATTTCTCTCACAGTGTGCTGTCTGGACAAAAGGAGTTCCTTTCTTTAATAATTTTGTGAGCAGTTTTGTGCTGGCTGCATAGTTTTCCATGACACAACAATGATAGTAATTTATTAATCCAAGAAATGACTGCAATTCTGTAACGTACGTCTGTGCTGGAAAATTGTTCACTGCTTCTGTTAATCACGGATCTGATTGTACAACATCAGTTGAAATTGTGTGGCCTAGTAATGTGCTTGTAATTGCGCAATTTCAGAGGTTTGCACTTTTGTCAGTCGTTCTGCATGTTCTTTCGTCATATCTCATCCAGGTATATCAGACACAGTGTTGGCTTTAAACATTGCAGAAGTAAATCAGCAAAACTTTGAATGTAGAAGGAATGATTCAAAGGCCAAAGGGTATCCTTATATGGCAGTGGGCACAACAAAAGTTGCCTTTCCCTGATTTTCCGGAGCTATAGGAATTTGATGGTATCAAGAGCACATATGAAAGGTGGTGAGGAGTTTGCATTTGCTAAGGTGATCCAAAGTGTCATCAATCTTTGGAAGGGGATAAGTATCTGGTTTCGTGATGTTATTGACCACTCTCATATCTACACAAATGTGATTACCTTGTCACCATTATTGGTTTTATTTGGGACAGCCACCTTGGGTGAAGATCAGGGGTTGAAAGAAGGTTGAATTACTCTTGTTTCTAGCAAATATGAAATACTTTTCTCTACCATGGCCTGCAAGTGACACAGTAAGTGATAAAGTTTCTGGACTGTAGGGTAGGAATCTCATTGTATGTTAAAGAGGTTGCTGAAAGTCGTTTCTTTTCTTCATTGAAACTCTCAAATTCAGCTAGCAGGGGTACAATACACCCTGATCTGCCTAACAGATGTGTCAGAGTCTCTCTCCAATTTCTGCTTCGATAGGTGATGTAACTCGGGTAGAATTTATGTGAACTATTCTTTCAGACTGTTCATTTTCTTAGTATGCAGTTATCTCATCAGTATTTACTTTGTACATGTTGGCAAATATGGTATCTTGGAGAAATTTAACATCTCTGCTTCCAAAGCGTCTATGCACAGTGACAAAATGCAATCTCTTCTGTCATACTAATTCAAGACAAACTGTGCTTCACGTGTGTCTGTTTACTTTCTAAAACTTCATTTCTTATTAATGGATCCACTAAGAAAATCTCTCTTCTTAACAAATCTTTCCTTACCTCTATCCAAATGATTTTCCTGGTACCACCTGGTATTTTTTCAGTTTTGTTTAACTTCAACACTTTGGTACATGGTTTACTGGGTAGTTGGAACATGGCCTTTCTGTCTGTACTCCCTCTGGTCCTTATAGTGGGAATACTGGCTAAATTATGGACATTTCCACCAATTTGGACTTCTTGTGTTTGGAAGTTAACTATTCGTTGAAAATGGCACTGGAAATTGGTCATTCTTCGAATCTGAACTGGTACTTACTTCCATCTATTTCCATTTCTGCATATTGTGAACTTAATGAGTAAATTACTTTTCTTCCAAGTCTACTCAATCTACATCACAGGTGTTTTAATTCTTGACCACAAGTAGATTTCACTAACAAAATTCTTATTTATATACCTGTATCACTGATAAAGGTAGACTGTCTACTGTAGATGTTACTTTGCAAATTGGGACCAATGACCTCAGCAGTTTGGTCCCATAGGAACTTACCACCCCTTTGCAAATTTATGTTTGACACTTGAGCAAGTCCTACCTATCTTACTGGATTCACTTTGTGGAAGAGGAGTGAGGGGCAGTGGTATCCAAAATATATTAGGTTAGCCAAGCAATGCTTCAGAGATCAACAGTTTGCTCTCTCGCGTCCGATCTTTCTATAGTAGGCACATGCTGGTGCCAAACAGTCAGGAGACTTTTGACCTGGACATGTGCAACAAAAGCAGAGCACTTTGTCAGTGAATTCACATCTAGCAGGGTTCACCATGGTGGAAGATTGGACAAATTGCTTGGATTCCTTGCATAGAAACGCATGTCATACAGCATCCCTTAGTGTGCTTGGCAAAGCACACTTCAGCTCAGCATCTACCAATGGGGCAACCCCACTAACAAATATATCTACACAATGAGCTTCTGATTCACTAAAGGCTACATCATTCCTTTTGTTATTTTCCCTAGTACAAATGTACAACACAATACAGCTCTTATTCTGTCGGCAAGGCACTCTAAATCCTCTCCGTAATTTTGGCGTAGAGTGGAAAGTTGGGCCTGTTATAGATAACACTAAACTTATCTTCATATCTATCGACTTGCCCTTTTGCAAGGATGTCAAATGCCTTGGTATTTCTGAACCCTTCCTTGCACCTTAAGGTAGGTGACGTCTACCAACACTTCATCACTCCCTGCAGACAGTTTCCCTACATTTGTTATATTATGAAATTTTGTACTTGGCTAGGGCAGCAACAGCAAGATGAAATCGTCTTGTGGAAATAATAAAGAGCCAGTCAGTTGCAAAATGGAAGGATTATTAAAACACCTCTACCATGGTTTCAAATTTTATAAAACGTCTTCTTCAGCAGGAAATATTGACACCTAAACAAATAAACATTGAAAAACATGATTTCACACACACACACACACACACACACACACACACACACACACAATATACCGTCTCATTCTGTGGAATCCTTCTCGCAAGAGAGGCGATAGTAATATGCTCAAGAAGGCTGCTTGATAGTGAATGAACATTATCATACTAATATTGTTTAAAATGTTAAAATTAAAATTAGACATTCAAAAACCTGATCAAATTTAGCTGTGTACATATTTAAAATTAATAGAATGGCAACAATTAGTAAGTTACCATCTAAAGCGGAGATGTGGCTCGATTTTCATATGAGTTAGGATACAGCATTTTCCTCTTCTGCTAATGCTAGTGGTTCTTGTGTTTTTACTTTGTTATGACGTGAACATATTTCTAGAGATATGATGTTCACACTTTTTCAGATGTGTTACACACTGAAGTGCCAAAGAAACTAGTATAGGCAAGCATATTCAAATACAGAGATATGTAAACAGGCAGAATACAGCACAGTGGTCAGTTAGATCGGTTACTGCTGCTACAATAGCAGGTTATCAAGATTTGAGTGAGTTTAATGTAGTGTTAATTGTCAGCACATGAGCAATGGGGCACAGCATCTCCGAGGTAGTTATGAAGTGGGGATTTTCCCATACGATCATTTCACGAGTGAACCGTGAATATCAGGAATTTGGTAAAACATCAAATCTCTCACATTGCTGCCGCTGGAAACAGATCCTGCAAGAATGGAACCAACGACGACTGAGGAGAATCATTCAATGTGACATAAATGCAAATCCTTTAGCAAATTGCTGCAGATTTCAATGCTGGGCCATCACCAAGTGGCAGTGTGGGAACCGTTCAACAAATCATCATCAGTATGGGCTTTCGGAGCTGAAGGCTCACTTGTGTACTGTTGATAACTGCACAACACCAAGCTTTACATCTTGCCTGGGACCATCAGCACCGACATAGGACAGTTGGTGACTGGAAACATGTTGCCTGGTCAGACAAGTCTCTTTTCAAATTGCATCAGGCAGATGGAC
Source organism: Schistocerca piceifrons (assembly GCF_021461385.2). Taxonomy (NCBI): domain Eukaryota; kingdom Metazoa; phylum Arthropoda; class Insecta; order Orthoptera; family Acrididae; genus Schistocerca; species Schistocerca piceifrons. The sequence continues at coordinate 308,558,524 of NC_060139.1, read as the reverse complement.
GTGTATGGGTATGGAGACAACCTCATGACTCCATGGGACCTGCATGTCGGCAGGGAACTGTTGAAGTTGGTGAAAGCTCTGTAATGGTGTGGGGCATGTGCAGTTGGAGTGATATGTTGTTGTTGTTGTGGTCTTCAGTCCTGAGACTGGTTTGATGCAGCTCTCCATGCTACTCTATCCTGTGCAAGCTTCTTCATCTCCCAGTACCTACTGCAACCTACATCCTTCTGAATCTGCTTAATGTATTCATCTCTTGGTCTCCCTCTACGATTTTTACCCTTCACGCTGCCCTCCAATACTAAATTGGTGATCCCTTGATGCCTCAGAACATGTCCTACCAACCGATCCTTTCTTCTGGTCAAGTTGTGCCACAAACTTCTCTTCTCCCCAATCCTATTCAATACTTCCTCATTAGCTATGTGATATACCCATCTAATCTTCAGCATTCTTCTGTAGCACCACGTTTCGAAAGCTTCTATTCTCTTCTTGTCCAAACTATTTATTGTCCATGTTTCACTTCCATACATGGCTACACTCCACACAAATACTTTCAGAAATGACTTCCTGACACTTAAATCTATACTCGATGTTAACAATTTTCTCTTCTTCAGAAACGCTTTCTTTGCCATTGCCAGTCTACATTTTATATCCTCTCTACTTCAACCATCATCAGTTATTTTGCTCCCCAAATAGCAAAACTCCTTTACTACTTTAAGTGCCTCATTTCCTAATCTAATTCCCTCAGCATCACCCGACTTAATTAGACTACATTCCATTATCCTCGTTTTGCTTTTGTTGATGTTCATCTTATACCCTCCTTTCAAGACACTGTCCATTTCGTTCAACTGCTCTTCCAAGTCCTTTGCTGTCTCTGACAGAATTACAATGTCATCAGCGAACCTCAAAGTTTATATTTCTGCTCCATGGATTTTAATACCTACTCCGAATTTTTCTTTTGTTTCCTTTACTGCTTGCTCAATATACAGATTGAATAACATTGGGGAGAGGCTACAACCCTGTCTTACTCCCTTCCCAACCACTGCTTCCCTTTCATGTCCCTCGACTCTTATAACTGCCATCTGGTTTCTGTACAAATTGTATATAGCCTTTCGCTCCCTGTATTTTACCCCTGCCATCTTTAGAATTTGAAAGAGAGTATTCCAGTCAACATTGTCAAAAGCTTTCTCTAAGTCTACAAATGCTAGAAACATAGGTTTGTCTTTCCTTAATCTTTCTTCTAAGATAAGTCGTAAGGTCAGTATTGCCTCACGTGTTCCAGTATTTCTACGGAATCCAAACTGATCTTCCCTGAGGTCGGCTTCTACTAGTTTTTCCATTCATGTGTAAAGAATTTGTGTTAGTATTTTGCAGCTGTGGCTTATTAAACTGATTGTTCAGTAATTTTCACATCTGTCAACACCTGCTTTCTTTGGGATTGGAATTATTATATTCTTCTTGAAGTCTGAGGGTATTTCGCCTGTTTCATACATCTTGCTCACCAGATGGTAGAGTTTTGTCAGGACTGTCTCTCCCAAGGCAGTCAGTAGTTCCAATGGAATGTTGTCTACTCCGGGGGCCTTGTTTCGACTCAGGTCTTTCAGTGCTCTGTCAAACTCTTCACGCAGTATCGTATCTCCCATTTCATCTTCATCTACATCCTCTTCCATTTCCATAATATTGTCCTCAAGTGCACCGCCCTTGTATAGACCCTCTATATACTCCTTCCACCTTTCTGCTTTCCCTTCTTTGCTTAGAACTGGGTTTCCATCTGAGCTCTTGATGTTCATACAAGTGGTTCTCTTATCTCCAAAGGTCTCTTTAATTTTCCTGTAGGCAGTATCTATCTTACCCGTAGTGATATAAGCCTCTACATCCTTACATTTGTCCTCTAGCCATCCCTGCTTAGCCATTTTGCACTTCCTGTCGATCTCATTTTTGAGACGTTTGTATTCCTTTTTGCCTGCTTCATTTACTGCATTTTTATATTTTCTCCTTTCACCAATTAAATTCAATATTTCTTCTGTTACCCAAGGATTTCTACTAGCCCTCATCTTTTTACCTACTTGATCCTCTGCTGCCTTCTCTACTTCATCTCTTAAAGCTACCCATTCTTCTTCTACTGTATTTCTTTCCCCCAATCCTGTCAATTGTTCCCTTATGCTCTCCCTGAAACTATGTACAACCTCTGGTTCTTTCAGTTTATCCAGGTCCCATCTCGTCAAATTCCCACCTTTTTGCAGTTTCTTCAGTTTTAATCTACAGGTCATAACCAATAGATTGTGGTCAGAGTCCACATCTGCCCCTGGAAATGTCTTACAATTTAAAACCTGGTTCCTAAATCTGTGTCTTACCATTATATAATCTATCTGATACCTTTTAATATCTCCAGGGTTCTTCCATGTATACAACCTTCTTTCATTATTCTTAAACTAAGTGTTAGCTTGGATTAGGTTGTGCTCCGTGCTAAATTCTACCAGGCGGCTTCCTCTTTCATTTCTTAGCCCCAATCCATATTCACCTACTACGTTTCCTTCTCTCCCTTTTCCTACTACCGAATTCCAGTCACCCATGAGTATTACCTGAATAATTTCTTTTATTTCATCATACATTTCTTCAATTTCTTCGTCATCTGCAGAGCTAGTTGGCATATAAACTTGTACTACTGTAGTAGGTGTGGGCTTCGTACCTATCTTGGCCACAATAATGCGTTCACTATGCTGTTTGTAGTAGCTTACCCGCATTCCTATTTTCCTATTCATTATTAAACCTACTCCTGCATGACCCCTATTTGATTTTGTGTTTATAACCCTGTATTCACCTGACCAGAAGCCTTGTTCCTCCTGCCACCGAACTTCACTAATTCCCACTATATCTAACTTTAACCTATCCATTTCCCTTTTTAAATTTTCTAACCTACCTGCCCGATTAAGGGATCTGACATTCCACGCTCCAATCCGTAGAACACCAGTTTTCTTTCTCCTGATAACAATGTCCTCTTGAGTAGTCCCCACCCGGAGATCCGAATGGGGGACTATTTTACCTCCGGAATATTTTACCCAAGAGGACGCCATCATCATTTAATCATACAGTAAAGCTGCATGCCCTCGGGAAAAATTACGGCCGTAGTTTCCCCTTGCTTTCAGCCATTCGCAGTACCAGCACAGCAAGGCCATTTTGGTTATTGTTACAAGGCCAGATCAGTCAATCATCCAGACTGTTGCCCTTGTAACTACTGAAAAGGCTGCTGCCCCTCTTCAGGAACCACACGTTTGTCTGGCCTCTCAACAGATACCCCTCCGTTGTGGTTGCACCTACGGTACGGCTATCTGTATCGCTGAGGCATGCAAGCCTCCCCACCAACGGCAAGGTCCATGGTTCATGGGGGGAGGTGGAGGTGGAGTTGGAGTTGGAGTGATATGGGACCCCTGATATGTCTAGATACAACTCTGACAGGTGACATGTACGTAAGCATCCTGTCTGATCACCTGCATCCATTCATGTGCATTGTGCATTCTGACAGACTTGGACAATTCCAGCCGGACAATGCGATACCCACACATGTCCAGAATTGCTACAGAGTGGCTTCAGGAACACTCTTCTGAGTTTAAACACTTCTGCCGGCCACCAAACTCCCCAGACATGAGCATTATTAAGCATATCTGGGATGCCTTGCAGTGTACTGCTCAGAAGAGATCTCCACCCCCTCATACTGTAATGGATTTATGGACAGCCCTGCAGGATTCATGGTGTCAGTTCCCTCCCTGCAGGATTCATGGTGTCAGTTCCCTCCAGTACTACTTTGAACATTAGTCAAGTCCATGCCACTGTTTTACCATGTCCCCCCCCCCCCCCCCCCCTTCCCCACCACCACCACCACCACCACCACCACCTCTCTCCAACCCCCTTTCCTTCTGTCTCTCTTCTCCCATTCTCCACCCGGGTTCTTTTTGCTATTTTTTCTATTTGCATTATTCTCAGTTCACACATTTTATTTTTGCCACAGTGATCTTTTTCAGATGGTAACTTATTATTTGTTGCCATTTTATTAATTCTAAATATGTACACAGTCAAATATAATCAGATTTTTTAGTGTCATGATTTTAATTTTAATGTTTTAAGCTATGTTAGCGTGATAATGTTCATTCACTATCAAGCACCCTCCTCGCACATATTACCAGTGTCCTCTCTTGCCAGAAGCTATCCTTGGCCCAGGCGTTGCGTACATGATGCTAGTGTACTAGCTGTACATTAGTGAGGAAATAAAAAGTGACAACAACCATGTTGTGCACGTTTTATTTATCACGGAGGTTAAATTGTATATTTTGACTTATGCTTTGTGGTCATATTTCAATGTACCTTTGCCACAAGATATAATCCAGTAAGTCTGAATAATTTTTTTTTTGTTCATAGGAAAATATTATTGTACCCGAGTGTCTATATATAATCATGTTTTTCAGTGTTAATCTGCTTAGGTTTCAGAATTTTTTTCTGAAGGAAACATTTTTATAAACATTGAAACCATGGTAAAGGGATTTTAATAAACATTCTATTTTGCAACTGATTGGCTGTTTATTATTTCTACAAGATGATGTTATATTTTGTATGGAAGTGTAAAAATTTTCTCCTGGTTTACTCCTGAAGGTAGGAACCAGCAAATCCATTGCAAGATCAAGTACAACCCAGGATTGAATTGGCTGTGGAAACACCGGAAAGGATAAACGGAGAATAGCTGCAGACACAGTGCTACTTTGTGATGTCGCATTTACTAATGCTTCAGTATGGTGCCTTTCCAGATCTTCATTCACCACTCGAAGTTGCTCAGGCTCCGCTCACATGTCAGTCTCCATCTCCAGCTGTCCCTGTGATGTGGCGGTGAGCATCACTTTAAACTACACCCATCAGTACAAACAAAAGGTCTTCGGTGCAGCGCTCAGTGACGTCTGTGGCTGCATTGGACCCTGGCGACATCTTCTCCCAAAAAGCAAAACTCGTGACTGATATTTGTGGTGAAGAAACAAGGCAGTAGCGTTGGACAACTACATGAAGGCAGCGCCTTGCATTGGGGTTGTACAGTCTTGTACTGCAAGGAAGCAAGGGACAGGATATTGTTATGGGTCGCTGTTATCCTATTTCTACAACACAGATGCACCCATGGATTAATACGGTTCTTTATTTACATAAACATTTACTCAATAGTCACAAATCTGGTCCCTATGTACTGTCATAACCTGCGATGTGACCCCATCCCGCTCGATGAGTACTGACAGATGCCAAACTAGAATGAGTGAATCAGTCATGCCCTCCGGTCAGTGGCGGCGGCCTAAATACTTGCTGTCGACAGGGCATTGGCAGCATGGTGCTTGTTGGTGTGTCTCTGGCCTCTTTTGTGATAGGCGCACTTTGTCCAGTGCGTGCTATCGATCTTCGTGCTACACCTTTGCCGACCGATGTGCTGGCAACAGCTCACGCCAGCACAGGGGTGGCACTGTGCCATCGTATTCATGATGTTGGCATGTACGAAGATGGCAGAGGTGCCACTTGAAGTTGAAAGGCCTTGTGCAGCTGTGGTGGTAGCTCTGGGTGGATTGGGACAGATAGCCCAGACTGAACGCACTAAGCACTTACCCATTATGTCACAGCACGCAATCAGATGGACCCGCACAATGGTTTCACTCACCCACTCATGGCTTAGTAATTTGTATGCAGCATCTCAAAGCCAAAAACAGGATGAATTTGGAATCCCTCTTCTGATGCCAGTTTGTGCACCCCATCAGAGATGTAATCAGGATTGGAAATCGATGTAGACTTGCAATAAATATACATCATTCACGTTTAAAAAAAGAAACCACATCAGTTTATTTGCTCGTGGGATTACATTGCGAAGATTGCCAGGGGGATGAGAGAAAATAACTTCAGTAGCCCTAGACCTATCTCAAAGGAGAATTGAAAATTCAAAGATCAAAGAACTAAGCCACTTAATGTCTGCTCTAGGCGGTGCCTCCGAACAGAAGAGATCAGCTCTCGGTCTCGCAAGTCAGGTTATCCTGTGACGTGATTTTATTGGCAAGGCAGCTTTGCTGAAGACGATTCGGCCTATTCCAGCATGAATTGATTGATAATTGTTGCATCAGCTGAAAGGTGATGGACAAAAAATGCACCCTCATTGTAAAATTTAAATAATAAAAATAACTCGCGTTCAGGATCTGGCTGCACCTTGTACATATCACAGACCAAATGTAATTTTAAGAAACTGTTGAAAATTACTTTGGAAGAAATAAATCATGGAAGTGCCAGATAGATGGACTGCATAGTTCAGACTACTCTTTGTGGTATACTTTTCAAATTACCGGCTCATTTTTGTGTGCATTGTGAAAGTTGGGAAATTATGAAACTTGTCTGGGTTTATGTAAGCTGCTCTGTGTTAATTGTGGCAACATAATAATGGTTGTGGTTGTGTGTGATACCTGAATAATATACATTACCTTATAAGCAACTTACAGGACTGTTGTTGGAGACCTATTCATCATTAAAAGTGTACACTTACAGTACACCAAAGACTATAGGAAACATCCTAAGAAATTGTTGGTCGTGTGTGCTGAAAGGCAAGTTTTATTTGGACATTTGAAACAAAAGACTATGATTACAAAAGCCTATGAAAGAATTCAAAAGTGTGTGATATATTAGTGAAAGCAGCATTTATTAAGATAAATGTATTTATGCAAGAGGAAGCTAAGGGAGGCTTTTAAAAAATATGGGAATGGCAGTACAAGGGTGTAGGGGCAGGACAGACATCTAACTGAAATTAGAACTTACCTCATGACTGTAGGATGGACAATAATCTGCTTGACGTTCTCCATGTCCTGTGTCATATAAAAATGTTGTTATAATTCACTACATCAGATTCTAATTATCTGCACTCTCCAGATATGAAAATGTCCTCTATTTACTGTTTCTGCTGTCACTGAATCACCCTAGGTAAAACAAACACCAACACTTTGATGATTTAAATTATATAGTTGCTGCAGTAATTGTATTTCTTCATGCATGGAACAATTCATTTTGAGAATTTATTCTTATTTTTGAGTGCTATAGAAGTTGTGTAATTTTTTAATATGACATCTGTTAGTCGTTATTGAGCCAGCTATAGCTTTCAAAAACCTTTGTCTGTAATGGATGAAATTAAATGAACTCTTTGCACTTTGGTTCTGGATTATCCATACATATTATAACATATATTCTTATGTTCCACATCTCTTCCTAAACATGTGGATCAATTTCAACCAAATATGATACACCTGTCACTTACTGTCTGGAGAGAATCGCTGTGGGAGTAAGAACCATCTACCCATGAAAGAGGCAGGGGCAGAAGAGAAAAAGTAGTGTAGCTCACAACGTGTGAATTCGCAGACTTTATTCACCCAGTATTTGACCATGAGGGCCCTTAGTGACTTGCAACAAACTTTACACATAATTTCAGACCTTTACGAAACCTTTTCTCTCCAGCAGCCCCAGATAACCATGAAAAATAAAAGTTTACCGTATTTACTCGAATCTAAGCCGCACTTTTTTTCCGGTTTTTGTGATCCAAAAAACCGCCTGCAGCTTAGAATTGAGGCAAAGTAAGCGGAAGTTCTGAAAAATGTGGGTAGGTGCTGCCCCAACTAACTTCTGCCGTCGAATATATGTAGCGCTTCACAGGCATGCTTTGCAGGCACAAGATAAATACTGGCGCCAAAACCCCTGCGTCAGTAAAAAAAAAAAAAAAAAAAGGTGGAAGATGAGCTTTTTTCTCTGCCCCGAGTTTCGAGCACTGCATTTTCATACATAATCCAATGAAGTAAATACAAATTCCGTATTGTTCATCTTCGAATGTAGCAGCATTTCAATGTACTACGAAAATCCGACTGGCAAGACTGTTTGGGATGTTTGTCAATATGGCCAACTCTATGTTCTGAATTCTTTCGTACCTGTGAAAAAGAGATGGTTGCTAATAGGAACTTTTATGAATTGTGTATCACATGCAGTATTCTCTTCACCATAAGAATAATATGAATAGAAACATTTTGCCATGTATTCTTTCGTGTTTGCTGCTACCTCATTTAAATTCTGTCTACCTAATAAACTACGAAACTAGCCTGAGACAACAGCAAACGTGGAAGAATATACATATCATGTCATGTTTATATTCGTATTATTCTTATGCCTAATAGTGATACAGTCAGAAATGAAGCACGGCAATTGACTAGATTTTTAAATCTAAGATGATTCTAATTTCTGTGCAGAATGTAATGTACTAAAGAGGCATCTGCAAAGATTTTCAAACGGAGAAAAATTTTCGCTAAACTCTCATTCAGAACATTTTCTATCATACACAGTCTATTATTTGGTTCTTGTTGATCATTGTCAAAGAAAGCAGCAGTGTAAGTAACAACAAATAGCAGTCTCTTGCCATTGTTTCACTAATGAGATTATTCCTCCTCTTTTTTTTAATTTTTTTTTATTTTATTTTTATTTTTTTTTAATTTTTTTATTTTTAAAGCGATGGTAGCGTGCACAAAAGCAAGCCATGCTGCGAGTGGCGACAGGCCGTAAATACTCATTATCAGAATCCGACAAACAATGAATGACATAGTACAGTACTGCATTTTCAGCTTAGAGTGACATAAACATCTATAACAAAGAGAACGGCACTTTTCAGATCAAAGAAAAATAAGCAATCAATTCAAACCAGATGAAGCACGTGAAAAAGGAAGGGTACCCGTATAAATACAGACGGAGCGCCTGATGCATAGCAATGGCTACCTGGTAAAGCTTAACTGCTAAGCTTACGATTCGAACCAAACTACTGTAGCTGTATAATCATTCATTCGACCTAATTGTGTCTCATATTACAATGGACCAACTTTGTTTGTATTTGGAGGTGCAGCCTAAAACTATTCTCTCCTCTTGAATTTCGAGTCTGAAATTTCGGGTGCAGCTTAGATGCAGGAATTCCCCCCCCCCCCCCCCCCCCCCACCCCCACCCCCCCACCCCCCGTCTTGATTTCGAGTCTCATTTTTCAGGTGCGGCTTAGATTCGAGTGCAGCTAAGATTCGAGTAAATACTTTACACCACTTACCACATTTTCGCTGTTCATGCAGTAAAACTGTCACATTAGGGATGACATTGTAATTTGTTATTTCTTTACTTAATTTATTATTTCTGTACTATTAACTGTATTCAGGACACATTTTCCAGACACTATTCCCATATAACACTCAATGCACAAGCAAAATTATGTCATTGTAAGAACATAGTTCAGGAGATATGACATCATAAACACTCAGGTGCCTGAAAAACTGCTACATCATGTATGAATTTAAATTTATTACTTTTTTGTTACGAACTTTACTCACAGCACATTTAGCAGACAGTATAAAAATGTATCACTGGATGTACCTGCAAAATTATATTTTTGTACGACACATTGTTCAGGAGATATGACGTCACAGAAATTAATCTTTGTGAATTCGAAACTACAGGACATTTTTTGCTATAGGTACAGGTGAAATATGTCTGCTAATATGTGTGAAATTTGTTAAATATATGTGAAACATGCCTACTTTGGTAAAGCTGTGGCTGAAAAGGTCCTCGTAAACCCCTAGATAAATTTCTGTCAAACATGGTACACATGGTACTATCTGGAAAGAAATGCTGTGGTGCTAAGAACCAGCAACCTCCTGTTGGGGTGGACGTGATACTGTGGAGAGAGTAGGGGGTGGGAAGAGATGTATAGATAGAAAGGGGAAGGAGAACATGAGGACATGAACAAAGATATGAGGGAGGAGGAGATGAGCAGTTTGGTTGGGGGGGGGGGGGGGGGCAGAGAAAGGCAAGCAGAGAAGTTGAACAGTGAGGGGGAGGAGCAGATGGACAGAGAAGGTGACGGACAGAGGGGGGGGGGGAGGGGGGTTGGAGGAGATGGATTGAGAGAGGTTGGAGGAGTAGGAGATGGCAAGAGACATGGGAGGAGGAAATAAACAGAGAAAGGGAAGAGGAGATGGTCATTGAGATAGGAGAGGAGGATACAGAGGGGCAGTAGGAAATGGACCCCGAGGATGGTGGGTGGAGGGGGTAGAAACAGATAGACAGAGAGAGGGACGGGAGGAGAGGAGGAGATAGACAGTGGAGAGTGGAAAAGGTGGACAGAGAGAGGAGGGAGATGGAGGTGGACAGAGGGAGGGCAGAGGAGATGGACAAAAAGAGGGTGAAGAAGGAGATGGGCTAGTGGAACTGGGAATAAAATATACTGAGGCAACACTGGGTACTCAGCTAGTTTCTTATAAAAATGCTGTAGCAAAATTTTGCTCCTAAATAACTACATTCATGTCAACAATTTGAGAAATGGTCAAGAGCCATGAAACAACATCAAAATGACAATAGATTTGTTTACTTAAAAGGTGACTGTGCACAGTGATATTAATATAAAGTATACTGGGAAACTGAGCATGGTATCAGGATGGCACTTATTGTGTACACCCCTTCATTGATGGCATACTGTATGCCAGATCAGTAGTGGCAGTGTTAGGGCTATGTTTCTTTTACCTAAAATGTCTCTTGCATGTTCTGTAAGATTCAAATTCAAAATGTGAGCTGGCCGGCCAAGAAGTGTGTCCTCAAATTGGAGTTGAGTGCACATGCCTCACCAGGCCAGCCCTGCATGGTGGGGCTTTGTCATCCATCACTCAGAGCCAAGATCCATGTGCACTTTGAAAAAGGCGCGCGCGCACACACACACACACACACACACACACACACACACACACACACACACACACAGTAGCAGAATGGCACCACTATAGATTGTTGCCAACAGAGAACCCCTGGGGAGCATATGCGCTGGTGTATGTATTCCCAGCTTGATGCCGCCCCAATGGGGATCTCTATCACCACTATATTGGTCTCATTCTGAATATTAGAAGACATGCAGTATTTCCCTGGAAACTGTATGTGAGCACCCAGGAAGAATCATTCTCCAAGTTAAACTGTGGCTTTTCTGTAAAGAAGACACTGTCGTATGGTTACCGGCTCTACTCACAGTAGGCAAGACACAACATTTATCTTGACACACAGTCTGTTTGGATGAAGGGACTGCACTGCTTGGGTTTCTGTTTGCACGAGACTGCCCACTCAAATCTGACAACATGAAGGCTGACAACTGTGTGACCCAGAGGCTGTCGTGACGACTCTACCTGTGACAGGTGCTGTGTTGGTTGTATGTCTTTGGACACTTAAGGAAAAATGACAGTTAATTAATAAATCTGGGTGCTGGTTTGTAGTGTTTGGCTAACCTTGCCCATCTTGCCATTAAACATGTCCTTTCTTATGGGATACTGTCTACAGTCAGGAAATAGCGCTACCAGTGACATTCAGCTTGCAGCCCACCTAGTTTTGATTGTGATTGGGATGTATTCTGCCAGTAATCCAGCCATTTGTGATGTTACCCACTGTATTTGCTGTGCCTTGACTTGTTTGAATGCTGTTTTTCAAATGCACATACAACTTTCTTAATGTCACCATACCCAAGATATGCCCCTACACACAGCTGCACATGCACAAAACATTTTTCATAATAATGTGTTGTGTATGTCGCGTAGTGTCCCATTAGAGTTCAGTTCTCACCATGTCACTAAGGCATGGTGAGTTTTGATGGACCCACTAACTTACAGACAGAGATGTGTTTCATGTACACTTACAGTAAAGTCACCTACAGCTTTGTTCACTATTTTGTGCCAATATGACACCTAAACAAAGCAACAATTTGTGTGTGTGTGTGTGTGTGTGTGTGTGTGTGTGTGTGTGTGTTTTTGAGACTACATGTTAAATATATAATTTATAAGTACTTTAATTTTTCTTTCACATGGGTTTTTGTCTTGTCAGTACAATATTTTGTAATGACAAGGTATATTCAGCAAGTTTTTCTCTAAATGCTGTGACTGAATTATTGTTTATGATTGTGCAATACTGCAGTACAGTACTTTTCTTACATGTTTTGTACTGAACTGGTCAGTATATTTTATCATTCGCATTTGACCATTATGCTCAAATAAACCATTGGCCATCAGTTTTACATCTAAATCATTATGGGTTGTTCAGCCTTCAAATCTCATTGGGAAGTTGACTGTGGAAAATAATCTAAAGCTGGAAATCAGTTCTCGTACATCTCCTCGGTCAGTATTGTCTGACTAAAAATCAGCATTAACGTATCCTCCAACACATGTGATTCTGTAAGAAGCTATGTAGTATTTGTGCAGCCTGATTCAAATTTGTCCCTCTATCATATGTTATGACAGTCATGTTTACCTGTCATCAAATATTCTGTGCTGTTGTTGGCTTACACATTATGTGATCAAAAGTATCCGGTCACCTGGCTGAAAATGATGACAGCTTCCACTCTCACAGGCATACGTTCAGTCAGGTGCTGGAAGGTTTCTTGGGGAATGGCACCCATTCTTCACACAATGTTGCACTGAGGAGAGGTATCAATGTTGGTTGGTGAGGCCTGGCATAAAGTTGGCATACCAAAACACTCCAAAGGTGTTCTAAAGGATTTAGGTCAGGACTGTGCAAGCCAGTCCATTACAGGGATGTTATTGTCGTGTAAGCACTCTGCCCCAGGCCGTGCATTATGAACAGGTGCTGGATCGTGTTGAAAGATGCAATTGCCGTCACCGAATTGCTCTTCAACAGTGGGAAGCAAGAAGGTGCTTAAAACATCAGTGTAGGCCTGTGCTGTGATAGTGCCACGCAAAACAACAAGCGGTGCAAGCCTCCTCCATGAAAAACATGACCACACCGTAACACCACCATCTCTGAATTTTAGTATTGGCACTACACATGCTGGCAGATGACGTTCACAGGGTATTCGCCATACGCAAATTCTGCCATAGGATCGCCACATTGTGTACTGTGATTCGTCACTCCACACAACATTTTTCCACTGTTCAGTCGTCCAATGTTTACGCTCCTTACACCAAGTGAGGCGTCGTTTGGCATTTACCAGCATGATGTGTGGCTTATGAGCAGCCGCTTTACCATGAAGTCAAGTTTTCTCACCTCCTGCCTAACTGTCGTAGTACTTACAGTGGATTCCGATGCAGTTTGGAATTCCTGAGAGATGGATGATGCAGCCATAATGCTGTTAGACATAGTGTCCCTCTTCAACTGTCCGCGATCTCTGTCAGTCAACAGACGAGGTTGGCCTGTACGCTTTTGTGCTGAACGTGTCCCTTCCCATTTCCACTTCACTATCACATCGGGAACAGTGGACCTAGTGATGTTTTGGATGTGGAAATCTTGCATACAGACGTGTGATGCAAGTGACACCCAATCACCTGACCATGTTCGAAGTCTGTGAGTTCTGCAGAGCACCTCATTCTGCTCTTTCACAATGTCTAATGCCTACTGAGGTTGCTGGCAGTAGGTGGTAGCACAATGCACCTAGTATGAAAACGTATGTTTTTGGGGGTGTCCGGATACTTTTGATCACAAAGTGTAGAGGTAAACAGAGCAGACATCTCGTTTATTTAGGTACCTGTTTACAAATACAATGTACCAGACCTTGTGGTTTTCATATTTGTAATAGTGTACTATGAAAATATACAGTTTAAATGATACACTGTGTTATAGATACATCAGAAATTAATCATTTTTGTTCTGATTTGTTGCACAAAAGCATAGGAAACTGTTTCATTGGCAACTAATACTATTTCCAGAATGAAGCTTTTGGAAGTAGGGTATTTTCATTTGACATCATATCTAGAGCCATAATGCTTTACTCAGAAAATGAAGTGTCATTTTAAGATTATATGTGAATCTCAACTTTGAGAACAGAAATCAAAATTTAGTTACAATTTTCAAAATTTATCAGTTAACATCAATAGTAAACTGCTGCCCTCAGATTTATATCATTTTTACAAGGAAATAGGTTAAAAACAAAATTTTGAAACATTTTATAAAAAACTGCTTATTTCACAAAATTTTTTCACTGTCATTTACGCAAAATTTTCCTATCCCTACCTGAGCATTTTTCTGTCCATTCATTGTCCTTTCTTCTCCCTTCGTGAATGGCTCAGGTCTGATTTTTAAATTGTATCTTACACACAAACATCACATATTTTTGTTAATACAGTGATTAGAGATTTACCACCAACAGAGATTATAAAAGACCAAGCATGAAACTGTATTTGTCAAGTTAAATGATTTACTTTGAAATTTTCCAATGGAACATGTTACTCGTTCTAATTTTCAGTCCTTGTTTTGGTACAGGAATTGTATCAAGATGCAGTACAGTTTGGAATAATATTTTGAAATTTTAGTATATTAAAAAAAACCAGGAAGAATATATAAATTTGTAGGATGTGGATTATGCCCCTAATCTCTATTTCAGGAATTGGAGCAACATACTAAAAAGCTCAGGGAGAGATTTGGTAGATTTCAGCTACCACCAAGTCTTACTCCTTTTGATCCAACAGTGGATCAGTTACCACTTTTTCTTCCACACTACAAGGAAGAGGTGCTTAGAATGAGACGCTTTAAATCAAGAAGCAGGACTTTTCCTGGAGAGGATAATGAGAGTACGGTAAGAACTGTTTAAACAGTGAATTTATGAAAATTATTTGATTGTGATCTTACTTACATATGTTTTTTTTTTTTTTTTTTTTTTTTTTTCATAACTGGTCTTTCATTGTCTACTGAGATGCCTGAAAAATTTTAAATCAAATTATTGATTCAATATTTAACTTAGTAATTTGAGTTTTGGAACTGTACTTGCATTTTTATGACCAGGACGACTTCTTACTGCATCTCTATGAAACTTGTTGCGTTCTTGTGGTGTCATTGACTAGTTATGCAATGTATACAGTAGGAATTTATGTTGGTAATTGAAAGTGGAGATACTGCATGTAACATAATTTCATAATGTGTAAAAACTAACTGTTGGTTAGTTAAAGATTAAAGGAAGGCACCACAGCAGTACAGAGGCTGGCTGCTCGATTTGTTGCCAGTAGGTTTGATAAACACATGAGTATTACAAAGATGCTTCATGAATTCAAATGGGAATCCCTGGCGGGAAGATGATGATCTTTTTGTGAAACACTGTTGAGAAAATTTAGAGGCCTGGCATTTGAAGCTGACTGTGGAATGATTCTATTGTCGCCACCGTACATTTTGCATAAGGACTATGAAGATAAGATAAGAAATTAGAACTTTCCTTCCCCTTCAGCCTTTCTGCTGCGAGTAGCTCCAGTCTCCAAAAGCTTGTATAATTATAACCTTTTTTATGTGCATGTTATGCCGCCACTTTGTGAGTAGATTTTTTATCTATGCAATTACATTATGATAGTGAGGAAGATACATTAAAGAATTGTGTTCTTCCTTTATTAAGTAGGCTTTGTATGGGATAACAGGGACCATGAAGTCAGTGAAATGCCTCTGCAGCACAGATAATGGAAAATGCTGCTTTATGTCAAGCATTACTGCTGCAGGATATAAAAGCAATAGTGAGTACTCAATTGTGATGAAGCTGCACAACACCTTAAATTTTAACAAAATATTGTGATTTGTAGGGATGTAATAGATATGTATACTTGTGAACTAAAGAAATAAGAGAGTGTTGATGTAACTGATGTACATAATATTGTTAAAAATAAATAAATAAAAAAAATTAGGGAACTGCAAATGACAGCTGCATTTATTTTTGCTTTTAACACACCTGCTCATCCTGAATTTCATGGCAGGGTTTATGTGCTTAAAGTCTGGACAATACCAATCCCTTCAAAGAACTTAAACTGTTTCATTTCTGGCATACTACACTAGCATATTAGGGCTAGCCATCTTGCAGAACAGCTTCTCATGAATCTGATGATGCATGTGCAATTCTGCTATTGTGTGTTAATTTGCTGAAAGTCACCTAGCCTGTAGTCGAGATTGTCGTGTTTTATTGGGAAAAAGAAGGTACAGGAAAGTAATGACTGAGCAAGTACCATACAGTGAAGCAGAAAAGTTGGCTCAGGAGCAACAGTCACCTACCTTTATAATATCATTTGCAGCTATTGTGAAAAATTTGCACAAAAAATTCAGCATGTTGAGACATACAAAGACCAGTAACAAATAGAAAGGAAAGTAAAACACACCTGAACTAGCAAATGCACTTGTAAAGGTGCAGAAGCTGTAAAGCACCTCCTCATTTCCAAGCCCATACTTACAAATAGTGCACATCTATATGATGAACAAAGACAAACCTTCTAGCATCTCTACAGCAGTTAAATCTCCATCCATGTTATCAAAATATACACAAGTTACAAAAAGCAAAAAACATAAATCTGAGCCCAAAGCCTTTAGACCTTTCAACTCTGGTTTTTTCTGACAAATCTGAAGAGACTTCAACAGATACTGTAGGTTCGTATGAGCAGTTGCCAGTGGACTCGTGTGCATGCGCAGAGCTGAATTCACGTATGAGCAGTGCCTTCCTTCCACTTCTGGCTACTTGAAGCGTGGCTGTTTGTTGTATGAGCAGTAACAGCAAGTAGCCAGATGCTACCTAGAAAAATTTTTCTGGCGTGCCCAAGCTGCCAGATTCGCGCATGCGCAGAGCAAGCTGAGTTATAGTGGGGGGGATCCTTCCCCACGTGACCCGTGTATATGTTTCGTGTCTTCGACTCTTTGTAATATTGCTGCTCTCTTCTTTTACAGCTCCCACGTCAAATGAAATCAAAATAGATTTCTGTGGCCAGGAGCCATCAAGTGAATTAATATACATTCTCATAACCATGAAAGACCAAAATAAGTTAGTAGTTTCAATTTTCTGATTTTATATTATTTCCACATTATTAGTAATCAACCATTAATATCTTAATGAAGCTATTTCTGTCTTTTTTTGTAGAGAAATTTGCTTCTATCAACTTTTTTTCTGCTGAGGCAGTTAGTTTATTTGAAGCGAAGTGTTTCATTCTGCACTATTGGCTACTTTCAACTTCATTCAATTTCAAGTGCAAATTTTCATTTTCTGGGACGAATGACATTATACCATAATAAAGAACCAAACATGAGAATACAATACTGAACCTCTGAGAAAATTGGTATCACGAAAACCACATGAAAAGCTGAATATCAGGTACTTCAGAGTGCATCTGGACATACAAATGTGCAATTAGAGCGGAATGAGGCATTTTACTGTGGTTTATGAAATTCCCATGCTGGCTGGAGTAGTCTCTGATGTCCTGTTCCTTTTATGACACTCTAAGATCTCTTAATGCTATATATGTACGAATATACGTAAACATTTACTTGAAGCTGACTAAGTAGGCAAATTTGGTCAGTAGTTTTGAACTAAATATTTTGTTTCAAATATAATGACAGCTGTAGCAAAATTTTACAAATCTGCCTTCTGTGAAAGTGTTTTTTGATCACAAGGCACTTGTCTAGTACTTCCTCTAGGCCTGAAGTTATTTCTTAATTTGTGTTTATGTCTTAAATTTATAGAATGCCATTCTATGGTAAATTGTAGACTGGCAGCATACCGTGTTTTACCGTTTTAACTCCGAACATGGCTTCGTATTTAATCCTAGAGTAGAATATAAACTGTCAGTTGTGGAGTTTCTTTGCCTCACAGACAACCTTGTTAATTTTTTGAACATTTTGAAATAGTCATGAAATTTATTGTCCTTTATTCCAGTGTAAGCTACACAAAAAACTTTTTTTGCAAGAAATTTTTATTCCATCCTACTAGCTTTTTGCAGTGCTGTGTAGATGTAAACCTGTTGGAAATGCTACATAACAATATTGCAGAGTATGAATTTAAAAAACAATCTGTAAAATTCACCCCATAGCAAAATGTTATGGTACTTCGAGCTGTCGAGTCTAATTTTGAAATGATATTTTGCCAAGAACTGCTTCCTTATTTGCATCCTTTTCTGGGTGGGATATGATAAAACAATTGCTCTAAGTACAACTCTATATGTCCTCTCAACAACATGCTGCACATGGTCATGTGATGCCCCACCATGAAATTCAAACAGAAATTCGACGAAAAGCGTATGAGCAGAGCAAGCACCAAACACGTGCTGTCTACGTCATCGTAGCTGCGCATGCGCAGTACAGCCTGTTGCCTGGCGCTGTCTGGTAACTGCTCAAATGAACCTTATACCTCTCTGACAGAACTGCCGAGTCCCTCATTCAGTAAACTATCCAGCTTAGGTTCCACAAGTTGATGGAATTTCAGTGAAGCTTAAATGGGTTCAAGACACAAGGAGGGAAATGAAACTTGTAGAGCAGGGAGACCT
Organism: Schistocerca piceifrons; assembly: GCF_021461385.2. Lineage (NCBI taxonomy): Eukaryota > Metazoa > Arthropoda > Insecta > Orthoptera > Acrididae > Schistocerca > Schistocerca piceifrons. Next base: position 308,540,203 of record NC_060139.1, on the reverse strand, counting down.
CAATGTTCGTATTTGAAAAAAAAAAACAATTTAAACTTCCTGGCAGCTGTGTGGTAAGAGGGATCATGTCCACTGCAAGGATGACCTTGCTGGGAAAATGACCAAAGAAGGGATGGCTGTGTTTGTAAGTAATATATACCACTTCTCTGCTACGCCCCTCATTACCGGCCTTAAAGCTTTTGCTGTTGAAACACATGTGGGACACAGGAGTACGGTAATGTCTCATACTTGCCACCATGAGCTAAACCAGGCTAGGCTATGAGACTGTCAAAGACCATATGATACAACTCCTCCAACCAGTCTTCCTACAGGGAGATGTAATGCACACAGTGTATTATGGAGCTCATCCCCTGCTTGCCCCATCAGTTAAATGGTAAAGAACCTCATTATGCTATAGGACCTATTAGCCGAACACATTTCAGAACTGCTACTAAAATGCGCGTCATTTATGACGGCGGCTCAGTTTAGGTTCGTTCTGCGCATCTGATGTCACAAAACACAGTCAGCCAATGAACAGAGAATGACGTTGCCAGAGCTCGACTGCAGTGCAGAGCATGGACGAGTGTCTTCAGTTTTAGAAACGTTCCGTCATAAATAAAGTAATTGAACAAAAGCAATGTCTTGATAGCAGACTTTCTATAAAAGAAAGTTTGGAAAAAGCATTCTTTATACCAATTGCTTCATATTCTATTAATTAATTAAACCAAACAAGCAGTAAGCCTCCTAATTCAGGCGATAGCAAGGAAATTCATTCTCACTAACCGCTTTTTCGCAATAAAGAACAACGGTAATTGTTTATTTCCTATTGTACTTTGATGAAACGTGAGTAATTCATAGTCATACCAACAGTGTTTGTCGGTATTTAGAGTGATTCTTTAAAGTAATCCAGGATTTCTGTTGAATGACGAGCTACGTTAGCGTAAAGGTTAAGGTGTTTAGTTGCTAAGCAAAAGGTTCTGAGTTCAAACCTTGTTCAATGCTTAATATTTTCTTCATTTAAAAACAATATTGATGTGTCTTACTTCATGAATTTTATTCGTTTGAATGTAATTTTTTGAAATTTCTAGTGGCAACTAAAATCAACCATACGGAAAGTATACGCTGTGGACTTTTACTTCTTCAAACTCTTCAAAATTTCGTGCAATGGTTTACTACATTTAATGCTGCACAATAACTGCGTTGAACATTGAAACAAAATTAAGTCATTTGTGGGGGGAAGGTATCACTCAAGAAGATGTGTAAAATCAAATTTTTGGGCCAAATAGTTTTTGTGAAATCGAATGATAAGTGTGTCATAACCATGAGTACTCCCAGTTCTTACCTATATAAATATATCTGTACATGACCATGAATACTCTTCTGTACATACCTTTATGAAATGTTGAACCATCAACTCACATAACCATGTGCGTGTACCTATCACTGTGTGCACAATTTTCCCCCTCCAACACATGATGGTTCTTACATTACCTTAAACAGTACTCTTTCTGTTTGTGTCTTTGTGTTTCACTGTGTGCAACCGTATGGGTAATTGTGTAATCTGATTCTTCAGCCAGCTTATGTAAAATAAGTCGAAGGTTATAGAAAACTATGGAAATTGAGAAGGACTTCAGTGATAGAAGTGTATGCATATGGACAGAGGGAAAGATAGATTGGTATTCAAAAGAGAAGTAAGAAAGGAAAAAGTAGGACAAGAAAGGAAAAAGTAGGACTGGTTGCTAAGTTCGAAGAATAGAAAGAAGATAGGCCCAAAGACAGGATATCCTTCCCCCCCCCCCCCCCCCCCCCCCCCTCCCCACCCCACCCCACCCCCTTCCCCAGGATCCCCACTTCGCCGGTACTTGAATGAGAAGCCAGAGGAGGTATGATGTTAAACGTCTCCTGCAGAATGGACATTGTCACCTTCACCTTTGAAGTCCCCGAAGAAAGAGTTTAGCATCTCCTATGGAATGGCAAATGGTGAAGAATCAGTCACACTTGTCTACGAGGGTTGTGTCAAAGGTGTGTGTGTGTGTGTGTGTGTGTGTTTGTAGTGTAAACTTACACTACCCACTCCCTTTCAAAATTGATACAAACCCTCCCCATTCATACAATATCTCACAAACGGTATAAATATTCTAATATTCTATAAAAATAGGAAATTATACACTACAACCAAATAGTTATTTTACCAGTTAGTCACTTCACATTATATCTTATACACACATAAAACACCTTGTTCACTTTATGTCAACTAGGTATCGTTCTTCTTAAACAGTACCACCATATTATATCTTCTCCTAGAATGTTACTCTGTTAGTTTTACCTCACGCTTAGAGGTAACTTTTTACCATGACTCCTTAAATTAGTGCCGGTCGGAGTGGCTGAGCAATTCTAGGCGCTACAGTCTGGAACCGCGCGACCGCTACGGTCGCAGGTTCGAATCCTGCCTCAGGCATGGATGTGTGTGATGTCCTTAGGTTAGTTAGGTTTAAGTAGTTTTAAGTTCTAGGGGACTGATGACCTCAGAAGTTAAGTCCCATAGTGCTCAGAGCCATTTGAACCTTAAATTAGTAATAACCGTGCAGTCATAATCGGTCACTTAAATACTAATATGATAGGATAGTTTAAGAGGTTATAAATAGATTACAGAATAGTCGAAGATTTGAAGGGAATTCGGTGTAGGAAAACTAATGTGGAAGTAACAGCGAACGCAATTCAGGGACAGACGGTCGTCATTCTGCCTGTTTACACAGAATTTTAATGTCCCTGGGGTATATACCACTTGACGTCTTTAATATTATATTTTCCTTTTTTTCTCCAGTTGTAGGATCCACTAAAAATAAGGTTTTTGGGTGGATTACCGATTGTACTCGGTAAGGCCCCACACACTTTTGAAAAAATTTATGCATTCCTTTGGGCAGAGCTCTGAAGATGTTGTTTTACTAAGACTAGATCATCTACCTTATATTGAGGTTCTATAGCCTTCTCGTTGTGCTTGCTTACTCGTGCTCTCTTAACTAAGTTCTTAGCAACTATCGTTTGTTCAGTTGGTAATCAGTAGGTTGTTCTGGCCAAGTAAACATTTAATAAATGTTTCACCTACAAAGGGTTTACCTAATCTTGTAAGGGTGTTAGTCCAGTTGATAAATGTTGTAACTCATTTAAAATAAGCTCGAAATCTTTAATTTTTGTCGCCCATGATGTATGGTTTTCATGGCAGTAAGTATGGCATAATTTCCTAATTTCTTTCATAACTCTTTCTCACGGGTTAGAAGGATTATAGTTGGATATTAGTATTTGACGAATCCCTTCCCATGCTAAAAATTCTCTAAACTCGTTACTAGTAAACTGAGGTCCATTGTCAGAAAGAAATCGTTTTGGTTTTCCTACTTTGAGAAAGTATTGTTGTAGACAATGGATTACTATTGGTGTGTTTGCTGTTTTAATTGGATAGAATTTAATATACTTCGACCAACATTCTATGAGAACAAAAATGTAGGCCACTCCTCCTCTTCCTTCTGGAATTGGTCAAAAGAAATCTGCAGCGGTTAGATTTTGTAACACTTTAGGAATAATTGGATGCATCTTGTATTTAACGTGAGAGTTATCCTCTTTTACTTTCTGAAAAATCTCACAAGGCTTAATGGCTAATGCCACTTTATGTCCTAGCTTTTTAAAATAATAGAACTTATTCATATGTCCAATGCATTTCTTTGTACCGAAATGTCCATAACCCTTATGAATGTACCACACTAACTCGTCTTCACTAGACTAGGTATACATAAACACCAACATTGCGTTGTCTTACTGTCTCTCTAGAACAGATTATATCACACAATCTTCCACCTTCCCACTTGACTAGGCGGTAGCAATTTCCTAATGCACATAACAAAGATATCCATAAAATAAGGATCATGTTGGATGTTCCCTGTAATTTTCTGAGCTATTTCTTGTACTTTATTGCGTGAATATTCTAATGTTCAAAAATTAATCGCAAAGATTATGCCAGGTCCTTCTGAACGCTTTAGTTCTTTCATGCCTACTGGTAGCCGAGACAAAGTGTTGGGTACAATGTTCTCCAAACCCTTTACATAATGGATCTTAATGTCACACTCTTGAAGAAACAACATCCACAGCATCAATCTACAATGTAGTAATTAGCTATTCATTAGAAATGATAGAGCTAGGTGATCTGTATAGACATGTATTTCGGACCCCCATATCAGTGTTTGGAATTTTTGTATACTCCATACCAATAATTTCTTTTCTGTTGCCATATAATTTAATTCATGTTTGTTGATACTCCGGCTAGCAGAAGATATTGACCTATGGTCTATACTGGTTAACCCCCATTCACCTTGGAACAGCTCTGCAGCTATACCATAGTCTGATGCATCGGTCGAAATCTTAAATGGTCCACCCATTACCAGATGTTTTGAGGTATCGGTGATTCTGATAGAGCTCGTTTTGCCTTTTCAAATGCTTTCTGTGCCTCTTGGTCCCAACACCATGGTACTCCCTTTCGTAATAAACACAGAAGTCGAGGGTCATTCAACTCTTGACTTTGTACATAGTGTCTATAATACCCTGCCATTCCAAGAAATCCCTTCATTTGTCTTATATTTCTAGGTTGTGGACACTCCTAAATAGCCTTTATGTGTTCTGGATCGGGCTTAATTCCTTGTACACCTACGATATGTCCCAAAAATTTTAGTTCTTGCCTTGCAAAGTGTGACTTAGACAACTTTACTGTAATACCTTTTTCTTTAAATTTTTTCAATGTTTTCTTCAAGGTTAGCTAGTGTTCATTCCAGGTGGGTGATATTATCGATATATCATCTACATGCATAATTAAATCCTTTATTATCTCTCTACCCTTTGCTTCGTCCAGCTCGCGTATAAACACTGATACCGAGATATTTAACCCAAATGGTAACACATTAGAATGATATGCTTTTCCATAAAAAAGGAATGTTGTAGATTTCCTTGAATCTGGATGTAACCGGATCTGCCAGTACCCAGCAAATAACTCATCGATGTTCACAGGTCTATCTTTTTCGGTTTCTATATGTTTATTCAGGGTGCGCGCGTCCAGTATGAGCCACACACCATCTGTAGCCTGTTTCACAACTACCAAGGGATTATTTATTACGCTTGCACTGCATTCTATTATTTTATTATCTACCATCTCACTGGCATTGGGTTTACAGAAAAATGGTGTATTATTTTTGATCTTAAACTTACTTACATAGTCATATAATAGAGGGAAACATTCCACGTGGGAAAAATATATCTAAAAACACAGATGATGTGACTTACTGACATTGAAAAATGTCTGCTTGTGTCTGTGTATGTGCGGATGGATATGTGTGTGACATTGAAAAATGTCTGCTTGTCTCTGTGTATGTGCGGATGGATATGTGTGTGTGTGCGTGAGTGTATACCCCTTCTTTCCCCCTAAGGTAAGTCTTTCCGCTCCCGGGTTTGGAATGACTCTTTACCCTCTCCCTTAAAACCCACATCCTTTCATCTTTCCCTCTCCTTCCCTCTTTCCTGATGAGGCAACAGTTTGTTGCGAAAGCTTGAATTTCATGTGTATGTTTGTGTTTGTTTGTGTGTGTGTCTATCGACCTGTCAGCACTTTCGTTCGGTAAGTCACATCATCTGTGTTTTAAGTTACTTACATAGTCACTAATACAACGTGGACTATCTGAAAATACCATCTCGTATTCTAATAGAATTTCAGCTAACTCTGCTTTCTGGTCATTGGTTAATATTGGGGATTTATCTACTTTATTTGAATGTCAGCTCATTGTGATTCATGACTTACAGTGTCCATCTCTGGTGACAATTGAGCTGTCACGGTTAATCGTAAACTCTGGTGTTCAGTTGGTTGTTTATCAACATAACTATCTGCTAGAAACTTAATACAATATTTATCTTCCCCCAAGTCCGAAATAAAGGCAGCTCTCTTAAAAATTCAATATAACATTAAACTCCAACAGCCAATCTAAGCCAAATAATACCTTCCTATTAATATTTTCTACTACCAGCAGTGTTTGCCTGAACGTAATCTCACTGATGTTACAGTTTACTTGAGTTTCGTATTTAACAACCTTACTTTTAGTTCTGGTTATACTGATTATATATACTCCAGTTACTGGTAATACAGGTAAGTTATTGCTAGTTCTTAACGTATTAAAAAATCTACTAGAAATAAGTGACACTTCACTACCAGAATCAATAAATACGTTCACTTCAGAATCTTGTACTTTTCCAAATATAATAGGTAGTGTATTAATTGTAGCTACGCTTGGTTCTTCTAGTAGAACCATTCTTTTGTTGGTACATTATGCATAAAGGAGACATACTCATTATGAAGTAGGCCTCTTAATGTATTTCTACGACCTGGGCTCCGGCTGTGGGTCCAGATCGCCCTACGTTTTCCTCACTATTTGTAATTACCTGCTGGTTACCAAACCTTGGTATGACGTTTCCATTTTGAGCCCTATTATTGCCAGGTACAAATTCTTGTGTAGTTACTGGGCCTATATTCGAAGGTAGATGTTCTTTCTGATAATTTCCATTACCTCTATTCCGCTTTGGCTGTACTCTAGCCAAATTTATCTCATGTCTTTTGAAATTACTAGAGCTATTATTATTACTCCTCCTGCAATTTTCCTTTTCAGTAGTTGCAGGGGCAACAATCTGGATGACTGACTGATCTGGCCTTGTAACGCTAACCAAAATGGCCTTGCTGTGCTGGTACTGTGAACGGCTGAAAGCAAGGGGAAACTACAACCGTAATTTTTCCCAAGGGCATGCAGCTTTACTGTATGGTTAAATGATGATGGTGTCCTCTTGGGTAAAATATTCCGGAGGTAAAATAGTCCCCCATTCGGATCTCCGGGCGGGGACTACTCAAGAGGACATTGTTATCAGGAGAAAGAAAACTGGTGTTCTACAGATCGAAGTGTGGAATGTCAGGTCCCTTAATCGGGCAGGTAGGTTAGAAAATTTAAAAAGGAAAATGAATAGGTTAAAGTTAGATATAGTGGGAATTAGTGAAGTTCGGTGGCAGGCGAAACAGGACTTTTAGTCAGGTGAATACAGGGTTATAAATACAAAATCAAATAGGGGTAATGCAGGAGTAGGTTTATTAATGAATAAAAAAATAGGAGTGCGGATAAGCTACTACAAACAGCATAGTGAACACATTATTGTGGCCAAGATGGACACGAAGCCCACACCTACTACAGTAGTACAAGTTTATATGCCAACTAGCTCTGCAGATGATGAAGAAATTGATGAACTGTATGATGAGATAAAAGAAATTATTCAGTTAGTGAAGGGAGACGAAAATTTAATAGTCATGGGTGACTGGAATTCGATAGTAGGAAAAGGGAGAGATGGAAATATAGTAGGTGAATATGGATTGGGGGTAAGAAATGAAAGAGGAAGCCGCCTAGTAGAATTTTGCACAGAGCATAACTTAATCGTAGCTAACACTTGGTTCAACAATCATGAAAGAAGGTTGTATACATGGAAGAAGCCTGGAGATACTAGAAGGTATCAGATAGATTATATAATGGTAAGACAGAGATTTAGGAACCAGGTTTTAAATTGTAAGATATTTCTGGGGGCAGATGTGGACTCTGACCACAATCTATTGGTTATGAACTGTAGATTAAAACTGAAGAAACAGCAAAAAGGTGGGAATTTAAGGAGATTGGACCTGGATAAACTGACTAAACCAGAGGTTGTACACCGCTACGCTCACATGTTCGAATCCTGCCTTGGGCATGGATGTGTGTGATGTCCTTAGGTTAGTTAGGTTTAAGTAGTTCTAAGTTCTAGGGGACTAATGACCTCTGATGTTAAGTCCCATAGTGCTCAGAGCCAGCCAGAGGTTGTACAGAGTTTCAGGGAGAGCATAAGGGAACAATTGACAAGAATGGAGGAAGGAAATACAGTAGAAGAAGAATGGGTAGCTTTGAGGAATGGAGTACTGAAGGCAGCAGAGAATCAAGTACGTAAAAAGATGAGGGCTAGTAGCAATCCTCGGGTAACAGAAGAAATATTGAATGTAATTGATGAAAGGAGAAAATACAAAAATGCAGTAAATGAAGCAGGCAAAAAGAAATACAAAGGTCTCAAAATGAGATCGACAGGAAGTGCAAAATGGCTAAGCAGGGATGGCTAGAGGACAAGTAAGGATTTAGAGGCTTGTCTCACTAGGGGTAAGATAGATACTGCCTACAGGAAAATTAAAGAGACCTTTGGAGAAAATAGAACCACTTGTATGAATATCAAGAGCTCAGATGGAAAGATGGAAACCCAGTTCTAAGCAAAGAAGGGAAAGCAGAAAGGTGGAAGGAGTATATAAAAGGTCTATACAAAGGCGATGTACTTGAGGACAATATTATGGAAATGGAAGAGGATATAGATGAAGATGAAACGGGAGATATGATACTGCGTGAAGAGTTTGACAGAGCACTGAAAGACCTAAGTCGAAACAAGGCCCCGGGAGTAGACAACATTCCATTAGAACTACTGAAAGCCTTGGGAGAGCCAGTCCTGACAAAACTCTACCAGCTAGTGAGCAAGATGCATGAGACAGGCGAAATACCCTTAGACTTCAAGAAGAATATAATAATTCCAGTCCCATAGAAAGCAGGCGTTGACAGATGTGAAAATTACCGAACTATCAGTTTGATAAATCACAGTTGGAAAATACTTATGCGAATTCTTTACAGACGAATGGAAAAACTGGTAGAAGCCGACCTCGGGGAAGATCAGTTTGGATTCCGTAGAAATACTGGAACACATGAGGCAATACTGACCCTACGACTTATCTTAGAAGAAAGATTAAGGAAAGGCAAACGTACATTTCTAGCATTTGTAGACTTATAGAGAGCTTTTGTCAATGTTGACTGGAATACTCTCTTTCAAATTCTGGACCATAGGGATCAGTTTGTCTTGTCTTTAATGGAATCGATTAATGTATGTGACCTTTGTTTCACTGTGTCGAATGTAACGTTACAAACATTTTGAAGTGATCCTAATTTTTCATTAAACTCAGACTGCACTACTACACTTGTCTTCAATGCCAAATTGCAGTTTCTTGGTCAAATTCTGTAATTGCTCCTCCTGTCTTTGGTTAAAGTCTGCAAACATTTGATTCAATTGTACTGTTGAAGAATTACTTAATTAATTCTTTAAATCTACTCGTAAATTTTCTACTTTATCATTTAACACCTGAAATTTAGAATTTAAAGCTTCACTCTGTACTTCTAGTTTTTCAGAAGCTTCACCCTGTGCTTCGAGTCTTTCATTTAATGAAGCGTTCTGAGCATTTATAACAATTATTTGAATACTCTGAGCTTTGATTAAGTTTATTACTTCGGACAAATCTGGAATGTCTTTGTTCACCCTCATGGCCATGGCTGGTCCTGTAGTTTCTGTTCGTTGTTGTTCCTTCTCCATAGTCATAACCTTCCTGATCTCGTGATCATTAAAAAAAATCATCTCTGCAAATAATGAGTACCCTAATTTACATTCAAACGGTTATCATCTTGTACTCACCTGGCATAAGATTGTAGGCTGCATCGGTGAGTTGTAGAAAGGCACCGGTGAACTGCAAGGGCATCGGTAGCATCACACGTTGGTGTCGGCGTTGGCGGGCGCGAAGTCAGCAACTCAAACAGCAACCAGCAATGATGGCGTGTTACTGCGACTGCGTTGGCTGGTTACTGCGGTGTCGGTTGATTTCTGTGTCGGCTCCGGCTGGTTACTGCGTCGGCATCGGCTGGTTACTGCGTGTGTGAGGATTGTTTCCTCCCCACAACCAAATCTTCTTGATTGGATCTTGCAGACCAATTTCTTCATCTCGTTATTATGTGTTGCTATGGCAACTCAACTTTTTCTTATGTCAATCTTCTTCAAAAAAATTCCCCCTTTTCGTGTCATGCTCTCTTTGGTCGCGATGTTCTGGTGGCTCCGGTGACTAAGGGTGGCAGTGGGGTACTGGTGTGCAAGACTCACACTCCCCCTTGGCTGTTGAACTTACTTGAAGTTACTGCGCTGATCTTCTTTCAGGATAGTCGGCTGCAATATTCTGCGCAGCTTCTTCTCCGAAGAATAGCTGCTACTCTGGAGGAATTTTCTATATTTGTAAATAACTCGGTACACTCGAGAATATGTTGAATTCAATCTCACCATATTTCTTAACACATATCAGTTTTCATACACTAAACATTTTCTGTAAGCCCGACACCTTTGGGTCTGACAGAAGCCGTTACAATCATCTTTCTATACATACAGTCTATAAATCTCTCCAAGTTTAACAAGACAACTGTCCCGACCTTACGGCAGTAAATGAGAGAATGAATCAATAAAAATCTCTTCTTCTCTTTCAACAGCCTTCAGATGTTCACATCAATAATGTTTTATATCTCACAGAGTACGATGCGTTTACTCTATGGGTGGGATGTGTAACTACTTAGGTGGACTCGGTGACTACCTGCTCGCGCAGATCGTCCATCCTATACACGTCCGTCCTGTACACACATAATTGTGGTGTAGTAGACAAAGTTTTACGTTACCACACTTATCTCTAAAATAACGTGTGTTCGAGACGGTGGAATTTACTCTGAAATTCTCGAGGCACTACAGTGTGGTGCAGTGGGAAGAAGTTGAACTTATATTTCAGAGGGCAGCATTCAAGTCCGTGTCCATCCCTCCAATTCAGGTTTTTCAGCAATTTCTCTAAATTGCATAAGGTGAATGCTCACATGGTTCCTTTGAAAGGGCACAGTTCATTTCCTTCCCCATCCTTCCCTAATCCAAGCTTGTGCTGTTTCCCTAATTGACCTCATCATCAACAAAATGTTGATTACAAAGTGCTTTAGTGGCAAGTCTTAGGAACCAGACAGAGCATGTCTGCTTCAGTTTTATAAAGATATTATGAGATCCTGGCTAGAATATAGGTGAACAGTGTATGGATCAGCAGAAGCTACTTACTTCAGTGTCATTGACACTCTTCACAATAAGGGTATCAAGCTGGTCACAAATACTTACAGGACCAGCCCTGCATCCAGTCTCTATGCTGAGAGTGGGCAGCTGTGAACTACTGTTAGGAGGCAACTCTTCATGGTGCATCAGGCATTTTCTGTTCTGCTGTCACCAGCTTACCAAACTGTTGCTCACCTTACCGGGAAAGATATTTTCTCAAAATGGCAGCTAGCAACAAAGCCATTTGGGAAATGCATTTAGTATGAGCATGGAGACACTTTGTGTAGGCATTGCCAAGTCAAGCACAGGGTTAGTACTGACTGCTACGCTAATTATTGAAGAGGATCAAAGTAATTTTATATTAATCAGGTAAGGAGAGAAAGTGGTCCTGCATATGTTTTTCATACAGTATGTAAAAAAAATTAAAGTACACACCACAACAATAAAGCTGTATTTGCAGTTGAGTCTAAGTAAAAGGATCTTCTATGCTGCTTTGTACTTTTCCTTTCTTATATCTCCATGATCTAGCTGCCTGAAGAATTTAATGTCTTTCTCAAGAATTATATGCAGTCTTGAGGGCACTGAAGCATGTGAGATGTGTTCGGACTTCAAAATCCCTCACCTGCTCCAACTCATAGAGTGCCTGCCAGTCTCTGCAATGCATGTACCTGCCAGACAAAGTCAATGATATCCAGGACACCTTCCTCTACCTACAAAGGGTAGGGAAGATGGTGTTATTCTGCTGGGTACCGGGGCACACTGGGGTCCAGAGAAATGTAGTAGCAGATACAAGATCCAAGGATGTGTGTCGTGATGGTCAGTTGGATCAGTGTTCTGTCTGCCTACATCCTATCATCTTGCTGATGAGGTATAGAGACATGTTCAGATGGGAAGAAGAATGGCTGGGAGTTATGGAAGAAGCTGCTACTAGTAATGCCAACACTGTGGGTATGGTATACCACCTTCCAGCCACATGGATGAAATGAAATCCTTCTCACTTATCTACATATAGGACACAGTACCATAATACATGGCTTCTTACTTCAGAGGAGCAATCCCCCCGCCCTCCAGTATGTGGTGCTTGCAGCATACAGATCTCAGTGTATGGCATTTTAGTTGACTGTGTTTCATATGCAGTGAAATGGCAGTGGCTAATTAACCTACAGACCTACCTTCTATTTTAGATGATACTGGGATGAATGTAGCACAAATTTTAAGATTATTTGAAATTTCTGAGTTGCATTCTAAAATACGTTTATGAGCCATTGGGTTCAGATCAGACAAATTTGATGGTCAAGACATCAGTATGAGTTCAGTGTAACACTCTGCAAATCTGTGTCCGGGAAGACGTGAAGCATAATGGATCCAGGATGTCTGCAATAATATTCACATTATCCGCAGCTGTCTTGGTGCCTTCACTGAGTATCACAGATAGCAGTGAAACCCAGGAGAATGTCCTCCATAGTCCATACTGCTCGAACCAGTGTCTATCCACGATGCAGTGCATGTTTCAAGCAGCTGTTCACCTGGATGATTACATGTCCGGACACAACCGTCAACCTGGTGTGTAACAAGAAACATGATACATGTGAGCTGGTGACAAATTTCAGTTGATGTGCAGTTATATTTGGTGCTGTTGTTGGGTCAACATGGGAACACACAGGAGTTGTGTGCTGCAGAGCCCCGTCTTCAACAATGTGCACTAAATGATGTTCTTTGAAACACTTGTAACTGCACCAGGATCATGCTCTATCATCAGATTTGTCACAGATTGCCAGCTACCCTGCTTTACATAGTGCGCAAGTCTCTGACGCCCTTGGTCTGCGATGAGGTGTGGAAATACACCTTGTTGCCTACTTGTGGTTTCATCATGCTTCAACTAATCTCCATAGGTGCTCTTTTTTTTTTTTTTTTTTTTTGCTTCAAAATCTCAGATGTGAGTGGATTTCCCCATTGTTAGCCAATCTGTAGAATTTTCGTAGGTTAATTCTTCAACGTACTTGCAATATATTTGTCAATCACAGTATTTCATATACTAAAGTGTCCTGCTGAATAGTGCCCCTTTAATTTTGGATCAGTGTTTCTGAATAGACTACTTCTCCTGTAGCATTAAAAGGTGCTCAAAGAGATTTCTGTTGTTTGATGTATCTTCTGGAATAGCACACAAGGTTAGTTTGAACTCGGTGTACTGGCTATAACATACAATTCTAGATGCATGTATTCCAGTCAGGCAAGAGAATGTATGTCTGTCGGAGTATGTAAAGACAATAATAATTTGTACAATTATATTTCAATATCGTTTGTTCTCTTTCAAGCATTTCTTTGACATCATGGAGGTCACATTCTCACGTGCCCTTCATGTGCAGTGCCACAGAGCAGACGACTAAGTCAGCAGGTAGAAGTGTCTGTTCATGGCTTGCCTCACAGATATCACGAAATCGTTACAACGGCAACCTGCACAGACCATAAAACATCTCCCAAAAGTGGGGTGCTTCCTACTTGATAACTGCCTTAACTTCTTTTGACAGCTAATGAAGAGCGGTGACATGGGATATCTTGTTGCCAAAATGACATGTCCCACTTCACCTCATTTCACACACACACACACACACACACACACACACACACACACACACACACACACCACAAAAACGCTGTCACATTTAGTACCATATGCAAAGTTTATTGAGACAAATTATTCTTTTGTTTCTGTCCTATGTTTACAGTAAAGTGCCCTATTATTGCCTTATAGTGAGATTTGCTGTTGTTAATCAGCCCCTGTAACTCTTCTTAGAGATCTATCTTCTCAACAAAATATGTGCATTTTGGTGCATATGTCTAAATGTCTTTGTTTGACTTTTGAAATAAGTCTTACTATTCCATATGAAATTCCTTCCACATTTATAATACTGCATTTAATCTTCTTGTTAGAATAATTATTACATCTAATTGTCCTCCTTGCTTTGTTCCTCTGTACCAAAACATATGACCAAGTATTTATTCAGTCTCCTTTTTTTCCACTGTGCTACTGATAACCCCTCTACATCCAATTTGATGTCATGTAACTCCTGTTCTAACATCATTGAACTATCTTCAGTTCCTAGTGTTCTGCAGTTTATTGTCCCAAAATAAAAATTACAGAGGCACTTGGTTTTCCAAGGTCCATGGTCTTCAATTTATTATCCTCAAATAAAAATTATAGAGGCACTTATTTTTCCAAAGTCCATGTTGTTGTCTATTAATTGCACTGTATGGCAAGATAGGGTGCAGAAATGGCTGAACATATAACATGGCCTGAAGTCATTGCCTGAGCTCCCTCAGTCAGCTAATACTAGTAATTTTTCTGTTGGACCAGAAAACTGTTGTTCCAGGAACTTGTGCATGTCAGTTTAGATTAGATTAGATTAATACTTGTTCCGTAGATCATGAATACGACACTTCGTAATGATGTGGAACGTGTCAGGTTAATAAAAGATGTCTGTACAAGATATTACATTACACAAAATATTGCATGACACTAATGTTTAAGTTTTTTATTTTTTTTTTATTTTTCCCCTCTTCATTTATATCTAAAAATTCAGCCAATGAGTAGAAGGAGTTGTCATCTAGAAATTCTTTTAATTTATTTTTAAATGTTAGTTGGCTATCTGTCAGGCTTTTGATGCTGTTTGGTAGGTGACCAAAGACTTTTGTGGCAGCATAATTTACCCCTTTCTGTGCCAAAGTCAGATTTAACCCTGCATAGTGGAGATCATCCTTTCTCCTGGTGTTATAGCTATGCACACTGCTATTACTTTTGAACTGGGTTGGATTATTAACAACAAATGTCATAAGTGACTATATATACTGTGAGGTTACTGTGAGTATCCCTAGATCCTTAAATAGATGTCTGCAGGATGACTGTGGGTGGGCTCCAGCAATTATTCTGATTACACGTTTTTGAGCAATGAATACTTTTCTACTGAACGATGAATTACCCCAGAATATGACGTCATACGAAAGAAGTGAATGAAAGTAGGCATAGTAAGCTAATTTACTGAGATTCTTATCACCAAAATTTGCAATAACCCTAATAGCATACGTAGCTGAACACAGACGTTTCAGCAGACCTCAATGTGTTGCTTCCAGTTTAACCTCTCATCAATGGACACACCTAAAAATTTTGAAAATTCTACCTTAGCTACAGACTTCTGTTCAAAGTCTATATTTATTACTGGAGTTGTGTCATTTACTGTACGGAACTGTATATACTGTGTTTTAACAAAATTTAAAGAGAGTCCGTTTGCTGAGACCCACTTAATAATTTTGTGAAAAACATCATTTACAATTACATCACTTAGTTCTTGGTTTTTGGATGTTATTACTATACTTAAAAAGAACTAACTTTGCATCTTCGTCAATGTGGAATGGTAAGTCATTAATGTATATCAAGAACAGTAAAGGACCTAAGACCGAACCCTGTGGGACCCCGTACTTGATAGCCCCCCAGTTTGAGGAATCAGCTGTTGTTTTAACATTACATGAACCACTTATTTCAACTTTCTGCATTCTTCTAGTTAAGTATGAATTAAACCATTTGTGCACTGCCCCCCTCAGACCATAATGATTTAGATTATCTAAAAGAATTCCATGATCTACACAATCAAAGGCCTTTGAGAGATCACAAAAAATACCAATGGGGTGATGTCCGGTTATTCAGAGCATTTAATATTTGATCAGTGAAAGTGTATATAGCATTTTCTGTTGAAAAGCCTTTCTGAAAACCAAACTGACATTTTGTTAGTACTTTATTTTTACAAATATGGGAGGCTACTCTTGAATACATTACTTTCTCAAAAATTTTTGGTAGAGCTGTCAGAAGAGAGATTGGGCGGTAGTTGTTGACATCCGACATAACCCCCTTTTTATGCAATGGTTTTACAATGGCATATTTCAGTCTATTGGGGAAAACACCCTGCTCCAAAGAGCTATTTCATACATGGCTGAGAATCCTACTTATCTGTGGGGAACGTGCTTTAAGTACCTTGTTGGAAATGCCATCAATTCCGTAAGACGTTTTACTTTTCAGTGAGTTTATTATTTTACTGATTTCAGAGGGAGAGGTTGGTGGAATTACAGTTGTTTCAAACTGCACAGGTATGGCCTCTTCTATTAGTAGCATTGCCTCTTCTAGTGAAGATCTAGATTCTATTTTCTCCACAACATTTAAAAAATGATTATTGAAAATATTTTCAATTTCTGATTGTTTGTTAGTACACTTGTCATTCAGTTTTATGGCACTAAAGTCTTCCCGTGCTCTTGGTTGCCCTGTTTCCCTTTCAATAATATTCCAAATTGCTTTAATTTTATTATCAGAGTTACTGATCTCAGACATGATACACATGCTTCTGGACTTTTTAATAACTTTTCTTAGTACCGCACAATAGTTTTTATAATATTGAACAATTTCGGGGTCAGTACTCCCTCTTGCTGTTAGATACAGTTCTCTTGTACGGTTGCGAGATATTCTTATTTCTTTAGTTAGCCAAGGTTTTTTATATGTTTTCTTGGAATTATGTTTAACTATTTTCTTGGGAAAACAATTTTCAAGGGCCTGCAGTAACCCTACCCATGATGCTTTAAGTGCAAGAATTTGGCAAGACATGTGAACTGTGCTATACCTTGGCAGAGACATCCTCATAGAAAGATCAGCCCACACCTGAGTGCTTCTGTGACTCAGAGCCTGTGATCAATGTCACTGGCTTACATAGTTACCGTATATCTATTCGACTAACAAGTCTGCAGTTATTATCATCACTTGGCATTCAGTATGTCATTGTGTCACTAGTTGTAATACTCTTGTTTGGGATAGTTGCATTCTTTGACTAACCACACTGCGTTGCAAGTTGTTGAGCAGCCCACTCATACTTATTCTCCATAAAGCAATCTGTGAAGTTACTTATGCATGTAGATAACAGCTGCAGAGCATGAAGGTCTGGAATCATCATTAAGATGGAACTCTCCTCCCAGTTCTTAAATTTTTCTTATTATAATTTATATATCATTTTGTGAACTCTGAAGTAACACGAAAATAGTAATTGTGTAAATATGGTACTATGTTTTCAAATTGTAATGTTGTATTTTCTTAGACTGTTGCAACATAAAAGTATTTTCTGTAATGTGGGTATCTCCTAAGTAAGAACACGGTAATACATTGGTAGAAAAAAATTGCAACACCGAGAAATAATTAATATAGACTAATGAAATTTCAGGAATACGTTTATCTGGCTAACATATTTAAGTGATTAACATTGCAAGATCTCAGATTAATGTAAGCGTGAGATAAACTATTGCAAATGTGAAATGCTGGGGTGCATTAATAGCTGGTGCAACCGCCACAGTGTTGAATGCAGACATGCACACATTCTTTTTTGTAGATGCTAGATGTTGGTTTGTGCAATGGAGTTACAAGGCTATCACACTTGCAAGGTCAATACAGGGATGTTTAATGCTGTTTGTGAGTGACACTGGAGTTGCCACCTTATGATGTGCTCAATTTGCGACAGATCTGGTGATTGTGTAGGCCAAGTCAAGATGTCAACACTCTGTAGAGCATATTGGATTACAACAGCGGTGTGTGGGTGAATGTTATCCTGTTGTGAAAGAACCCCTGGAGTGCTCTGTGACTGTAATTGGACAGTTTGACACATATAGTGTCCCTGGAATGCTATTCTTGCACGGCAGCATAATAGGTCAAATCACCAATAGACATACAGATCTGTGCACGGGATAATCACGAGTGTGCTCCTGCTATCATACAAAGTCGCACCCCAGACTATAATTCCAGGTATTGGTCCGGTGTGTCTAGCACATAGACAGGTTGGTTGCAGGCCCTCAGCTGAACTCCTTCTGATCAACACACGGTCTTCAGTGGCACCCAGGCAGAACCAGCTTTCATCAGAAAAAACAACAGACCTCCAAGGTGTCCTCCAATGAGGTATTGCTTGACACCGCTGAAGTCACAAGTGGTGGTGGTTTGGTGTTAGTGGAATGTACGCTACAGGGTTTCTGGCTTGAAGTAAAGAATTTGTAACAGTGTGTTCTGTCACTTTGGTGCCAACTGCTGCTCAAATTGCTGGTGCAGATGCAGTGTGATGCTCGAGAGCTGTACGCCAATTCCCTCATGTACAGTGGCTACATTCCTGCCAAGTATTCCTGCAGTATTGCAGAAGAGCATCCAGCTTCTCGTAGCCCTATTACATGACCTCATTCAAACTCAGTGAGATGTTGATAATGGCCTCTTTGTTGCCTTAAAGGCGCTCTTGACTAACAACAACTCACTATGTCCAATCTCAATGGTAACTAACTCTCATGACCATAACTGTGACCATTTAAAGCAAACCTGATTTGCAAGAAAGGCAAATGCCAGGCTTAGATTGACTGAAAAAATCCTAAAGAAATATAAAACTTTTATCTATTATCGATGAGTATCACTGCAACTGTGATGAATAAAGGTTTCTTGAAATTACAGCAACCAGTTGCCTGTCGTTTTGTTTTTTAAATTATGCTATTACATTACTGGTTTCAAACCTCCTAGTAATTCATGTACTATGTGATGATAAATCTCTAGACAGTTCAAAACTGGTAATGAAACAATAAAAATTGAAGAACAAATCAAAAGACGACAGGTTACAGTAATTTGAAGAAACCATAAGGAAATGTACTTCGTCCAACAAAAAGTGGCTTACAGAACACTCTAGGCCAATTCCTGGGTACAGCTTTCCAGTCAGAAAGGAGTAGGGCTGCAGCCATGTGTAAGTGCATTTGGCTTTTTGTGTGAATGTGAGATTAGTTTCTGAGCTGTGTGTGTGTGTGTGTGTGTGTGTGTGTGTGTGTGTGTGTGTGTGTGTTTTGCACAAATCAGTCGGCTGTAGATAAGTGAGTTGCCTTTCCTCATTTTCATTTGTTCCTCTTCATGTTATACAGCTCGAAGAGCAGTGTGTCACCTTATAATGCAAATTTGCATATTTGATTACATTTTTGCTCCAGTTTTCTGTTTAAACAGGCTACTTGTCTCCCCAAGTACTGTGACAGAAGTTCTTGCTAATAATTTATTTAGTTTGTATTTATTACTGTAGATCTTAAAAACTTTATTCTTTTCTTTCAGGGAAACAACGGTGATCCACTAGCTATCAGTTATGAACTCCAAGGAGTTACTCACCAACTGAAACCTCCAAAACAAAAGAGGAGTAAAACACCAAGCATAGACAGAAGACAAACCACAGAAGAGCTGGATGGTTTAACTTCAGATAATTCAGTAGGTAGGGCATCCTTGATAGAATGGTCTAAATTTGAGGAAGAAGCAGCACAGATAAAACTTACAGAAAGTGACATAGAGGACAGTGAGACAAGTGTAGAAATACCCTCTAAAAGGACAAAATGTGAAAGAAATGTAGTCAATGAATCTGGTGAACATGTTATAAATGAAGCTTCAAAGTCATTTGGTAAGTCCGGTATAGTTGACATTCTACAGAAAAAACTGATGAGCTTAGAACCAACATGTGATATACCAGAACCAGAAGTGGAAAGACCAGTTACAGAAACTCAAAATATTTCTGGCAACAGCAGTTCTCTGCATCGAGACTGTTTGCAACCACAAAATTCGGTAAAGTCTGATGGAGACAGCTGCTCAAAGGTGGTGCCAAATGGAACCTCTGACAGCCAATTGAAAATTAGTGGAAGAGTTTGTGAAATATCAGATGTTAATATTACTTCTGGTGCAGATGATACTGCATTCAATAATGAACAAATAACAGATTTTCTCTCCTCAGTAGATTCACCGAACAAAGGTAAAGATTTGAAGGAACTGTTACCAAAAGAATTAAAAATTGGAACCAAAGGTGAAAGCAGCCAACCTGATGAGAATGGACCACTGCAGAAGGAAACAACGAAAAATGAAAACTCTCCTGTTCTTGACAAAGCCGAATCAAATACTGACAGTGAGTTGCTGGATAAGAAATACTCTGGTGCAGTACAAGAACGTGTATTGTGTTCTGTGCCAGCTGATTCAGAGCTGAAGGTGCCTGAAAATGAATCAGTTACTTCAAACTCTTTGGACAGTGGAGAGTTAGGTTTGACCACTGAAAGGCAGTCATGTAATAGTGAAATACCAAATGACTCAAGTGTAATAGCGAATATTCCAAAGAGTGTTATTGTATCAGTTTCATCTGTTAATATAAATGATGAAATGAAAACATCTTCTGAAATATCTCTGGAAAATAAGCATGTGCTACTGGAACAGAATGTAAAAACAGAACTGCTAGAAAATTCAGATGCATGCACAGAAAACAGCTCAAATGTAATTTCCCTTGCCCCACTAGTAAAGCAGTTGGACAGCATCACTGAACTAAAAACTACCACTAACAAACTATCTGCAGAACTGAGTGTGGAAGAGTCATCCCATCCAGATGTTATTATAGTGGATCCAGCAAAGAAACAGACATTAGAAAAACATAAGGATGCTGATGAAGAAGGCTCGCTGAAAGAGGAGAATTTCAATCAACAGTCCCCATATTGCAGCAATGCTGATATAGTAGATTTTACACCCAGAAATGATGCAGTTGATGGTCTGAATGACATATACAGTAAAGAAAGTGAATATTCAGATGAAAAATTAATTTTGCTGTCAGACAAAGATTCCATAAAAGTTTCCAGTAGTAAAGAACCAGCAAAAGATGGATCTGTGCTTTGCATTACTGTAACTGCCTCAGATGCAGTTCCTGAACATGGTTACAGTAGGCGCACCACAGAGGAAGTAACAATCACAGCAGACAAATTGGGCACTGAAAAATTTCAGCACAATAAGAATGTGGAATCTGACACCTTGATTATAGAAAAGTGTGAAGAAGAGGAAAAGGAAGAGGAAGAGAAGTGTGAAGAAGAAGAAGAAGAAGAAAAGAAGGAAGAAGAGAAATGTGAAGAAGACAAAAAGGAGCAGAAAGAGGAAAAGGAGGAGGAGGAAGAGGAAGAGGGACAAGAAGAAGGCCGAAAAGGAAAAAATGAACCAACAATTCCAAGTGCTAAATTTTTTGTTTTCTCATCTGAAGATGTGAACAGAGTTGGGGGAAAAGAAAGAGAGAACATTAGTGAAAATGGTCAACTATCTTTATGTAACAATTCAGATTCTGGAGTTGACAAAGGCACAACTATTTTAGAGAGTAGTGCTTTGCCAGAAATATCAGTAGTTAAATCAGTTCCTGAGCAACAGTGGGAAAATTTGACGGACTATGAAGCAGATGACAGCCCAGACACCTCTGATGAACATATTGTGGTAAAAATGTCTGCAAATGTGAGACATTCCCCTGAATCTAAGAAAGAGACCTCAAAACTATTCTTTGACGATGCTGATGAAAATAAAATTCCAGATGTTTCCGTTAGACCTTCAGGAATTCGTATCCGTGATGTGAGTGTTATGTGTGTGAAGAGGAAAGCAACAGAAGCGGCCATGACCACTAAATTCAAGGAAGAAAATAAGTCTGACATTGAACCTGCTTCCGATGTAAAGATCTCGGATGAGACACACACATCTGGTGACGAAAACCCTCATGAAACAGAAGCCTTAAACCAGCCTGAGATTCAGAATACATGTGTTACTGTTAATAAAAACACAAATATACTTTCAGTGTCACAGTTATCCACAAGTTTAGTATGTGAAGAACAAAAAGAAGTAAATATTACTGCTACAGACAAGTACCGAGCTTCTGAGAATGTAGGAAATATTGAACCAGATGAAAGTAACACAAGTACAATAAATACAAACAAAACCAGTGCTAAAAGTGTAGAACTAGTCAAAGCCACTGACGATATTCTCTTACCTTTTGAAATGGTGTGTGAACATGAAAGTGATGAGGATATACAAAGTGAAAATGAGGCGGCAGAAGAAAGTGTAACTAAACAGGCAAAACAGCCATTGCAAATGGTGGAATCAAGTAATGCTCCAGATGAGCAACTGGAACAATGTACACAAGATGTGTCCCCAAAGTCTGTCTCGAATAGGTCTACATCAGATGTTAGTGAGCAACTGGAACAATGTATGCAAGATACATCCCAAAAGTCTCTCTCTAATAGGTCTCCATCAGATATTAGTTCTGATGCAACAACTAAAAATCTGAATACATGCAAAACTGTGTTGGTAGGAATAAAGTACAGTAAACAAGCATCAGCTCTTGACATACCAGGACGTGCAACTCCTGAGAGTGTAATTCTACTTCCTAATAGCAGAGCAGAGCATGGACAGAACAATAATGTAGTTGAAAATAGCATGGATGACTCCTTAGATGCCCGATATAGAAGTTCACCTGTATTGGGCAACAATCAATCCTATCTTCCGTGTGCCACTTCAGATGCAGGTCCCAATACTGCGGAATTTCACAAGCATGCTGAAAAGGTGAGATGACAGTACCTCATGGTAATACTTATTGGCATATTTTCTCCACATAAATGTGTCTAAATATTAACACCCTCTGCCTAACAATTTGCCCTTCCTCTGTCCTGTCATGTCATCCCAATCCACACCTGCATATGGTCTTCATCATGTGTTTACCTCGCTGGCTTGGTACCTGTGTGCTGCGTGCCTAGCCGCTGTGCACCTGCCACCACCCCTCCTGTACAACTAGCCTGCACACATGCTGCCTCCCTCAGAGCCACTAGCTACCTCCAACTGCTTGTCATCCCATACAACATTACACATATTCCAGTCCATCTACCAAACTGCAATCCTAGCTCTGTGTGTCCATCTGGCACAATGTAGGTGCACAGGTGTGTGTGTGTGTGTGTGTGTGTGTGTGTGTCCTTTACTACTATACAGAGTGATTCAAAAATAACTGTACACGCTTAATGCATGTGGGTCAAATAAAAGTCAAATGTTAAATGAAGTTTTGTCTGAAACTGCTGTATTTCCGACGTATGGTGCATAATGTCATTTGTGGTAGGCATCATATAATGCGCCAGTACAGACTGTCGGTGCATCATGTTCACGTGCGTATAAACTGTTGTTGCTTTGTCAAAGGTGCCATTGCACATTTCATTTGGGAGGTAAGAGAATATCTCAAAGCTGCTTAGCCTGATAAGTGCACAGGTCATGCAGCAACAGATGCTTGGCTTACCAGCTCTCCAGATATTAACCCCCTGGACTTCTATCTTTGGGTCTGTCTCAAGGAGCTGGTGTATGGTGTTGCAATTGGGAATGTAGCACAACTACAGCAGTGAACTGAAAATAGCTGTGCAGAATGAGATGAACATAGCCTCCATATTCCAGGAGAAGTAGGAAGTCAACCATGTTACAGTCTTCATCTACATGGACATCGTTTTTAAATTTTTCCAAGGTAAACATACAGTATGTGTGGTTGAGTTGAATTTTGGGTTCCTTCATGTTGTCGCTTTCTGAGAAGAATTAATTTTGTGTTGTACTTGTGATCCCTACTCTATTGCATAACTCTGAAATAAAGCAATTTCAGACCATACGTCATTTAAAGTTTTATTCTTATTTTGATGCTTACATTACACCCATGAAGCGTATACAAATACTTTTGAATCATGCTGTATATTAACTTAAGTTTATTTATCATCCTTGAACTATGTCCCTGCCTCGCCAGTTATTATGTGGGCTTGTGGTGCAGATAAAAGCTGGAAAGTCATGTAGTTTGTCATTTATGTCATACATTAAACTTCAGTTTGGATGGCAGTTTTAAGTTTGCCATAATTCTAACATCAAACTTGTGTGAAGCCAATGTTAAGTTACTCTCCATAAAAATATCTTAATTGCCTGAGTCAACCATCCATTTATTTATAAATTAAACATAAGAAAATGACACATTGAGTTGCGGACAGGCACAATGAAAAGACTGCCACACATTAAGCTTTCGGCCTAAGCAGTCATCACAAAAGAAAACAAAACACATGCATTCACTCAATGAAGCATACCTCACACACTTATGACCACTATCTCTGGCTGCTCAGGCCAGACTGAAACCGAAATGCGTCAAACGGGAGCAATAATCTGTAATGGAGGACGGCTTGGGGATGGATATCAGTGTACTAATAGGGGAAGGGGAAATGATACTGCCTGGCAGAGTGTGTGGGACTAGAAGTGGCAGACAAGACTGTCTGGTGCATCATTGGAAGGTGTGGGGGAGGGAGGGAGGTAAAAAGAGAGGGAGTGGAAAGGAGAGGAGCAGAGGGTGCATTGGCAGAGAACAGTGCACAATGAGGGTGAGGGGACATGTGTTGGGAGGTGATAGGACAGAGGGGGCAGAAACTGTGGAGTGGAGCATGTGGGGATAGTAGGTTACTGTGCATTGAGGCTTGGATGAATTTGGGAGCTGAGAATGTGTTGTAAGAATAACTCCCATCTGCAGAAAAGCTGATAGTGGAGTGGAGATTCCAGAGGGCATGGGTTGTGTAGCAGCCATTGAAATCAAGCATGTTATGTTCTGCTGCATGGTGTGCAACAGGGTGGTCAACTTGACACTGGCCATTCATCTTGGTGGATAGCTGGTTGGTTGTTATACCACATAAAAAGCTGAGCAATGATTGCAGCATGGCTAGTACACAACATGGATGCTTTCACAGATGGCCCGGCCTCTGAATGCTTAGGATAAGCCTGTGACAGGACTGGAATAGGAAATGCTGGTTGGGTGGATTGGTCAGGTCTTGCACTTGGGTCTTCCATAAGGATATGATTCCTGTGGCAAGGGTGTGAGATTGGGAGTGGCAAATTGTTGATATTCTAATTTGAACTTTCCATTGTTCAAACAAAATAAGAGTAATTTTCCAATAGTTCTTTGATACCTAAATACGGAAGTCTTAAAGCGGTTGATACAGCCCAACCGCAGTGACACATAGTACTTTGTTCAAGAGCAGTGGGATTAATAAAGTGAACACCACTTTGAGGTCAAAATCATTTGAGTAGCAAAAATCATTGAGATCCTTAAACATACAAATCTAGAACAGTGTGCCTGAGAAGTCTGTGGGCAAGCAGGCTCATTATACCCTAAGTCATACAGTGTGAGATGAAAGAAAGCATAGGAGGATAGTAACGAGGATATATCTCATTTCAGAGCATGGTAAGAGGTAGCTGTTCCATTTCTGGCTGGTACTGAGTAAGGCTGTGTGCTCCTACATGGCTGCTCTACAGACCTGTGATGAATATTGCATATATTTGAAGAGAAGACATTGAAGAATTGTTTCTAGATGGGGTGGGATAGATAGAGTCAAACTGTAAAGGCTACTGAAACATTTTTGCATTGTATGAGACTGCTTGCCACGTCAGATGTGACAGTCGTGTATGGCTACATTGACTGAGAGAGACATTTTGGTGTGGACTGGGTAACAACTGTCAGAAAGAAGGCATTTTTGTTGATAAGTAGGTTTAATGTATACACATCTTCTTATGGAGTCATCATTGAGGTTAGATCCAGGAGGGTCATGGGGAAATGAATCGGTCAGGGAGTTGAGGCTCTTAAGGTAATAAAGATAAGATAGTGTACCCTGGATCCATATAAAAAGGTATCATCAATCAGTCTGACTGTGGTGATGGTTTACTAGCAGGCTTCTTACTAAGGACCCATGAACAGGACAGTAAGTAATGATTTCGTGCCCATACCTTTACTAATTTAAATTTGTAATTCGGTTATATCTTTAAAGGAAAAGTAGTTATGAATAAGAAAATAATTAGTTGTAGTCACCAGGAATGAGGTAATTTGGTTTGTTGTCACCCAGGCATTGGAAGTGGTGCTGTTTGATGACAGCAAAACTGTGGGCATTCCTGATGCTGGTGTAGGTGGAGGTGAGATTGACAGTGACAAGCACAGTGCTCTGTGGCAAAAGGGAAGGGCAGATTTAAACTGGGTACTGAACCAGACCTCAATCTTTGCCTTTCATAATGCTCTTATTGACTGAACATGCAGACACATCTAATGGAGTGTTTCAAAGTTTTGATTCAAAAATGCACACTTCACTGCAGAGTGAAAGATTCATTCTGGATACAAATCCTAAGCTGTCCAGTGATACACTTTCTTTGAGAAAATTTGACTACATACTGGTCCTTTACATAATAAGACTTCTCAAATCTTCATCTACAACAAAATTTGATAAGTGTAACACAAATTTTAAATATTATTGGTTCATCTATGGCGTAGAAGAAGTTGTCGTCAAGTAGAAATGATTTCTTTTTGTTTTTAAAACTTTCATTACTTGTCAGAACTGGTAGTTTGAAAGGGAAGTGGTCAAATATGTTTATGGCTTTATACTTCACTACTTTCTGTACTAGTATAGGGTTACGTTGTGGACGGTGGAGGTTATTTTTGTTCTTGCTGTTATATTTACGAATACTACTATTATTTTCAAGTAATGCATAATTCTTCACAGCATACTTCATAAGAGAGAGTAAAGGTATTGTGAGGTTGTTATAAGTATTTATAATTTTTCAAACATCTGCCTGCATGAAGCTTGAGAATGGACACCAGGTATTATCCTTACAGTAGGCTTCTGTTCAATGAATACTTTTGTGTCTGTCTGTGGAATTGCCCCAAAGAATGGAAATATGTAAAGTAAGCTGATTTTCTGATGCTTTCATCACCAATTATATGTGGAGCATTTGTTGCTGAGCTAAATAGCTTTATTTTTCTAGTAACTGAACATCTGCCATATACTATAAATTCGTTACTGAAATAGTAGCTTTATGTCTCAAATTATGGTCCAATGGTTTAGTGTCACCCCCGTAAAAAATTACTATTTTGTATGCATTTAATACACATAAACTCCTTCCATCTCAAGAGGATTTCAGTTTGAACATATTGAAATATTCTAATTCAACAAATCATTTTAAACCAGTCAGATGAAATTATCATTTGTACTCCACCACCTCAAGAATGTAGCTGCCATAAAGATGACATTTTGTTTGGCAAGTTGCCATTTATAAAATAATCTCGTCCTAATGATAAATAAATTATTGTACCATGACACTAGGACTTTCAACTACAAGTACTCATACTGACTATGTGCAAAATGCAGAAAGCATCAAGAAAATCAGTGAGATGTATTTGACATAACTGATCAATGCAGGAAGGGATTTTATATTTTTCATAGCTGCTATTTTTGCAGCAACTGTAGTGTATATTTTCAAAATAAAATTCAGTTGTCAGTTGCACAGATATATTTGTTTTGCTTTACCAATTTCAACAAATAAATTGATCTTCAGAAATTTTGTATTGTTTTAGCACATTCAATGTCTTCTTGGCAGAACATAATGTCATAACATGTCCAAAAATGTATGTATTGTATGTGATTATTGTAAACACAGATCGCACGCGCTTGCCCTCTAGTACAGTAACATAATTGAATGGTTTTGCATCGTTTCAACAAATAGATATCTAGCTAGTCGAAATTTACATCAGAAAATGTTATATTCAACTGAAGACAAATATGGGGTGCATGATTTTCTAATGAAATTATATTAATCCTTACAATCTGGGAAAAAAATGGAAATTTTTTGAATTAGAGTGTATATTTGTAAGTTAACAGTTTAGGATACTTTGTTGATCATTTCTTCAAAAACTGAAATTTTGAAGTTTAAGTACTTCAAGCAGTTTAGTGATGTCACCCCATTCATGTTGAAAAATAACACACAAAATATATGCACTCACTGATATTCATGTATTGTCTCTCACTTTGTTTCTTGTATCAATTACACAATCAAGCACCTAACAGCAAGCAATGTTCAACAAAGGTAGATCAAATTTCATTATGGAGCAGAAGTTTGTGATCAACTATCTCGTTTCCTAAAAAATTGATTTTTTAGTATCAATCTTCTCTACTGGTAATGTTATGAATCATATAGGTGACTTAAATGATTACAAAAATATTATAAGAACTGCCCTAAATTTTCTTACTCATTTTTGGAGCCTTGCGAGTAATGTTTGGATAATATCGTAACTAGTGATGAGACAAGGGCCTCACAGAAAGCTAATACTGGTTTATTGAATATTAATTCCAAACTCTCTTATATAACAACAACAACATCAATAATAATAATAATAAAACCAATTAACAGCCCATGGAAAGTATTTTGGGATTGAATGCTACATGTCCCAAGAACTGAGAAATGAAATCAGAAACTTACTGTTCCACTTTCCAGTAGGATAATTGTTCTCATCCATCACAATCCTCAGTTGGAAAAATTCAACTTTTGCTTTGTATTTGGGCCACTAAGTGTTTGAGCATGCACAATGCAGTCTTGACCTTGCTTTCCTCACCTATAAAAACTGTTAGAGATGAAAAGTGAAGAAAAGCTGTCACTGACTTCCTCAACAAATTGGAACAGTTGAATCCTGTGGAGTGTATAAAATTCTTTCAGCATTACAGTAAATGTTTGAATTTGTCAGCTATACTGGAAAGCCATATTGTACTCATTATGCAATGTCTCTAAGCAATAGTGAAATGTAACATATTTTTGTATCTTCCTATACATGTTTTGTGTTGCATTTCATTCTCTTTGAAAAAGATGAAATGTCAAAACACATAAGTTGATTGTGGGAATAATAATAATAATAAAAAAAATTTGGTCAAGACATCATAAAAGTTAATAATCCAGATGGCTGCTTCATCTCATAGCCCTTTCATGCAAATTGCAGCTAAATTGTTTCAATTGTCACATAGATCACTGTCAGTTGTTGCTGACTTCCCACTAATTTTTAATCCTTTGTAGCAAAACATTCTTTCAGTGAAGAGTGAACTTTGTTATATTCAGAGTTTTGCTTGTTCTTAGTAAATATGGTACATTTCTTATGAAATATTATCATTTCACACCAGTATCAATGATGTCAGAAATTTGTAATATATTAAAAATGTTTTTGAATTTGCATTGGTTTCTAGCAGTTATCATTTTTACTGTTTTAGATAGCGAACTTCTGCTGTAATACACTTCAAGAGATATTGCGTGAATTTAGCAATGCAGGAGATGAAAAGGCAACCATAAAAGCACTGCAATTGGAAATAGAAAAAATAAATTGGCAGCACAAACAAGAAATTGCAGAACTTCGGCATAATGCAGGTAATAAACTGTATTGTAATCATACTATTTTTGTTAAATTCGTTGGTCTTCCATTGGTGCAATTCTATTTTGGTTAACAGTGTAATATCTATGGCTGCATCCTTACTCTGCATCGTGCCTGTGAAGGGCATGGCAGTAAATTCTGCTTCAGGAACGACTTGAAGTTTTAAATAATTTCTTTTCACAGGGAGGCCTACAGTATGGTGCAATTTCAAAACTGTTTGTTGTTTTTACTTTAATGATTTTGTGAGAGAAGCTGCAGTTGCATGGTAATAAGTGTGATTATTGTTAGATTTGTTGTTGTTGGTGCTTTTGTTGTTGGAGACACTGTCAGTATATGACAACTTTCACCTCCATTCGCCATTTGATGTAGGTGCTTCTACATTATAAAAACAGATCTTATTCAGAATAAATTTGCATAATCTTACAATCAGAAACACAAAATCAACTAGATTTGCTAATACTCAAAATTATTAATTCTTTGCTAAAAACATAATTAGTTCATGCTTATGGAATTTTACTGCTGATATGCATGCCTGGAGAGTACTTAAAAAAGGGTGCAGATTCTTTGAATGTGTTCTGTCAATCATATGTTCATAATTACCTTTACCTTTAAATCTTTTCTTTCTGCACTTGACACTCCTTGAAGTTGTGATCCTGCTATGTAGTGCCACTCGTAGCTAAATCGAACTTCTTCACTGTCTGAAGGAAGGCGCTGTGATAAAGGAAAATTATGTTTGCTACTCACTAGCTACAAAATCATGTAACATCTTCTTATTAAAATCCTTCTGTAGTTAACACTCCCCATAACACTTCCACTGCATCAATTATAGATTCACATTTAAGCTCTTAATAACCAAACTTATCACCAGATGGATCATTCGTATCACAAAATCAAAAAGTAAGTAAGTACTTAACGAATTAATTCCACACAGTATTCTATTTTTTTTTTTTCTCTCCTCGGAGCCACAGCCCTTGTCATCATGACTACTTCATCTTTGAGGCCCATGGCACCTCCAAGTCACAATGTCAAAGTGTAAATGGCTCCTTCTCACCAGCAGAGCACTTGCCCTCTGTCGCGCCTTATGGCTGTTTTGTGCTTATATTTGCATTTTGTATCTGTGCATAAATCAAATTGCACGCACAGTATGCAAACTTTCCTCTATAACTATTACCACAAATCAAGGTTTCTACACAACCATCTTTCATCGACATAGTAGAAACGAAGTGGGGCATGTTGCTACCTGGAATAGTAACATATACCACCACACTTGCTAGACAGAGAATATCACATCAGACTTGAGTTCCCTTTTATGTTGTTGGTTGTTGTTGTGGTGGTGGTAGTGGTAGTGGTGTTTGATTTGAAGAGTGATTTGATGCAGCTCTCCATCCTAGTCTATCCTGTGAAAGCCTCTACATCTCTGCATATCTACTACAAAGTACATCCCATTTGATTCTGTTTACTGTATTCAAGCATTGGTTTCCCTTTACAATTTTTATCCCCCACACACTTCCCTTCAGTACCAAATAGATGATTCCATGATTATTCAGTATGTGTCCTGTCAACTGTTACCTTTTTTCAGTCGAGTTGTGCCACAAAGCTCATCATTCTTCAGTTTGATTCAATACCACCTCTTTAGTTATTTGTTATGCCCATCTAATTTTTGACATTCTTCTCTTCTTGTCTAAATTGCTTACGTACAAAACCTCACACTTCTGGTATACAATATATTAACACAAACTCTCCAGGAGATACAGTCTTAAAATAGCATTGTCCTTGTGGGCAGAGAGATTTGCATGTTCATATAACACTAATGGCTATGCCAGCAGTAGCATAGCTACTGGCAGTGCTCCCAAGTCAGACTGGTCTTAATCAGTGAACCAGATGGAGTGTGTCTCACAACACCCTGTCTTCCCACTTCCTGTTCTTGACCCCTTCACATTTTTAAGAAAAGGGGAAATGAACCTTGACAGCTGTAGAGAAAGCAATTCATCTTGGGGACGTTTATCCCAAAATCGAGAACTGTAGTTCTCCAGGTTGGTGGTTGGCAATTGGTTACTGCCTTGTAACAAATGACTTGTTAACAGTAAACAGACTACAAAATAGATGAAAAATGTAAGAACAAGGTACATGATTTGGAACATGGAATATTTGGTGTTTGTATAAACAGGTGCCTGAGTCAGTCTAGTCAAGGGTATGGTAAGATATAAGATAGATTTAGTTGCTATACAGAAGTTCACTCGGAGGATATTGGTATCCGCCATCTGGTCTTTAACGGAAGAAGTGAGATCGGACACTGGTTGGGCATTCCATTTTGTGCGAGTAAGGCTCTAGCTGCTGATGTATCTGGATTTTCATCAGTGAACAAAGACATAAAAATATGCAAAAATGTCATTTGTGAACTGCCATGCACCCACAGAAGAAAGCACATTCCAAGTGTTAGATGAATTCTGTGTGAAACTGGATGTAGTCACAGACGCCTTCAGCAGTAGCAGTTGTAAAGTCCTACTGAGTGATATAAATGCTGAAGTGTAAAGAGATGACTTATTCCATTTAACAAATGGGAGACACAGTTTATGTGAACTCTGCAACAACAATGGCATTAGGCTCATAACTTTTGCAATGCTGTAGGGAATGTTCATCAACAGCACAAATTTCCTACAGATGGGTATGCATAAAAGAACTTCACTGTCACCAGATGGGAAAACAGTTAATCAGACAGATGACATTGCAACTGACATCAAAGCAAAGAACTGGCTGATGGATGTAAAGACTGCACAGAGTGCAGAGACTGGGAGGAACCTCTTCCTAGTAAGAAGTTGGCTACAAGTACAGCCCACAACCAGAGTTAGTAACATTCTTAAGAAAGCAATCGGCCACCATGTCAATGCACTCAAAGATACTACAAAGAAAGATGTATTTCAGCTCCAGCTCAGCAGGTGCTTTGAAATTGTGTAGAAAGAGGATTTACAAAAGAACCCAGAAGAAGTGTGGAAAGAAATCAAGGATGGAGTAAAAGAGGTTGCAGATGTGGTCATCAAGAAGAGGATCAGGGGCAAGAATATTTGATTTGGGGACAAGTGCGTTAAGGCATTAGCCAAGAGAAGAGAAGCTACAAGGTGCAGATTTTGCACAAGGGAAAGGACATTTTAAAGAGGTATGGAGAACTACCCAAGCAACCTTGAGGAGAACAAAGAGAATGTATATCAAAGGAATGATAGAGGATGTTCAACAAGTTTTCTTGGGGAAAGTGTTGCAAAAGATGTACCATAAAGTTATCTCCCTTAGTAAGGGATACCAGAGCTGTCAAAAGGACAATAATGGGACCATATTTGACTCCAACATTGGTGAGAGATGGAAACAATGCTTCAGGGATTCCTAAGCTGTGATGAACCTAAAGATCTGTTGAATTTCAACCTCGTGACATTGTATATTTAGAGTATCCAGTACCTACACTGGAGGATGTAAGGAATCATACAGTGAAGCTGAAGAACAACAAATGTGCAGGAGAATATAGATTCCAGGCAGAAGTATTTCCAGTTGGAGGAGAGACTTTTCAGTAGAAAAATCACCATCTAGTCGAGAGGATCTGGATTTTGTAGGAGATTCCAGAGGACAGAAATATAGCAGTAATCAGCTGTATATACAAGAAAGGTGACAAAATGGACTACACCAACTACAGAGGACATGCCCTCCTGAATGTGTCCAACTGCTGCATACTGGATAAAATCCAGCCATTTGCAGAAGTAGTTATCAGTGAATATCGGGGGGGGGGGGGGGGGGGGGGGGGGGGTGTTCACCTGTCTACAGCTTCTGTGTGCAGTGACAGCTCACTGAGAAGAAGTGAGATTATGGCAAAGATCTGCAAAGATTTTAAGAAGTCTTATGAGTGCATCCACTGGGAGATCCTGATGAATTGCCTAACCAAGTTTGGAATATCCAAGAAACTCATCATCCTTAGAAGCTCTGGAATCAAGTCGCGGAGAGCTCATACACAAACACAGGGTTGAGACAAGGAGATGGATGTGTCACCAATATTGTTCATCTTGGCACTTGAAAAGATAATGAGGAAAGCTTTCCATAAGAATGTCAAGGGGATCAAGGTAGAGGATGAGAAAATCACACAGCTCGCATTTGCCGATGATGTGGTCTTGTTGTCCAGATCTAAGGAAGAGCTGATGCAGATGAGTGACAGGTGGAGATGGCAGCGAGCAGAATCGGTATCCTTGTGAATGAATCAAAGACTGGGTATTTGATAATGAACAGGACACATGCCTGTTCAAGAGACCCATTTCAGCCTCTGGTAGTGGGAATGTGATCATGCGGAAGGGTTCACAGTTTTAAATATCTGGGGGTAATCCGTTCAGAGAACACATCTTGTGAGGCAGAAATCAAAGCAAGGATCCAAGCCACAAACCAATCATACTTCAGCCTGAGTCAGCTTTTTAAATTGTGAAGTCTCTCAAGGAATTTCAAACTGCAGCTGTACAAAACACTGATCCAAACAGTAGGGCTATACGGTTGTGAAACTTAAGAGTGTGCAGAAGAAAGACTTAAATAATCTTATCATTTTTGAGTGATGACTCTTAAGGAAGATCTATAGTCCAACACAAGATGAGATCACTGGAGAATGGAGGATCTGGCATAATTGTGAGCTGGATGAAATGCACTATAGATCTAACATTGTAGGCAGGCAGCTTGTATGGTTGGGATATGTTGCTCAGATGGATAAATGCCGATGGCATTTAAAATCCACAGATTTTGCTCCCTGATAAGGGAGACCACTAAGAAGACCAAAGAAAAGGTGGAGAGACAGAATCCATGAGGGCCTGCTGCAGATTGGCATAAAGGTTGATTGGCGGCAGAAAGAAGGCACAAAACAGAATCCAGTGGAAGAAGAGCCTTGTAGGTGCTCACAGTCTTCTGTGCTTAATTATGTAAAGTAAAAGTAAAATATAGTAACACAGTAATAAGATTTAGTGATCAAGACTTGTGATCATGTATTGCAGATGTTTCTAAGGTTGAACACATCTCCATTTTAAAGAGAATGATCTCAGAAATCTACATCCACTATGGTGCTTGCATGACCTGTAATTTCACTAGCCAGAATACCTTTATCATTGTCAATGGATTGAGTACAACCAAGATTTAAAAATGTCAAAATTATTATTCCAATTCTTCTAGGCATCTACTATTTCTCTCTAATTAATGGTATGTATCCTACTGAGTGGAAACAAAGTTTAATAGTACCTGTACCCAAGAATTAGTAACGTTAATGATTAGCTGTCGATTTACCTTAATGCTAATAACATGTATGACAGATATGTATTAGGCTTGCTAGGATGTCATAATACAACTATTACATTCATAAAAGTGACCTAGCTCATAAAATCCATGAACAGATAATAAATGTCTGTTTTAACAGTACTTCAGTCCTGAAAGCTGTATGATATCATTATTTCAGTACCTTACTTCTGGGAAAGAAATAATTGAATTGCAAATCTGTTGTTCCCAGTCTTGGTAACCACTCTGAAATGCTTCAACTGGTGGAGCCTTTAACATGTTGGTCACATTCTTTTGAATGTTCTACAGAGTCCCAAAATGATTTCCTTTTAAGACATTTTTTATTTTGGGAAAAGAAAAGAGTTACAAGACTCGGAGCAGGTGTATAGGGGGGCTGTGGAACAACAGGAATGTCTTGTGAGATAAAAAAAATTACATGATGGAATTAACCATTTGACATGTGGCATTGCCATGATGCAGCATCCACTTGTCTGCAGTGACTGGTCTCACTCCGTTCACCCTTTCCGTAAGACTTTCAAAGACACCTTTGTGAAACACGTGGTTGGCAGTTTGTCCTGGAGGAAAAAATTCTTTATGCACAATACCCTTACTGTCAAAAAAGCAAATCAGCCTCGTTTTGGACTTTGATTTGCTCATTCAAGCTTTTTTCAGCTGAGATGATGTCTCATTTTGCTACCCCTCACTTTGCTACTTTGTCTCAGGTTAGTACTCAAAAACCCAGGACACATCACCTGTGATCACATGACTAAACCATTCATAGTCATTGGCAGTCCCCTCAAGAAGATCAGTACACATGTTTCTTCGATTGTCCTTCTGGTCAGTTGTGAGATTTTTCGGTGCCATTTCTGCACAAACCTTTGGCATGTGCAATTCTTCAGTCAAAATTTGATGTACAGTGAAAATGTTCAACAAGTCACCCGTCATCCTTCATGTTAAATGTCTGTCTGATCTTAAAAGAGCATGCACACATTCAACATTTTCATCAGTTTTTGAAGTTGAAGGTCTCCCTGAGTGAAGTTCATGTTCAACGTGTTCTCAGGCTTCCAAGAATGATTTGTGCCAGTGAAAAACTTGCACTTTTGATAAGGAATGTTCCCCATAGATCTGTTTCAACTTTTCAAAAGTCAAATTCGTGGATTCCTCAAGTATAACACAAAACTTGGTTGCACAATGTTGCTCTAAACTCGGCTGTTCCATTTTCGTAACACACAACAAAAGCACTTCATTCATGGCACTCTCAAAAATCACGTGATAGATGTACAGAGCTAAAACTCGGGCTGAATGTCTGTAAGGGATGATCACACTGGTCTAAGCAATAGAA
Source organism: Schistocerca piceifrons (assembly GCF_021461385.2). Classification (NCBI taxonomy): domain Eukaryota; kingdom Metazoa; phylum Arthropoda; class Insecta; order Orthoptera; family Acrididae; genus Schistocerca; species Schistocerca piceifrons. Next base: position 308,504,494 of record NC_060139.1, on the reverse strand, counting down.
CAACATAGCATTGCCAGATTGCTCACAGTGTTGTCAGTCTATTACTTTTCTCACATACCTGTTATCCCTCTTCCCTCTGTGAGGAAAAAACTAATGGGTCTGAAAGCTAGAAATGTAATATTCTCTCTTTTAAATGTGTCTCTCAGTATTAATGGAATTTTGCCTTGTGAAGGCACAGTGTGTACAAAATAAATTGACCACAGCTGTTCAGATGGCACAGTAGGGCAGATGGCCTCCATGCAGTAGCAGAGCTGAAGCCTTCACACAAATGCATGTCTCACAGAACTTCCAAGCTACAGTTAGTGAGCCTGCAAATGATAATATTAAAAGGTTGTATTTGTATGATGAGTAATTTGCCAAATACAAAAGTTCAAAATCTGTACTATGTGACTAGAGCACTGAAAATAAGAAATCATCACATAAATGAAGATGAAAGGAATATATAAGTCCTAACACCCACAGCAAGAAGGAAATCTCACTAAACAAATTTAGTGGGTAAAGTAGCATAGGTGATACCAACACTAAAATGAAGAAGGGACTGGTATCCAACTAGTTTGATCCCTTTCCCCCCTTTTAAACCAACCAACACACAACCACAGAGACATCCAAATGCACTCTCCCATGATAGAAAAAAGCTAGTACTCGAAACATAGGGTGTATGCTGTTATGTTTTACTGGGTCCATGCATAGATCTGCTATAGGTGATTGGTTGTCTTTCCCTTATTTAAACATGTTAGACATTTTACTGGTATTTTTACACCCTCATCTGCCTTACCCAACATAAATTTTGTAATGTGGCACACTATCTTCCATGCCTGACAACAAAGCACTTTCTCTTCACCCATAGTTCATGGAGACTGCATGCGACGTTGAACAGAAGAGAGATGGCAAGGACACATGAAGTACATTGGTCTGCATACGACACACAGTTGACAGCTGACTAGCAAACAAAAGTGCACACCTCAGCAGGCCACATGCAACTAAGTTGGCCACCCTTTAAGAACAAAGAAATGGACTTAGCAAGCACTGTAATCAGAGATCACATTATATAGTTCAATATCTAAGAGGTGGCCAGCCTTGCGTCTCCTTGTAATTTTATCACTTTCTCCAGTGAATTATTCTTTTGAGATCACTAACAGTTATTCCAATTTGTAGGGTCATTCATCCAGGAACTCAGGATTATAATCCTCACAGGGAAAGTGAATGTAGCTGTCCCCGCCATCTCACTATTATGAGAAGGATTTGACAAAGCACTGAGAGACCTTATTTGAATCCAGTCACTTAGAATAGAAGACGATTACATCATTACAAAACTGTTGCAGAAGGTATGAAGTGTTTGAGACAAGCAAAGTTCGCAAACCTCAAGAAGCATGTAATAATTATACCACCAAATTGCACAGGTATCAACAAGTGTGAATATTATGAAACCAACAGTTTAACAAGTCATGGGTGCAAAACCTGATTATCTGCAGAAAAATGAATCTACTTATAAAAGCTGACCTGGGGAATTAATTTGGATTCTGGAGAAATATAGAAACACAGAAGGCAATACTGATCTTCTGACTTATAAGATAAACTGAAGAAAGATATACCTACAGATATAGAATTTGCAGATTTAGAAAAAGCTGTCGGCAGTGTTGACTGAGATGTACCCTTTGAAATTTTGAATGTAGCACGGGCAAAATGCAGGGAGCAGAAGACTCCCTACAGCTTGTACAAAGACAATCTGCAGTTTTAAGAGTCTAAGGACATGAATATGAATAGGAGGTGGTAGCTGAGAAGGGCTCAAGTCGGAGTCTCTCATGTCATTCAGTCTGGTAAATGGAATAGACAGTAAAGGAAGCTAAAGTATCCTATTGTGGGATGGTACACATAGAAAGTAATCAGGTACCCAGTTAGCAACAAACAATAGAACTTTATTTCTATAAAGAAGCAAACAAGAACATGAACAACAAAAGCACTTTCTCAGCAAAAGGAACATAAGGAAGAAGAAATGTCACATACACATTATAGTTCCATGAAGGTGCAAGAAAGAGCACTCAGTCTATGACAATTGATGTCACTGCTGTAGGCAAGTTCAAAATCAGTTGCACTATCGTTCCTAGGGACATAATGCACTGTACTCGGAGACTCATCGAAGTAGAAACCAGATTTCCACTGGTCAAGAGTTGCAAGTGGTGGTATTATTAAGGCTGCCTAATATATGAATACCAGGAAGTTAGCCAGTGTCACGTGGTTTAAGCTAGTGCCAGTGATGTCCGGTGATCGTGGCGCTCTTGTTATTGCAGTGGATGTCGCGGTGAACTGGAGCTGTATTGGCTGCAGGTGTCTGTCAGGGCGGCAGCTCACAGGACTACATTGTGTGGCATGTCGATGAAAGCAAAACCAGGGTAATGGAGTGTAGCCAAACTATATCAGGCAAAGGTGAGAGAATACAATTAGAAAAACAGGACACTGAGTACTAGTTGAGTTCTGTTATTTGGCAGCAAAATAACCAATGATGGCTCTACCAATCAGGATATAAAATGCGGACTTGCAAGTGTGATAAATGCTTTTGTACAAAAGTGAAATATGTTAATTATTGTTCGAAATGTGTGTGAAATCTTATGGGTCTTAACTGCTAAGGTCATCAGTCCCTAAGCTGACACACTACTTAACCTAATGCCCGAGGGAGAATTCGAACCTCTGCCGGGATCAGCCGTGTTAATTATTAATATAAACTTAACTCCAGGAAGTCTCTGCTGGATTTCAGCAGTGTAGCCTTATATTTAAAACTAGCTGCAGAACACAGCGTTGCTTAGGTATTTATTTACAGCTGTGCCCAAGACTTCATATGTGTGGAGTTTATTTTTGACTTACAAAGCTTCTTGCTATACAGTGTATGAAGTGGTATGATCGGGGACATGAATCATAAGCTTGTTTGTTTCATTAACACAAGCGTAAGCCACATAGAGTTGGCCATGCTAAAAGTAACTGGCACTAAGGCCCGTGCCTTCAGCATGCAGCGTCTGGCCTGTGAAGGGTTCTGAGTCGCGAGGTAATGCATGACACTCTTGATCAGTGTTACATAATATCTCACTTTTTGCAAGAGTTCCCAAAGAGCGAGTTAAAGCCTGATGTTCTCCAGCCACATCAAGTCTCACCTCATGATCTTCATTGGATTCATAACACCATGTAGCTCTCAGTCTTCTAACCATTCTCATGTATTCATAAAGACTTGACCGCTTCGTAGGAAGTGAGTAGGCTACTGAATCATACAGTAAACTTAATAATTTTGTTTCATAACAAGGAATATAAATAAAGCCTATCAAAAACAGCAAAGCAATGTTGTTAAGTTTTAATAAAAAAAGCAAAATCAGTAAACCTGGATATAGTGGCTAAGTAAATTCCATGTTAGTTTGTATTTGTAAAGATTAAAAATACTTCTGTCACTGAGATAAAAAAATTCCCTAGTAAGGAAGTCAAATATAAATAAAACCTATCAAAGGAAGCAAAGGAAGTCTCTGTAAGTCCGTCCTTATACGAGGGCGGTTCAGAAAGTAACCTACGATTGGTCACAGTGCGGGTTGTGGGGGGAGTAGCGACGCCATCTGTGCGTTCACGCACTTGACAGGTCGGTCGGCATCAAGCCGTGGTCGAGTGAACGTCGTACCTGCGCTAGTTTAGTTTTTGTGGCAGTTTGAAATATGTGCTGCAATAGAAAACCCCGCCAAATGTGAAGTGCATGCTGTCATAAGGTTTTTTACAGCCAAAGGCTATTCTGCAGCAGCTATTCATCGTGATCTTTGTGCCGTGTACGGACCAAGAGTTATGAGTGAAGGAGTTGTCCGTGAATGGATACGTTTATTTAAAAGTGGACGAGAAAACGTTCATGATGAAGAGAGGAGTGGTAGACCATCATTGGTGACTGACGAACTCGTTCAGACAGTTGATGCAAAAGTTCGTGAAAATCGACGTTTCTCAATGTCGGAGTTGTCTACTGGTTTTCCACAGATTTCTAAGACTCTCTTGTACGAGATAGTGACAGCAAGATTGGGTTACCGTAAGTTCTGTGCACGATGGGTGCCCAAAATTCTTACCGACCACCACAAAACTCAATGAATGGCCTCTGCATTAGACTTTCTGTCACGTTATGAGGACGAAGGAGAACCATTGTTAAACAGAATCGTGACCGGTGACTAAACCTGGATTAACTACGTGAACCCTGAGACAAAAGAACAATCAAAGATGTGGGCACATTCAAATTCGCCTACCAAACCAAGAAAAGCCTCGCAAGATTTTTCTGCCAAAAAACTGATGGCAACGGTGTTTTGGGATGCCAAAGGGGTGTTGTTGGTTGAATTCATGGAACGTGGTACGACCATTAATCAAGACGTGTACTGTGAAACAATAAAAAAGTTACGACGGGCTATACAGAACAAACGCCTTGGTATGCTGACTTCCGGTATCGTTTTTTTGCACGATAACACCCGTCCTCACTCTGCTCGCAGAACAACGGCCCTTCTTGAGTCCTTCAAGTGGGACGTTATCAACCATCCACCTTACAGCCCAGACCTGGTGCCAAGTGATTATCACCTCTTCATGAATTTGAAGAAATGGCTCGGGTCACAGCAGTTTGATGACGACGAAGAGCTCAAAGATGCGGTCACAGACTGGCTCCAGGCACAAGCGGGTGATTTTTATGCAGAAGGAATTTCAAAGCTTGTGAAGAGATACGATAAGTGCCTCAATCGCTATGGAGACTATGTAGAAAAATAGTGCAAAGATGTAGTTGTAAGATGTATATATTAAAATATTTTTATTTAACTTGGTGTATTTTTTTAAATCAACCGGAGGTTACTTTCTGAACGGCCCTCGTAAAAATGGTTGCGGGAACTCGGCAGTTCAATATAGACTGTCGAATCAAAAACCCCTTTCAGCTGTCTAAGTTTTGAATTGTTATTTTATTTGAGTGCTGAAAGTGGTTGCTTAAATAAAATAACAATGGGAAATTTAGACGGCTGGTTCGACGCTTAAGGCAAAGCAATGTCGTTGAGTGTATAATACACAAAGTGAAATCAGTAAATCTGTGTATCCTAGCCAAGTAAATTCAGTATCAGTTTGTATTCATAAAGATAAGATTGTGGTGCTTAACTTTGCTACTGATACGTGCTTCCGAAAATATGTCTGTCACTGAGTTAAAAAAACTAACAGCACCAGTCATTGGTTCTTTGGCGTGCTACACCGTGATGGTTAACCATCTGGACCACTAAGCTATGCAGACAATGTTAGATGAAACTTTAAATTACAATAAAATTTTTCCCATGTTCATATTTTGATGAAATAAAGCTTAAATGTTGCCCTACCCTTTGCTCAAGTCACATGTGAAAACTGCATGAAAATTTGAGTAGTCATTTTGGAGATTAGCATGTTTGAGCAAACATACACAATAGTTAGCTTAAATAATGATTTTATTTTTATTTATTTATTTTCTTTTTTTTGTGATCCAATTGTGATGAAATAAAGCCTGTATGTTGCCCCCAAGCGACACTCAAGTTATCTGTAAAAACCCCATGAAAGTTCATCGAGTAGTTTGGAGGTTAATGTGTTCAAACAGATATGCCAGGTTTACAGTTTTATTATTAGTATAGATATGGGTGATAAGCAATACTGACAAAAGGAGTATACAAAATTTTGAAATATGGCATTATGGAAGAATGCAATTAGAAGGGTGGATCGAATAACTAATGAAAAGGTTATGAATTGAAATGGCGGGGGAGGGGGGGGGGGGGTTGAGAACTCTGTGGTGATTAAAAGAAGGATCGATCAGTTTGACAGAACACTTCCAGAGGCATTTGAAGTAGTTAATTAGTGGAAAGAATAATTAGTGGAAAGAAGGGTGGTGGCAAAACCAATGTTTGATTACAATAACTGGGTTTGAGAAGATGTAGGTTTTAGTTGTTATGTGAGGGTGAGGGGACTTGGATAGACTAACATGGGGATCTATATGAAACCAGCCTTTTGACTGGGTGCCAAAGAGTATTCCCTACTTTGCTGATTGAAAATTCAATGTAGGTAGCCCTGAGCCTCCTTTTGTAATGGTCTTTGTACATTTCCTTTACCGGAGAAAGAGGGAGACAGGTACGAGAAAATTAAGGAAAAGAGAAGTATTTATTAGCTCTGTTCACAACACCCACAAATAGATGTTCTCTCTCTCTCTCTCTCTCTCTCTCTCTCTCTCTCTCTCTCTCTTTCTCTCTCTGCTCTGTTCACAACACCCACAAATAGATGTTCTCTCTCTCTCTCTCTCTCTCTCTCTCTCTCTCTTTCTCTCTCTGTCTCCTTTTTACAAAAGTTTCTCCTTCACTCTTTTTTTAAATGGAAAACAGAAGATTTTGACAGATAGAACGATGACCCGCTTATTATTAGCTGATCAACAGGGCATATTAGACACAAGACATAATTGCTTCCTCCATACCTTTTCTATTTCAGTCACTTCTGTTGCTTTTATCAGTCATGTTATCTGTGTGCATATTCTAAAATTTGTTTCTTCACATTATTGGTTGCTTCAAAAATAGTGTTTTGTTTTACAATATAGTATACGGTGTTTGAATTAAAGTAAATTTTTACTTTGTAAAGACACATGCAGTGAGGATGATTTGCACAATGTACCTTAAGTTGATTTTGTTTTGATTTGTTAGTATAGTGTGTATATTTTTGTTTCTGAAGATCTGATTGCATCGGAGCTTCGGGCAAATCTGCTAACAGAGCATCGGCGCCTAATGAATGAAGCCAAGCATCGATGGGAAATGGAGAAAAAGAGGGCAGTTGAAGAAACAAAAAAGAAGCAGTGGTGCTCTTATTGTGGCAAGGAGGCGATCTTTTACTGCTGCTGGAATACTTCTTATTGTGACACTAATTGTCAGGTAAGCTTATTTTTTCAGTAAACATTTTTAAGATCTTTCAACTGAATGGACAATAACAGTAGTATTCTCATACTAATGTAATAGTTTATATATGTAAAAACAAAGATGATGTGACTTACCAAATGAAAGCGCTGGCAGGTCGATAGACACACAAACAACGGTTGCCTCGTCAGGAAAGAGGGAAGGAGAGGGAAAGACGAAAGGATGTGGGTTTTAAGGGAGAGGGTAAGGAGTCGTTCCAATCCCGGGAGCGGAAAGACTTACCTTAGGGGGAAAAAAGGACGGGTATACACTCTCTCGCGCGCGCGCGCCCACACACACACACACACACACACACACACACACACACACACACACACATATACAGACATATTCCAAATAGTTTAAAATATATATTTTGCTATAAATATGACACTTAATGAAATAATGACATAAAAAAATGATAAAATTTCCAAGATGGAGTTAGAAATGGAAGTGATGCTTTGTTATTGTTTTATTTGCTTGTCATCTGTGCTGCTTTGTTATTGTTTTATTTGCTTGTCATCTGGAGAAAGAATGTCATTGTGGTTTGTTCAGTTATCAGCTTCTTACCTCACCTAGAAGGAAATGCATCATTGGAGGACAGTAGAATTCCCACATTAAAATATTTGTTGGTACATAACAGATTTTTCTTTTTTCTACTTAAGAATTTTAAGGAAGATTTGCAGCATAAATATGTCAGTAGTAGCGTGCGTAATATGTAAGGGCAAATATTCTCTATTATAGAACACTGAGACTTCCATTCAGGAGAAGTGAGGTTCAAACTCCCATCTGTCCCTCAGGTATAAATTTTGTCAAATTATGACACTTTCCAAGTGTTGCTGTTGAGCTGTTATAATTTTCATAGTTTACTTATGTCTATGCATTTTCTATGTAATATTTCATTATATTGTTCTTACATCTAGGTGGAATGACATCCATAGTGCATTGTGGAGCAAGTTTTCTGTCTAGTAGTATGTCATTACTATGAATTATGCACTTTATTTTGTATGTGACTTTTAGTGATTATAGATAGCACTTTTTTACAGTTATTTGACAGTTTTCACTCCAGCGATGCTGTATGTCTACAGAGTAAGTCGCTTTTTGGAAGTTCAGGGATGGTATTTGAGTTTAAGAAATTGTAAATTTGTTGTTATACAAAGCTTAAGGTTATCTGTTGTTTTTTAATATGTCATGTCTTTTTTATCTATGTTCTTTTTCTTTTACAGAAAAGTTTTCTAAGATCTGAAACTTAGTTAAGGAAAAGTTTATTGAAATAATAGAAAAACAAAACAGGAAAAAATGACATGACACACAAAAAACATTAGATTAGATTTGTCTTGCACCTGTTCTGATATCCCGAGCAGCTTCATACTTTCTTCTTCATGTGGGTGCTTCTCTTGCCTTTTCTTTCATATAAGTTGTTTTCCATTCCCATGACAGTATCTTACATGACCCTTTTCCTCCCTAATGAAATCTATTTGGGTTATAGTTCCATTGCCGCAAAACTAACGTTACCAGTCGAGAAGTCTACTTTTAAGTCCTTCTTTCTTATACTTAGTCCGATGATACAGTCCTCAATTAATTTATGAACTACAAGGAGCACACGTACCAAAGCTGCATTTCCTATTTTAACCTTCAGCATGGTTTTTATCCAGACGTTTTGTGACCTGGTACTGATGTTAGAAGCTCTGCCTTGTGGGGTAATTTCTTAAACAAATTGTTTGATGTCACATTCATGGACACTACAGTATCAAGTACTACTTTACAGGGACATCTAATATTTTGACCCTTGTAGCTGAAATTTGTGCTGTTGGATATACTTGGGCACGTGGATTTATATCTTCTGTTATTTCTTCAACTATACGCATTCTATCTTTGTGCCTAAAGCAGTGAACTTGTGGCTGATAGTGTCTTGTAGCTTTAATATTGACCAATCCTTTGGGGTGTGACTCAGTCATCTGTCATTTAAACATCTATGCCCTGTTGAATTATTGGTCTCTTCTACCTCTGAGATTATTGGCACTTGTTTTCTCCATCCTTGATTATCTGTAAGTCTTGTTTATGGTAAATTCTGGTTCAAGCGTTTCTGATTATTATTGTGGTGTAGCCTGGATTGTATCTTCTACCATATCTTCATTGTTTATTCCTGTTTTGTCTAAAATTGTTATTCTCATTCTACAGTCTTTGTCCTGCATGCTGTATGTTATTATTGCTTGGGACTCCAATATTACTTATCTCCTTTCTGTTGTTTCTATTGTGATTGTCATTGTAACTTGATTGCCTATTATCAGGTAACTTGGCCTTCAGTACTCTTAAAATACCCTTATGTTCGACTGTTTAGTCACAATAATGTGCTTTATTCAAATATTTCTCAAGGTATCTTCTTAAGTTTCCATTCCTATATGAAAATGGTTTGGGATTATTGACTTTCTTTATAAGTCTTTCTTGTGTACCTCTTGACCAATAGTAGTTTTACAGTGCATCTTCAAATTTCTTGTATGTTTTGTAGACATCCATTATGACTGTAGCCCATAAACTACCATCTCCTTCCATATATCCAGATGCATAACTGTTTTTTTCTTTTTTTTTTTTTTTTTCCTGTCCATGCTTGATGTAGTACTCCTCAAAAACTACGGATAAACACGCTAGGAATCATGGTTCTTTTACCAGAAGAGAACATTTGAAGTTGTCATTCTCCTCCATCAGCACATTTGCACAAATATTAGATGATGGTTCTTGTAAGCCTGTTCACTTGGACTGGTGTACTTGTACTGATCCACATGTGTAATTGTATAGTGACTCATAACATAGTGTTTGTTGTCTGCAGTCTCCTATACAACCATTCCTGCCATCTTTGATTGCGTCTTGCATATCTTCTAAACCCTTCATGCATGTTTCCATTTAGTGAATTCTATTCCAAGCTGATCTTGTACTTCCTTTAGTTATCGATCCACCTTATTCCTTAAGGGTAAACCAACATTAGTTATGTTCTCAACTGCTTCCTTATGCCTTTCTTGATACATAGCAAAACTTGTTGTTCTTTACCCACTGCTTAGTTATCTATCTGTTTGGCAAATTGTTCTTGTTTCATTAGGAATTGTTGTTCCATAACCACTTCACTTCCTGAAGCCAGTTCCTCCACCGTTGTGGATATCTGCTGTACATTTTTTTGGTCTCCTGCTGTTTGCTTTGACACCGAAGGTAGTTAGATTGAAATTCATTTGTGAAGGACACACATTGTTGTGGCTGGCTGGCTGCTCTGCGTTGTTGTGGTTTACATAAATTCACTCTCTCCAACAGATATATGTGGAACAGGACAAACACCAGTATTAATACACATGCAATACAATACAACAATCACAGTAATATAGTAATAGGCTAGTAACAATTCTTTCACATGACTTCAGTAATCTGGAGTTCTCTCAAATCCTTTTCCATTTCCTTAAACCAATTGGGCTTGGTCCTCTCTCTCTCTCTCTCTCTCTCTCTCTCTCTCTCTCTCTCTCTCTCTCTCTCTCTTAAAAATAAGTCAGATTTAGTTAGTCTGTCAGGATTCATTTGGAGTGTGTGTCCATAGAAACCAATCCTCCTTTTTCCTCATGGTTTCCGAGAGTCTCTCCGACTTTGCATAGAGGGCTTTGCCTCTATAGAAACCTTGTTTGTTATTTTGGAATTTGGGACCCATGATCTTCCTCAAAATTTTCCTCATCTTGATTTCCAATTTCTCCATTTGCCCTTTCCTCCCCATGAGTAGTGTTTCTGCTGGTGTTATAATGCCTTATTTTGGTGTTACAAGACATGGCTTTCTTATTGTATGTGTTTTTGGTTTTCTGGAAAGCTAGTTCCATTTCGCTCCTTCTTGCTTCCATTGCTTTCCCTTCAAGGTTGTTCCATTCAATCCATTCCCCTAGGTACTTGAAACTCCTAACCACCTCTATTTTTGAGCTCCTACTTTAATTCTTTTAGAAGTATCTAGTATATTTGTCATAATCTTCATTTTTTCGTAAGAAATCTTAAGTCCTATCTCCTTGCTTGCTCTTTTAACTCGCCGATTTGTTCTTTAGCCTCCTCTCATGTTTCCGCAAGCAACGCCATGTCATAAGCAAATGCCGAACACTTAATCTTGGTTCCTTTGGTTTTTGTTCGAAGTCTTATTCCCCCTCTTGTTCTTGCTTTCCATTCCCTCACAACCTTTTCGAGTGCACCATCCCCTTGTCGGACGCCTGTTCTGATCTCAAAAGGTTCCAATAGTTCACCCATGAATCTGACTTTAGAGGACGTATTCGTGAGCGTCTCCGTGATGATGTTTCGAGTTTTCCATTCCAAGCTAAACTGCTCCAAAATATTTAACGACGACTCTCTGTCATATAACATTGCCTTTAGTTTTAATTCAGATGTGGGCAGGGGATTAGTTAAATAAGTAACTGTTGTTACTTACGTTACTATTCCTACAGCTGAAGGAAATAATCTATTGAAGTAAGTAATGCAAGCTCCTTGAAATGAAATTATTTTGTGGCAGGGAAGGTTCTCAATAAAGTCTAATTGAGTTAAATTCACTCGACGTTATCTATATAGATGAAATACACATTCCCTTCACTGTCTTGAATACTCTTGATTAGACTACTTCCTGTATGTCATTGAAAGTTTGGTAGTCCCTGTTGAGAATTGTAGGACAGTAATCAATGATGCTCAACGTGCTCGTTGTGTAGTAGCAACTGCAGATCTCTACTGGTCCCCTGTAAATTGCTTTTAGTATTTAGGGCTTTGAATAGAAGCTTCAGAAAATGATCTAGTGTAAGTTATCATTTGGTTCAATAATGTGTAGCTGGACAGCAGATTACTTCAATTATCAGTAAAAATGCCTCCTGATGTATCCTAAGACCATGATGGAGATTCATCAGCAAACATCATGAACCAAATGTCCGAAGGTCCTACAGAAGCCTTGCATGTACATTCGCTCTTGGAAATGCACCATTTATAAAATGAAGCTTGTTTTAAATACGTATTCAACACCGTATCGTATTATCCTGTAGGAAAATTATAGTATCTTCTCTTCCACACCTTTAATAAATTCTTAAAATTGACCATGTTTACATTTATTTAACAAATTCGTCGCAGTAGCAAAGTAAGATAAAATTACCTTTAATGACGGACAACAATAAGTTACAATTATCTTCAGGATTTGTACACATCTGTTCTAATCGGATACTGTAACAGTGTGTGTCATTTTTCAAGGAGTAAAAGCATCTCTCTTGCAGGTGAAATGCAATACATAACTGTATTTCAGAATTTATAATCAAATCAATAGACAGACAGCTGATCCTAAACAGATATTAATTAAAACATCATCTCAGTAGCCAGGATATTACACATTTGTCTTGGTAACATATTTAGTGATTAATGTTGTGAGATCACAGACTAATGTAACTGTGAAATGCTGATACGTTCACAAAAGGTGTAACCACAAGAATGTTGAATGCCAGCATGCAAACGTTCATGCATTGTGTTGTACAGGTGTCAGTTATCAGTGTGTGGGATGGAGTTCCATGCCTGTTGCACTTGATCAGTCAAACAGGGATGGATAGTGCTGTTCGTGGATGATGCTAGTCAGATGATGTCCCATATGTGCTCAATTAGAGACAGATTTGGTAACTGAGCAGACCAAGGCAACATATCAACAGACTGTAGGGCGTGTTGGGTTACAACAGCAGTATGTGCGCAAGCATTAATCTGTTGAGAAACACCCCTGGAATACTGTTCATGAATGGCAGCACAGCAGGTCGAGTCACCATATTGACATACAGATTTGTAGTCAGGCTGAATGGAATAACCATGAGAGTGCTCCTGCTCTCATACAAAACTGCACCCCAGACCATTACTCCAGATGTAGGTCCAGTGTGTTTGTATACAAACAGGTTGGTTGTGGGGCCTCAAGTGCCTTCACCCTAACCAACACACAGCTGTCACTGGCATTCAGGCAGGACCAGCTTTCATCAGAAAACCCAACAGACCTCAACTGTGCCCTCCAGTGAGCTTTCGCTTGACATGTGTGAAGTCACAAATGGTGGCAGTTTGGGGTCAGTGGAATGCATGCTACAGGGTATCTGGCTCAGAGCTGTCCTGAAGTAACTGATTTGTAACAATTCATTGAGTCACTGTGGTGGCAACTGATGCTCGAATTGCTACTGCAGATTCAGTACAATGTCCCGGAGCCATACGCTGGACACAAAGGTCTTCCCCCCGTGGCAGTGCCACATGGCTGTCCGGACCCCAGTCTTTTTGAGACCGTACGTTCTTGTGACTGCTGCTAGCAGTCATGTACAGCGGCCACATTCCTGCAAAGTCTTCATGAAATATTGCAGAAGGAACATCCAGCTTCCCATAGCCCGATAACGCAATCTTGTTCAAACTCAGTGAGGCATTGATAATGGCGTCTTTGTCACCTTAAAGGCATTCTTGACTAGTATCAACTCACCAATTTCAAAGATAGCTAATGATCACATCCGTTACATCACATATTTCAAGGAAACGTGATTTGCATCCTCATAGTAGTGCTGCTATCGCCATTCTTGTGCAGCTGGGATGAAATTGGAACAGATATCATCTTTCAGATGTAGAAACATGACTAAAATCTTTGGTTTATGTCTTACAACTCCTTCTTGGTGTTGCAATTTTTCTTTTTTCCGGCAATGTATTCTCCTATTTATGGACTTATCTAGAGGAATCCTTCCTATCCACCCAACATCTTAAACACCGCGTCTAGTTCAGATTCAGTGATGATATACTGGTTATCGGCATCCATGACAGCGACATCACCTGCCATGTTCGGAATCTATTCTCAAATCAACTTCACTCAGTCCTCATCAGCTCAGTGGGCTACCTTCCATTATGTTTGTCTACACTATTCTGGTGGCCCATGAAAAACATGCTATTTGCCATTTTTTCACTTGGTTTTGTTAAAATGAAGTTTATATATTTGTGCTGTACTTGGACCTTTAACCAGTTTACCTGTTCACTTTTGAGGTAATTATAGAATCTGCACTTTGTCTTGTAAAACATTTTTCAAAAGTGGAAGTTACTTAGTGATTCTTAAATATCTGATCATGTTTTGGGATATTATGTGTTTCCTTAGTGTGTCTTGAACAGTTAAATTATCACACATTATAAATGATGAACTTAGAGTCTTGTTGCTTTTGCAACTGTTATGTTTGCAGAGAACAGTAAGTTTTCTTTAGAACATGTTACAGTTTGGTGTATCATTTGCATTAGCTTTTTCATGTTACCAGCATTGGTATGTCAATTTTACCAAATGTATATAGATAGTTCCCTGGTAACATATGCCCATGGTTTACATTAGGAAAATATTTTGCAGAGAAAACATTGGCCTCAGCATGTAGGAGCATGCCGACATATCAGTGGAAACACAGCACAAGAAGAACCTTCAGCTACTGGCAGTGTTACGCAGCAGACTCAAGTTTTTGGAAAGCAAGTCATTTCTCTACAACCACAGGTATTATATGAAATCTCTTAACATTATATCTGAAAATAAAGCAAAGCATTGTTCTTGTCTGTTGATAAATGGTGCAAATTTTTGCTAAAGAAAGTTGTGCAACAATGATCAGTTTCTGTTATCTGATTTCCTTCCAGTTCCATGACAGTTAAAAATGTAATGGAATATGTGTCATTGCAACTTCTTGTCAGAGAACCAGAAACAATTTCATCACAAAATTTTGCAAACCATTAAAATGGATGTAGTTCAGTCTCACATTGCTGCAGGGTAGCGTTCAAATTGAAACCAATACATATGAACATAATCTCTCTCTCTCTCTCTCTCTCTCTCTCTCTCTCTCTCTCTCTCTCTCTCTCTCTCTCTCTCTCTCGCCCCTCTCCCTCTCCCTCTCCCTCCCCTCCCCTCCCCTCCCCTACCCTTCCTCTCTCCCTTCCTTAGCTAGTGCAGTACTGAGATATCAACCAGAACTTGAATTGTAAATCACATATTATAGATCTTCTCAAGCACTTGGGTTCAGCATTATCTCATCTATGAGTAACTGCTGATTTCATGTTGAAACCATTACTTAGCTTACTTTGCATACTTCCATTCATTAATGTTATATGGAATAATTTTCTGGGACAGTTTCACAGACACACACAAAGTATTAATCACACAGAAACTTGCTGAATATGTTCATTCTTAAATGTCATGGAGATAGCTGTTAAAAAGTTAAGCCTACTAACACCAACATCACAATGCCATCACTGTGTTACAATGGGGGTTGTGAAAAATCAGACCTTAAAATTATAAATGTAACATTAGGAACAAGCACAGCATCCACTGACTACGACATAACCCTACTATAGCACAGAAAGTAGTGAAGTACAAAGCCATAAAAATATTTGACCATCTCCCTTTTGAATGAATGGTGCTCTCAGATAGTGAAAGTTTTAAAAACAAATTAAAATAATTTCCACCTGACAATTACTCTCAGTCCACAGATAAATTGCTGAATATATATATTTGGGTTACAATTCCCAAATTTTGTTGTAGAGTTAAAACACTTTAAAAATCCAGGTACATAAATGACAAACATATAATCTTGTTTCCACAGAATATAGTATCTTGCGTGTGAATCTACCATGATAGTGAGTCGTCGTACACTTGATCCACTGGATATGCAAATAACAATGAAAACAATCAATTATTGATAAAATTATGTAATTGGGTAGATAAAAAATCTACTCACCAAGTGGTGGCAGAACACACACATAAAAGACTGTTGTGATTGGCAAGCTTTCAGAGCCAGTGGCTCCTCCTTCAGGAAGAACGGTGAAGGAAAAGACTGGAGAGGTCTAGGAAAAGGGGTAGATTTTGGGAAAGTCACCCAGAACAGCTGGTCAGGGGAGACTTAACATACGGGTATGTCCCATACGGTAAGTCTCCCCTGACCCACAGTTCTGGGTGACTTTCCCAAAATCTACCCCTTTTCCTAGACCTCTCCAGTCCTTTTTCTTCACCCTTATTCCTTCCTCTTCATCCCTTCTGTCTGAAGAAGGAGCCACTAGCTCCGAAAGCTTGCCAGTCACAACAGTCTTTTATGTGTGTGTTCTGCTGCCACTTGGTAAGTAGATTTTTTATGTACCAATTACATAAACTAAACTAAGAAGAATTTATCATCATATAGACAATAGTCCTTACTGTTTTGCTATGTATTTGAAGCAATGAAATGCCAGTTAACAGTTGGAAGAAGAAGAGGAGGAGGAGGAGGTGGAGGGGGAGGGAGGGCAGGGGGGGGGGGGGGGGGGCGGGGAGGGATGGAATGGAAAAGAGGAAGTGGAAAGAGGATAACCAGTATCAGATGTTGGGTGTGCATTCACTGTTACTGTACTGTGGGATTAGGGGTTATTTATCTCAAGTCCATTTCCACTTTAAATGGATACATGGATTCCTCTATCATAAATAATTATTTGCTCTGAGGCCCATAAAGTAGAACAGCTATGTGTCTGAAGACATGACAGTGAAGCATGACATAAATTCAGTGCCTACCTTATGCTCCGAGATGCTTCAGAATTGGTAGACAGTTGGTCATACTTAAGTACAGTAACCAAATACCCCATATTTATTTTAAAACTAGAAATACGATTCTTAAGATATAATGCTGATTAATAAATACATGATGATAATGTTTAAAACTAACATATTTCTTGGAACAGACTTTATTTTACCCAGTTAGCAATTGGTTGGGCTCCTTTTGCTCTTTCTAGACCAGTCACTGCACCAGCAGAGAGAATCACACTAACATGCTGTAAATGACTTGACCTTTCATCGTAGCTCATTTCAGTGAATACTTTGTAATGAAATAATGATGATTAGTTGTGCACAATTTATATTTTCATTTAATTTATTCTGAAGCATTGATTGCAGCCTTAAGTGTATTTACTTACATATAACTTAATAAATCACAGCTATGGATGGAAATAAATTTACGTGAGACTGAAATTCTATTGCAGTTGTCGAATTAGGTTTAGGAGGTGTCCACTGTAATAATCTTTAGTTAATTTGGAGCAGATCACCTTACCAGAAGTAAGAGTCACTGAGCAGCAAATGAGTACATATAAAAGAATGAGAAATTGCTCTGCTTTTGCACCAAGCCATACACTGCACTACTGGTAAAACAAACAAAAACACACACACACACACACACACACACACACACACACAGAGAGAGAGAGAGAGAGAGAGAGAGAGAGAGAGAGAGAGAGAGATGGGGGGGAGGGGGGGGGGGGCTTATATATCTCCTTTATCCTGCCTGTTTGCTGCTCATATCTCTTCTAGTTGGTGGGTAATGATATATTCTCATATATGGGATTTCATTTTATCATGGATTTTCCATTCTTCTCCTCCTCCTCCTCCTCCCCCCCCCCCCCCCCCCCCCTCTCTCTCTCTCTCTCTCTCTCTCTCTCTCTCTGAGTACTTTGACCACCTTTGATTTCCATTGACTGCATCATATATTTTTTCTGTAGTGGATAGATCTGAAACAACTTCACTCAGCCCCTTGAGGACATTTGAACAAATATGCAGTAAAATAGCTATGTAAAATGACCAAGTATCATAAAATTGAAAGGTTTACACAAGGCTGATGGAGTACTTTGAAGGATGCCCTTGAGATATTGTTAGTGCGGATTTGGGTAACCTTCGGATTACTGTAGAATTAAAGAGACTTAAAAAAAAAAAGTATTATGGGAGTTAATTCTGCAGCTGTCTTCGTAAGTCTTCTTTCAGTAAATGGAAACAGAAATTATAGCCAGTCTTCTGATTTCTACTGCATGCTTTGAATTTCATTAGATCTGGAAATTTATTTCATAGAAAAGAAATACACCCCTGCAAACCCAAATTGCCGGGGTCATGTTTAAATCCCCTGTGCTTGATATGTGAGTCACTATTTTTGTATTGAAAGTAGATAGCATTACATATTTAGTAATGAGGGTTTACAGCAGATATATTCTGTATTTGGAAACAGAACATGCATGTTGAGCAGAAGGTTTTATACTACAATAGATGAGTTTATATGATATAATTTGAATAATATGTGCTTGGTTAGATGCAAGTTATAATTAAGGAGAAATAATATTCCTATACGTACCCCAGTAGAGGAATTTCATTCCATAATAATTTTGGAGTTTTACCTTAGTCACTTTCCAAATTGTAAGATGTAGCTCACTTACTTTTGTGAATGTGCTTTAGACCTCTTCTTTCTCTTTTATTTATTTGTTAACACTGTACAGTAGTGTTATAAAGCATGTTAATCTTATGGCAGATTTATTTCTTTTAGTAGGCTTTTCTTTATTTTTTTGTTTTTGTTTTCCTTCCTTTACAAATTCAGCCCTTGGAATCAGTACCATATAAAAATAACCGGAGGCCACCAGGAAAGAAACTGCAAAATGAGGTATTAGAGTCCTCATTCAATGAATGCTCATCTAAGAGGGGCACCTCTAAATCAGGAAAAACATTAACATTTAAGGGCCGCAAGCAACGGTGTGGTCAGTGCAAAGGATGCAAGAATGAAAAATGTGGCAAATGCCCTCCATGTCTAAATCTCAGGACACATCAAGTATGCAGACAAAGGCGCTGTTTGAACCTTCAGCCATATAAAAGTAAAGTGGTTATGGATATAGACGGACTGGAAGAAAATTCTGATCAGGTTGGTTCTGCCACAGAGAGTTCCATCGAGGACAGTAATGCACTTTTTTACGGGCTACTATTGAAGTAATTTGATCTTGATTGTGCACAGAATTACTTATATCAGATTTTAAATTTCCCCTCTTTGTTGTTGCCACTTTTTATTATTATTGTTAAAAGTGTTCTCAAATGTCTGCTTCTTCACACCATCATTAACAACAAATTTTGTGACCTCAGTAACTCGGAAATCAACTGATAATAAATTAAATGTAGTATTGTGGAACAAGTAAAAAAAACAGCACATAAAGGATCTATTGTAAGGCAGAAGAAAACCTGTGTTATAAATTTGTTGTTTTGTAATACACATATAATAATGAACCAAAGGAAAAATTTGTGAAGTTTTCAAGTCTCATTATGAATAGAAATTAAAGCCGAATTGAAATGGATAATAGTAAAAAAAGAGAGAGAAAGAGAGGATGAACACTGCATTTTTTATAATGGTATGCAAGACTATAGTGCTAAGAAAATGTGAACAAGGCATGATTTGAATGGTAGGTGTTTGATATGTGAAGAAAAATAACTAGCAGCAGAAGAATTTTGAATGGAATATGGCATTCACATCACAAAAATTTAAAAGCTGATCAACAGAGTACAAGTTCATGAAGAACATGCAAGAAAATAAGAAAATGCAGATTTCAATAACTACTAAGGGAATGTAGCTACATAGACATCTTATGAGAATTCATACTGATACACCTATAACATGAATAGCAGCTGCAAAGACTGGAAAAATGCTGTAATATGAGGAGAATTTGTAGAGTGTATTTTATTTGTATGTGTTTGCTGAAGGACTCCAAAGTGCTAACAGAAAGAAGGAAGGTAAACAAGAATTTTCAAAAATATTAATGGGGAAAAGTAGTAAGTATATGGCTTTTGATACAGGTGCTTCTTTAAAGTAACAGTCATTTGTTATTAGCTACTAAACACACAGAATGAGTCCTGCTGTGTTATGCAGAGCTCAAGACAAGTTACATTGTCTTCCTTTATTGCTCTGTACCTCGTCTAAATTATAAATTATTTGATGTTTTTCCAAAATATCCAGTACTATCATAAATTTATTACCTAATCAGCAGCCAGAATTAATTGTTTCAAAACTTTTTCTTGTTGCTGTAAAATTGAGGAAGTATAAACACTGGCTATTTAAAACCACCACTACTAAAAATGATGTTACAGAGAGACCAAGAATTTTTTTTCTGAAACAGGAACAACCAAATGGCTTGTTTGTTTTAAAACAAAAGTAAAGTCTGATAATGTTCTGAAGATTTTTGTATGTTATATACTGTTAGATGAAATACACTTGCACAATATAAATAGAAATAAATACAAACATGCATGAATGTAGTAAGACTACTGTCATTTGGAATCAACACTATGTTTTAGATCCATAAAGGAAAAATGACACTCCAAGGCAAGTGTTTGTTGGATTTGATTTTAGCAGAATATAACTGTTGAGAAGTGTAGTGTACAGTACTGAGTATATAAAATGACTCAAGCTACTAAAAAGTTAAGTTAAACTCAGAACATCTTGCATAACATTTACTGCAATAAATTGTGGAGACTGTTTTGCATCAACTGGCGGCACAGAGGTAACCTGTAGTCTGAAAGAATGAACAAAAAAAACAAAAGCAGATAACTATCCCTTAATACAAAAATAAATAATGATTGTTGAGACTTAAATCTGCATAAAGTAGAAAGAATAAATAGTTCTCTTTGCATGTTTTGAGACTTGTATTTTATAGGTATCACATAGTGCTCACATACATATGCAAAACAGTCTTGATTTATTAGTTTATTTTTAATTTGAAAGATATAAGAATGCAGGTGATATGAGTGGGAATATAGATAATTGATAATTTTATAAAAGGAAGTGGACAAACATTTAATGAAAAAACAGACTGATGCAGAAATATCTCACAACAAGAATTAGTATTGAATTTTCTTATCAAGTGTGTATATTGCAACACACAAACTACAGAGAATATTTTCTGATCAGGTAATAAACAAGAAATATGGCTGATTTGGTAACTGGCATGGAGAAGGATCACAGAGCACTTGAAGAAACTGTGTCAAACTACAACTGATTCAGTGGTGGATATGAGAAAAAAATAAACATTTTTGGAATTTATTAAAATGCGTATTTACTTTGTAAAATATGCACAGAATGTTACCATTTGTGTATATTGCAACAGGACACTCTACAGAGAGAAATTCTGATCAGATGTTAAACAAGGGAGATTACTGATCAGGAAACTGGCATGGAGAATGATTCCGAAGCACTTGAGATAACGGCGTCAAATTACAATTGATTTGAGTGTAGAACTTATAAAAAATAAACATTTCCAGAACTTATTAAAATATGTGTTTTTATTTCTTAGCAGTATGTCCAGAATGTCTCAATATATTTTAGTGAATACAAGAATTAATTTTAACAGAAGGTCATATTTATTATATGGTATGAACCCTTAATTATTTTGGCTTTACAGCATTGTCATTAACAAAAGTATAAATATATATGATACCTACTGTTAACAAATGTCATTTAAAAATAATAAATATTAGTGTTCCAGTACTTTTTCATTATACTGCTGTAAGCAGTAAGCAAATTACTTTATTGTAAAAAGCAAAGAAAAGAAAAGTTTGCTTTCACTTTTCTCTTTCTGCCCATACTTATTTTTTGTATTTATTGTACTTTGTGTTTTGCTGTCTAGAAGATGGTGATTACTTACATAGCATTGAATTTAATAGATCTATTGTGTTGTTTAAAGTCTCAACAGACATTCCTAGGCTGAAATGATCGAAAAAAGTAATAAAACTCTTTCTGTTTTGGGAAATTGTTAAAATTCCTCTTTTTGTCCTTTCTCATTGTAACAGTTATGATTATCAGTTTGTTAATATGGTTTGAGCTAACTCAATGCTTTTTGAGCCATTGCATATCAGATATTTGGAAGTAGATGTTTACCAGTCCATGTTATTAAGTATATTGTTTCTCCTCCCAAATGGGGAAAGGAGAATTCCAGCCAGCTTATTCATTTTCATACACATGTGAATCCAAAAAGACATTTGTGCACAGTGCAGTTTTATTGTAAACTATAAAATAATTCAAACTGACTGTAAATATTGTTATGTGGAGTACTGGAGAATGTGATACAAGATAAGTTGTAAATATGTAAATAAAATAGATGTAAATTTATTTAAATGAAATGAATAATTAAAGAAAACATTTTTTATTCATTTGTATGAATAGACATATTTTTGCTTTGTTTTTTTTTTCTAACTGTGTAAGATCAAACAAAGTATGAAGTGCACAACTAAATAATTCGGTTGTTTGAAAAGCATTTTTCTTAAATTTGTGTGTTCAGATTGAAAGATGGAGCCAAGAAATATGGAAGCATCATTTGACTTAAAAAGCCGTTTACACAAACAAAACTGTAGAGGCAACCTCTTAGTGAGTTCATTGTGTGAGGTCTTCAGTTTTCCCAACTTGCAGCTGTCTGGCAATGCTGGTTATTCTATAAAAACTACATTCATTTCCCTTTTATTAATCATGTTTGCTAACATCAATTTTTTAATAATTTCATTTACTTGGGAAAAGTCTGAAGCATGGAAAATACACGGCATTAAAAGATCAAAGCTCCTGTTCATAACTGGCCTTTGATGTGTATCCTACACATCCCATTCAGAAATAATCAAATGATTTTGACTTTCGCATTTCTGAAACAAACTCATAAAATCATGTAAAGCTATTAATTGCACATAATCATTTATTTTTATGTTTTGCATGGTTCATTTTTAAACTAAATTGCACGAGTTTCTTTTTTATACAAAAATTTGTTTACTGCATATTTTATTATATTTTGTTATAACAGTTGTTTAGTTCGTTTATACAATATAACAAACAACCATTTGTACTACGAAACAGTATCATATTCTTGATTCAGTTCATTTATCTTTTTTTCTCTGGGGCATTATGTCCAGAAACGTACAGTAAGATACGCTATACTAACGTCTAGCTGTTTATGTTAACTGTATATCAACTTTAGGTCATTAAAGGCACTTTTTAGTTGCTCCTTTTTTTTCAGTAGCCGTATCAAGTTTCATAATTATAGTAATGATGATGATGAAAATTATTAAGGTTATTGACATAGCAAAATATGTAATGTGTACATTAAGCAGAGCAAAATCAATAGTAGCTAACAAACACTTCAAAATATTAGAGGGTCAGATTGCACTGAATGCCGGCTAAATGGAAGGAATATGTGGCAAGATGAGGAGTAAAGAAAAAGACAAAAGTTTGAAGCCAGTATTTTGCCAATAACAATAATAATAAAATTCATAAAAAGATATTTCCAAATACCTACAGTTATCAGTTGCAAATGGTGGAAATGAATGAAAGCTACATCGAATGTATATGAGCTCTGTTCAAAAAATTTCTGGAACTTTGCCTACAAAATTTTTCTACACTTACCTTACTTATTGTGCATGGTCTCAATCAAAATACTCCCCACCACAATTGATACACCAGTCCCAACACCATTTCCACTTCCAGAAGCAATATTGGGATGCCTCTTGCTGAATCGCACAAAGTGCTGTCTGCAGATTTTCTTTTATCTGGTCTATTGTTGCAAATCTTCATCCTTTCAATGGGATTCTCAAGTTTGGAAGTAAAAAAAAAAGTCTGCAGGGACCACATCTGGAGAGTACGGAGGATGAGGCAGCATAGCGACTTCATTTTTTGTGCAGTAGTCACGCATCAATGGGGATGAATGCGTAAGTGTGTTATCATGATGCGAGAGCCATGAATTATCTCACCACATTTCAGGCCGTTTCTTTCTCACACTTTTGTGCAGGAATCGCAACAAGTCCCACCTAGTACCATCGATTAACAGTGTGTCCCTGTAGCACAAAGTTATGATGGACAGATCCTTGAGAATTAAAGAAAACTATTGGCATGGCTTTGACGTTTGACCCCGCCTGACGAGCTTTTGTTGGTCTTGGAGAATCTTTCCTGACACATTGTGCAGACTGAACCTTGCTCTCAACATCATAACCATAGACCCACGTCTCATCACCTGTTATGATTGTCATAAAAAACATCTCATTCTCATTTGTGCGATCCATAGGCTCTTCACAGGTTTCGAGGCAAAGGTTATTCTGTTCTTGACTCATGAGCTGTGGGTCGAACTTGGTGGTGACACAATGCATTCCAAGATGCTGTGTCAGGATTTTATGACACAATCCAACTGAAATGTTGCATTCCTCTGCAATCTCTCGGACAGTCAGTCTTTGATTAGCATGCACAATTTCGTTGACATTCCTGACATGAGCGTCGTCGGTAGACGTTGAAGGGTGTTCTGAATGAGGGTCATCTTTATCTTCCATCAGGCCATTTTTAAACCATGTGATCTATTCATAACACTGAGTACGACCTAAGCATTCATCACTGTAGGCTTCCTGCATCATTTGGTGTGTCTCTGTAAAGGTTTTCTTGAGTTTCACACAAAATTTAATGTAGATGCGTTGCTCCTCTAACTTTGTCATCTCAAAATTCGCAAATTTTGTAACACAACATTCTACTCAATACAGCCCCGCACAATAACTAACAGACATACAATAATGAAACTTCCAGCAGCTACACATTAAACAGAGTTGTGTGCAGGAATACAAACTGCCTTTCAATCCAGCACAGCATTGGCGTGAATGTTCCAGAATTATATTTACAGTATATGAACTTCTCCACCGTCTTACCATGACTGATACATCCCCAAAGTCCTCAGTTTGAGTTTCTGAAGATTTATTATATTTAGGAGACTAGTTATGCATACAGCAAGGATAGAGTTAATAAATTACAGGCCACTAGTCTTTTCTGAGACTTACGAAAGGTGTTTGACTGTATATTTCAACTAAATTAAAATATTTTGGTAAGAGATTCAGTGGAGAGGAACGTCCATAGAACATCTTGAACACCTACATAAATGTGCAACATGGGAGTTGCATAGATAACATAAAAAAAGAAATAAAGTTAGCTCAGTTTGCTTATTTTAATCCTATATGATACAGTGTAGAATTAAAATATCATACGGTGCCCCACCCCCATGAACCATGGACCTCACCATTGCTGGGGAGGCTCGCGTGCCTCAGCGATACAGAGAGCTGTACCATAGGTGCAACCACAATGGAGGGGTACGTGTTGAGAGGCCAGACAAACATGTTGTTCCTGAAGAGGGGCAGCAGCCTTTTCAGTAGTTGCAGGTGTAACAGTCTGGATAATTGACTGATCTGGCATTGTAAGATAAACCAAAAAGACCTTGCTGTGCTAGTACTGTGAATGACTGAAAGCAAGGGGAAACTACAGCCATAATTTTTCCCGAGGGCACGCAGCTTTACTGTATGATTAAATGATGATGGTGTCCTCTTAGGTAAAATATTCCGGAGGTAAAATAGTCCCCCATTCGGATATATTGACGGGGACTATTCAGGGGGACATCATTATCATGAGAAACAAAACTGGCGTTCTATGGATTGGAGTGTGGAATGTCAGATCCCTTAATTGGGCAGGATGGTTAGAAAATTTAAAAAGGGAAATGGATAGATTGAAGTTAGATATAATGGGAATTAGTGAAGTTCGGTGGCAGGAGGAACAAGGCTTCTGGGTGAATACAGGGTTATAAATACAAAATCAAATAGGGGTAATGCAGGAATATGTTTAATAATGAATAAAAAAAATAGGAATGTGGATAAGCTACTAGGAACAGCATAGTGAACGCGTTATTGTAGCCAAGATAGACATGAAGCCCACGCCTACCACAGAAGTACAAGATTATATGCCGCCTAGCTCCACAGATTATGAAGAGATTGAAAAAAAAAATGTATGATGCAATAAAAGAAATTATTCAGAGAGTTAAGGGAGATGAAAATTTAATAGTCATGGGGTACTGGAATTCAGTAGTAGGAAAAGAAAGAGAGGATAAGTAGGTGAATGTTGATTGGGGGTAAGAAATGAAAGAGGAAGCCGCCTGGTAGAACTTTACACAGAGCATAACTTAATCATAGCTAACATTTTATTTAAGAATTGTGAAAGAAGGTTGTATATGTGGAAGAGGCCTGGAGACACTGGAAGGTTTGAAATTGATTATATAATGGTAAGACATAGAATTAGGAACCAGGTTTTAAATTGTAAGGCATTTCCAGGGGCAGATGTGCACTCTGACCACAATTATTGGGTATGAACTGCAGAATAAAACTGAAGAAAGGTAGGAATTTGAGGACATGGGACCTGGATAAACTGAAGGAACCAGTGGTTATAGAGAGTTTCAGAGAGAGCATTAGTGAATGATTGACAAGAACAGGGGAAAGAAATACAGTAGAAAAAGAATGGGTTGCTTTAACAGATGAAGTAGTGAAGACAGCAGAGGATCAAGTATGTAAAAATCCATGGGCAACAGAAGAGATATGGAATTGAATTTATGAAAGGAGAAAATATAAAAATGCAGTAGATGAAGCAGGCAAAAAGGAATACAAACGTCTCAAAAATGAGATAGACAGGAAGTGTAAAATGGTTGAGTGGGGATGGCTAGAGGACAAATGTAAAGATGTAGAAGCACATATCACTAGGGGTAAGATAGATACTGCCTACAGGAAAATTAAAGATACCTTTGGAGAAAAGAGAACTACCTGTATGAATATCAAGAGCTCAAATAGAAAACCAGTCCTAAGCAAATAAGGGAAAGCAGAAAAGTGGAGGGAGTATATAGAGAGTCTATTGCAAGGGCAATGTACTTGAGGGCAATATTATGGAAATGGAAGAGGATGTAGATGAAGATGAAACGGGAGACACGATACTGCGTGCAGAATATGACAGAGCACTGAAAGATGTAAGTCAAAATA
This sequence comes from Schistocerca piceifrons, assembly GCF_021461385.2. Lineage (NCBI taxonomy): Eukaryota > Metazoa > Arthropoda > Insecta > Orthoptera > Acrididae > Schistocerca > Schistocerca piceifrons. Next base: position 308,477,950 of record NC_060139.1, on the reverse strand, counting down.
AGATCCCGGGAGTAAAAAACATTCCATTACGACTACTGATAGCCTTGGGAGAGCCAGCCATGACAAAACTCTTCCATCTGGTGAGCAAGATGTATGAGACAGGTGAAATACCCTCAGATTTCAAGAAGAATATAATAATTCCAATCCCAAAGCAAGCCGGTGTTGACAGGTGTAAAAATTATTGAGCTATCAGTTTAATAAGTCACAATTGCAAAATACTAACATGAATTCTTTACAGATGAGTGAAATAACTGGTAGAAGTCAACCTCCGGGAAGATCAGTTTGGATTCCGTAGAAATGTTGGAACACGCAAGGTAATACTGACCCTACGACTTATCTTGGAATATAGGTTAACGAAAGACAAACCTATGTTTCTAACATTTGACAATGTTGACTGGAATACTGTTTTTCAAATTCTGAAGGTGGCAGGGGTAAAATACAGGGAGCGAAAGGCTATTTACAGTTTGTACAGAAACCGGAAGGCAGGTCTAAGAGTCAAGGGGCATGAAAGGGAAGCTGTGTTTGAGAAGGGAGTGAGACAGGGTTGCAGCCTATCCCTGATGTTATTCAATCTGTATATTGAGCAAGCAGTAAAGGAAACAAAAGAAAAACTTGGAGTAGGGAATTAAAATCCATGGAGAAGAAATAAAAACTTTGAGGTTTGCCAACAACATTGTAATTCTGTCAGAGACAGCAATGGGCCTGGAAGAGCAGTCAAATGGAATGGACAGTGTTTTGAATGGAACATATAAGATGAAGATAATCAAAAGCAAAACAAGGATAATGGAATATAGTAGAATTAAATCAGGTGATACTGAGGGAATTAGATTAGGAAAAGGGGCACTTTTAAAGTACTAGATGAGTTTTGCTCTTTGGGGAGCAAAATAACTGACTATGTTCAAATTGGAGAGGATGTAAACTGTAGACTGGCTAAGGCAAGGAAAGCGTTTCTGAAGAAGAGAAATTTGTTAACATTGAGTATAGATTTAAGTGTCTGGAAGTCTTTTCTGAAAGTATTTGTATGGAGTGTAGCCATGTATGGAAGTGAAACATTGACAATAAATAATTTAGACAGGAAGAGAATTGAAGCTCTTGAAATGTGGTGCTACAGAAGAATGCTGAACTTTAGATGGATAGATCACGTAACTAATGAGGACGTTCTGAATGGAATTTGTGGCACAATGTGACTGGAAGAAGGAATCGGTTGGTAGGACATGTTCTGAGGCTTCAAGGGATCACCGATTTAATATTGGAGGACAGCATGGTGGGTAAATATTGTAGATGGAGACCAAGAGATGAATACACTAAGCAGATTCAGAAGGATGTTGGTGAAGTTGTTATTCGGAGATGAAGGGGCTTGACCAGGACACAGTAGCATGGAGAGCTGCATCAAACCTGTCTCTCGACTGAAGGCTGCAACAGTAACATCATCAACACTGTATGATGTCTATTTTAGTGTTATTCTTCAAGCCAAACTAAAGATTCTGAAGTCCAAAGCTACATAATACATATATTTGTTGTGTGAATTCAAGAAATTCCTGTAGAGAATTGCTCCAAGAATTGAATATTTTGTCTACTGATTCTCAGTAGGTTTATTGCAGGATGGCTTTTGCTTTAGGTAATAGGTAGCTTTCTTCCACTGAACAGCTCAGTTCACCAAATCAGCACTAGGAATAAGGATAATCTGCATTAAGACATTAGGGAAGGTCCATTAGTCCCAAAAACTTTCAGGAACACACATTTTCAATGACTTTCAGCCAACAACGAAAGGTTTAGCTGCTAATAAATTATGCTTTAAAAACCCAAATTTTATTATCGGTGGAAAATTCATTTTGCTCAATTGGTATAAATTCCTTAACAATACAAATTTGACTGTGGTCTTGATTCCAAAGACTGGTGTGAAGCAGCATTTAAAATTAGTCTAGTCTTCTGGGCAATGCAACTTCTGCCACCATGAGTGGTACTCAGTTTTCATTCTGCAGACAGACTATATCTCCCCAGCATTTTTGTCCATTACTCTTATGTGAGTAAACAAAATAACTTCACCGAAGTCATGTTTATATAGTGGATTTATTTTCAATTTATTAAATGAGTATTAATTTGCTGTTGTTAAGTGAGCTTTTATGTAAAATACATTCCTATAAACACAGAAGTGTATAATTTGTAAAGCTGATAATATCAGTGACCTTTGTAGAGTTGATGGCAATGTGATTGGACTGATAAATCTAGAACCTTTGTGATGTCTGTCATTGACAGCATATTGTAAAGCCAATTGTGTTGTAGTAACTTGGTGGTGAATTAATGAATGACCAGAAGGCTACTGAACTTCTCTCAGCATTAATTCTGTTACTGGTAAACTGTATAAGCTTCTTCCAGTCAGGAATTACTGTCACTTGTAGTGTAGTCTACATTAAGTGCAGCCTCTGTCAATGACCATGCCGAGGTGGAAACACCAGTGACCAGTCGCATCAAAGTGAATACACACCATCAGGAATGGCCAGTACTTGGATGAGTGACAATCCAAGTATCTGCATGCCATTCACAAATTTCCATTTGCCTTTATGGCAAAGCCTTTAATCACTAGTCATTGCGCCAATGTCCCGAATTCAACTCCCGACCTGTCCACAGCATCTCGTGACTTGACGGCATGTGAGACTGTTAATGACTATCTGTCGGATGGGGTTATAAGCTTTCTGGACCCTCTGCTGCTATTCGAGAGATGAGGCTATATGCTGGCACTGGGTTTCACCTTCTCCCTTCTCTAACCACCATCTCCAAAACACACACACACACACACACACACACACACACACACACACACACACACACACCAGTACAAGGATCTTAACAAATACACATACACACACAGCTCTCATACTTCATGAAGCAAATGTGCCTGCAGGTATGGAGGATAGGGAAAACCTTTCCAATTAGGCAGCTGACCTACACTTTGGGTTCTCCCAGCCATTTGTGCCATATGACTTTACTTTATTGGAACTGCTTATCACACACCCACAGTATATCTTCCAAAGAGTGTGTGTATGTCTGCTGAAATGGGAGTGATCATGTTCAGATCAAGAATGCGGCTTTTCGCGGATGATGCTGTAGTATACCGAGAAGTTGCAGCATTAGAAAATTGTAGCGAAATGCGGGAAGATCTGCAGCGGATAGGCACTTGGTGCAGGGAGTGGCAACTGTCCCTTAACATAGACAAATGTAATGTATTGCGAATACATAGAAAGAAGGATCCTTTATTGTATGATTATATGATAGCGGAACAAACACTGGTAGCAGTTACTTCTGTAAAATATCTGGGAGTATGCGTGCGGAACGATTTGAAGTGGAATGATCATATAAAATTAATTGTTGGTAAGGCGGGTACCAGGTTGAGATTCATTGGGAGAGTGCTTAGAAAATGTAGTCCATCAACAAAGGAGGTGGCTTACAAAACACTCGTTCGACCTATACTTGAGTATTGCTCATCAGTGTGGGATCCGTACCAGATCGGTTTGACGGAGGAGATAGAGAAGATACAAAGAAGAGCGGCGCGTTTCGTCACAGGGTTATTTGGTAACCGTGATAGTGTTACGGAGATGTTTAGCAAACTCAAGTGGCAGACTCTGCAAGAGAGGCGCTCTGCATCGCGGTGTAGCTTGCTTGCCAGGTTTCGAGAGGGTGCGTTTCTGGATGAGGTATCGAATATATTGCTTCCCCCTACTTATACCTCCCAAGGAGATCACGAATGTAAAATTAGAGAGATAAGAGCGCGCACGGAGGCTTTCAGACAGTCGTTCTTCCCGCGAACCATACGCGACTGGAACAGGAAAGGGAGGTAATGACAGTGGCACGTAAAGTGCCCTCCGCCACACACCGTTGGGTGGCTTGCGGAGTATAAATGTAGATGTAGATGTAGAACAGTAATCTGCTGTAATGCACTGCTTGACTTATGCTGAAATATATGAAGTTCTGTAACTTCAGTGACCTAATCCGTTTGCACTGGGAGACAAATTAAGCCTCTGGGCCTCTTCAGATGTTGGGAGCTGAGGCTGGGGTAATGCATTTGATACGCCTCATGCTTTACAGCCAGTGGTAGTGCAGACAATGAAATTGCCATTGTTGAATACATATTGAACTTGGAACAGGCTCTACAGTGTGGTAAACAGCTGAGAGCTCTACCTGTTCAGCTTTTTACATAATAGCTCACTTAAAAACTGCAAATAAGTACACATTTAATAAACTAAAAATAACTTCACTATATAAACTCAAACTCAGTGAAGTAACTTTGTCTGCTCAGATAAGAGAACTGGACAGGAAATGCTACTGAGTGAGGTGGTGCAGTGGTTAGCACACTGGACTCGCATTCAGGAGGACAGCAGTTCAAACCCACGTCTGGCCATCCTGATTTAGGTTTTCTGTGAATTTCCTTCAATAGCTTCAGGCAAATGCTGGAATGGTTCCTTTGAAAGGGAACAGCCAACTTCCTTCCTTCCTTCCTCGTCCTTCCATAATCCAATGGGACCGATGAACTTGCTGTTTGATTCCCTCCGCCCAACCAACCAACGAACCAAACAGGAAATGCTGGGAAGGTATAGTCTGTCCATAGCTCAGAAAATGAGCAGTGCTCATAGTGGAGAAGGTAGCCTTTCCCTGAAGAGTGCTACAGCTGCCATTCATGATGACTAAGAATCAATTTCTGTTCTAGCAGTGAAGAACAGAGCCCAAAGATTTATGTAGATTCTGTTCCTATGTATTTCTTGCCTTAATTTTATTACTAATTCATATCTGAATATTCCATGATGTGTTAACGCATTTTGTGGAAAATACCATCCCCCCCCCCCCCCCCCCCCATCCCCAAACCCCTGGTATTTGCATACTGCATCACTAGTGATTTGGAAGGTATGCTGCAGAGGTTTGGTGTAATTTTGTGAAACACCCAGTCATTTGTGGGGCAGATAGAGTGGTGTATCACCTGCTCCCTCTTCAGTATGCAAACATATGAAGAAGGGGGCATTCACATTTAATATCTGTTCTTAACTGATTTCATTTAACAACACACATTAATTATACACCATTAAGACACTATTTTTAATAATCTCTGACTTTTCCATCCCCTGCAACATGGAAACTACTAGCCCTGGCCAGAAAGTAATAGAACCTTTTTGGTATGAATTTTAATGTAGTTTAGTTGTGTACTGGGAACTTTTTCCCTCTAGAAGCTGCAGTTTTGAGTTATTCAAGAAAAATTTTAAAAAGTGACCTTTAAGTGCCCCCCTCCACTCCCCTCCCCAATGCTCACATCTCACATATGGGGATTTTTGGTATCGTGTTTGTGACACTTCCTCCTACCACGGTACAAAAATTTGCAGCTGCATGAATTTTTTCCCCTAATATTTCTTCATTGATTGGATTAATTACCAAATTAACTATTCCTTGATGCCTCAGGATCTTATCTTCAGCATTCTTCTGTAATACAACAGTTCAAAATCTTTATTTTCTTTGGCTGTCTGTACTAGTTACCATCCATGTTTCTCTTTCATACAAGATTGCACTCCAGACAATTACATAAAGAAGCAGCTTCTTTTCCACTAAATTTTTAATCAGTGTGAATAAATTTCTCTTTTTCAGGAAGGCTTTTCATCCTATTTCCTGTCTGCATTTTATATCCTCTATATTTCATTCATTGTCTACTCTTAATGTCTCATTTCCTGATCTAATTTTGTCAGCATCACAGAAATTAATTCAACTACATTCCCTTACTCTTATTTTCCTTTGTTGATATCCATCTTACATCATCTACTGAAAAAATGGTCATTCCATTCAACTGGTCTTCCAAGACCTATGCCATCTCTGACAGAATAAAAATATTATCTGTGAACCTCGAAGTTATTCTTTGTTGTGCTTTTCCACATTCCTCCATAGTTTCCATTACTGCTTGTCAGTGTACAGATTGTATAACACGAATGATCCAGTACCACTTCCTTGTTAACTACTTCCTCCATTTCGCGCCTTTTGACTCCTATGACTGCAGTCTGGTTTCCATACAACTTACTGGTAACATTTTATTCTTTGCATTTGATCCCTGCTACCTTCCATATTTGGAGTATATTCTGATCAATATTCTCTAATACTATTTCTAGTTCTACAAATGCTATGAATTTAGATTTATGAAACCCAAATCGAATTACTCAGATCAGCCTCAGTCAGTTATACCATTCTTCCGCAGATAATTAGTGTTGATATTTTGCAGTCATGACTTATTAAGCTAATGTGGAAAAGCACAACAAATAATAACTTCGAGGTTCACAGATAATATTTTTATTCTGTCAGAGATGGCATAGGTCTTGGAAGATCAGTTGAATGGAATGACCATTTTTTCAATAGATGATTCTCTGTCTTTGATATTATTTTGCCTCATATATTCTGAATACCAGTTTTGTCATGATTAGCCCTTCCAAGGATGTTAATAGTCAGAGGAAATGTCATCTACTCTGAGCAGCTTGTTTGACTCAGTTCTTTCAGCATTTTGTCAAATTCTTCTTGCTCTATCACACCCCCAACTCAGTTTCATCTACTTCCTATTCCCTTTCCATAACACGGTCTTCTAAGTTTTTATCCTTTGTTTAGTACTGTTACATATTTCTTCCATTCTTCAGCATCCCTTGGATAGCACTGACTCGCCACCAGATCTCTTGGAAGTTCATACAGCTATTTCTCTTTCCTCTATAGGGTTCTTGAATTTTTCCATGTGGGGAATCCATCTTCTGTATCTTCCTGTAATTCTACATCTTTCAACCTATCCATTCACTTTTCAGGTTCTCTATTCTACCTCCACAATTAAAGGCTCTAGCACACTACCGTCTGATGTTTAGGATGCCAAGTTTTGTTTTTTATAGTATCGTCCTTCTCAGTAATGTTCACCTGGAGCTCTGAATGAAGGTGTATTCCACTTAACAGAAAATTTACCGATGAGGATGTCTTCATGTACAGAATTAAGAGTCCAGTCTGCTTCAGTAATTGTTCAATTACTGAAAAAGGTAAAGGATGGTCAGTATTTGCTTTCAGGAGTTTAGGTCTCAGAGCTAAGATAGTTTCTTTCTAGTGTCATTTGCATGTGTTAGTCGTATTTTGAATTTCGGTTCCTGAAAGCAAGAGCTGGTCAACCATTCTGTCTTCTCATAATCTTAATAGTTTTCTCAAGTTAATTTTACCTTTGATACAACTGTTGCACTAACTACTCAGTAGCTGGAGTAGTCTAAATATTATTAGAGCTCTTTGAAAGAATCTTGGTGCTCTTGAATAAAGGCAGAATTCTAGCACACAATAAAAATACAAACGCAGTATATGAGAAGTATTCACAAAACTTCCTGTTACTGTGGAAAAATCAAAATGTAGTCCTTTATTCAGAAATAAATGTCAAAAAAACGTTGAAAATGTGTAAATATGTATAAGACAAGGAAATAAACACCCTAATATATTTTAATTAATTAAAGGTGTACTATATTAACCATACTATAGCACACCACAAATTTTACTGTGGATTTATTTATGCTGAGTGACCTGTGCAGAAAGGAAAATGGAAGATAAGCGTAAATGTCCCATCAATGATGAGGTCATCAGAGATGAAATGCAGTTTCTCATTTGGGAAAGAAATTGACCATTCTCTTTCAAAGGAACTATCCTGGAAACACTGTAAGTGATTTTGGGAAATCGTAGAAAACGTAAATCTGAATGGCTGTCTTTAGAACAAAAGTCCAGTCTCTTAGTTGATACAAGCAAAAAGAGACAAATCTGCGTGTTTACAAATAAACAGTTTTCTTTAAATGTAAATATTTTTATACATGGATCAAAAGGAATATTTTGACAGTACACATTTAATTTTGCATGACGGACTCTGCACTTCCTCTCAGCACAGATGCAACATGTCAGTGGTATTTGATGGGAAGTAAACAGCACCAGGTGTTCATGTGCACATTACACAATTCACAAAGAATTCGAGATAGTAGTTTTTGAGTTCATTGATCTAGATGTGCTTTATGAGGTTGGTATGTGCCAAATTTAGGGGAACTTTACAGAACAGGTAGCTCTATGACAACTACGTCCTTGGATAAGAGTGGCACATTTAATGCCATTTCTAATGTCATTTATCCAGCTTCAGAAGGTTGTTGTTGTTGTGGTCTTTAGTCCAAACTCTGGTTTGGTGCAGCTCTCCATGCTACTCCATCCTGTGCAAGCTTCTTCATCTCCAAGTAACTACTGCAACCCACAGATCTGAATCTGCTTAGTCTGTTCATCTCTTGGTCTCCCTCTACGATTTTTACCCTCCACACTGCCCTCCAATACTAAACTGGTGATCCCTTGATGCCTACCAACCGATCCCTTCTTCTAGTCATGTTGTGCCATAAACTCCTCTTCTCCCCAATTCTTTTCAGTACTTCCTCATTATTTACTTGATCTACCTGTTTAATCTTCAACATTCTTTTGTAGCACCAGATTTCGAAAGCTTCTATTATCTTCTTGTCCAAACTATTTATCGTCCATGTTTCAGTTCCATACATGAGTACACTCCATACAAATACTTTCAGAAAAGACTTCTGGACACTTAAATCTGTACTTGATGTTAATGAATTTCTCTTCTTCAGAAATGCTTTCCTTGCTGTGGCCAGTCTACATTTTATATCCTCTATACTTCAAAAGGTATAATTTTGAAAAAAGGGATCTGACAAGCTTGTCATTTTCCATGATGCTCATTCCAAACAACAAAGGTGTACCAGTCCATACTTTGCCAAATCAATTAATGGATTTCATCACATTCTGCTCATGGAGTGATTGAATGACTTTCCCTTATCCCAGGTACCTGTATTGAGCTTCTTACTATGTCAAGTGCTCTCCATTTGACTTTGGAATGGTCATGTCCTTGACAGAGCTGGATCATAATGTTCTTACTGACCAGTGCATATCTTAATAGCTTAGACTACTTAATAAATACTGATTTTAGTATGTGGTATGTGTTAAAATTCACTGGTTTCTTCATTTTGGGAAATTTAGATTGGCAAATACTGTGGAACTGGCTTGAAGATAGTAATAAATCTTTCCTGAAAAAATGTGCCATATTTCATAGCAGAAAATCAGAAGCTAGATTATTAGTTTCCTGCCATACTTGCCTAGCACTTGTAAAATATGACTCTCGAGTGATGAATTGGTAATATATAGAAGCTGCATTTGCAAACGTCATGTTTCAAATCTCTGTCATGCTATTCTAATTTCAGTCATTTACAGAGCTCAAGATTTTTTTCATGTTTAGTGTCCTGTCCATTCCCTTCATCTCAGCATTCTGGTGAAAGTATCTTACCCTCCTCCTGTCTGCATCATCTGTTTCAATTGATTTATTTTTTATTTATTTATTTTTTAGTAAAAATTCCAAAAACTGAAAACTTTTCCGTTTAGATTAGATTAGATACACTGTTTGAACAATACAGCCGTAATGAGGAAAGCTTCATGAATGTGGAACATATCAGACAACCATAATACATTATGTATATTCCATGTGGAAACTAATATGCTTTGATATTGTGTTCATCCAACAGTTCTTCAGTGAATTTGCCCTCAGGGAAGTGAAACAACTTAAAAAAAATTAAAACTTATTTCCATGAACAAATAAATATAGTAGTTAAACAATGGAAAAACCCAGATGGAATGTAACAATACCAGAGAAGGAAAGTTGCTACTCACCATATAGAGGAGATGCTGAGTCGCGATAGGCACAATGAAAAGATTAACACAATCATAGCTTTCGGCCTTTGTCAGCAGTAGACACACACACACACACACACACACACACACACACAAATGCAACTTGCACACACATCTGCAGTCTCAGAGAGCTGAAACTAACAGTGACTAATGATGGTTGAGGCCAGGAGGGTTACGGGAATGTAGGATGTACTGCAGGGAAAGTTCCCACCTGCGCAGTTCAGAAAAGCTGGTGTCACTGTCCTCACCCATCCAGCCCTCTCCCTGTTCCCATACCAGCACTACACAGCCATCATTTCACTGCCACACCCAGTCTTTTAATTTCTTTTTATTTCTCTCCTTTCCACTACTTACCCGTTCCCCCCCTCCACACCATCTCTCCTGCCCTCCGTCCAAACTGCAACACTTCACTGTCCGCCACTCCCACCATACTATCCCTTCCCTTCCCCGCCCCAGCCTCCTCCTTACCCCCACCCAGTCGCCACTCCCATCATGCACTGGTACTGCACTGGTACTGCTGCTCGCAGTGTAGTTTGAGCTCTCTGAGACTGCAGACGTGTGTGCAAGTTGCGTTTGTGTGAGTGTGAGTGTGTGTGTGTGTGTGTGTGTGTGTGTGTGTCTACTGCTGACAAAGGCCTTAATGGCCGAAAGCTATGATTGTGTGAATCTTTTTATTGTGCCTATCGCGACTCAGCATCTCTGCTATATGGTGAGTAGCAACTTCCCTTCTCTGGTATTGTTAATATAGTAGTTGTTATAGATAAGTAAATATACACTCACTAAGCCACATAAAAAAACCGCTAAGGTGAAAAGGATAGATTGCTACTCTTCACATAGAGATAAAGGAAGCATTGAGTTGCAGACAGAGGGAAAAGAAGACTGCAAACACACACACACAAACACACACACACACACACACACACACACACACACACGCACACACGCACACACACACACACACGCTTGTCCACTGGAGATCAGAATAACCTATTGTTGCTGAATAGGGGTGCAAACTTTCCAGTAGTTACAGGGACAACAGCCTGGATGACTGACTGATCTGGCCTTTTGGCATTAATCATTGTGGTTTTGCTATGTACTGCGGCATAGATAGAGGCAGAGAGGAAATTATAGCTGTTAAATTTTACATAGACATGTATCTCTACTGTCTAATGACAATGGCATCCTTCTGGGTACAATATTCCAGAGACAGAACAGTCTCCTAGAGACTATGGAGGATGACAATAGCATTAAAAAGAGAGAGAGAGAGGGGCAAAGAAACTGGTTCTCTACCTGATTGTACAATAATCCCTTAGAGTATTTGAGAAGAGGAATGGATAGGGTAAAGTTGGATACAGTCTGAATTACTGAAAAACTGTAGCACAGGAAAAAGAGGACATCTGTTCACACGATACAGTTTTAAAAACACAGAATCGAAAAAGGTAATGTCAAGGTCGTTCTAATAATGAACAAAATATCAAGTATACTATCCGATAAGAAGTATCTGGCCACCCCTACGTAATGTGGAATTGACCACTAGATGTCATGAGAGGTGGACCCGCCAGTATAAAAGGAGGTGGGCAGTAGTGTGTTGTCAGTAGAGAAGCACTGACAGCAGAATACTTTGGCCAGGAGAGCTCAAGAGCCTTTGAACATAGACTAGTCACTGGATGTCACCTAAGTAACAAGTCCATCAAACTTTTCAAATCATCTAAAACTGCCCAAGTCTACTGTTGGTGATGTGATTCCGAATTGGAAACGTAGGAACAATCACAGCTATATCGAGCAGATTGACCTCGTATACTGATAGGCAGGGACCATCAAGCATTGCAGAGGGTTGTTTAAAAATCACATGAAATCAGCTGAAGGAATCATTCACTAAACATGACCAGCAGCCAATATAGCACCATGCCTATGCAAAGGGAGTGAAAAAGAAAGGGCTACAATGGTTGAGCAGCCCCTTGTAAGTCACCTTTTTCTGTGTTCAGTATTGCTTGATGTGATGTAATGAGCAACACCACTGCACAGTGGATGACTAGAAACCCTTGATGTTGAGTCATGAATCACAATACACCCTGTAGCATTCTGATGGAGGGGTTTGGGTTGGTGAATGTGTGGAGAACTGTACGTGTCATCGTGTGTTATGCCAACAGTGAAGTACGGAGGAGATGGTGTTACAGAACAGGGGTGTTTTTGATGGTTAGGTGTGGTTCTCGCATTGGGCTTAAGAAAATGCAAAAGGATATGAACACGTTTTACAACATCGTGTACTGCATACCTTCCATACCTCAGTGTTCAGCACTTCTGGCTGCTATGCTGAGAACCCGAGTTCCGCACCCAGTACTGTCAGAGGTTTCCTTGATGGGAGGACTGGAACGGGATTCAATCAGTCTTATGAGGCCACTTGAAGATTTACTCGATCGAGAAGTAGTGGCTCCGAGGTCAAGAAAGTCAACAGCAACCACATCCAAGTGATACCTTTGGCAGAAGATGGAAGTGCGTATGATGAGATATAAGAAATTATTCAGTTAAGGGGGGACTGATATGTCATTATAATGGGGGACTTGAGTTCAGTAGTTGGGAAAGGAAGAGGGGGCAAAGAGGAGAACATGGTCTGAAGAAAGCAGTGAAAGGGGAAGCTACCTGGTAGAATTTTGCTCAGAGCAAAATTCAGTCATTATAAAGACTTAGTTTAAGAATCACAAAAGAAGACGTGGGAGAGACCCAGACCCAGTGAGAGGTTTAAGTTAGATTATATAATGGTACAAGAGAGATTTTAGAACCACATTTTAAACTGCAAAAACATTTCCTGGACCAGATGCGTATTGTGACAATAATTTATTAATTATGAAATGCAGGAAGATAGGAATTTAAGGAGGTCGGATCTGATTAAGCTGAAACTACCAGAAGATATTGAGAGATTAATAGTGATTACATGGCAGTGACTGAATGAAATAGCTGGAGTGAAATAGTTAAGGCATTAAAAAGAAAATGCCCATTAAAAATCCTTGAATAACATTCCACAACAGATGTCAATCACAATGTAAAAGACACTAATTATATAGGTGATAACATAGTATTTATTCAGACATATCTACACTCATATTTACAATAGAAGAAGTACTGATTATACTCACTGACTGAGATGTTAAGTGATAAAAAAAGCACATTTACAGTAAATGTTGCAAAAGCTTTGGGTCACTGTCATTCTTCCAAGCTAGTAACAAACATACACACTCAGATATATAGTCACAGCACCGCAGTTCAGCTGGAATCACAGGCTTTGTTAGGGTGAGAGGAAGAAGGGTACTATTGGTGGATGAAAGGTTTTATATTGATGAAGGAGATATGGAGTCATAGGAGATATGGAATTTAACATACAATGAGAGAAAATGGTGTGCTCTAGAGGACTATAAAGGACAGGATTTTACTGTTTCTTTTTTTTTTATTTTTACAAAGAAATTTGCCAAACACCCATGCAGAATGTGAAGTCATTTTATTTTATTTTTGCTACCAGTTTCGGCAGCTCAGTATGCCATCTTCAGACCTCATATGCGCCTCACAAAAATTATTGATATTGACGTACTGGGGCCATCTATTTCTGGATACCATGAATTCTCAAGTGCTTCCTTCGAAGACTTATTGGACTTGAAGACTTGAAGTTGCAGTCAAGTTTTCAAAGGAAGCACTTGAGAATTCATGGCTTCTAGAAACAGATGGCCCCAGTATGCCAATATTGATAATTTTTAGAGGTGCATAGGGGGCCTGAAGATGGCAAATTGAATACCAAAACTGGTAGTGAAAATAAAATAAAATAACTTCTCAATTTGCATGGCCATTTGGCAAATTTCTTTGTTAAATATTTGACCAGCCATTGTCCCACGTCCACAATGGGTCAACAGAGAATAAAGAAAAGATGTCAAGGGTGTGGAGGAATGAGGATAATGTGTCTTGGCCCTATGCCCAGATTACGAAAATATCACAAATGAAATTGAACTAAGCAAGCAGTTTAATGCATTTAGTGGCAGCAATAATTCTTGTGCGTGGTCCACGAAACAGTGGAGCAGAATGTGACATGCAGATGCCTACAGTGTTTTTATGAGTCTGTATATCTTCCTCTTGAATGGGCAATAGGCAACCTCTCATCTAATTGCATAACTGATATATAATGTGACTGCTTTCACGTGTGGGTAGCCTTTAATTGGGCAGAAAATGCCTGTGACTGGACAGTGTTAGGAGATGGTCGGTGGCTGTATGGGACAGATCGTGCACCTGGTCCGACCCCATGGGAATGACACATGGAGTGCGGGATTAAGAGTAGGATTTTAAGAGATATTCTGTAGTGTTGGCAGGTTGTATATCCCTCATCTCAGTGCATGGCAAGAGGCAGCCCTGGTGGAGGACGTGACTGAACATTTCATGGCTGTTGTAATACTGGGTGATCAAAGGAGTGCTAGTCAGTGGTTGGTTGTCAGGTTTACTGGTGTCAGAGGAGCAGATGGCATGGGAGATTTGTTTATGGATGAGCTGGGTAGGATATTGTCTTGTCAGTAAAGGCTCTGATAAGGTTATCAGTATGTTTCAATAACTTCTGCTTTCCACTGCAGATGATGCATCCATAGATGACAATGCTGTAAAGAAGAGACTTTTTGCCATGGAATGGGTGATAGCTGTCAAAGTGGAGGTACTGCTGGTGTTTGATGCTCTTTTTATAGACAGGCGTATTTACGGAGCAACGTGAGAGGCAGGGATCAACATCTAGGAAGGTGATTTGATAATCTGAGAAGGAACAAATGAAGCAAATTTGGGAATAGGTGTTGAAGCTATGGAGGGAAGAGTGAAGGTTGTCCTTGCCATAAGTCCAGATCATGAAAACATCATCATTGAAATTGAACCAGACAAGAGATTTTAGGTGTTGACGGGATAGGAAAGATTCCTCCAGGTGGCCCGTAAATAAGTTGGCATAAGATGGTGCCATGCAAGTACCCATGACAGCACCACAGATCTGTTTGTAGATCTGACCTTTTAAAGTGAAATAATTGTGTACCAGGGTGTGGCTGGCTAGGAGGATTAGGAAAGAGGTGGTTGGTTTGGTACAAGGAGGACATTGGGAAAGGTAATGTTCCATGGCCACGAGGCCATTGGCATGCAGGATATTGGTCTACAAAGACATTGCGTTCAAAATGACTCAGAAGGAGTCTGTTAGTAACAGGATAGGAACTATGGAGAGGGAAGTGAATAGTGTCTTGAATGTAGAATGGGAGGGTACAGACAATAGTGTGGAAGCGTTGGTCAACAAGTCAGAGTTTGTTCTGTGGGAGCATTGTACCCAGCCACTATGGGAGGGCCAGTAGGCAGATGTGTGTGGTTGGGTTTGTGGAGAGAGGAGTAGGTAAAAGGTAGAAGTGCATGGGGTTACCAGTGCGAGGAGTCAGGTACAGGTTTTGGATTGGACCTAAGTCCTTGGGAAACTGCTTAAGGTCATATTGGACTTCTGGGATGGGCTCGTGGCAGTAGGGTTAGTATGCAGAGGTGTGGTAAAGTTGGCAAAGACACTCAGCCATGTAAACATTATCATTCATTATCACTGTGGTGGAGCCTTTGTCTGTGGGAACAATGATAAGGTCTGGATTGTTTTTTAGAGTGTGGATAGTAGTGTGTTTCATAGCAGTGATAGTGGGCTCACCAGGAAGGGATTTAGGAAAGGAAGGTGGGGACATGTTGGAAGTGAGGAATTTATGGAAGATTACCAGGGATGACTGCATGGAAGAAGAGGAGGATCACAGTTGGAAGGAGGTTAGAATTGTTATAAACAAGGTTGTAAATGAGGTTTAGGTTGGCTGTTATCAGTGGGGTGTGTGGTGTAGAAATATTCCCACTGCAAGGAATGAGTAAAAGAAAGAATGCCCTATACAAGGCCAGCATGTTTGCAGTTAGAGGCCTCTAGAAACAGCAGGGGTCAAAGTTTGGCAGAAAAATTGATGACAGTGTTTCAGGATGGATGTTCAGGAGTTGTAAGTTTCTTGGAGGGTGGAGGAAGTTTTTGGGGATTTGAAAGGCAGAGTAAGTCAGTAAGGCATGGTCATGGAGCTATATGGGTTTGACGGGGTGTTTGGTTCAGACTAGTAGGCTTTCTCTTGGGTATAGGAAGTCTCATATGGGCATAAGATGGGAGTAGCTGGGGCAGGTTTCTCAGTTGGTGATGGGAATTTTATTCCAACTGTTGAAGGCCAAATTTTCCTTTTGCAGTGATGACACTCAGGAAGGAGGTGACAGTAAAAGGATGTTGCCAAAGGAGTAGAGGCTGTCAAGTATCATTTGAGTTTGGGTTGTATGATTATGAAAGACCAGAAAATGATTAAGGTTCTTGCAGTTGGATGGGTGACAGCCTGAATGCCAAATTTAATCGTAAGCCCATTAGGCAGGATACCATGTGCCAGAGAAGATTTTGGAAAGAGGATGTGTGATTGGAGTTTTGCAAGGGCAAAGAAGAGTTTTCAGAACATGCGAACATAGAATGAGCAGGGATCCGTGTTTGGGTGGTTGGGAGACAAAAGGAGTGATTCAAAATTTGTTAAAAAAGATTTAAGATAAAGAGATGAAAACTTCTTTTCGAAATGTTTTGACTTATATATGTTGGAAGTTGAGAAGATGTTTTAAAGAAGTAGGAAATTTAGTTACCTGTGTACGGAATGAGGTGGTGGCTTTGGAGTCGGCAGGACACAAGAAATAGTATTGTATAAACTTAGTGTCTTCTTCTGTCTGTTACATTCTCAGAACCTCTGGCCATACACCCTACAGAACCCGAGTAAACCCATGAAACCATTGTCAATATATCTGCTGTGAATCTTAATTATACAAGTTTTCTTTCCAAATGCCTCGCGTTCTGCTGCACCTCCAGATCCAGTCATGCTATTATTTTGCACTAGTCAAATATCTACTCTCCATCACCTGTTCCCCATACAGTGGTGCCACAGTTTCACTACTATCATTTCTGACCTCAACCAACTGAAAACAGACATTTAACCTTCAGTCTTCCAGTCAGTGCCCCAGTCCAACAGTGATACCACCTCTTTCTGCACTTATCCAACCACGTCCTGACTGTGGCTACCATCCAGGAATTTCTCTCCTCCAATTTTTTCTCATCTCCTTTCTTCAGACTCTGCTCAATAACACTAACGTTTTATAGAGGAAAGAGCATCTGCCCACAATCTTAAAACATCCTGACATGACCTGTTTCTCTGCTGGTAGCTTCCAGCAGTATGATAATTCTTTACATTGAGCAGGTCTTTGTAATGTAGATTCATTGCTCACCTTTTCTCGTAGCTGTTACACTCAGTACTCTTCAGCATGTCACCTCTATGGTGGACTCATACAAACCTTCTTCTTTCTTGACACATTAGGCCAAGTTGTTGTTGTGGTTTGATGCAGCTCTCCATGCTACTCTATCCTGTGCAAGCTCCTTCATCTCCCAATACCTACTGCAACATACATACTTCTGAATCTGCTTAATGTATTCATCTCGTGGTCTCCCTCTACGATTTTTACCCTCCACACTGCCCTCCAATGCTAAATTTGTGATCCCTTGATGCCTCAGGACATGTCCTACCAACTGATCCCTTCTTCTAGTCAAGTTGGGCCACAAACTTCTCTTCTCCCCAATCCTATTCAATACCTCCTCATTAGTTACGTGATCTACCCACCCAATCTTCAACATTCTTCTGTAGCACCACATTTCGAAAGCTTCTATTCTGTTCTTGTCCAAACTATTTATCGTCCATGTTTCACTTCCATACATGGCTACACTCCATACAAATGCTTTCAGAAATGACTTCCTGACACTTAAATTTATACTCGATGTTAACAAATTTCTCTTCTTCAGAAACGCTTTTCTTGCCATTGCCAATCTACGTTTTATATCCTCTCTACTTCGACCATCATCAGTTATTTTGCTCCCCAAATAGCAAAACTCCTTTACTACTTTAAGTGTCTCATTTCCTAATCTAATTCCCTCAACATCACCCGACTTAATTCGACTACATTCCATTATCCTCGTTTTGCTTTTGTTGATGTTCATCTTATATCCTCCTTTCAAGACACTGTCCATTCCGTTCAACTGCTCTTCCAAGTTCTTTGCTGTCTCTGACAGAATTACAATGTCATCGGCGAACCTCAAAGTTTTTATTTCTTCTCTCTGGATTTTAATACCTACTCCAAATTTTTCTTTTGTTTCCTTTACTGCTTGCTCAATATACTGATTGAGTAACATCGGGGAGAGGCTACAACCCTGTCTCACTCCCTTCCCAACCACTGCTTCCCTTTCATGCCAAGTAGTCTATTGCAATCTTCTGCTTCTGCTGATAGTACTTATCTATCCAGATAGAACCTACTAATTATCACCAGTACCTCTACTTTAATAGCTGACATCTTTTCCACATGAAGAAGACTTTCTCACAGCCATCAATGGATGACTCAATTGCAGTGATGAGTACTTCCTTGCCAGTTATGCTTAAGGTCTTGCTAAGTCCTTCATCCATCGAACCTATTCCACCAACAGATCTCCCATGCTGTACCTCCATATTCTCCAACACTTCAACCACACCCATTAACCAGCCGAAAAAAGGTAACCCCCTATTACAAAAAAATCACCTTGACTGGGGCAGCTTAACCATGTCCTCCTCTGGGCTTAAGCTATCTTTCATTGTGTACTGAAATTGGAAACATCCTCACCCAAATATCTTCCTGTATTTCCAGGAGCCATATTTCTTCTTCCATCCAAGGCATAAAATATCCTAGTCTGTGTTTCACCATACCCACCCTCAGCCCTTTGCCATTTGGGTCATATCTGTGTGAAAGTTCCAGATGAGTGACCTGTACCATACCAATTCCCAGCAACATTATATCCCAGTCCCATCACAGATGTATTCTACCTCATAAGAAAGAGGTTGACTTGTTACAACAAGTATGTTCTGTAGCAATTCTGAGTCAACTCCTGCACAGACTTTTATGTGGGCTTAATCACATACCTGCTGTTCTCCCACATGAATGGCTGCTGTCAAGCTATGGTCAAGAGAAGCAACTGTTGTAATATGTGAATATGCCCCCGTGATCTCCAAAGAGCAGCTCAACTTCCCTGAATTGCATAGATTGGAATTGTCTGTACGATGTATCTTCAACCCCATAATTCTCATGGCATCCATCTTCATTATCTTTTGTGTGTCCCACACCCATCTCCACATCTGTTCAAATGCTTCTCTCTCTCTCTCTCTCTCTCTCTCTTATATACTTCCCATCAACCAACAGTTACCCATTGCTTCGGACTAGTTTGTTTCAGCCTTCTACATAGTGGCCCAAAGAATGTATACAATGTTTAATTGTTCATTACTTCAAAACTAACTGACAAGAAGGTCTCATTTTTGGTAAAAGTATAGCTTAAAGTTTAATTTGTTAAAATCAGTCTAGTGTTCGAAGTGGTTACTATTAACATCCGTATGTGGGTGATGCCACTGAGATGTTGCATGAACAACTGACTGCAACATGTGCATTTGAACATTTGTACAGTTATGTTCAATCTATTCTTGGAGTTCATCCACTGTGCTTGGTTTTTGTCAGTACTATGATGTCTTGATTGGAAGGATGAAGCTATTAAGTCTCTGACTAAGATCGCTTGTCACTGGCGGTGTTTGGTTGTTTTAAATGATTATTTTAAATTTTGCAGCAGTATCTCTGTGCCAGTTAAAGAATAGGCAGGTTTCTAAATTCCATCTCCATTTTAATATAATTTTTTTATAAAAAGTGGCATGCTCTTCGTTTATTGAACACTTTTTTATACCTCTAAAAGTAAATCAGCATGAAGCACACAGTTACTTGGAAATGTCTGTTTGTGAACTATACTTCTCAGAGGCTCCATTTCACATTATCTGTTGGGGTGTATACTGATGTACCCAATTGAGGTTTACTTTTGAAAGTAATAGTTAAGTAACTGAACATTGTTTAGGTGCTTTTCACTTAAGCAAATTAGCTAACAAAAAATATTAGAAGTTCGTTGAAAATTAGTCCCTCAAATATTTCTTAGATTCAGGCAGAAGATTGTAAGTGTCTGGACCAACCACAATTAAACTCAGAACTGTGGGCCTGGTGGTAAGGCATATGGTAACTTTAAGCCATGGCATATTTATAAATAACACCATAATTAAAATTTAATTTTTTTTATTAAAGTCAGTGGGAAACAGTTGTTGTAGGAATACACCAAATTTAATCAGCAAAGGCAACACTCAGCATACAACAGAGGAAATGAGTGGTGCATAGGCACTTGAACATAGTAGCTTAGTTTATGAAACTATTTTGTATGACATGTGCACTTATGTTTATATTGTCCTGGTGACTTCCTGCACAATACTGTCAGTGTGTGTGTGTGTGTGTGTGTGTGTGTGTGTGTGTTTGTAAATGGTACAGTAATATCTTTTATGTCATATTTGAATGTGCTGTGTAAACTGACAGCCAAACATGACCTTGTTATACTTCGTGTAATTTTATTAGCTCAATCCTTGGCAATGAGCAAACTTTCCTGTATATGAAACAAATTATTAATGATTCAGATGGTAAAAATTCTTTGTTTTTTAACCATGCTAATCAAATTATACTATGTTGATTACTCAAAGAAACCAGTGTTTGAACTCTGGTAACTGGTAAATCTTCAAAGAGAACAACTTTTTTTTACAGAAAATCCATTATCCACTTCTCTCTTGACTTGGTTACTCCCGTATAAATACTAAAAATGAAGCATAGTCTGGCTTCCTGTAATAAAGCACACATACAATTGCTGTGCTAACACTTGCACCTTAATTAGAAGCCATAGTTCACATACATAGAGAAGTTTTATGGTGAGCAAAGAAGAAAAGTATATTTTTCACACAATTAAAAAAAAAGAAATGGTTTAATTATAACACAATTTGTTGATTATTTTTTGTTATTTGCTTGTAGCACATCCAGAGTGTGTGAAGGTTTGCAGTAGTGTGAGATGAAGGGTACAATAATATTCACAGTGAACAACAGTATATTTTACGGGACAGTATTTTATAATTATTTTGCTTAGAGAGAGAGAAAGAGGTGTGTGTGTGTGTGTGTGTGTGTGTGTGTGTGTGTGTGTGTGTGTGTGTGTGTGTGTGTACAGACATTTGGATGATGCATTAAGAGAGAACAGTGACTCATGAAATGATCGTGATGACATACTAGTTTGAGTCAACACTCACAGAACATTGTTGGAAACTGTTAAGCATTTACCAACTACTTACACTTTTGTGGCTACCATGTACCAGATGTATGTGTATAATTGATGAGTTAAATATTATAACCACCTCTCGTTTGTGGCAACCTGTATACCTATAGTGAGTGTAGCAAAAATGACATAATATCTAAGTTGATAGCATACACCACTGATACAGAAAACTTCTGTGGTCAGCTTTATATATAGAGAATGAAGGAAGATGGAGATACAAAGGATTTATTCTAATGACCCTCCAATGGCAATGAGTTTTATCAGGCTCATTGAATACTAATTTCCTGCATCATTAATATGTATTGGAAGTTGAAAAACGATACTGAAAGTGTTAGTATACCAGTAGACATTTTATGTCCATGTAGTATTCAAGAACATGTATGTTGAAGGCTGGCCATCTAGGAAAGAGTAGAGGCAGCAAATTTTGTTCCTGCTGCCTACAGATTGCAGTGTGGAGGCAAACACACATTTCAGAGCATATTGTTCATTACACATTATTGCAAACAGAGCTCTGCAGCAGACAAACTTGACCAACGAGTTCCATTTAGATTGAGAGCAAGGTTGCTGTGATCAAGTTGAGGAATAAAGGCTTTCTTTTGCACCAAATGGAGGTTTGTGACAAGAACAGTCATTTTTCTAGAAGACCAGCACTGGAGATATAAAAGACAGTATTGGATCATATGGGGCCCAAGCATCTAAGGTTCACAGGGAGCCTTTATGTTTTGCAGAAACACTCCCCCTCTCCTTTCCACAAAGGCTTTAGACTCAGTTGGTATTATTTTTTATCACTGAAAGGGTTGGTTCTTCCCATTGGACTTGGAATCTTCCTGTTGCCCGCACCAGAAGTGCAGAATGTGACACGACAGCCACGATGTTGTGTTCTAATTGCTCTTCCCAGATTTGATGAATATTAAACCTTTTAACAAATTATCCATGAATCAGATTCGCACAATTAATAAGCACATGCGACAAGGAGCTGAAACCATATTTATGCAAAATATTGATGTTCGTGTTGTATACTTGCATGATATTGACAGCTATTATAATTTTTTATCCCAAGTGTAGTGTTAAATCCAAAAAATCTGGAAAATATCGGCTGCACAAAACTGTAGGTCACAGTAACTCTCATAGCAATCAGCCAAATGGGCTGTCAGTCAGAGTGGACAAGTTAAATAATACATTTGGCACATCATGAAGAACCAGTTGAGTTGTTCTGAAATATTTCTTCACAATCTACAGGTAATGTCTGGTGCAATATATCCCTGATCACTGACCAAGCCTTCCAGAATATTCACGATATCACACTGGAGCCATTTTGCATGTCAAAGGTGGACCAAGTTACTCTTATGTAGACAGAAAAAAGCTGTGGTCATGTCTAACTTCCTAGGTAGTTATTATTGTGACAGCTCTAACTTTTGGGTGCGTATGACCCTAGTTGTTTTTGTGCCTTAAAACAAAACAAACAAAATCTCCAACTCATTGTAGAATTTCTGTTTTTTCTTCGTGTCCCCAATGTACTAGCAACCATTCTTTTTGTTGAACTTCTGTGCAGTTAATAACAGCATTGAAAGCACTCGTGCATGCTTATTCTTCCATATACATATTTATTGTGTATGCTCATTTACTTGGTCATACATTGCACAAAGCCAAAGAATATCCTCCAAACTGGAAATTTTATAATTGCAATATTTAAATTTACAGAAGTCAGCTCATCTCCTTGTTCCCAGTGTACCTTTGCCAACAATAAGCAGACAACCAGGTGTGCGTTATGCATCATATACTACTGTCAACAGCCGCTCCCCTACAATTCTGGGAACTGCTGTTCAGGTATTGTATGAACAAAGATTATTTTTACCATACTTGTACTCTTAAGTTACCTTAGATAACCGAATTCACTTTGGTTTGCACATGCCACTTTCCTTGAAATATTAATTCAGTGAAACTTTCATAATTTTCAATCTATGTGAGATAAATGATAAAGCAAAATTATCCTGAAAATCAGTTGTGCAACAACATTGGAAGTCCATTTGCAACCTAATTGTACTTCCTTTGTTGTACGATTTTTCATATCTGAATGACAATCTAAAACCACAATACTCATGACTACAGTTTAGCCCACTGTCATATCTATTAATGTATTAACGTCAAGTACAGTGCATTGGTGGGATCAAATATTTGTACAAGACACCTGTCAGCATGGAACTAAAATATTGTATGTGATACTTCTTGTATTTCAGTTTCTAATGTGCGTAGAGCAACATATTTCCAGGAATTTTGTATTCATATTATCAAAAGGTCAGCAGGAACAGTCATGAAATCTTTCTCAGTAAATTAATGGGTTTATACTGTACCTGTACTGCTTAAGTTCCCTGAATTGTACTGCAGTGTGTTGACATAATTCTGATCCCTTGCGTTGGGACCGATGTTCTAGCATTTTGGTCCCCCCCCTCTTTTAAACCAACCAACCAACCTTGTGTTGGACAATTATGCACTTTTCAATGGAGTAAAACAAGGGAAAACATCTGTAACATACTGGACTTTTTAAACTGTGTTTGTGGGAACTGTTGTCACAGTTTTTCTATGTTACTATTCTGGCTCTGGTTTATTGTGGTTAAAATGCTTTTAACCCTGTCTGAAAAGCAAGAAAGTTCTTAATTGTTTTCAACATTTCTCTCTTTGTGAAGTATTCCCATTAAAACAAGAAAATAGTTAATTTGAAAATATTCTTGTTTGTGTTTGTGGTTTTTGATATTTCATAGTTACATATATTGATTGTCTCAAGACCCGTCTTCAGATCTACATTTGATTGTGGATTATTGTTGGATGTTTAGATGTTTATTTAGTAGCCTTTTGGCACATATACCACGTTGTTGGCTTTATCAATTGAAGTTACTTCTGTTCTGCACACCAAATTCCTTTTGATCCACAGTTCTGGGTAATTTTTATCATCATTGCAATACCATCTCACCTCATGACATTCTGGGTGCTCCGTTTTTTTTTTTTTTTTTTTTTTTTTTTTTGTCAGGAAGTGCAGTTAGGACATATTTATTGGAAGCGGGAATTTCTGTGTGTGGACCATAGATAGATGTCTAGTCCATGTATCTGAAATGGTTTGTATCCCTCTACTAACCATTGTAAAGATGCTATTTGTCTCATGTGTTCAAAATACTGAGTGCAAGACACACATTTTTTTATGTACTGTTCAACTTTCCAATTTTTGTTTTTGAACAAGTTTGGTTCTGCAGTGCAGCAGATAATTGCACACCTCCCTACATGTCCCACAAGTACTGCTTCATGTGCTTGTCATAGGACTTCACCACACAAGCACACTGGGGCAGCAATTCACTGGCTTCTGTCATGTGTGCTCAGTTGTGTGTGTCACAATCATTGACTCTGTGCATTGTTGTGTGCAGTGTATGCTTCCATTGTTCTTCACTCACTCTCATTTGTTGCAGTGCACATGCCTACCTTGTTAGACTATGCATCTCAAGACTGAATGGTAAGTGATTCTTCAGGAAGACACATCTTGAAGATAGCAGCAGAAGTACATTACTCCATATATTACAATATATTAAGCTCTATATTTGCTCTTCTGTCATGTGGTAATTGTTTTTGGCTCTTTTCAGTTGATGGGATGCTTATGCAATGGGTGTTTCATTGCATCTACTTCCTGCAAAATCACACAGCTCAAGAGGGCAGTCAATAAGCCAAAAATTGATTATTTTAGGACACTCCTCAGAGACATTCACTGGAGTGATGTTTACAGTTCTCATGGCATGAATGAAAACTATAACACTTTTGTTAATAAAATGCTTACCTTATTTGAACATTGTTTTCCCCCAAAACTAACCAAGGTTAGAGCAAAGTCTACAAAGAAGCCATGGATTACTCAAGGAATGGAGGTATCTTGTAAAACAAAAAGAAAACTGTATCTGTCAATCCGAAACAGTTCTGATGTTGATGCTATAGCACATTACAATAAATACTGCATAATATTAAAGACTGTAACATGGACATCAAAGCAAATATATTACAAAGAAAAGATAGTCATATCAGATAACAAAATAAAGACAATATGGGACATAGTGAAGGAGGAGACTGAGAGAACCAGACATGGAGAGGGACAGATAGCATTAAAAGTAAATGATACATTGGTGACAGATGTGTATAGTGTTGCAGAACTTTTTAACAAACATTTTATTACTGTTACTGAAAAGATGGGGTTGTCAGGTTCTGTAGATGCTGCTATGGAATACCCAGACCAGACATTTCAAGTAATTTCCATAATATGAATTTGACCCTCACTACCCCAGCAGAAGTAATGTCCATCATAAAATCTTTAAAATCAAAAACATCTAGTGGGTATGATGAAATATCAAATGGCTCTGAGCTCTGTGCTATGGGACTTAACATCTGAGGTCATCAGTCCCCTAAACGTTGAACTACTTACACCTAACTAACCTAAGGACATCACACACATCCACGCCAGAGGCAGGATTCAAACCTGCAACCGCAGCAGCAGCGTGGTTCCAGACTGAAGTGCTTAGAACTGCTTGGCCACAACGGCCGGCGATGAAATATCAACAAAGTTAATTAAAGAATGTGATTCTGACTTAAGTAGCTATCTGTGTAACCAGTCGTTTAGCAGTGGAATATTTCTTGAATGGTTGAAATATGCTGAAGTTAAGCCACTGTTTAAGAAGGGGGATAAAGAAATTGCTTCAAATTTCTGTCCAATTTCACTTTTGCCAGCATTCTCAAAAATTTTAAAAAAGGTAATGTGCAATTAGCTTCATAACCATCTTGTCACAAATAACATACTGTCAAAGTTGCAGTTCGGCTTTCTAAAGGGTTCTGATATTGAGAAGGCTATCAATACCCACGAGTATATGACTAACATACGATGACAAGCAGACAGAAGAAGTGGACAGTGTTAAATTCTTGGGATTACAGCTTAATAATAAATTCAACTGGGAGGAGCACACCACTGAACTGCTGAAGCGTCTTAACAAATCTCGATTTGCAATGCGAATTGTGTCAGACATAGGGGGTATAAAAATGAAAAAGCTGGCATACTATGCTTACTTTCATTCCATAATGTCATATGGGATTATTTTTTTGGGTAATTCAGCAAGCCAAGCTAAAGTTTCCCAGGCACAAAACATACAATAATAGTTATATGTGGTGTGAACTCAAGAACATCCTGTAGAAGCCTGTTTAGGGAACTAGGGATACTAAGTATTGCTTCCCAATATATTTATTCCTTAATGAAATTTGTCATTAAAAATATATCACTTTTTCAAACCAACAGTTCAATCCACAGAATCAATACTAGAATAAGAATAATCTTCACAAGGATTTAAAGTCACTTAGTCTTGTACAAAAAGGTGTGCATTATTCAGGAACACACATTTTCAGTAACTTGCCAGCAGCCATGAAAAGCTTAACAATGTGTATTACCTTATAAATAAAAAAACTTTTTTAATTTTAAATTCAGTGCATTAATTCGATCTTAGTAAATGAGTGTTTGTAAAATGATTCTTTCATATAGTGTTCATTAAAAAAATTGACGATCATTCCACTTGGGACCTGTGGAAGGTACATTAGCTTATTTGTTACAGTTGTAAATATTTGTCATGTATTGTTATTTTTCTGACATGTTCTACACCCTGAAGGACCTCCTCACTACGGATCAATTGAAATGAAAGTAAATCTAATCTAATCTAAACTAAACACACCCCACTGTGAAACTGCTGGCATTGCATCATAAGATAAAGGGTTTTTCATAGTTAACATATGCGAGAAGAGGATTAGACCTTAGCAGCACAGTCAGTACGCCAAAGCCTCTTCACATTCCACAGTTCAGTGGAAGTTGGCACCATTTTTTTGCAATTGTGTGATGGGCCTTGTTTTTGGATAGTCAGATACAGATTTCGAATAATAATTTGATAGACCAAGAAAGGATAGCCTACATCTTACAGTAGAAGGTGCTGGAATGCACAGTTCCTATGTATTGTAAGTTAGATTTGATTCATTTCTGGCTAGTGATATGACACATCTAGCATACCTCCTGCAGAATGAAATGACATTTCTGCAACACCAGGTTGAGTTGCTGCTTCACCAATTCTTCACTACTGATTTAAAATGGTGTGGAATTAGATATAGCTTCCTGTAAACAGATTGTGCATCCACAGTGGGATACTGGGTAACAGGCATTGCCAGAAGTGATGCATTAGGACTGAATAATACTGCATAATCTTCTAGCAGCAGAGTAACTCAATTCCCATTTCTCCGAAATTAGCCACATTGGTAAGCATTACACTACAGTTGTCTTGCTTATGAGCATACTATGGCATAACAAGCATTGTGCCCTATTCATTATGTTGTTATCCCCCAGTGGCTCCTCAACAAGCAATGTTTCAGTTGATAGATTGGTTCCAACATCGATCCATATTATCTTGCCTGTTTTTTCTTGAATACTGACCTGGAAGTTGAGCTTGAGTGAGTATGATCACAGTTTAGGAATGGTGGTAAGACCTTTAGCACCCTCCCACACCAGTTTGGTGTCCTTAATGATGGCATCAACAAGGAGCAGGACACCATTGAGTGTGTGTGTGCCCATTTTAAAGGTGCTACATGAGAACTGCCAGCTATTATAGATTGTAATTGTTATGAATTTATCACAAACACTTTGGAAAACAATGTCACATTTGATCATGAGATATACATTAGACACAGAGAGAAGGGGTACATTGATTCTTCCCAGTGGGAACTGGCAGTAGATTTAAAATGCCTTTGAGAGTGATGACCTCATGATAATAGCCTACACACAGATATCATTCTCTGAGAAAATAGAGAAACATTATACCAGTCCCTACCTGGTATTGGCTAGATGTACGGTACTAGAATGGGTAGATAGTTACTACGATGCAAAGCCAAGATATCTAACCCATAAAGAGCACTATAACTGCTGCTTACCAGAGTAAGTACTTCCATCCAAAACCCGAAGTTACAGTGGATCAAGGTAAAGATAACAATTGCTGATCCCAGTGATCTTACAACATTTTTAGCTACACCTCTTAATTTACAGTGAGGTGAACCCATACTGGCAGACACCGAGAACCAAGAAACAACTGACACTCCTGTGCCTAGCAAAAATTTCTCCTTCTGCCTGGTACACGGAAGTCTGCCACTAACACTGTACACTGCTGACCAGTGACTGTATTTACCGAAAGCGTTGCCCATTGGTTCCAGCTCTTGTGTGTCCATTTCACACATGTGTGGCACCATGTGATCTACCACATGTGGACCTCCTCTGTTATCTACACTTTATCTCTCAGTGGCCCATTTGACTACCTTTATCACACTGTTGCACTTTGCAATCACTATACATATGTCCCAGGCAGTGGCAACAGTAGCCACTCTTGTGGCTGCATATCAGATTCTATTTCTTGCAGAGTAATGGTGACAGTTACAGCTCCTTGCAAGGTAGCAGGGAATCTCTGTCATACCTTGCTCGCATCTCAGCCAGTAGTCTGCACAGAAATGTGTCCAGTGTGTCCTGCTCAGTGTCTTGGATCACTACCAGATCTACTTCTGTGCTCCCTGATAGGGTGTACTTTTTCTTACTGGCTTTGCAAATACAGTCCACAAATACCTCATATCCTCCCCCAAGATGTTCCTAATGAATGCTTTGTGGTGCCTACTGGTACATTTTAGTATAAAATGTTCATGCAATCCAGCATCTAAATCCGCGAAAGTTTCCACCTCACTTAGTTTTTGTGACACGTTATACATAAACACACATTGTCTGTCCTTTTTAAACATGCTACGTGACAACTGGCAGCTATTATAGATTGTTTGTAATTGTTATGAATTTATCACTTTATATACGGGATGTTACTAAAAAGTTACTGAGATAGACATTTTACACTTTGGTGTTTTGAGACAGTTGGAAATTCGCTAATGATATGCTACTAAAATGTTTTGTAGATTATAATTATTTCCCTCCTGAACATATAGTAAACCTGTCTATGAATGTCTTCATCACCATGGCTTATTAAAATCGGCAACACTGAGCGACAAAGAAAATTCTTTATTCTACGCACATGAATCTAAAGGATAAGAACAAAACTGCTTCTGAACCAAGTTCTCAAGGTTCGAGACATTCGTCTGTAAGCTGTTGTGGTTTTTCTAATACTGACCCTATTATAGTAGTGGGTGTTTCCTTTTGTTTTAAATTGTGCCAGGAGCAATGTGTTATAGAGTGATAAAATTTTCAGTACTTTTGTGACATTATTTGTTCTCAGTGGTTATATTCATCATTTTAAAATTCAGAAATGTAGGTGTAATGTGTTAGCTGCTAAGGATTTTTTTAATTGTTTTGTCAAAAATGCAAGGAATCGGGCGTATTTTTATTCCTTCACCAACTATTAATATAACTGACAATGCAAAATTAAACAGTTCGAATGATATCTCCAGTGAAAGTGAAAAAAATATTAAGGTGGAGGCTGCTGTAGATGTCCCAAGTACCAGTAGTCATGGATTTACTTAATCATGTCAATTGTGAGAAAGATACCTGAAAAAATGAAAGTAAATAAGATTAACAATAAATTAAGGGTTGGAGAGCTTCTGGAATATAGCGTTTAAAGCCCTAAATAAGGCCCCACTCCAAATATACCACATCAGAACTGCAGCCTGTTCTCAGGGTTGGCTGCTATGCTACACTCATGAATTGTTCTTCTGAAAACTAACTTGAGGCTGCTGCAGCCCTCAAATTCTCAAGAGAAACTCCAATTTCTTCATCTGGATTTCTCCACAAACAGTATGACCAAAGTGTATTTAGCTATGCCCAATCCTGTCATATATGTACTAGGTGGTGATGGTTTTCTGCCCTTTTTGCTATCCTCAACTTATTTTGTTCCTCACTCAAACAACAATTATCCACACACAACTGTGCAAACTGATCTACAAGGCGCTGCACCACCCCTTGCTTGGTAGCTTTCACATACAACTATTAGTTATTAAGGATAGAGAGGGAAAATGCACATAGAGACAGGTTGCACATGGCAAAAGCACTTGTAAGCTGCCACTCTGTGCTCTTTATTGATTTATAGAGTATTGTTACTTGCTATAATCTGTGTGGTTGGGAAATTAGGCATCGAACATTCAAAAGTAGCCGGTACATGCACTGATTAAAGTTCTGACAGCGAGCCTATGACAGATGCCCTATCCATTGTCCCACACTTTTCTATAAATCATTCCCTTCCAGAAATTCTAGTAATAATTAAGAGGTTGCAGTATGTGAACACTTTTGTACAACACAGTTAATTTACTTCACTTTAAATTCATATATTATGTCTGTGCTTCCCAATCACACTCACACTACAGTCATTCACCTATCACTAATTTGTATGAGTTTACCATGCTCATTTTTTACTGCACAATTGCCTTTTAATTATATAACAACTCCCCTGATACGAAATTAATCCTGAGCTTCAAAATTATTACTTTGACCATGATTTCTTCTCTCACACACATATGATTCCTACTTGCTTGATGACTCTGGCATGACTGACTCACTCCGTCACACCAAACGATCTCCAGGCACCAATCTATCCCTTCTAGAATTATTTGGTGCCCCAATCAGTGATGCTGCTGCACTGTAGCAAAGGTGCATTAGGCTAGATTCGATCCCTCAAGTACAGGGTCGATATCTGCACCTTTACACAGGCACTCATCAATCCATGACGACACATGCCACTGACGACAAATGAGTGGTCACTACAATAGCTAAGTTCTTTGCTGTTGATGGTGTTTTCCCATGAGAAAAGTCTTTGGTGTGGAACAGAAACAAAGTTGATAGCTATGATATTTTGTTTTGTTATGTTAGTAAACACTGTACAATAATGTAACTCAAGAATCAACTTGCCCAACAAAGTAGATGGATCAAAATGCACTCTTTAGTGTACCCACCCTTTGGATTCTGTGGAGAGATTCTGAGGACTGCTTTTCTAGTGATGACATAATACTTCAGAAACTTGATGAACATCATTAAGTTTGTAGTTGGTTGCAGTGTCCTGCAGAGATGGTTTTCATAACCTGACTACCACATGTGCTGATATTAATTTATTGTCAGTCATGTTGTAAAAGCTCAAGAAATTAATTACTGGCTCTGCAGTTGTAAATAGTGTTTATATAATAAATAATATAAATAATGTTTGTATTTTTTTAGAAAATTTATGATGCATGCATGTATTATTCTACCCATGGGTACCTACATTTGTATTTGTTTGTAATGTACAAATGCACATGGATTTCATTGCAGTGTGTTTTGATTTACAAGACTTTTTCCATAACTACTCAGTTGTACTCCGGGTAATTTTAGTGGCATATAGAGAGCTTTTCATTACTCTTTAAAATAGATATCCTTGTCAATAAATCTTTCTTTTGTAACTAGCTGCATGTCTGTTACAGGTTGTTGCCAGTAAGCCTCAACAATCTGCAACTATTTTGCCTGTGGCAACGTCATCTGGTAATTTGTACTTCACAACAGCAAGACTTTCAGCACCACCTCCCCTAAACAGGGTTAATGCAGCGAGCAGCACTCCAGCAACATTGATATACCCAGCTACATACTCACAGGCTGGAAGCAAAAAACAGCCGAAAGTTACACAATCAAATTTTGTAAATAAGTGATTTCTTGTCTAAGTGAATGAGAAACTGTGAATGCAGATTAATTGCAATTATTTTTCAATTATAGTTAAGTGGTGCTAAAACTATTTAAAAATTTGACAACAGTGTCTTGTTGTTAATGAGCTCGTTGAAAGGATTTGTACCAGAGGAAAGTGAACACAGAAACATTATCAGCAAATAACTAAAATGTGTACTCTGCACAGGAAATATCTTCTATGTTTCGAAGACAAATTGCATTCATACTGTAAATGTAAAAAAAAGAAAAAACTGCAACATTGTATATCTGCTCAGACTTGCAGGTGACTTTTCTTCTGTTTACTGCAAAACAAAAGAATTCCTTTGTAAAAATGTGTGTTCAGGCAACAGAAGTTTAGTATGTGTAGTCACAAACCTGTGTACAATGGACTAGTGTGTGTGTGTGTGTGTGTGTGTGTGTGTGTGTGTGTGTGTGTGTGTGTGTGGTAAGTAGATGTTTTCCCAGTACAGCTTTGCAGAAGTTAATTTTATAAAAAAATAACTTAATTTGTGCAGTCTGTTTTCAGGTGTGTAACAATACAGAAATTGTAAATTAATGTAAGTTGGTCCACTTGGTTGTATGTCCATAATTTGTGTGTGTGTGTGTTTGTATATAAATATATGTAAATATCTAGAATGAAACTGGATATTAAAGATTGGAATATATTTTTATATTAAAGAGACTAATGAAGATTGTTTATTTATACTTTTTCTCTCTGTTTTGTAATATAACAGTAAACGGTTTACCCCCCCCCCCCCCCCCCCCCTCTCTCTCTCTCTCTCTCTCTCTCTCTCTATATCTATCTATATATATATATATATATATATATATATATATATATATATATATATATATATATATATATATATATATCTGTCCTACTCCCGCCCCTACCTGTTTTTATTGTTCTATCTGTTTCATTCTTGTAAGTGACAACTTGAGAGAAATTGTTGAAATTTGAGAGAATAGGTGGTGGAGGGTTCACACTAATTGATTCCATTTAAAATGCCCTGCCCTTCATTTACTGGTATACCAACAAGCATACTTAATTTTGTTTGAAAATGTAATTATCAGATGACTATTTTTGCTCACCTTATGGCACTTTGAACATAAAGTATCTAGCAATTCATTTTCTTTTTCTCTTGTTGATATGTAGTATACTGTATACAGCACCATAAAAATAGAATCAATACAAAGTCTCTTTGAAAAGTGAAATAGAGGATTGTCCTTTGTGGAAACCACTTTGGCATTTTCTTGGAGACATTATGAAAATTACAAGTGAAGTACTGCATTGCCCATTTTCACTTTATTTTTGCTCCTATGTTTCAATCTTGAAAATATTGTGTAGTACTTCATAATGCGCAATAGTTTTCCCTGTCCTTATGTGTGTGATAGCTTGTCATCGAATAAGGGATTTACATTTTGAAGAAGTGTGAACTAAAAATAGTGCTACAAGTGTACACATTATAATTTTGCCCATGGTAATGCACAAGGATGGGTAGGCTAGGGGACAATGATAGTGATTAGGGGCAGGATTTCTATTGCATGCAGGTGCAAAAATCTGAACTTACCCATTTGCACCTTCTGTTGGTAAATTTAATGACACTGCATGCAAATATAGTATTCCTTACTATGAAGAACTTTGCCTGCATGGGCAGTGCTTGGGGAATGTGATACTTTGATGTATATCAAGGAAGTGACAATAACAATATTCTCCAACTTCACTAACTGATGACCGACAGACAACTGAGGCAGCCATCTCCCCATCAGACCAATAAGCCAGCCAACACAGAGTGTGAGAGCACCTTTGTTTACACATGGGCCTCTTTGTTCACAACCACATAAGGTTATCCTTGAAGTAATTCATAAATCCAAAGTTTTAACCATGATGAGCAGATAGGGATCTATATGCAGATAGCCTTAATCACACAGATTCTCTTTCCTCAGTGAACTGGTGTATGATTCATTCACTGAGATTTTACTACATATAGCTTAAGATTATTAAAACAGTAGCCAGATTAACCTGAAATCACTAAATATTTGTTTCAGTTTCAGAATTTATTGGGTTGGCACACATATTGAAAGATATGTGACTCTGGACAGTTTCCATTGAAGAACTTCCCATATAAGTGTATAGTAGGGGATGAGAAAATTACTGTATTGTGTGGCACATGTACCCAGACATCGCCAAGACTGCCCAAGGAGCAAGAAGACACATGCTGTACAGCTGTTTCGAGAGTGGAAAAATGGTGCTGGTGGTGGTATCAGGAGCTCAGTTATACATTAACAATGCCAGAGATCCCAAACATAGTAGTTACTAAGTGAGCAAACCACTTTGATCCCTATTGAACTGCTCTTTAGCACTTTTGGCATCACTGCACTTCTGACACACACACACACGCACACACACACGCGCGCTCGCGCGCGCGCTTTCTGAACTGATTATAGTACAGCTCTAGTTGCTCTGTGAAATTCAATTATATCTCCAGCCTTACTTCTGGTAAAAACAAGGTATGAAGTATGTAAATTAAACTAAACTCTGATTGGAAATTGTAAGATAGCAGACAAATTATTCTTCCTGATATCTTGCTTAAAAACACTTTACTTGTTCCTGAAAATCCTACTACCAGAGATGTAGTCAATAGCTCTGATTGTCACCCAGAATCTATGATTGGATTTGATGATATTCAGCAAAGTTTCTTTCAGGGCAGCAGCTTAATACTGTTTCAACTTCTAATATCTTTAATACTACATAGAAAAGACTGTTTGGTGAACTGTGGTTGTGATTGTAGTTAACTTCATTACACACAAAGCAATGCTG
Source organism: Schistocerca piceifrons (assembly GCF_021461385.2). NCBI lineage: Eukaryota > Metazoa > Arthropoda > Insecta > Orthoptera > Acrididae > Schistocerca > Schistocerca piceifrons. Next base: position 308,443,393 of record NC_060139.1, on the reverse strand, counting down.
AATAATTAGTGGAATATTACTAACCTCAAATTTGTCCTTTTTTCCCACTTTCTAAACTAAAGACTTCTAACCGTGCAAGTTGTTTTGTCTCCTGGTGATGCAGAAAACTCCAAATTGACAATGTAGTCAACACAATTGGAAACAGTGTGGTGTGTTAGATAAGATGATAAAACTATTGAAGTCACAGTTCCATGGGAGGAAATTTTGGCTTTGACATTAAATAATGTGGCTCATCTACATCTATACCAGACAAATTACTACAAAGTGTATGGCAGTAGATACGAGGTTTGACTGAAAAGTAATGCCTCCACCTTTGTAACTCTTCAACAGTTGGCAGC